>NC_133459.1:11820625-12450000 GCF_048565385.1 Saimiri boliviensis
TGCCAAAGCGCCGGATCCGTTGTCAGGGGCGTCGCGGATTTCTGGCCACGGCGGCTAACGGCGGCAGGTATCCAGGGAGTTCTAGCGTTCTTGACACATGCGGCAAGGCGCCCGGCGGTGACGCCCGGCTGCGGAGAAGGGCCGCGCCGGCGCCTCACCCGAGATGGAAGCGGCGCCCACGATGGGGCGGGGCCCCGGGGTTTCCGCACCAGGAGCTCAGGGAAGGTGCCCAAGGCGGAGCTGGGACGCCCGGGCTTCTCCTCCTTGGTGTCCCCACAGCTCGCTTGGCGCTAGGGCTCCCCACGGAGGGGGCCAGGGCCGGGGCCTCCACCCAAGACCCCCGGGGCGGCCCTTTCCCCCTTGGCTCACCCGGCGAGCTCCTTTTGCCGGGCAGGGCGTGGTGGGGGACGGGACGGGACGGGATGGGGGCCGGGGTGCCCAGGTGGGCGCTGTCCCGGAGTCCACTCCACGCGTTCCTAACGGCCCTGGATCTCTCCTTGATGGAACCGGTTGACCTCACAGAATTATATGAAATGTCTTTTCTCACTGGATTGGAATCTCTTTTTAGCTTGAATAATGTTACATACGAGTTCTAAGTTTCTCTTCAAAGAATCATTATGTCAGTAGGTTCAGTTCTTTATCCTCCATTTTAAAACTTCAGTTCCTGGTGGTTTAAGTAAACAACCTTTTACACGAGTTCTAGTCAGTAGTTCATATCTTTCCACACCTCCCACCCCCTACTCCCCACCAATCCCCCGTCTCCTGCTCTGTCCCAACTCATCTGGATCACCTGCTTTGACCTGAGTCAACCCTAATCACCTGCTTTAAACTGGATCAGCTTTAGTTACCTGTTCCTTAACCCCTTTTTTCCCACCAAACCACTCATCCAGCCACTATGGCCCATACTCCTGCTCACCTTAACATAGGCAGGCGGAATTAGCTTACACTGTGTGGTCTAGCCCTAGTCACTAGGGGAATGACGCAGCAGTAGGGGCTACCTGTGTCAGGAATAAGAACCCCTTCCTGGCTGGGCACAGTGGCTCATGCCTGTAATTCCAGCACTTTGGGAGGTCAAGGTGGGTGGATCACCTGAGGTCAGGAGTTCAAGACCACCCTGGCCAACATGGTGAAACCCTGTCTTTTAATAAAATAAAAAGAACCCCTTCGTCTCCCTTGTCCAAGTGTACACTCGCCATTGCTCCATCTATGAGACACATCCTTCTACAGAAGTAAATTGCCTTGCTGAGAAAAATTTACATTTGAGTGCTACTTCTGTGGCACCAAAAATTTACATGTGAGCTGAGATCATGCCACTGCTCTCCAGCCTGGGCAACAGAGACTCAGTCTAAACAAACAAACAAACAAACAAACAAACACAGTGGCCAGGTGCAGTGGCTCATGCCCCTAATCCCAAAACTTGGTGAAACTGAGGTGGGCAAATAACCTGAGGACAAGTGTTTGAAACAAGCCTGGCTAACATGGTGAAACCCCATCTCTATTAAAAATACAAAAACTAGCTAGGCATGGAGACCTGTGCCTGTAATCCTAGCTACTCGAGTCTGAGGCAGGAGAATTGCTTGAACCCTGGAGGTGGAGGTTGCAGTGAGCAGACATCTCACCACTGTGCTCCAGCCTGGGCCAGTGAGACTTCGATGCCACAAAAATAAAAAAATAAAACAGGCAAGGCACAGTGGCTCACGCCTGTAATCCCAACACTTTGGGAGGCAGAGGCAGGAGATGGATTGAGCCCAGGAGTTGGAGACCAGCCTGAGCAACAGAGAGAGACCCCTTCTTTACCAAAAAATTTAAAAAGGAGAAAAAACAAATGAGTTTCCCTGCCAAAACCAGACCCCCGCCCCGTCCAATCCCATGGCCACCATCAAAGTTTTGGTTTATTTAATTTTTTTATGTGACAGAGTCTCACTCTGTTGCCCAAACTGGAGTACAGTGGTGTGATCTCGGCTTCCTGAAAACTTCACCTCCCAGGTTCAAGCGATTCTTCTGCCTCAGCCTCCCGAGTAGCTGGGCTTACAGGCACATGCCAGGGGGTTAATTTTTTTGTATTTGTTAAATTTTTTTTTTCATTTTTTTTTTTAAAGATGGGGTTTCACTATATTGATCAGGCTGGTCTCGAACTCCTGACCTCAGGTGATCCACCCACCTCAGCCTCCCGAAGTGCTGGGATTACAGGCATGAGCCACCACACCCGGCTTTTTGTATTTTTTAGTAGAGAAAGGGTTTCACTATGTTGGCCAGGCTGGCCTTGAATTCATCATGATCCACCTGCCTTGACCTCCTAAAGTTCTAGGATTATAGGCATGAGCTGCCACACCAGGCCTCCTTCCTTCTCTCTCTCCTTCCTTCCTTCCCTCCTTCTCTCCTTCCAACATGGTTTTGCTCTTTCTTTTTTCCCTTCTTTCTTTCGACATGGTTTTGCTCTGTCACCCAGGCTGGAGTAGACTGCAATCATGGCTCACTGCATCCTCTGCCTCCCATGCTTAGGCAATCCTCCTACCTCCACTTCCAAGCCAACTGGGAACACAGGCATGTGCCAAAAGGCCTGGCGAATTTTCTTTTCTTTTGAGATGGAGTTTCACTCTTGTTGCCAGGCTGGAGTGCAATGGTGTGGTCTCGGCTCACTGCAACCTCCGCCATCTGGGTTCAAGTGATTCTCCTGCCTTGACCTCCCAAGTACCTAAGATTACAGGCACCTGCCACCATGCCTGCCTAATTTTTATATTTTTAGTAGAGATGTTAACTGAAGAGGGAGACCCAGCCATCTCAGATCAATTTCCCCTTTTCATTCTTAAGACTGTAAACCGAAACCCTTTTCATATGTAATTCCTAAGACTGTAAACCCAAACCCTTTTTCACATGTAATTCCTAAGACTGTAAACTGAAACCCTTTTCATATGTAATTCCTAAGATGTAAACAGAGACCCTTTTCATATGTTAAGCTATAAACCTAAGATTCTTCCACGTGTAGCATCTAAAGTATAAGCCTATATGAAGAAGGAAACTTCCTTTGTTAGGGGAGCTTGGTTGTTAGGCAACTATGCCACCTTGCTCCTGGCCAAATAAACTCCTTCCTCCTGTATTCAGTGTCCGAGAGATCCGTTTCCCATGGCTGCTCCTGCTACAAACAAGGCTGGTCTCGAACTCCTGATCTCTGGTGATCCACCCGACTCCGCCTCCCAAAGTGCTGGGATTACAGGCGTTAGGCACTGCACCTGGCTTTTCCTTTTGTATTTTTTGTAAAGATGGGGTTTTACCACAATGGCCATGCTGCTCTGAAACTCATGAGGTCAGGTGATCCACCCACCAGTGGCACAACCTCAGCTCACTGCAACCTCTGCCTTCTGGGTTCAAGTGATTCTCCTGCCTCAGCCTCCCAAGTAGCTGGGATTACAGGCACATGCCACCATGCCCGGCTGATTTTTTGTATTCTTAGTAGAGATGGGATTTCACCCTGCTAGCCAGGATGGTCTCCATCTCCTGACGTCGTGATTCACCTGCCTCAGCCTCCCAAAGTGCTGAGATTACAGGCATGAGCCACCTGGCCCAGGCTAACTTGGCTTAATTTTAGAAACAAAGTATTGATTGCTGGCTTAAGATTCAGGCAATTGCTTTAAAGTGAAATTCAAACCAGGCTTGGTGGCTCATGCCTGTAGAGGTGGGAAAATCTCTTGAGATCAGGAGTTTGAGACCAGGCTGGGCAATACAGCAAGACTCAGTCTCTACCAAATTTTTTAAATTAGTGGGATGTGCCTCTGGGGCTAATTAGGGCAAAGTAGCGTATGGCTACTGGACAGGCTGAAACAGGAGGATCACTTGAGCCTGGGAGGTTGAGTGTGCAGTGAGCTATTATCACACCACTGCCCTCCAGCCCGAGCTTAAAGTAAGAACCTGTCTCTAAAAAGAGAGAAGAGAAGGAGAGAAATTGAGAGAGCAAGCAGAGGTAAAGCGCCGCCCTCCAAGGAGTCTGCTCTCTGAGGGACCTGTACAAGGCCCAGGGTCCTCCTCCATTTGCTACTTAAACCAACAACCCACATCCTTCTCAAAGACACAAAGTTAAGAGAGCATTTTATGTTTAATTGACAAATGTGATTAACTATAAAAATGCTTTAAAATGCAACAGGAGATGTGAAGACACAAAGAACAAGAGCGTAGTGACACGTGACTATCAGGACACACAGAAGAATCCACACTGCTTCCCCCTTTACCCAGAAAAGGAAGGTTCTAGGCCACCTCCCCCTCAGCACTTTGCTTTACTACTGTCTCTCTGGGCATATGTTGCCTGCCTACTATTCTCTGTGCCTGTTTACTGGGTCAGTACACATGAGACACACGCACAGGGCCTGGACCATTCTAAGTGGAAAGTGAGTGTCAGCCACTGAAGTTAAGCCCCGTCTTCTCAGGGGCCCTCACTTCTGTCCAGAGGCCGAGACCCTGTTTGCTCCTAATGGGTGGACCCAGTATCCTCAGATCCTGACCATTACCTGTGCTGGGAAAGCACGAGGCGTGGCTTCTGCCCCAGAAGGGGAGGTCCACCCGGTATGAGCAGGAGCCTCGGGGCATCACCAACCCAAGCCTGTCCTCATGGTGGGCAGTGGCCCTTGCTGATTAAAGTAGTTGTGGGCAATAAAGACATCCAGATTCCCTTTGAGCAAAATGCTTACATCATGTAGACATAGAATACCTGTAATATCGATCAAAGACCTTTTCTGGCCGGGCACGGTGGCTCACTCCTATAATCACAGCACTTTGGGAGGCCAAAGGTGGGCAGATCACGAGGTCAGGATTTCGAGACCAGTCTGGCCAACGTGGTGAAACCGCGTCTCTAATACAAAAATTAGCTGGGCATGGTGGTGCACACCTGTAGTCCCAGCTACTCAGGAGGCTGAGGCAGGAGACTTGCTTGAACCTGGGAGGTGGACATTGCAGTGAGCTGAGATCATGCCACTACTCCAGCCTGGGTGAGAGAGTGAGACTCCATCTCAATTGAAAAACAAAAACCCGGCTAACGCCCTTTTCGGCCTTAGCCTACCTGTACCCAGGTGAAAAAACAAAACAAAACCCTTTTCTTAGCACTCCCCCATTTCTCCCTGCCGAGGAAGGCTAGCGTATCGTGTTTGGAATCACACATCAGAGGGTAGTTAAGGATCAAGTGCCTGTGGTGACCTTTTCTTTGCTGAAGGACCCCCCACAAAGGGCACGTAACTGTAGAACCCTGCTGAGGACTCAGGGGTTGCTGTGGTTGGGTACCACACAGGCAGGAGGCTCAGTTTCCCTGTAAAATGTAGGTGATGATGCCCACCACCCTTTGAGGCCCTTGTGGGACCCAATGAGATGGTGCACGATCAAGACTTGGAATGGAGCCTGGCTTACAGCTCAATACACGCGTCTTGTTATTTTCTTTCCCTCCTAATAGAAGACCCAGCATTCTTCACCCTTCAATCTCACCTTCTATTCCTGATAACAGGGAGGCAGCAGGAACCCAGGGCAGGCGATGAGGCTCAGCTTCTACAGGCGGCCACCACTTCATCATGATTCCCCCAAACAGCAGAGCCTCAGCAGCCTGCAGAGGGAGGGGTGGGCGGTGCGGGAGCCAGTTCATCTCTAGGGACCAGGAGAAAAGTTTCCAATGCATGAGACTCGGGTGCCATCTGCTGGTACTTCAGACCACATGGTGGAAATTTATTGATGGAAACGGGATGATACTGAATGGTGTCTCCAAAAATCTGCTGTTATGTAAATGTTTGTACGGAATATTCATTTGTGATTTATATATAACACATTTTAAGATACAAATTGAAATTTTAACTTATACAGGGAATTTAGTATTTTAGAGTATGCAGTGCAATATTTTTTAAATGCTTAATGTGGTTTGGAATCTGAAATGACACCTTCAAAACATGTTAAAAATCAGTGAATAAGAATAGTTCTTATTTTAAAATATTTAAATTTGCCGGGCACGGTGGCTCAAGCCTGTAATCCCAGCACTTTGGGAGGCCGAGGCGGGTGGATCACGAGGTCAAGAGATCAAGACCATCCTGGTCAACATGGTGAAACCCCGTCTCTACTAAAAATACAAAAAAAATTAGCTGGGCATGGTGGCATGTGCCTGTAATCCCAGCTGCTCAGGAGGCTGAGGCAGGAGAATTGCCTGAACCCAGGAGGCGGAGGTTGCGGTGAGCCGAGATTGCGCCATTGCCCTCCAGCCTGGGTAACGAGAACAAAACTCCATCTAAAAAAAAAAAAAAAAAAAAAAAAAAAAATTCTAAAATTTTGGAGCTGGAAGGAAGTAGTGCAATATTTTTAGGGAAACATGATTCATATTCTTAGAGAAGTTATAAGGTCACAGTGAAGTTGAGCAGAAAGTAGATCATTCCCACATACCTCATGACCCCACACTAGCACAGACTCCCCAAGATCAACTCCCCACACCTGCTGGTACATTTGTTCTAATGCATGAGTCACATGAACCATCCTTATCACCCAATGTTCATGATTAACATTAAGGGTTCAGTGTTGGTGAATTGAGCTCTGTGAGCTCTGGTGAATTGATAATGACATGGATTCACCCTTATAGCATCATGCAGAGTAGTTCCAGTGCCCTAAAAAATCATCTATTCTCTTTCTATCCATCTCACTGTACCCTGACTCCTGGCAACCCTTGGGCTTTGTACTGTGTCCATAGATTTGCCTACAGAATGTCTATAGGAGATGGCCTTTTCCTGCTGGCTTCTTTCATTTAGTTATGTGGATTTAAGCATCCTCTGTGTCTTCTAGGGCTTAATAATATTACATTGTCAGAATGTGCCACAGTTTATTCATCCATTTATCTGCTGAAGAACATGTTGGTCTCTATTAAGTTCTGGCCATTTTGAATGTCATGGTTAAAAAATTCCAGGTTTAGGCCAGGCGTGGTGGCTCATGCCTGTAATCCAGGCACTTTGGAGGCCAAGGCGGGTGGATCACCTGAGGTCAGGAGTTCAAGACCAGCCTGACCAACATGGTGAAACCCCGTCTTTATTTTTATTTATTTATTTATTATTTATTTATTTATTTTTTTGAGATGGAGTTTCGCTCTTGTTACCCAGGCTGGAGTGCAATGGCACGATCTCGGCTCACTGCAACCTCTGCTTCCTGGGTTCAGGCAATTCTCCTGCCTCAGCCTCCTGAGTAGCTGGGATTACAGGCATGCACCACCATGCCCAGCTAATTTTTTGTATTTTTAGTAGAGACAGGGTTTCACCTTGTTGACCAGGATGGTCTCGATCTCTTGACCTTGTGATCCACCTGCCTTGGCCTCCCAAAGTGCTGGGATTACAGGCTTGAGCCACCGCGCCCGGCTATTTTTTTATTTTTAAAGACAGAGTTTCACCATATTGGTCAAGCTGGTCTTGAACTCCCAACCTCAGGTGATCCTCCCACCTTGGCCTTCAAAGTGCCTGGATTACAGGCATGACCCACCATGCCCGGCCAAAACCCCATCTTTGAAAAAAAAAAAAATCCAGTTTTAGGTTTTCTCATTTGGGTAAATGGCAAGGAGCCTGATTGTTGGACCATGTGCTCAGATTGTATTTGGTAATTACTTTTTTCCTTGACAATCTCATGTGGTAGACAGAGATTGCTTCTTCAAGGTAGGTACTGTGTCTCTGTCACCCTGTGGTCCCACAGCAGATTATGGAGCCTGGGAGGTGGCTGTAAATGCTTATTGACCACATAGTGCTTAGAAATCTGTACCATCAAATTATAGCCACTAAAATGCAAATGTTGGGAAGTCAACCTGAGCTGCTACTGATAATATAAACACATTGAATATGGAGGAAATGGGCCTTCTGATGCCATGGTCACTACCTGTGTCATGGCAGTGCCATCATCACAGCAATGAACTTCATCTGTATTTTTACAGATTTCCCCCCACGTAATCCAGGACACAGTCTTTAGAGTCATGAGGTTTCCTGAGGGTCACTGGCCTGAGTATGTCCCCTTAGAATTAAGCTTCCTCATAACTTTACTTACCTCCTACAGATGTCCCTGTAAGTCCTACTAGAGGGTGAGCAGCTTCACCAAACCTGATGAACCATTGGAATCTGACCTGAATGCCTCCCTGTTCGGCAGGGGCCCCCAGAGAAATCTTCTGTCTGATCCGCATGGAGGGAACTGGAAGACTCCTCAAACCCAGGACCAACAAAGAGATTCCCTCCAAGGTCCCAGTTAGGGAGCCGGGACAGGGACTGGGAAGGGAAAGCCCCTTGTGTCCCTGAACCTGGAACTGACAGAGAAGGTCCCCTCCGGGGCCTGTGTGGAGACAACCAGCTGGGAAGAATTAAAGTCTCTGAGATCCTCAACCCAAGACCTGCACATCTGAATTCAGGAAGACGTGCCTGAGGCCTTTCCCTGGTGCCACTGAGAAGAGTTCACGGGGCTCTTGCCAGTGCAGAATCTGTTGGTTCACGAGGCATCAGGAAAAAATCAGAGGTCTCCTTGGAATCCCACTTCTAACACCAATGATGTCCACAAAAAATCATGGAGTCTATAGATGTAGAAAAAGGGAGTGCAGTGTCTTCTAAAGGTTTACAACCCGCATGCTGGGAAATGGGCCCCCAGTCAGGACCCGAGGCAAGCACTTGGAGGGAAAGGGACCCAGGAATCTCTGCTGAACATGTTGGCCAAGTGGGCATATTCACCAGGTTATTGGAGCAGCTATGCAAATTCACAGGGTGCGCGATACACGCATGTGACATACCTCCCATGTTCACTTACGGAAAGATAAACAGAATTCTCAACAGCATATAGCTTTTTCCCCAGTAGACAACTAGGCAGCTCTAATGCAAGACACAGCAAGTAAGTGTATTTGGGGTTAAAAATCTTTTCTTATCTGTCATGTGATGCTATGCCAGAGTCAGCCTGGAAAACAGGCCACTTAACATAGTATTAAAGAAAACCTCAGCTGGGCGCGGTGGCTCAAGCCTGTAATCCCAGCACTTTGGGAGTCCGAGGCGGGTGGATCATGAGGTCAAGAGATCGAGACCATCCTGGTCAACATGGAGAAACCCCGTCTCTACTAAAAATACAAAAAATTTGCTGGGCATGGTGGCGCGTGCCTGTAATCCCAGCTACTCAGGAGGCTGAGGCAGGAGAATTGCCTGAACCCAGGAGGCAAAGGTTGCAGTGAGCCAAGATTGCGCCATTGCACTCCAGCCTGGGTAACAAGAGCGAAACTCCGTCTCAAAAAAAAAAAAAAAAAAGAAAAGAAAAGAAAACCTCTCTGAGGGGACTTTGTGGTTTGTAGGAGGTGACACCCCAGGCCATTTATAGGAGTTAGGGACCTTTATGTCCCAATTTCACTTCTTGATGTAGAGACCCTAATTATTATGCATTTAAATGTAAAGCCTCCACCACAAAGCGAACATGGGAGGGATGGCTCATGTGACTCATGCATTAGAACAAATGTACCAGCTGGTGTGGCGTGTTGATCTTGGGGAGTCTGTACTAATGTGGGGTCATGAAGTGTGTGGGAATGATCGATCTACTTTCTGCTCAACCTCACTGTGACCTTATAACTTCTCTAAGAATATGAATCATATTTCCCTAAAAATATTGTACTATTTCCTTCCAGCTCCAAAATTTCATAAATTTAAATATTTTAAAATAAGAACTATTCTTATTGATCTTTAACATCAGTTTTGAAGGTGTCATTTGAGATTCCAAACCACACTAAGCATTTTTAAATATTGCACTGCACACTTTTTTTTTTTTTTTTTCTCATTAAGACGGGGTTTCACCATGTTGGTCAGGCTGGTCTTGAACTCCCGACCTCAGGTGATCCACCCGCCTTGGCCTCCAAAGTGCTTGGATTACAGGCATGAGCCACCACACCCAGCCTGCATACTCTAAAATACTAAATTCCCTGTATAAGTTAAAATTTCAATTTGTATCTTAAAATGTGTTATATATAAATCACAAATGAATATTCCGTACAAACATTTACGTAACAGCAGATTTTTGGAGACACCATTCAGTATCATCCCGTTTCCATCAATAAATTTCCACCATGTGGTCTGAAGTACCAGCAGATGGCACCCGAGTCTCATGCATTGGAAACTTTTCTCCTGGTCCCTAGAGATGAACTGGCTCCCGCACCGCCCACCCCTCCCTCTGCAGGCTGCTGAGGCTCTGCTGTTTGGGGGAATCATGATGAAGTGGTGGCCGCCTGTAGAAGCTGAGCCTCATCGCCTGCCCTGGGTTCCTGCTGCCTCCCTGTTATCAGGAATAGAAGGTGAGATTGAAGGGTGAAGAATGCTGGGTCTTCTATTAGGAGGGAAAGAAAATAACAAGATGCGTGTATTGAGCTGTAAGCCAGGCTCCATTCCAAGTCTTGATCGTGCACCATCTCATTGGGTCCCACAAGGGCCTCAAAGGGTGGTGGGCATCATCACCTACATTTTACAGGGAAACTGAGCCTCCTGCCTGTGTGGTACCCAACCACAGCAACCCCTGAGTCCTCAGCAGGGTTCTACAGTTACGTGCCCTTTGTGGGGGGTCCTTCAGCAAAGAAAAGGTCACCACAGGCACTTGATCCTTAACTACCCTCTGATGTGTGATTCCAAACACGATACACTAGCCTTCCTCAGCAGGGAGAAATGGGGGAGTGCTAAGAAAAGGGTTTTTGTTTTTCAGTTGACATGGAGTTTGGCTCTGTCACCCAGGCTGGAGTGCAGTGGCACGACCTCAGCTCACTGCAATCTTCGCCTCCTGGGTTCAAGCAAGTTTCCTGCCTCAGCCTCCCGAGTAGCTGGGACTACAGGTGTGCACCACCATGCCCAGCTAATTTTTGTATTAGAGACGAGGTGTCACCACGTTGGCCAGGCTGGTCTCGAAATCCTGACCTCGTGGATCCGCCCACCTTTGGCCTCCCAAAGTGCTGTGATTATAGGCGTGAGCCACCGTGCCCGGCCAGAAAAGGTCTTTGATCGATATTACAGGTATTCTATGTCTACATGATGTAAGCATTTTGCTCAAAGGGAATCTGGATGTCTTTATTGCCCACAACTACTTTAATCAGCAAGGGCCACTGCCCACCATGAGGACAGGCTTGGGTTGGTGATGCCCCGAGGCTCCTGCTCATACCGGGTGGACCTCCCCTTCTGGGGCAGAAGCCACGCCTCGTGCTTTCCCAGCACAGGTAATGGTCAGGATCTGAGGATACTGGGTCCACCCATTAGGAGCAAACAGGGTCTCGGCCTCTGGACAGAAGTGAGGGCCCCTGAGAAGACGGGGCTTAACTTCAGTGGCTGATACTCACTTTCCACTTTAGAATGGTCCAGGCCCTGTGCGTGTGTCTCATGTGTACTGACCCAGTAAACAGGCACAGAGAATAGTAGGCAGGCAACATATGTCCAGAGAGACAGTAGTAAAGCAAAGTGCTGAGGAGGAGGTGGCCTAGAACCTTCCTTTTCTGGGTAAAGGGGGAAGCAGTGTGGATTCTTCTGTGTTCTAATACCATGCGTCGCTACGCTCTTCTTCCTGTCTTCACATCGTCTGTTGCTTTTTTTTTTTTTTTTTTGAGACAGTTTCGCTCTTGTGACCCAGGCTGGAGTGCAATGGCGCGATCTCGGCTCACCGCAACCTCCGCCTCCTGGGTTCAGGAAATTCTCCTGCCTCAGCCTCCTGAGTAGCTGAGATTACAGGCACACACCACCATGCCCAACTAATGGTTTTTTTTTTTTTTTTTTGGATTTTTAGTAGAGACGGGGTTTCACCATGTTAACCAGGATGGTCTCGATCTCTTGACCTTGTGATCCACCCGCCTCAGTCTCCCAAAGTGCTGGGATTACAGGCTTGAGCCACCGTGCCCGGCCCCTTCTGTTGCATTTTAAAGTATTTTTATAGTATATGGTTTTGCCTAATAAAGCATTCCCTAAAAACAAATCCACTACACAGAAGGCGCAGAGCTGACGGAGTCCATGATGGAAGTTGTGAAGGAGGCTGACAGCTGTGACCACCTGCAGGGCTTCTAGCTGACCCACCTCCTGGATGGGGAGGTTACTCATCCCAAACCCAGTCCCATCAATAAGATCCGGGAGGAGCATCCAGGCAGGATTACAAACACATTCATCGTCCTGCCCTGAGCCACGGTGTTGGACACCCTCTCAGTCCAGCAGCTGATAGAAACTGCAGATGAGACCTTCTGCATCCATCATGAAGCTCTCTATAACATCGGCTCCAGAACCTTCAAACTGCCCAGAGCCAACTACAATGACCTGAATCACCTGGTATCTACCATGAGAGGGGTCACCACGTGCGTGCACTCCCCGGGCCAGCTGAATGCCAACCTGCAGAAGCTGGCCGTGAACATGGTCCCATTTCCCAGGCTGCACTTCATGCCTGGCTTTGCCCCACTGACCAGCCAGGGCAGCCAGCGGTACTGAGTCCCGACTGTGGTCGAGTTCACCCTGCAGATATTTGATGTAAAAAACATGAGGGCGCCGGGCCCAGTGGCTCAAGCCTGTAATCCCAGCACTTTGGGAGGCCGAGGCGGGTGGATCACAAAGTCAAGAGATCGAGACCATCCTGGTCAACATGGTGAAACCGCGTCGCTACTAAAAATACAAAACATTAGCTGGGCATGGTAGCGCGTGCCTGTAATCCCAGCTACTCAGGAGGCTGAGGCAGGAGAATTTCCTGAACCCAGGAGGCGGAGGTTGTGGTGAGTCGAGATCGCGCCATTACACTCCAGCCTGGGTAACAAGAGTGAAGCTCCATGTTAAAAAAAAAAAAAAAAAAAAAAAAAAAGCCGGGCGCGGTGGCTCAAGCCTGTAATCCCAGCACTTTGGGAGGCCGAGGCGGGTGGATCACGAGGTCGAGAGATCGAGACCATCCTGGTCAACATGGTGAAACCCCGTCTCTACTAAAAAATACAAAAAAAAACTAGCTGGGCGTGGTGGCGCGTGCCTGTAATCCCAGCTACTTAGGAGGCTGGGGCAGGAGAATTGCCTGAGCCCAGGAGGCGGAGGTTGCGGTGAGCCGAGATCGCGCCATTGCACTCCAGCCTGGGTAACAAGAGCGAAATCCGTCTCAAAAAAAAACAAACAAACAAACAAAAAAAAAACATAAGGGCAGCTTCTGAGCCCCGCATCCCTCATGGCCGCTAGCTAATTGTGGCTGTCATTTTCAGAAGATGCAGTCCATGAGAGAGGTGGATGAGCAAATACCGAACAAATGTTTAGCATCCAGAGTAAGAACCGCGGCTACTTTATGACTGGCTCCCCCACAACGTAAAGACGGCCATCTGTGACATCCCGCCCTGGGGGTGAAAACGCCAGACATTCATCGGTTAACAACACGGCCATCCAAGATCCAGGAAGCTCTTCCAACGTATCTCAAAACGGTTTACAGCTATGGGGGGAAAAAAAGTGGAAGAGACCATCAAGGAGTCCCTCGGGCTTCTCGCCACCTCTTGTGCCTTTCCACTTCCGCTGGGTCCCGACTGCCCTCTGGTGCCCCAGCCCTTTAAAGCCTCAGCCTGTTCTAGGCAGCAACACTGAGCAGCCCAAAGGCTCTCGCAGTATTGCATTTCCTGAGTGGGGGGTGGTTTTCTAAAAGCCAAGCAAACTCCTAAGAGGGCGCATTTCAGGAGCGCCAGCTTTCCAGTGGCCTGGGAGCTTGTCAAGGAAAAGGCAGAAGAGCCGACCGAGATCCCAGCAGTCCAGGGGTTTTTGCCCCAAGTAGTGGGGAAGTGGGAGAGAGGGTCTCTGGAAATGGAGGCTCCAGCGGGCAATGCTCCTTCGAAGCTCAGCTGCGCCTACTCATAGGTCATCCAGCCGCACAAAGGACTGGCCTGCCCGTCCACTCTCCGAGGGTCACAGCGCAACCATATGGGTTATAAGACTGTCCCAAGGCCGTCGCCCTGGCCAGCCTGTGGAGCAGCCGCTGCGAGAAAGTCAGGCCACCCCCGAGACTGTGCTGTCGGCGAACCGAGGCTCCCCGAGGCGGAGGATTTCGAGGAGAGAAACACGTCACCGCCTTCAGCCGAGTCGGCTACGCCAGGTGCCCTGACGTTCCAGGTGCCTGCGCCGCGGTCACCGGCTGTTTGGGAGACACAGAAATGGCCCTCGCTGAAGGAAGCGGCCGCACCTCGGAGAGCCCGGAGCAGTCACAGGGCCAGGCCCCAGGAAGACACCCGCACCCCGGGGCTCCCCCGGGCTCTGGCCGCCCCAGGCCTTACCTGGAAGCGCAGCCGCTCCTTGCCCGGATCCGGGCTCCTTGGCGACAGCCTCCCGTCCAGCGCCGCCGTCTGGGTCCCTCCCCGCCTGCGGACTGTCCCGGGCTCCTCCGCGCGCACCTCGAGGCCGCTTCGCCCTCCTCAGCGTCCCGCGGCGGCAGCCCCGGGCCATCGGCCTCCCGTCTCCGGCTCCCCGGGCCTCAGCCTGGGCCTCGCGGTCGTCGTCCTCGGCCTGCGGCAGTCGGGGCACCTTCCTCGCCGACGCCTCTCCCTCCTCTGGGCCTGGAAGCCGCGCGGGCTGCGGCCCCGCTTTCCGTCCGACGCCCCGTCCTCTAGCTCCCCCGCCGCGGCCCCGGGACCCTGCAGGAAGACGGTGACGCAGCGCGAAGCCACGGGGGAGTCCAGGGCGAGGGTGCGCGGGGAGCGCGGGGCCGTGGGCGCCGCTCTGGGGGCTGCCCTGCTCCGGGCCCCGACAGACCGGCGCTGGAGGAAGAGCGGCCGCCGCTTGTGCCTTCCGCGCCGGGGCCTCGGGGTCGCGGGTGGCGCGCTGCAGCCTGGCCGCCCCGAGCTCTGCACCCGCGTGGATGCGCGGGCTCCCTGCACCACCATGCCCAGCTATCCGCCCCACCTGCCCAGGAGGGCCACGAGCTGCGCCCGCGGGGAGCTGGGGAAGTCCTCGGCGGCCGCCAGCTGCCCGCAGCCCAGGAAGGACGAGGCCGCGCCCGCCGAGAGGGGGAAGGCGGACGAGGCGGCGGGAAGACAGTCCCCGCCGCGCCCCTGCCCTTGGTGGCCGCCAGATCGGGGTACGGGCGTGAACAGGGAGAGCATTTCGTCCACCAAGCCCGCCATGGCGCACTGCTCTCGGCCGCCGCCGCTCCCTAAATAGGCGACTGGCCCGGGCTTCGGAGCGGAGACGGGGCGGGGCCTCCACGACCCCGCGACCCCCACGCCTCCCACGCCCCTCCACGCCCTTCCAGCCACCGGCTCCGCGCGTCATCACGGAGGAGGGGGCCCTCAGCGTCCTTCTCCCTGCAGAAACCCTCCACACCCCGATGTTGGCACAGTGACCCTTAGATGATCTGGAAAGAGGGCTTTCTTTGCCTGAAAGGGCTGATTGATTTGTAAGGGAACCAAGGCGCCCCGAGGTGAGGAGGATCTCAAGGAGAGAAACACATCACCGCCCGCAGCTGAGTTGGCTCCTCCAGGTGCCCTGATTGTTCCAGGCGCCTGCGCCACGGGAAGCCGAGGCCAGGCCGGGTGCCTCTGGTTGGTGAGCGAAAGGGCCAAGGTTTGGGAACTGTTCTGGGTCTATTACCCGTTAACTCAGATGACAGCTGATCTCAGAGCTGCTCTGCCAGTGCATGGAGAACCACCCAGGGCATCTTCATCTAGGTTTTTTCTCCCCTGGAGGCCTCCCTTTCCCAGCCCCAGTGGTGACCAGGAGTCACCGTTTTGCTCTGCTCCAGAGTGGAAAATTTCCCAACCAAATCATTCCTCCATAAGATAAATTGATTTCGGGTGTGTTTGCGCAAATGCAGAAGGCCCATTGAAAGGAACATGGCTCGTCCACTAGAACGATGTTCGTTCATTACTAATAAGTAGATACCAGATCCAGTAATCAAACATTAACGTAACTTTTCTCTGATACTGGTTTGACAAATACTGTATTTCCTTATTTAACTGACCTGTTTAGGAATTTTTCTAAATACAAGTCAAAGTTGAACGTTGTCAGGAATTTTAAGTCGAGCAAGCACACATTTTTGTTTTTACAACAACTACGTTAAACTCAGTCATGCTTTACGAATATAGCTTGTTTTTACTCATGGATAGTGCGCCAAAATTCTACATTTCCGAGACTCTGTTTTCTGATAGTTTCTGTATTTGCAACAGTCATAAAAACTGGTGATGGTAAAAAGTAAAAAGCACATTTAACTAGTTGAGGCTGCAAGTTAGCCATTCCAGGTGCAAATTATATTACAGCATTGATTTGTCATTTGTGACAACGCTTGGTTAATACACCAACCAACGAAACTTAAAAGATGAGAATTGCTACATGTATGACCGTGTGAACTGGTTGTTATCCTGTATGTTAGCCAGGTGCACTACCACAGGCCACACATACGAAGCAATACTTCAGCAAGATAGAAGCGCCTGTGTATCTCCACATTTAGAGAGAAGTCTGAGCGGTTTCCGTCATTATTACATGGTCTGCTTTCACTGTGCCATAGGAAGTGTCTGCCCTTCCTCTTTTTAGTTTTTGATAAGAAATATCTGTATCTTCTTCATCTAGAGGATCTTGCTTGTGCTACATTTCACTTCCATAGATTTGGTAGATCCAAACAAAAATCCCTGCTTCTGCAGACTGGAAAAGAACAGAGAGCAAGGGAAAGGTATGTGCTTCCGAGGAACTGCGGCGGAAAGGCCAGCTTTGGAATGGCTGTGCAGAGCCGCACATTCTACCTGTTTCCAAACCCACAAGTCTCTTGCAGTTGGGTGGAAGATGGAAAAGAGTAGCTAAGCCGTAGGCTGAAGCGTAGCCTGCCAAAGGCATACAAATTGCTACCACGTACGCAGCTGCAGGGATACGTGCCAGCAGTTCAGGTCCTAACATAGTGCCGGTCATTATGAAAAGGAGCACCAGAGTCACTAGCAGAGACCACAGGGAAACCCAGCAATAGAAAATTACAATGGGACGGTTGAAGAGGAATTCAGGCGAGAGAATCCTAAGCTCATGGAAGAAAACACCCATCTAGTATGATCTCCAACACAAAATGGAGACCTTTAAAAATAATAATCCAAATGATCAAATTTGATCAAAGTGATCAAATTCCATTTTGATGCCTTGATTTCCAGGAGCTGACTCATTAGTCACAAACAAATCAGTACTTTCCTTCTGCCATCAGTAACTGGAGCTTTTTAGATTTAAATTGTTAAGCCAGGTTAAGCAATCATGGAGGACACCAGTTTCCACTCAGTTTCCTTTGATTTCTGACTGTTTCTTTACAAGCATCTGTGCAGGGGAAACTCTCTAATGTGCCTCTCCTACTGATTCTCACTCTAGCAATTCAGTTTCCCATTTCTGATTCTCTGGGACACGGGTCTCTAAAGATCCCATCGACTCCAAGCCAACTTTTCCCCAGCCCCAGCCCTGCTGCATCCCTTTCCCTTTCCCGCTTACACTGAGCAGGCATCTGGAATGACGGGTCTGTGCTCCCTTTACCATGCACTCATGGCCTGGGTTTCAGTTCCCAAATCACCAGAATAAAGCTTGAAATCTATCCACCCTGATGGGCAGGCATTCAACAGAGGCAGTGACTGGGCTCCAGGTCACAGGAGGTCCTGACACCACAGCGAGGGCAGGGGACGGTGCTGAACACAGCGATTTTGGGCTGCCTTAAGTCCCTCAGTGTCTTCCTCAGCTCAGCCCCCGTTGAGCGAATCTCCCCCAGCAGAGAGCACCCCAGGTGTCATAACTCTCCAGAGGGGCAGGATACAGCTCCAGGCTTAGCTTTCTCAGCCCGACGATGTGGCGTAGCAGGTTCTCCAGGGCGGCCATGGACATGAGGTTCCCACAGAAGCTGAAGGTGCTGAGCAGGGAGCAGCGGCTCAGGGCAGGCAGGATGACGCTGAGTTATCCCACAGTCCTCTAAGTCCAGGGTCTGCAGGGTGGCTGCAACTTGGTCTAGCAGAACTGCAAGGGGCTCAGAGCTGAAATGGGTCAGTGTGATGCCCCTCAGGTCCAGCTCCTGTAGCTGACAGATGCTCGGGCACCAAGAGAGATGCTTCAAGTTCGAATCTGACAGCAGGCAGTCAGTCATTAACGACTGTCTCCAAGGGGACCGGGAGTCACCTGGGAGAGAACAAGGAGGAGTTAGAGGAGGTGTTGGGGATGACCTCAGGGTGGAAGACGATCGTGTTTCTAACCCAAGGTTGCTCTGTTCATTTGAGCATAGTCCCCATCCAGGTTTTGTTTGGATGGAGACGCCGCTCATTCAGGGCAGTCCAAACTGACGCTCAGTACCTTCGCCCTCCCTGGGGTGACTGGGTCAAGTCCATGAAGTCCAAGGCTCCCTTTCCTCATCTGTCAAGAAGAAAACCACATCTCTGGGCCACAGGAGCACAGTGGAGACACAGGCGTAAAGGGCAAACCCAGGCAGGATCCTGCTATCTCAACTGGGGTGGGCAGGCCGCAGGGGTCCCTGAAATGCCCGTATCGTCGGCAAACCATCTATCGCTTTTACCATTCTTCACTCCTGCTCCTTCACCCTTTCTTTCAACATCATGCATTACCTGTGTATTAATTACCTGAACTGGAGCTCACAACATTTTTTTTTTGAGACGGAGTTTCGCTCTTGTTACCCAGGCTGGAGTGCAATGGCGTGATCTCGGCTCACCGCAACCTCCGCCTCCTGGGTTCAGGCAATTCTCCTGCCTCAGCCTCCTGAGTAGCTGGGATTACAGTCACGCACCACCATGCCCAGCTAATGCTTTGTATTTTTAGTAGAGATGGGGTTTCACCTTGTTGACCAGGATGGTCTCAATCTCTTGACCTCCTGATGCACCCGCCTCGGTCTCCCAAAGTGCTGGGATTACAGGCTTGAGCCACCGCGCCCGGCCGGAGCTCAAAACATTTTGAGGACAGGGAGGTAGAGACAGGATCACGCGTGTTCACTAAGCTGATGAGGACAGAGCTCGTATTTTGAAATGTGCAGGTTTGATGGGCATTCTCTTTTTTGGGCCCTCTTCACTTCCCTATTTCCCATCATCTTAACTTAGACACATGACCTCAGGAAGAATTCACAATTGCATCCTCACGAGGTCTTAACTTTCCAGTAGCTCGCTTTCTAGAATGGCACCCTCTCTACAGCATGTACCCGAGGGGATTCCTCTGCCTGTATTCGGATGGTTGTGTGATACCCGTTTCAGGACAGAGCCTCAACAGGACAATGCATGGACGTTCTAGTGTCTCTGTCACTGTTACCTCCCCATAGGCTGGGTCAAGGTAGATGCCGTCTGGCGTTTACTGTAACCTAGAAAGGCTCTGCTGTGACCTGCAGAGAAAGCTCACCATCCTTCCTCACCTGAGCAGCCGGTCCAGCTGGCCTTCGAGGAAGGAGACACAGTGCACATGAAGCTTCCGGAAGTAGTCCAGCTTGAGGCACTGAGAGGTGACCTGGGTGACGTACTGCTCCTTCTTGTCTGGGGGAAGGCAGGCAGAGACATAGATGTTAAAGAGAACAAGTTTACAGAGATTCCTTATCTGGCCCAGGTAAGGGGCAAACCTTACAAGAATGGAGAGTCCCCAGGGGCAGCACACTTCACCTCCTGGAGAAAGTCTAGCCCCACCCTGTTCAGGACCTCCATGACACTGTGGGTGGACCTTCCAAAAAGCTGCCGCTCCTTGCAGTGCACGTGTAGAAAGCCTTGTCTCGGCTTGCCCCACTCTGCAATGCCTCAAAGAGGTGGGTGAGACATTCATCCAGCGTCCCGTTCTTGAAGCAAAGGTCTCGGAGCATCGTCAAGGGTTGCTGCCTGCCCAGCCTGGACAGTTCTCTGCTGTTTCTCTCTTCCTCAGGGCCTCTGGAGAGGCTGCAGGGGCTCCAGAAGTTCTCCTTTGCATTACATAAGTCTAGAACTTGTAGTTTCCACCAACTGTGGGTAAAAGAGAAGAGACGCTCCAATTTTAGACAGGGATTTGAGCTTTATCCACATCCTGGACATCAGCGACTCCCCTCCTTGCTGCTTCTCCCACTCTCTCTGTTTTCTCCATCCCTTTTTCTCCTGTTGGAAGCTGCCTGGCCCCCACTGCCAGTGTCTTTAATTGCCACTGGGAGGGGCCAGGTTCCTGATCCTTCACTAGAAACTGCATGGTGAGCAGTCCTTTCCCAGAGGAGCTGGGCAATGGCCAGGCCCTTTCTGAGCTTCCTCCCCAACACCATTCAGAAGCCTCTGGACTACCGTTGGGCCTCCCACTCCTTCTGACCCAGCTAACCCTACCCTGGATGCCTGGGCCTTCCCCTCCTGGCCAGCTGGGTCACCTCACCTGGGGCAAATCTTCTGGGCAAGCAGTGCACCCAGGCCCCCCAGCACCGCTAACAGGGTCTCTAAATGAGGCAACTTAATCAGGGACCCTAGAGGGAGGCGGGCAAAAGGCCAGGCCTGCACCAACCTTTTCGGGGTCTCATAGCATCTCCTGGTGAAGGCCTCCGTGAACAGTGGTGGAAAGAGCTCCCTAGGCAGCTCCTCCGGGGTGGGGATGGCCAAGTCCTGGTCCCTCAGCACACTCTGCTCAGCCAGCTCCAGGAGTCTGGGTGGGGACTGGAGGCTCATCCTGATGAATATGCGAGGAAAAATTCTAGAGAAAAAGCATCATTCTTACAGCAGATCACATCACTTCATCATCATCTCCTAGTGCCGATGTCACTGCTCGGGCAGAGGCAGAAAAGTAACTAGTGCACCCCAATTCCACTCCGCACTTTCTGGACACAAAGCCCAATGTCCCTGCTGGTATCATGAAGAATATCTTCCAAAGAATGAGGAGGGGCGAGGTGACACGAGCCCATTCATTTCTGACCATTGCTGCAGTATGTCTCAGTAGTCCTGGGAAGCGTTGCTGGGGATCCTGAAAGCTAAGCTTCACCTTTTTGAGAAAATGTGTCTTGTCACTTATCACCCTAAAACAATGGGAATGAGGATGTCATGTGGCCCCACAGAGCCTACATTCTCAGTTCCCACAACTAACACGCCTGTGGAGACTAAAGGGACTCCCTGAAATCAGTTCCATTTTTTTTTATCTTGAAAAATTTTAGCGAGAAGTCGTAAAAGCTCTGTGACAGTATTCTAGAGCCTTTGGAAGTTAGGGATAGAAACACTGACTCTGAGATGGAGGTTCCAGTGCTGATCTCTTACACAGACTCACAAATACGGAGTCTAGGGGAAGAAAAAGAGATCCCATGATCAGAGCAACACTCCACTCCCGAGAAGGGTCGATGGAATCTCTTTAAGGCTTTAGGAAAAATGAAAGCCTAACATGTAAAATCACAGTGCCACCACGTGTATGAACTATAATTTCAGGGCACAAAAACCAACGATTTCAAATGTCACGAAATAAACATTCAACCAGTTGTAAGCTTTTAATAGGTTTTCATTTTAAAAAGCTGTTTTTTTAAGGATTTTGAAATGACCAAAACCAAGCACAAATCAATTTATGGGGGATGAAGATAAAACTACATTTAGAGGAACAATCAAAGCCTAAATGTGTTCATCTGAAAAACCAGACAACAAAATTCTCTCTGCCACCTTAAGCTGCATGTCACGGTCCCTGACAGGCTGGCTGCTGATCAGATGGGCAGGACCCTAGGGAGGTGGTGACTTCCCAGATGTGAACTCAGTTTGCAGGGCGCTGCCACCTCTCAGGGAACCAAGCAGGAGCTCCAGGCACGAGGGCTTTGGGTCTCTTCTGTGCACCTTCGGGAGCTTTTACTGATCTTTCTAACCACACCCTCCCCTTCTCAACAACCAACGTTTAATGAGAAATGATGTCTGATTAGATTCTGAGTTCCCCCAGTTAATCCTGATTGAGTTTGAGACTTTCTTCTGATGAACTGATTGAATCAGATATACATTTATGAAAGTGAAAGCATCACTAATAGGGTGAAAGTCCACAACTCATTCGTTTATTTATTCCACACGCAGATGGACTTTGACTGATATGTGACCTTCACAGTGATTCAGGAAAGGGTTGAATCTGTTCTTGGCATTTGACAGAAAAAAAACAAAACCTAAAGGTATTGTTGGTGATCTTTGGCTGCATCAACATTATGAAAGTGTTTCAGAGTTAAAACAGCTCTAATATGACAGTAATTTCATTCCTAAGAAAGCAGAATAAATATCTCTGTGTATCCAATGGTCACCTGGGATCTATGCTTTCTTTTTCTTTTTTTGAGACAGAGTCTCGCTCTGTCACCAGGCTGCAATGCAGGGGGGTGATCTTGGCTCACTGCAACCTCTGCCTCCCAGGTTCAAGCGATTGTCCTGCCTCAGCTTCCCAAGTAGCTGGCATTAGAGGCACGTGCCACCACGCTGGACTAATTTTTGTATTTTTAGTAGAGACAGGGTTTCACCATGTTGGCCAGGGTAGTCTCAATCCTTTAACCTCATGATCTGCCTGACTCGGCCTCCCAAAGTACTGGTATTACAGGCGTGAGTTACCACGTATGTCCAGGATTTATGCTTTCTAACTGGGTAGATCCTATCCCCATTCAGGTGGAAGAGGGGAACCACTGAGGGTGTGATTGATCTCAAGACGAAGGTCCAGGCTTCTTCGAAGGAAATTATTCCAAAATTGCAAAGTAAGGTGGGGGCTGGGCAGGATGGGACTGCGTGTTCTAATGGGACCCTGAGAAGAACCAAGACGACATAAAACACGGTGGGTATTTTGTTTTGGAGGAGACAGAAGGATTGACAGACTCCATCTAGACTGAATTCAAAAATTACAAAGAAAATAATTACAAAAGAGGAACTGAGTCACTGGAGACTCACAGCACAACACTGTCTTTGAGGGCACGGGACGAGATAGAGTCTTGGTCCCCTCTAGAAGGTAAAGTATGTTTACTCACAAAAGTAATGGGCTCCCATTGGAAAACCAGCTTGGGGATATTGAATCTGAGAATGTCAGCTGGGACAGAGGCCAGACAGCAGCACAGTGGCCAGCCTGGGAAGGGAGACTTCCCGAAGCTGGAAGCCGCAGAGGGTGGAAGCTGTGGGCTCTGTTGGGGGAAAATGAACAAGGGTCCATGTCTCTCCATCGTGGCGCTATGGTCTAGAAAGGTTTCATTTAGACTCAGGGACCTTCTCACAGTGGGATATTTCCCAGGTAGCCCTCAGCCCCAGGCATTTCCCATGGCTCTTCACCCTCATTAATCCCATCGGCCCCTTCCCCAGCGTATTATAATAATTAATGAACATTAATTATCTCCCCTTTAAAGTCCTCTCGTGTCCCTAATATTAAACATAGAGATTCTGATCAGAGCAACAATATTAGGCGTGTGAAGAAAACTCAGGCCAGGGGCGGTGGCTCATGCCTGTAATCTTGGCACTTTGGGAAGCCAAAGCAGACAGGTCACTTGAGTCCAGGAGTTTGAGACCTGCCTGGGTAACGTGGTGAAACACTGTCTCTATAAATCAAAAAATACAAAAAGTTAGCTGAGCATGTCATGTGCACCTGTGACCCGATAAGCTGAGACAGGAGGATCCCCTGAACCCAGGAGGTCAGTACTGCAGTGAGCCATGATCATGCCACTGCACTCCAGCCTGGAGCGAGACCTTGTCTCAAAAGAGGGAAACCCAACAGAGTGAGACCTTGTCTCAAAAAAAAAAAAAAAAAAAAAAAAGAGAGAGAGAGCGAGAGAGAGAAACAAGGAAAAGAGAAAACTCTTTCTTTCCTTCTTTCTTTATCTCTCTCTCTTTCTTTCCCTCCCTCCCTTCTTTCCTTCCTTCCTTCCTTTAGTAGTTTGACTTTTGTTGCCCCGGCTGGAATGCAATGGTGCAATCTTGGCTCACTACAATCTCCGCTTCCCAAGGTCAAGCAATTCTCCTGCCTCAGCCTCCCAAGCAACTGGGATTCCAGGCATGCACCACCACGCCCAGTTAATTTTGTATTTTTAGTAGAGATGGGGTTTCACCATGTTGGCCAGGATGGTCCTGATCTTTTGACCTCATGATCTGCCCTCCTCGGCCTCCCAAAGTGCTGGGATTACAGGTGTGAGCCACCGTGCCCAGCCAGTTTTTCTCTCTTCAAGCACAGTGCACACATTCCAATACATTTGTCCCACAAAACCCAGAGTTCTATATCATGCTGCAAGCTCTGCTAAGCTTAGGGATGCCCCCCGTCCTGGGCAGAATCTCACAATGATTCTTGTGATGTTTTGGGTTACAAAGCATCAAGAACCTCCCCCACCCCAGAGAATCCCCCAGGCCTTTCTCTCCCATTTTTTATGACACCCAAACAGCTCTGAGATGCCACTGGCCACCAAAACTGGGGTTATTTGAAGGATGTTCTCCAACTCGGAATCTTTCTGGAAATGTTTTCTCTCCACGTTTCTGACCTCACTGTCAATGCGTTATGTGTGCAATCGAGTTCAACTGAAATGTGCTCAGTGGAGCTTCTACATTGCAGGCCCTTGCTTTGTGAATCTGAGGCTGAGGGTCAGCTCAGCACCAAGGATGGTCATGGGCATCTCTGCTGATTGGGCATCCACGAGGCACAGCAGGGGGCTGGTACCATTCATCCAGAATCTCAGCTCTCCCTCACGGATAATCTAAGGCGTGTTGCTATTTTCTGCATTTTAAACCTGGTGACCCTGAGACGTGCGTGGCCAGGGAGATGAACCTGCCCGTGTTCAGGCGCAGACGATTGGCAGATCCCTCAGGCCAGGGGCTCAGAGGATCCCCCAAACGGGTCAACAACCTAAATGTTGGAAAGATCTCATGGACAGGCTTCCCTTTCCTGCCCAATTCAGGGAGTCTTGCACCACCCCCAGGACCCCAGCGAGAATCCTGCCCTTGGGGGACCTTTCTACCATGTCCTGGTCACCTGTTCTTCTCAGGGTGCTTGTCTGCTGCCCAGGTCAGAGCAGCCTTCGCAGCTCATCTCAAGGGATGCCCTGACCCCTTCTTCACTCATGGAATCCCCACTGGGATCTCTTGATCTTGTCTTGAACTCCTGACCTCAGGTGATCCACCCACCTCGGCCTCCCAAGGTGCTAGGATTACAGGCATGAGCCACCGTGCCCGGCCCACTGGGATCTCAAAGTTCTCTCCAGGCCCTTGCTCAGGGTCTCCAGAGTCTCTAGAATATTTCTGAGCCTCTGTTTTCTTCCCCAGGTGCGGCCTTGTCATCTCTAAGCCTGGGCCCCGGGAGCCTGGAAAGGGTCAGGCAGCCCACTCTCTCTGCAGCCCAGGAACCTCAGCCCGTCTCTCCGGGACCTTGGTACACGGCCACGATGCTTGGAGACCCTTTCCCTGGAATCGGCAGTGATTACGGAATTCTCCCCAAATTCTACTGAGCTATTTTGGTGAACGTAGCAAGGCACAGAGCAGGCGGCTCCTGAGCGGCTGCTCTGGACCTCAACAGGCACCCGGGACTGCTGCAGGGTGACCTTGCCTGGCTTGCAGAAAAACACCTGACTCCTCTGGGTCTCCTAGGGGTGTCAGGCTGATGGGAATCCTGGGAGAGGTTCTGGGGCAGGGGCCATCCCTTCCCAGGCTCCCCGGGCCCAGCCTGAGAGCTGACAAGGCTGCACGTGGAATGCAGTCAGTCTGTTGTCTGTCCTAGTCGGGTCACTTTTTGTCCTGCCAGGGGCTGCCCCTTTTTTTCCTCCAATAAAATCTGAGGACAGGGTCACCCTCAGAGCAGACAGTTGATGCTGAGGGAGGTGCTTGTAGCACCCTGGGATTGGGGGGAGTTCCTGACACTGGCTGCAGGGGGGACAGAGCCAGAGGAACTCAGGGAAAGAACACAGCCCAGCAGGGAGTGGCCCAGAGGAGCTGATGGTGGCTGGAATAAGGAGGGAGGAGGGAGATGGCAGCAGGCAGGGGCCAGGTTCTCTGGCTGTCACAGAGCTGTGTCCCTGAAAGGTAGGTCTGAGGCCCTGGGGCACTGGGGCCTGAATGTGACACTGTGATTTCCCAAGGCCGTCTGTGTGGCCTGGTCTGCATGGGGTTCTGGTGGCTGACCCACCTTTCCCCAGGGGCACAGAGTCAGGCCAGTGGGGAGTCCCAGGGGGTGAGTGCAGGTGGCGAGCGTCCATCCTGAAAGCAAAGACAAGGGACAGGTCAGAGAGAAGCGGCCTTGGCCTGAGGCCAGGGAAAAGATGCTCTTTGAAAATTGTGCGTTTCTGTCTCCTCACACATCACAGCTTCCTGGAACAGGGAGGATTGGGCTTTTCAGGAGGGAATGAGGGAGGATGGAGTCTGGCCCAGAGTCCTCTCAACTCCCCAGCTCCTCTCAATCCTTCTCTCTCTACACAGCAGAAATATAAGACTGTGCCACCGAAATTCTTACACAGGAGCCAAGCCCACAGCCTGTAGCCTTTTTATCCAAACACCTTGCCTCACCGTCCTGAGCTGGCCCCTCATGCCTGTACGCGGCAGCATCTGCCCCGCTGAGACTCTCAGAATCCGTCAAAATCACAGGCAATGCCCCACTGACCCTCTACAGCTCTCACAACCTCCAAATTTCAGTCTCTTCTTCATACCTTACACACACAGGTTCTGCCCCTCACTTCCTCCTACTCTAGTCACTATTCATTGAAACCCCCACACGAACCACTGCTTGTGGTCCTGACTTCACCCCAGTCTCTCACTTCACACCCGGCACAAACCCTGAACCCCATGGCTGCGTCTCCCTAATCCAGGTAGCATCCTCCCCAGTTCCCCATATTGCCCTTTTTCCTGTTCCAAGCCCAGACCACACATGGTTTCTCGATGGCCGTTCCTCCAAGCCCAGTTGGTCGGCACCAGTCAAAGCTGGATATGCTGTGGGATCCCATTCATCTATTTTTTTTTTTTTTTTTTTTTTTTTTTTTTTTAGATGGAGATTTGCTCTTGTTACCCGGGCTGGAGTGCAATGGCGCAATCTCGGCTCACCGCAACCTCCGCCTCCTGGGTTCAGGCAATTCTCCTGCCTCAGCCTCCTGAGTAGCTGGGATTACAGGCACATGCCACCATGCCCAGCTAATTTTTTGTATTTTTAGTAGAGATGGGGTTTCACCATGTTGACCAGGATGGTCTCGATCTCTTGACCTCGTGATCCACCCGCCTCGGCCTCCCAAAGTGCTGGGATTACAGGCGTGAGCCACCACGCCGGGCCACACCCGATTTTGTTAATGAAAGTGAGTGGTTACTTATAGACCCCACAGGCTTCCTTACACACTATGAAAACAAAAGCTCTCCCTCCACACAGTTACCCTACCAAATCCCGCTACAACCTTTAACAGACGCAGCCCTTGATGGTTCCCTTGGTACCTGGGTACGAGACCCCCGCCCCCCAGAACACTTTCTCATCTTTTCAGTTTACAGTTCTAGTTCTACCAAACCCCGCTACAACTTTTATCAGATGCAGCCCTTGCTGGCTCCATTCGCATTTGGGTCCAAAGCCCCCGCCCCTTCAGGACACCTTCTCACCTTTTCAGTTGACACTTCCAGTTCTGTCTAAGCCAAGGACTTTTTTCCTCTGTGGTTCTTCTTACATCTGCCTTCCTACCAACTGGACAGGCACTTGTTCTCTAGTTTTCCTTACTCCCGAAATTCTGTTTGCTAATGGAGACGAAAGCCTTCCTGTGTCCATCCTGAATGCAAAGACAAGGGACAGGTCAGAGAATCGGCCTTGGCCTGAGGCCAGGGAAAAGATGCTCTCAGAAAATTGTGCGTTTCTGTCTCCTCACACATCACAGCCTCCTGGAACAGGAAGGATTGGGCTTTTCAGGAGGGAATGAGGGAGGATGGAGTCTGGCCCAGAGTCCCTGTCACCCAAGTGACCCCCAAATCCCCTCCTGCAAGCCAGGGGTGTGTCTTAGAGCATGGAAGTCAAACCAGGGCCCATCAGGCTGCCCCGCACCTTCCTGTGGATGGAGAAGGTGAGCAGTGATTCTGCTTCAGAAAAATCCTGCCATGTCCAGCGCTGAGGGGCGTCACGAGGCCCTGGCTGGAGGGGAGGCTCTGGGTCAAGTTTCAGAGAAGATTCTGGCACATGGGACCCCCCCAACATGCAGTGCCTCCCTCTCCCTTCTCTCCCCTTGATTCATTCAAAAACCTTCACTGAGTGCCTGGGATATGCCATCTGCTGTCCTGGGTGCTACTGAGGAAGACAAACGGAGAGCAAAGAATCTGGAAGACGAACCCGACGGAGCACACCTGGCTCGGTGCTGCAGCGCAGCTCAGAAAAAAATGCGTGTGCGGGTGAAATGTGCAGAGTGATCTTAACAATCCACGGGAAAATGACAGCTGTCCCATGTCCTTTAACCACTTTTTGTTGGAATATTAAGAACTCGCTCTGCTGAATAGAAATGTACAGGTAAATGGAAAACAATAGTAAAACTCAAGTTTGTTAAGTGCAATGCCATTCAACACTGAGAATCCAAGGGCTTTCTTTGTTTGAAACAATTTCCCAAGGCAGTTTGAACAGTGACCTTCCTCCTGGGCACAGCACCGCAGAGGCAGCTGGTGTCTTCTCCACTGTGGAGAATTGTCCTACTTTCTTTAAGTTGGGATGAGCCAGGGAGTCTGGGGGAGTTTGTTCATCTTGGGTTGGGGGTGCAGGAGGAGTTGGTGGGGTGCCTGCGGCCACACTTCTGGCTTCCGGGATCAGGTGCAGACTGTGGGGCCAGGACCCTCCCTCTGGTCTCTGCTTCAGGTGATCCCTCTTCCTCCTTCAGGTGTGGGGTTTGGGAGAAGGTTTGGGATCCTCACCCATCCCTGTCGGCTCTTCTAGGGAAGATGCATCTGTGGGGCCTCTGCAGGAAGGGATCCCAGAACCACAGAGGTGCACGCAGATCAGCGCTTCTTCCAGCAGACCGCGGGAACCCCGAGCCTCCTCACAGCTCCCAGAGCCTGGGGTTGGGGACCCACATGGAGGCAAATGCATGGAGCTTTGGCAAAGGCAGGGCCAGGGGAAGGAGAGGATGCAGGGGTCTCTGGACGTTCCAGGGCCAAGGGGACTTGAGAGTAGGGGAGAGATCACAGGGAGAAACGTCTGGGGCTCCTTCCACGCCCTGAGGTCCCAGCAGGTTTTCCTCTCTTTCAACTCCCCCCGGGCTCTGGGGAGTCATGGCTGGCTCAGCAGGAGCCCTATGGGGCGTGGGAAGAATGTAGGGCCCTCAGGCTGTCAAGTTTAACTTTTCACATCAACCTCAAATGAGGGATTTTACCAAGTATCATCCTGTTCACAGATCCCACATCTTCTTGCTGAACTTTTGGGAGATTTGTCCTGCCAGGGATATGGGACGTTTTATTTTTTCTGCTACGGGGCCAGCTCCATCCTGAAGAGCTGTGATTTTCTAGGCGGTCACGCACGTATGCACACACACATACCATGAGGTCGTTGCAGCTGTGCCCACTGGGCCTGGGGTTCTCCCACAGCTCCCAGCTGATAAAAGCCTCCCTTCCACTCATCTGGAACCTGGGGTCATCCGCTTCCTTCTGCCTCATTCGCCCAGCATTTGTCCTTGAGTGACGACAGACTCGGAGCCCAGCAAGATAGACACGACCTCTAACTCATGGGCTTAGGGGGAGCACAGAAAAATGAGAAGACCGGTGTTTAAAGGGGCAGGTTGTGAAATGGCTCAGGGGGATGAAGTGGGGAGGTGCAGCCAGGGGCGGGGGCGGCTCAGGGGTCATTGGCAATTACTGGAGTGGATGTGGGGCTTGTGTCCTGGCAGAGGGAGTGGCCGGCACAGGAGAGGACTCTGTCTCAGGTCTGGGACCTCCCCTGTGGCCTCAGCTGTTTTCCTGATTATGCCTGTTATCTTTGAATGTCAAGAAACACAGCCACCATTTATGGAGGATTTATTATGTCCCCTGCTTTAGGTTCAGCTTTTTTTTTTTTTTTTTTTTTTTTTTTTTTGAGACGGAGTTTCGCTCTTGTTACCCAGGCTGGAGTGCAATGGCGCGATCTCGGCTCACCGCAACCTCCGCCTCCTGGGTTCAAGCAATTCTCCTGCCTCAGCCTCCTGAGTAGCTGGGATTACAGGCACACGCCACCATGCCCAGCTAATTTTTTGTATTTTTAGTAGAGACGGGGTTTCACCATGTTGACCAGGATGGTCTCGATCTCTCGACCTCGTGATCCACCCGCCTCGGCCTCCCAAAGTGCTGGGATTACAGGCTTGAGCCACCGCGCCCGGCTAGGTTCAGCATTTTTACCTGAAGGTTGAGATTATTTTTGTACCCATTCAATAATGAGAAAGATTCAGAGACAGAGAGAGAGAAAGAGAATTTTTCTTTCTTTCTTTTTTTTTTTTTTTTTGAGATGGAGTTTCACTCTTGTTACCCAGGCTGGAGTGCAATGGCACGATCTCGGCTCACTGCAACCTCCGCCTCCTGGGTTCAGGCAATTCTCCTGCCTCAGCCTCCTGAGTAGCTGGGATTACAGGCACGCACCACCACGCCCAGCTAGTTTTTTGTAATTTTAGTAGAGACGGGGTTTCACCATGTTGACCAGGATGGTATCGATCTCTCGACCTCGTGATCCACCCGCCTCGGCCTCCCAAAGTGCTGGGATTACAAGCTTGAGCCACCGCGCCCGGCTGACCTTATCATTCTTAGTCCTCTCCAAAAGTTGAACAAACAAATGTTATCTTGAATCAAAAATGAGCTAAACTAACCAAAGGCTGGGATACTTTATTTTATTGAGATGGAGTCTCGCTCTATTGCCCAGACTGGAGTGCAGTGGCAATTTTGGCTCACTGCAACCTCCCCTTCCCGGGTTCAAGCAATTCTCCTGCCTCAGCCTGTCAAGTAGCTGGGATTACAGGTGTGTGCCACCATGCCCAGCTAATTTTTGTATTTTTAGTAGATACGGGGTTTCACCATGTTGACCAGGATGGTCTCGATCTCTTGACCTCGTGATCCACCTGCCTCGGCCTCCCAAAGTGCTGGGATTACAGGCTTGAGCCACCACGCCCGGCCTAGATATTGTTTCAATTTCTTCCAGAGAAGCCTTAACCTAAGCCCTGAGACCAAACACACCCTCAGTGGCACCTCTCTTCCACCTGAATGAGTGAATAATCTGGTACATTAGGTGATGTAAAACCCACAAGACCATCTGATACATGACAGTTTTATTCTGATTTTGTAGGGATGATACCTCAGTTTTTATAAATCTTTTTTTTTTTTTTTTTTTTCTGAGATGGAGTCCTGTCTGTCTCCCAGGCTGGAGTACAGTGGCATGATCTTGGCTCACTGCAACCTCTGCCTCCTGGGTTCAAGCAATTCTGCATCAGCCTCCCAAGTAGCTGGCATTGCAGGCGCTGCCACAGCTGGCTAATTTTGTATTTTCAGCAGAGATGGGTTTTCTCCATGTTGGTCAGGCTGGTCCGGAACTCCCATCCTCAGGTCATCCACCTACTTTAGCCTCCCAAAGTGCTAGGATTACAGGTGTGAGCCACTGTACCTGGCCTATAACGCTATTTTAACGATAAAATATTTTTATAATTTTCATGTGTTCTCCTGACAACACTACTTTCAGGCTTTATTTTTCTGTCTATTGTCCAGAACAGATTGAAGCCATCCCTGCCTCACACTCAGAACTATACAGGTCACATATTAGTAAAATTTCATGAGTGTGGAGTTCATTAATGAATGAATTCTTTTTTTTTTTTTTTTTTTTTTTTGACAGCCTCTCCCTCTATCACCCAGGCTGGAGTGCAATGGCACAATCTCAGCTCACTGCAACCTCTGCCTCCTGGGTTCAAGAGATTTTCCCATCTCAGCCTCCAGAGTAGCTGGAATACAGACATTTTTGTATTTTTAGAGACAGGGTTTCACCATGTTGGCTAGGCTGGTCTTGGGCTCCTGACCTCAGGTGAGCCACCCTGGCTGGCCTTGAATGAATGAATTCACTTCCACCCGATCCCTAACGCTTTCAATTTCTTGATTCAGGAAACGAATATGAATGTCTGATATTAATAGAGTTCTGATTCAATCAATTAATCTTCAGAGAGCCAAAATCCCAATCAGGATTAATTGGGTGGAGATTCAGAAACCCAATCAGATATCAGTTTTTGATTGGAAGCTAGCAGTGGATACTTGGAGGGGAGGGGATGGGAGTGGTGATTACAAAGGTCAATAAAAGCTTCAAAAGACCCACGGGAGAGACCATAAGTCTTCGAACCTGGAGTTACTGCTTGTTTCTTGAGGTCTGAGCTCCCTGCAAACTGAGTCCAGATCTGGTAAGTCACTAATCTCTGTAAGGCCCCTCCTGTACGGCCCCTTCCACCTGATCTACAGTCAGCCCGTCTGGCATGGGGAGAATTCAGCCTAAGATGGCACAGAGTTATATCTTGTCATTTTTTGTTTTTGTTTTTGTTTTTACTTTTTTCATACGAACAGTATGAAAAACAGCTTTGATTTCTTCCTCTAAATGGAGTTTTAAAGCCTGGTCAAAAGGGTGAAACCCCATCTTTACTAAAAATATAAAAATTAGCCAGGCATGGTGGTAGTCACCTGTAATTCCAGCTACTAGGGAGGCTGAAGCAGAATTATTTGAACCCAGAAGACAGAGGTGGCAGTGAGCCGACACGGTGCCACTGTACTCCAGCCTGGGCCACAGACTGAGCATCCGTCTCAAAAAAAAAAAAATGCAGTTTTGTCTTTATTTCAAAAATTTTGATTTGTGCTATGGTTTATGTCATTTCAAAATTCTTACAGGGTAGGCTCAGGCCTCACACCCGTAATCCTAGCACTTTGGGAGGCCGGGGCAAGCAGATCACCTGAGGTTGGGTGTTCTAGACCAGCCTGGTCAACAGGGCAAAACCCCGTCTCTACTAAATAATAATAATAATAATAATATATAATTTGCCAGGCCTGGTGGCACATGCCTGTAATCCCAGCTACTCGGGAAGCTGAGGAAGAGGAGTCACTTGAACCTGGGAGGCAGAGGTTGTGTGAGCCGAGATCTTGCCATTGCACTCCAGCCTGGGCAACAAGAGCAAAACTCCACGTCAAAAAGAAAAAAAAGCTGGGCATGGTGGCTCATGCCTGTAATTTCAGCACTTTGGGAGGCTGAGGCCAGCCTGACCAACTTGGCAAAATCTTGTCTTTACTAGAAATACAAAAAGTAGCTGGGCACAGTGGTGGGTGCCTGTTATCCCTACTCAAGAGGTCGAGGCAAGAGAATCCCTTGAACCTGGGAGGCGTAGGTTGCAGTGAGCCGAGATCCTGTCATTGCACTCTAGCCTGGGGGACCAAAAAAAAAAAAAATGCTTGGTGGGAGCAGAAACTCATGCTTATAACCCAAAAGTTTGCGAGGCCAAGGTGGGAGGATCATTTCAGCCTAGGGATTCAAGACCAATCTGGGCAACATGGCAAACCCCCATCTCTACAAAATATTTTTTGGGGGGTTGAGGGGTTAGAGTCTCACTCTGTTGCCCAGGCTGGATCACAGTGGTGTCATCTCGGCTCACTGGAAGTGAGACTGCAGTCTCACTCTGCCTCCCAGGCTCCAGCTATTCTCTTGCCTCAATCTCCCGAGTAGCTGGGATTACAGCCACCTGCCACATTGCTCAGCTAATTTTTGTGTTTTTAGTAGAGGTGGAGTTTCACCATGTTGACCAGGTTGGTCTCGAACTCCTGACCTCAAGTTATCCACCCGTCTTGGCCTCCTAAAATGCTGGGATTATAGCCATGAGCCACCGGTGCCCGGCCTCTACAAAAACTTCTTTAAAATATTAGTCATGGTGGCATGCATCTGTAGTCCCAGCTGTTTGGGTGGCTCACATGGGAGAATCCCTTGAGCCTGGAAAATTGAGGTTGCAGTGAGCCGTGCTCACACCACTGCTGTACTCTAGCCTGGGCAATACAATGAGATCCTGTCCAAAAAAAACCCCACAAAAAAAATCTTAACCAAACAGTTAAGAAAATCCAAGCAACTGAAATCAGTAGGCCAATCCCAACCCCCACAAAAAGGGGGAGAAAGAGAGTTTAGAAGCCTCTACATGCCAACATCCCATTTAGACGGTTTAATCCGGCAGTTGTGGTTTTGTTAGAAAAAGTGTTAAAGGTTTCCAGTAATTCCCACAGTGGCCATAAATTATCCTGGGTGTAATTTTACCATCAGTTTAAAAATGGCCACATGAGAATGACCATGAAATCTGAATGGTCTTCTGTCAGAAAGAGGTTAAACCCCTCCCTATCTCACAGTTAGGACTATGAAGGTCACATATTAGTAAAACTCCATGTTTATGGAGCAAATCAGTGAATGAGTCCTAGACTTTCACCCTATCCCTAATTCTTTCACTTTAATGAATGAAAATCTAATTTGTTCAGTTAATCTGTAAGAAAGCCAACAATTCAATCAGGATTAACTGGGGTTGGGAAAACTTAAGGAACCTAATCAAATATTTTCTTTTCTTTTTTTTTTTTTTTTTTTTTTTTGCGATGGAGTTTCACTGTATCACCCAGGCTGGAGCACAGTGGCTCGATCTTGGCTCACTGCAACCTCCACCTCCCGGGTTCAAGTGATTCTCCAGCCTCAGCCTCCAGAGTAGCTGGGATTACAGGCATGTACCACTACACCTGGCTAAGTTTTTGTATTTTTAATAGAGATGGGGTTTCTCCATGTTGGCCAGGCCTCGAACTCCCAACCTCAGGTGATCCACCCACCTTTGCCTCCCAAAGTGCTGGGATTACAGGCATAAGCCACTCATGCCAGGCCTTCAATTTTTTTTTTTTTTTTTTTTTTTGAGACCAGTTTTGCTCTTGTCTCCAGGCTAAAGTGCAATGGCATGATTGGCTCAATACAACCTCCTCCTCCTGAGTTCAAGTGATTCTTCATCCTCAGCCTCTCCAATAGCTGGGATTAAAGGTGCTGCCCACCACACACAGCTAAATTGTGTCTTTTTAGTGGAGATGAGGTTTCGTCATTTTGGCCAGGATTTTCCCCCCGCTGTTCATGGAGGCCTTGAACTCTTGACCTCAGATGATCCACCCAGCTCAGCCTCCCAACAAGTTGGGATTGTGGGAGTGAGACGCGATTCCCAACCCCATTCTATTCCTTAATAATATGTTTAGAGCAGGCTAGGTGCAGTGGCTCATGCCTATTTTTCCAGATGAAAGGATCTGGGCTTTGAATTTTCCTCTAAATGCAGTTTTGTCTTTATTCCAAAAATGTTGATTTGTGCCTTGGTTTCTGTCATTTCAAAATTCAGAAGTTTTTTCTTTTTTCTTGAGACAGAATCTCGCTCTGTTGCCCAGGCTGGAGTGCAACGGAATGATCTCGGCTCACTGAAACCTCTGACTCTCTGGTTTAAGTGATTGTCCTACCTCATCCTCCGAAGTAGCTTGGACTACAGGCGCCTGCCACCATGCCACGCTAACTTTTTTTTTTTTTTTTTTTGGTATTTTTAGTAGAGATGAGGTTTCATTGTGTTGGCCAGGCTGATCTTGAACTCCTAACCTCATGATCCACCTGCCTCAGCCTCCCAAAGTGTTGAGATTACAGGTGTGAGTCACTGCGCCTATCCAAAGTGGGTCATTTTTAACATGTGTAAGAGATGTGTACTGGAAACATCTCTGTCTTGCAAATGATCCATAATACTGTCACATAGCTTTAAAAATTTCTCACTGAAATTTTAAATAATGAGGCCAGGCGTGGAGGCTCAGGCCTATAATCCCAGAATTTTGGGAGGCCAATGTGAGTGAATTGCTTGAGTCTAGGAGTTCAAGACCGGCGTGGAAAACAGAGCGAAACCCGCTGTCTTTACAGGAGGTCAAAAAATCAAAGATTAGCTGGGAGTGTTGATGCAGGACTGTGGTCCTAGCTACTTGGGAGACTGAGGTGGAAGAATCCTTAGAGCCTGGGAGGTCACTACTGCACTGAGCTGAGATGGCACCACTGTACTCCAGCCACTCCAGCCTGGGTGACAGAGCAAGACCCTATCAGAAAAAAAAGAAAAAAGAAAGAAAAGAAAAGAAAGGAAGACAGAAGGGAGGAAAACAGGAAAAGAAGAAAGTGAGAGAGAAAGGGAAAGACAAATAGAGAAGTAAGCTTAACTACTACAAAGAAATCAAATAGAAAAACCCATTCTAGGAGTGACCAGTGAATGTTCCCAACCATCTTATTTGTAGGAACTGTGAATGTTGGCATGCAGGGCTTGGGACATAACATTCTCATTGTTTTAGAACCCTGAGTAATTAGAAATTTCCCCCAACGGTGGGAGGGGTTAGGCTTCAGGCTCCCCCATACTCACTACTCGGTGGATGGAACACTGGCTGGAAAGGAAGGGCTAGTGGTGCTCCTGCCTCCTCACTGCTTGAGAAAAGCTTGTGCTAATGCCAGCAGAGACAGAACGCTAGCTTTGTGGCCACTGATCACAGAGTCGTATTGGAAAAAAAGAAGAAAAACTCTTTCACCATTGCCAGAGCACTGACTTTGGCCCTAGGAGAGGATGAGATTGCATGGGCTTGGTCTGAGAGTGATGCTCTTTCTCTGGATTTGTCCTCTGGAAGTTTTCCTTGCAGGTTGGTGAAGATGAGCATCTGGACTCCACCCAGACTCCTGGAGCTGGTGGGACAGAAGCTGCTGAGGGACCAGGCCTTGGCCGTCTGCACCCTGGACGAGCTGCCCATGGAACTTTTCCCCCCGCTGTTCATGGAGGCCTTCAGCAGGAGACACTGTGAGGCCCTGAAGGCGATGGTGCAGGCCTGGCCCTTCCCCCGCCTCCCTCTGGGGTCCCTGATGAAGACGCCTTGCCTGGAGACCTTCCAAGCTGTGCTCCATGGACTTGATGCACTGCTGACCCAGGGGGTTCGTCTCAGGTGAGGTGGCCCAGATGGGCAGGTAGGGAGGGCCCAGGTGTCCAGAGAAGGAAGAGCTAGGTTGTGAGGAGTGGGGAGGCCCAATGGGGAGCCCACAGGCTTCTGATGGGCTGATGAGAAAGCTCAGTGAGGCCTTGGCCATTGCCCAGCTCCTCAGGGAGAGGACTGCTCATCACGCAGGGTCCGTGGAGGTCACAGGAACCTCTCTCTTAGTGGCAATGAAGGGCACCACTAAAAGTGGGAACTGAGCAGGGCACGGACGCTCATACCTGTAATCTCAGCATTTGGGAGGCTGAGGAGGGTGGATCACCTGTGGTCAGGAGTTTGAAACCAGCCTGGCCAACATGGTGAAATTCTGACTCTACTGAAAATACAAATATTAGCTGGGCATTGTGGTGAGTACCTGTCATCCCAGGTGCTCGGGAGGTTGAGGCAGGAGAATCACTTGAACCCAGGAGGTAGAAGTTGCCGTGAGCTGAAATCTCACCACTGCACTCTAGCCTGGGCGACGGAGGGAGACCTATTCTCAGAATAAAGAGAAAGTGGAATTGAACAGGCTCCAAGGGGACAGCAGGGTGGAGAAAAGTCAGGGAAAGAAAAAAGCAAGGAGGGGCGCAGCTGGGGTGCAGGATGTGAAGCTGACGTTCAGCAGTGACCGCTTACATTCTCAGCCTCTCTATCTTCCCACAGAAGAAGGAAACTTCAAGTCCTGGATTTACGGGATGTCAGTGAGAACTTCTGGATGGTGTGGTCTGAGGCCATGGCCCGCGGGTACTTACCAGATGCCACGAGGAAGAGAAAACCAGCTCAGGACTGTTCAGTGATGAGAGGACAGCAGCGCTTGACTGTGTTCGTAGACCTTTGCCTCCAGAACAGGACTCTGGATGAATGCCTCACCTGCCTCTTTCTGTGGGTCAAGCAGAGGGAAGGTTTACTACACCTGTGCTGTAAGAAGCTGAAATTCTTGGGAACGCCCCTCCACAAAGTCCAAAGCATCCTGAATATGGTGAACCCAGAGTGTATCCAGGAGGTGGAAGTGAATTGCAGGTGGCGACTGCCTGACCTGGCAGAGTTTACCCCATACCTGGGCCAGATGAGGAATCTTCACAAGCTCGCTCTCTCCCACGTCGACGTCCCTTGCTACTTTTCCCCAGAACAGAAGGAGGAGTTTGTTACCCAGGTCACCTCTCAGTTCCTCAAGCTGCACCACCTCCAAAAGCTGTATATGAACTGTGTTTCTTTCCTCGAAGGCCATCTGGCCCAGCTGCTCAGGTGAGGAAGGATGGTGAGCTTTCTCTGCAGACCGCAGCAGGGCCTTTCCAGGTTACAGTAAACGCTAGTGGGCATCTACTGTGACCGCCTATGAGGAGGTGACGGTGAAGGGGACACTGGAATGTCCATGCATTCCCCTGTGGGCGGCTCTGTCCTGAAATGGGTATCACACAACCATTCCAATAAAGGCAGAGGGATCAGTGGGGGTAGATGCTATGGAGAGGCTGCCATGCTAGGAAGCTGGCTACTGAAGGGTTCAGCTCTAGGGAGGCTCTGTTTGTGAATTCCTCCTGAGGACACGTGTCTAAGTTAAGATGATGAAAAATAGGTCAGGCATGGTGGCCCATGCCTGTAATCCTAGCACTTTGAGAGCCTGAGGAAAGAGGATAAGTTGAGCCCAGAAGTTTTAGAGCAGTCTGGGTGACACAGCAAGACTGCTGACCAAAAATAGGAATTAATAAAAATAAAAACAAACAAGATAATTTTTTTTTTTTGAAATGAAATTTCACTTGATTGCCCAGTGGGAGTGCAGTGGCGTGATCTTGGCTTACTGCAACCTGTACCTCCCGGGTTCAAGTGATTCTCCTGCCTCAGTCTCCTGAGCACCTGGGATTACAGGTGTGGGCCACCACACCTGGCTAATTTTTGTATTTTTAGTAGAGACTAGGCTTCACCATATTGGCCAGGCTGGTCTCAAACTCCTGAGCTCACGTGATCCCCCTGCTTCAGCCTCCCAAAGTGCTGGGATTACAGGCGTGAGCAAACATGCCCAGCTCAAGCAAGATAATTTTTATTTGTTTGTTTATTTTTTTACTTATTTATGTTTGAGACAGAGCTTAGATCTGTCACCCAGGCTGGATGCAGTGGTGCAATCTCGGCTCACTGCAACCTCCACCTCCCGGGTTCAAAGGATTCTCCTGTCAGTCTCCTGTGTAGTTGGGATTACAGGCACTCGCCACCACACCTGGCTAAGTGCTGTATTTTCCGTAAAGACCAAGTTTCACCATGTTGGTCAGGTTGGTCTCGAACTCCTGGCCTTGGCCTTCGAAAGTGCTGGGATTACAGGCGTGAGCCACCATGCCAGGCCAAACGAGATTAGTTTTAAAAAGATGTTGGGAAGTGGGGAAGTGAAGTGGGCACTGAAGAGGGGAACGCTCATCAAACCTGCACGTTTCAGAATAATACAAGCTCTGTGCTCAACAGCTTGGGGAACACAAATGATCTTATCTCTTTTTTTTTTCCCCCCTTTTTTTTTAAGGTGGGGTTTCACCATGATGGCCAGGCTGGTCTTGAACTCCTGACCTCAGGTGATCCACCCACCTCAGTCTCCCAAAGTGCTAGGATTACCTCATCTCTAATTCCCGGTCACAATAGATTGTTTTGAGCTCCAGGTAAATTAATTACCTAGGAAACAGAAGGTCAGAGAGTAGGCACAAAGACTGGTGAAAGTGATAAATGGTTTGCGGATTAGACAGGCGTGTCAGGGACCCCTGCAGCCTGGGCACCCCAGCTGATGTTGCAGAATCCCGCCTGGGTTTGTCTGTAAGCCTGTGTCCCCTCTGGGCTCCCGTGGCCCAGAGATGTGTTTTTATCCCTGAAGGATGAGTAAAGGGAGCTTCAGGGATTCTGTGAACTTGATCCATTCCTATAAATGATGGTGAAAAGACTCAGGAGGAAATGAAATTTTTCTTTGTTTTCCTTTTCTTTTTTTTTTTAGACACAGTCTCACTCTGTTACAAAGGCTGGAGTGCAGCAGCATAATCTCTGCTTACTGCAACCTCCACTTCCTGGGTTCTTGTGATTCTCCTGCCTCAACCTCCCAAGTAGCTGAAATTACAGGCGCCTGCCACCACGCCTGGCTGATTTTTGCATTTTTAGTAGAGATGTGATTTCATCATTTGGTCAGGCTGTTCTCGAACTCCTGACCTCAAGTGATCCACCCATCTCAGCCTCCCAAAGTGCTCGGATTACAGGTGTGAGTTACTGCATCAGGCCTAAGATGGACTTGACCTCAGTGGCAAAGTTCTTCATCATGCAGCATCCTAAATGTTGACTATCAATCGGAATGACCTTGGGCTTGGGCAAAATGGTCTTCGTCCGTCACCTTGAAGTCATCCCCACCACCCTTCACTCACCCCTATGATTCCCCAGAACTAACTTCTCGCTCTCTCCCCAGCTGTCTGAAGACCCCGTTAAAGACCCTCGCAATAACGAACTGTGTGCTTTCGGAATCAGACTTGAGGCATCTGTCCCAGTCCCCCAGCATCAGTCAACTAATGACCCTGGACCTGAGTGGCATCAGCCTGGCCAATCTGAGTCTTGTGCCTCTCCAACTTCTGCTAGAAAAAGTGGCAGCCACCCTGGAGTCCCTGGATTTAGATGACTGTGGGATCGAAGACTCCCAAGTCAATGCCATCCTGCCTGCCTTAAGCCGCTGCTTTGAGCTCACCACCTTCAGCTTTTGTGGAAATCCCATCTCCATGGCCACCCTGGAGAACCTGCTGTCCCACACAATCAGACTGAACAACTTACGCCTGGAGCTGTATCCCGCCCCACGGGAGAGTTATGATGCTTCTGGTGCTCTCTGCCGGTGGAGGTTTGCCCAACTGGGGGCTGAACTGATGGGGAGAGTGAAGGACTTGAGACAGACCAAGAGGGTCTTGTTCTGTACCGCCTGCTGCCCTCACTGTGGCCACAGGGCATTTTATGACCTGGAGGTAAATCAATGCAGCTGTTGAATATCTGCCTGTTTGCGTGGATGTATCAAATGCTTTCTTCTGGACACTTGGAAACTAAAACGTAGGTCTTAGGCACATCCTCCAGGGAGCACAGAACCCATCGTTCCAGACACGGCTCTGAAAGTGGAAAAGGAAAAGTGATGAACCAGGGGCTGGACTTGGGGGAAACACTGACATGGATTGGATGAGACTTCGGGGATCTGTATCCTATAGAGTCAAAAACGGGAATCTGAGTGTCTAGAGTGGAATTCAGGCTTGCAAATGCCTGAGGGAGTTACCCTTGCATGGATGGTTGCCAAGAAACAGAAATAAAGGGAAACTGAGTGGAAGCTGTCTGGTGCCCTTATTATCAAGTAACCTGTTTTCCAGTTGAAGCCTCAGGGAATCTTCAGTTATTGATGAAAAAAAAACCCAAAAGGCACTGAGTCTTGCAATCAGTAAGATTCAGCTCCAGCAAATCAAGGCATTTAAATGAAATTTGGTTACTGTAATCAGTTTCCTCCCATTCTTGTTTGTTTGTTTTGAGACAGTTTCACTTTTGTTGCCCCGGCTCACTGCAACCTCTACCTCCTGGGTTTAGGGTATTCTCCTGCCTCAGCCTCCCAAGTAGCTGGGATTACAGGCATGCACCACCACGCCCAGCTAGTTTTTGTATTTGTAGTAGAGACAGGGTTTCACTATGTTGGTCAGGCTGGTCTTAAACTCCTGACCTCAGGTAATCCACCCACCTGGGCCTCCCAAAGTGCTGAGATTATAGGCATGAGCTACCATGCCTGCTTCTTTTATTTTTTACTTTTTATTTTTTTATTTTATTTTTATTTTTTTGAAACGGAGTTTTGCTCTTGTTACCCAGGCTGGAGTGCAATGGCGCGGTCTCGGCTTATGGCAACCTCTGCCTTCTAAGTTCAAGCGGTTCTCCTGCCTCAGTCTCCTGAGTAGCTGGGATTACAGGCAGGCACCACTACACCCGGCTAATTTTTGTATTTTTTTTTTTTTTTTTTTTTTAAGTAGAGATGGGGTTTCGCTATGTTGGCCAGGCTGGTCTCAAACTCCTGATCTCAGGTGATCCACCTGCCTTGGCCTCCCAGAGTGCTGAGGTTACAGGCGTGCACCTGTAAAATAGGTGAGAGGCCATTTCTCCCGGCTGTTTTTAAATGGACATAATGGTGAGATAGCCATGTGGTTGGGGGGTCCCCGGAGAATCTCCCACCAGCCTGGAGAATCTCCCACCAGCCTGCACACTGTGGGAACGCGCAGTGGGGTGGAGCTTCGGGAGTAGCGCTCTCCGCAGCAGGGAGGAGTCTGGCATTGAGGAGAGTTCCTGTTCCGTCTTTTTCCTTTTCGTGCAGTATAATCCTGCTTTACTCACCCTTCAAACCGTCTGCAAGCCTGAATTTTTGTGGCCATGGGACGAACAAGGACCCAGTCTTTAGCCGAACTAAGGAAGTCCTGCAACAATGGAACCTAATTTAGGGAGTCCCTTTAGTCTCCTAACTGGGTTCACTGATGGAACTGAGATTGTGGGCTGTGTGGGACCATAGGAAACTCCCATTTCCATTGTTTTCAACCTTTAGGTTGCAAAGGCATTTCTTTTTTGGTGGGGGTTGGGGGGACAGGAGTCTCGCTCTGTCACCCAGGCTGCAGTGCAATGGCAGGCTCTTGGCTCACAGCAAGATCCGCCTGCCGAATTCAAGCGATTCTCAGGCCTCAGCGCCACCCCCCCAACCTCTCTCCCCCAGTAGCTGAGTCTACAGGTGCCCACCATCACACCCGGCTAATTTTTTTGCATTTTTAGTAGAGACCAGGTTTCACCATGTTGGTCAGGCTTGTCTTGAACTCCTGACCTCAGGTGATCTACCCGTCTTGGCCTCCCAAAGTGGTAGGTTTATAGGCATGAGCCACTGCACCAGGGCTTTTTAAATTTTGAGACAGTTTCACTCTGTTTCCCAGGCTGGAATGCAAGTGGCATGATCTCAGCTCACTGCACCTCTGTCCCCTGGGGTTCAAGCGATTCTCCTGCCTCAGCCTCCCGAGTGGCTGGGATTATTTTTGAGACCGGGTTTCACCATGTTGATTGACCAGGCTGGTCTCCAATTCCTGACCTTATGATCCACCCACCTCCGCCTCTGAAAGTGCTGAGATTACAGGCATGAGCCACCGCTCCCGGCTGAGAAAACTTTTTTTTTTTTTTTTTTCTCAAAAAAGTGGAGATCTGAGCTTCGGAGATCGCCGTCAGTAATATTTCACAGTGCTGTTACAGTTTAGTGGAGCAATGGCTAATAATTCATGAATTAGGAGTGATTTTGCCTGCTTTTTATTTTATTTTATTTTATTTATTTATTTATTTGAGACGGAGTCCCACTCTTGTTACCCAGGCTGGAGTGCAATGGTGCGATCTCGGCTCACCGCAACCTCCGCTTCCTGGGTTCAGGCAACTCTCCTGCCTCAACCTCCTGAGTAGCTGGGATTACAGGCGCGCACCACCATGCCCAGCTAATTTTCTGTATTTTTAGTAGAGACAGGTTTCACCATGTTGACCAGGATGGTCTCGATCTCTTGACCTCATGATCCACTCACCTCGGCCTCCCAAAGTGCTGGGATTACAGGCATGAGCCACTGCTTCTGGCTTATTTATTTTAAGATGGGGTTTCACCATGATGGCCAGGCTGGTCTTGAACTCCTGACCTCAGGTGATCCAACCACTTAGGCCTCCCAAAGTGCTAGGATTACAGGCGAGAGCCACCGCGCCCGGCTTTTATTTTATTTTTTAAAAAAGATGGGGTTTCACCAAGATGGCCAGGCTGGTCTTGAACTTCTGACCTCAGGTGATCCACCCACCTCGGCCTCCCAAAGTTCTAGGATTGATAGGCTTGAGCCACCGTGCCCAGCCTTGCCTGCTCTTTACAGGTTGGGACATACGCTTCTTGGTATCAGAAGGGAGGAACTGTGCCTCTGTGGCCATTTACTGTAGAATGGATTTGGGGTAAACTGAGTGCTCTGTTTTCACACATGCTGAAGAAATGACTTTGGCCCTGGGAGAAGTGGGGGTTGCGCGGATTGGCCTGAGAAGCTTGCTTTTTCTTTCTTTCTTTCTTTCTTTTTTTTTTTTTTTTTTGAGACGGAGTTTCCCTTTTGTTACCCAAGCTGGAGTGCAATGGTGCGATCTCAGCTCACCGAAACCTCCGCCTCCTGGGTTCAGGCAATTCTCCTGCCTCAGCCTCCTGAGTAGCTAGGATTACAGGCACGCGCCACCATGCCCAGCTAATTTTCTGTATTTTTAGTAGAGATGGGGTTTCACCATGTTGACCAGGATGGTCTCGATCTCTTGACCTCGTGATCCACCCGCCTCGGCCTCCCAAAGTGCTGGGATTACAGGCGTGAGCCACTGCGCCCGGCCCAGAAGCTTGCTTTTTCAAAGCTGGACTGCCCTCTAGAGTTTTCCGTGCAGATTTATCAGAATGAGCCTGCAGGCCCCACGCAGACTCGTGGAGCTGGCAGTGCAGAGCCTGCTGAGGGACCCGTGCTTGGACACCTCCACTCTGGATAAGCTGCCAGGGGAAGTCTTCCCCCTGATGTTCACGGAGGTCTTCAGCAGCAGGCACTATGAGATTCTACAGGCCATGGTGCGGACCTGGCCCTTCCCCTGCCTCCCTCTGGGGTCCCTGATGAAGACACCTCCTCTGGAGACCTTGCGAGCCGTGCTGGAGGGACTTGATCCAGTGGTGTACGTGAAGCTTCGCCCCAGGTGAGGTGACTAGCTGGCCTGGTGGGAAGGGCCCAGACATCCAGAGAAGGGACAGCTGGCTCGGGAGGAGTGGTGGGGTTGGGGAGCCAGGATGGCTCAGATGGTGCCGGTGATGAGAGGCCTTGGCCACTGCCCAGCTCCTTGGGAGCTCCCACCATGCAGGGTCCACTGAGCAAACAGGAATCTGCCTCCTCCCAGTGGAAGGTTAAGGAACTACAAGTGGATATCAGGAGTAATCAAAGGGAAAAGGGTGGAGAAGTGACAGAAGGGGACAGGAACAGCTGATTGACATCTTGAATGTGGAGTGAAAGCTCAGGTCTTCCCCGGGAGCAAAGATGGAGCTCCCGTTTCTAAAGACCCATCCCCATCAGTGCTGGGGCCTTGCCTACATGCTAAGCCTTTCCCCTATTTTACCCACAGGAGGTGGAAACTTCAAGTACTGGATTTGGGGAATGTGAATGAGAATTTCTGGACCACGTGGTCTGGATCCAGGGCCCTGTCGTGCTCCCCAGAGGCCACGAGTAAGAGGCAGACAGTGGAGGACCATCCAAGGACGGGAGGGCGAAGGCTGTTGTGGATGTTCATACATGAGCCCTCGAAGGTGTTCATAGACGTCGGCCTCAAGGAAGCTACCCTGGATGAGTGGCTGAGCTACGTCTGCCACTGGATTCACTGCAGAAGACGTTTAGTACAGCTGTGTTGTCATAAGGTGCAGAATTACCCAATGCCCGCTTCACATTTCAGAAGATTAGTGGAAATGGTATACCCAGACAGTATCCAGGAGTCGGAAGTCCAGAGAAAGCCCTCGCTGAATAGACCACCAGGAAGGTTTGCCCCTTACCTGAGCCAGTTAAGCGAACTTCACAGAGTCTTGGTAGCCTTCGGTTATGATCATGAGTTATCCGTGTGTGCCCAATAGCAGTTCATTCCTGACTTGGAAACTCCGTCCCTCAGCCTGGACCGCCCTGAGAGTTTTTTTTATGAGAATTGCCAATTATATCAATGAACACCAGGACCACCTGCACAGGTGAGAAAGGATGGTGAGCTTTCTCCGCATACTATACCACTGCCTTTTTCTTTTTTACAGTAAACACCAGTGGGCATCTACTGTGTGCCAGTCACTAGTGGTGTCACAGGGAATGGGGCACTAGAATGTCAATACATTATGCTGTTCAGTGCTCTATATCCTGAAGGGAGTAACACAAGACCACTCAAATAAGGGCAGAGGGATGGCCTGGGGTAGATGCTACAGAGAGATGTGTAGGCAGCTGGTTAGTCGAGCTCAGATCTAGTAGGGTGCAATTGTGAATTCCTTGTTAGGAAGTTTGTTTAAAGTTAATATGATGGGCCAGGCGTGGTGGCTCATGCATGTAATCCAAGCACTTTGGGAGGCTGAGGAGGGCAGATCATGAGGTCAAGAGATCAAGACCATCCTGGCCAACATGGGGAAACCCCATCTCCGCTGAAATACAAAGATTAGCTGGGCGTGGTGGCGTGCGCCTGTAGTCCCAGCTGCTTGGGAGGCTGAGGCAGAACAATTTCTTGAACCTGGGAGGCAGAGATTGCAGTGAACCGAGATTGCGCCACTGCACTCCAGCCTGGCGCTTGGTGACAGAGCGAGACTCTGTCTCAAAAAAGAAACAAATACAAACCATAAAGTTAACATGATGAAAACTTACTCATCATACAGAGGAGAGTATACAAGAAAGAAGTAGCATCAAACCTGTGCATTTCACAGTAGAAGCTCTGTCCTCAGAGCTTAGTAAATGCCGATAATCCTGTCCCTAATTCACTGTCTGTAAAAGATTGTTTTAAACTCCGGGAAAGGTAATTGACTTGGGACATGCATGCTTCTGGAACAGGGTGAGGAGTAGGCATGGGAATGGTGCAAAATGATAGGTGGTTTGCAGATGCAGGCATGTCGGAACGTCTGCAGGCAGGAAGCCACAGCTGATGTCCCCAGACCTTGCTCAGTTGAGTTCTTTGTGCACGTCTCCCACTAGATGAGGTTGTCTGCTGAAAGATGAAGTAAAGAGGCTTTAGAGATATTGTGGGCTTGAACCAATCACACCAGCGAGGATGAAAGGATTGAGCCTAAAATGGGACTGCCTCTGAATGATCTGAGTCTTTTTCTTTTGAGACAAAAGTTTCGCTCTTGTTGCCCAGGCTGGAGTGCAATGGCGCAATCTTGGCTCACTGCAACCTCTGCCTCCTTGATTCAAGCTATTCTCCCGTCTCAGCCTCCCGAGTAGCAGGGATTACAGGTGCGCACCACCACACCCGGCTAATTTTGTGTTTTTAGTAGAGATGGGGTTTCTCCATGTTGGTCAGGCTGGTCTCAAACTCCCGCCCTCAGGTGATCTGCCTGCCTCAGCCTCCCAAAGTGCTAGGATTACAGGTGCAAGCCACTGTGCCCGGCAATGATCTGAGTCTTCATCACGCAGCACCTTGAATGCTGACCATCATGTGATGATGGGAACAAACTTGTATTTGGGTGACTAGCAACGTGGACCAGCAATCTCGAGCCCCTGGGAGCCCTGCTAGAGAAAGCTGCTGCTAGCTAGTCTTGAGAGCCTCCTCTTACGGGACTGTGGGATTCAGGACACGCAACTCAGGGTCATCCTGTCTGCCCTGAGCCGCGGCTCCCGGCTCACCACTTCCTAGTTTTACGGAAATGAGGCCTGTGAAGGCTCTGAAAGGCCTGCTGGGTCACACAGGCGGGTGAGCGAGGCAGGCCCGGAGACGCACCCTGCCCCTCTGAAGAGTCTTGACAGCAAGGGTCATGTCAGTTGGGAGATCCTCACCCTGATTTGGGCTGAGCTGATGCGTGTCCTCAGAGAAGTAGGGCGGCCCCAGAGGGTCTTCTTTGGTCTTGACCCCTGCCCTTCCTGTGGTGCATGGCCGTCTGAGAAACTGGAGTTCCATCCTTGCTCCTAGGGAAGGCCTGGTTAATGGGGTTGGACACTCGCCCTTACGGACACTTGGGCCCTAAAATCAAGGACGTGGGTGCTTTTTTTTTTTTTTTTTGACTCAGGGTCTCGCTCTATCACTCAGGCCCAAGTGCAGTGGCAGAATCTCAGCTCACTGCAACCTTTGCCTCCTGGGTTTAAGTGATCCTCCTGCCTCAGCCTCCTGAGTAGCTGGTGTTATGGATGTGCGCCACCGCACCCGGTTAATTGTTTTTTGTTTGTTTGTTTTTTTTTTTTTTGGTAGAGACAGGGTTTCATGAGCTTGGCAAGGCTGGCCTCCTTGAGGTCACTCCTGACCTCAAGTGATCTGCCCACCTCGGCCTTCCACAGTGCCGGGGTTACAGGCATGGGCAGCCTAGCCCGGTCAGGTGCATCTTAAAGGAAGACAGAGCTGTGCGTTTCAGGCAGGTGCTCACTGTCAGTGGATAAAGCAACAGTGACTCAGCAGGGAGCAGTACTGGGTGACTGGGCGTCCATGAGGCCTTCAGGGACTTTTGTCCTAGAGTTAGAAATAGAACCTGAAGTTATAGAGTGATGGCATGAGTTAATCCCTGCGAGGGTGGTTATTAAAAAGATGTCTTAGCCATTTATACATCAGAAATCTCTAGTTACTGATGAGAGGTACTAAGTTGTGACTGAGGTTCAGCTGTAGGAAGTCAAGGCATCCAGAGTGAAATTTGATCATTTTGATTAATTCCCACCCCTCCTCCACTTCTCATCTAGTTCTTCCTTAATTCTCCCGTGCCTGTTCACTAAGTTCATCCACAAAAGATGCACACTTGGGGCCTGGAACATTCTGTGTGGGCAGTGATGGTGAGCAACTGAAGTCTACTCTCTTTTCAGGATCCCTCGCCGCGCCTCAGGTACTGAGACTCAGCTGACCCCAAATGGGCAGATCTAGAGGAATCTGTTCCTGATCACTGGCCCTGCCAGGGAACGGCTTCACTGCACAAGGGGCTGCCCCCTGACCTTGAAGGGAATGGCCATAGTGCGTATTGCAGGAGCCTCGTGACATCACCACCCCATGCCTGTCCTCATGATGGCTAGTGGGTTTTACTGAATTAAAGCACTTGGGTCCAATTTCCCTTTTGGAAAAATGCATACAGCATATTCTAAGTATTTCTAGCCCACATTAATAGAAAAATACATCTTTTGGAAAACTAATTCGTATCAATGAGATATCTTCTCATAAATAACATCTCCCTTCTCTTATCAAGAAACACCACTTAGAATGGTATGAGATGGTATCTCAATGCTGTTTTGATTCACATGTCTCTAATGACCAGTGATGATGAGCTTTTTTCATACGTTTGTTAGCTGTATAACTGTCGTATTTTTGAGAAGTGTCTATTCATATCGTTTGCCCACTTTTTGGAGGGGTTTGTTTTTTCCTGTAAATTTGTTTTAAGTTCTTTATAGATTCTGGATATTAGCCCTTTATCAGATGGGTAGATTTCGAAAATTTTTTCCCATTCTGTCAGTTGTCGGTTCACTCTAATGTTAGTTTCTTTTGTCGTACAGAGCTCTTTAGTACAATTAGATCCCATTTGTCTATTTTGGCTTTTGTTGCCATTGCTTTTGGTGTTTGAGTCATGAAGTCCTTGCCCATGCCTATGTCCTGAATGGTATTGCCCAGGTTTTCTTCTAGGTTTTTTTTTTATAGGGTTAGATCTGATGTTTAAATCTTTAATCCATCTGGAGTTAATTTTTGCATAAAGTGTATTTAAGGGATCCAGTCTCAGCTCTCCGCATATGGCTAGCCACTTTTCCTAACACCATTTATTAAATAGGAAATCCTTTCCCCATCGCTTGTTTTTGTCAGGGCTTTCAAAGATGTGATGGAGAGAGCTGTAAACCGTCATTTTCAGCAAGCTGACAAGAACGGAAAACTAAACACTGCATGTTCTCACGTGTAAGTGTGAACATGTTCTCGCGCATGTTGAGCAATGAGAACACGTGGACACAGGGAGGGGAACATCACTCACAGGTGCCTGTTGTGGGGTTGGGGGATAGGGGTGGGGAAGGGATAGCAGGGGGTGGGGGATAATGGAGGAATAGCATTAGGAGAAATACCTAATGTTGATGAGGGGTTGATGGATGCAACAAACCACCATGGCATGTGTATACCTATGTAACAAACCTGCATGTTCTGCATATGTAGCCCAGAACTTAAAGTATTTTAAAAAAAAGATAGTTATCATGATGCAGCATTCCTTAATATAAAAGTCTTATTACAATATTGTATGTGTTTTTATTTACTTAAAAGCATTATATATTTTTGGTTAAAATATGTTTGATGAATTATGTATCAGTGATATTAATTCTCCATTTTTAGATATTAAGAGACCATGCTGAAAGGCTGGGCGTGGTGGCTCACACCTGTAATCAAAGCACTTTGGTGGCGAAGGCGGGTGGATCACCAGAGGTCGGGAGTTCAAGACCAGCCTGACCAACATGGTGATATACCCCGTCTTTATAAAAGAAAAAAACTTTACATTGAGAAAAAACAAAAGAGGAACCTGTCCAGGGTACTGACCTACATGTATGCAGCCCATGTGGGCCAGGAAGTTCTCTGATGCTTCCCTCAGGTGAACCTGGGCTGACTGTGGACCTGGTTGATCTCACACTCCTAGTCTCAAGTGTTCCTCCTGTCCTGGCCTCCCAAACTGCTGAAAGTATAGGCATGGACCACCGTGCCTAGGCTTAACAATTTTTAAAATTTTTATGGATACATAAAATTTGCATATTTACAGGGTACATTTGATATTCTTTTTTTTTTTCTTGGAGATGGAGTCCCACTCTATCGCCCAGACTGGAGTGCAATGGCATAATCTCAACTCACTGCAACCTCTGCCTCTTGGGTTCAAGCAATTCTCCTGCCTCAGATTCCTGAATAGCTTGTCCTATAGGTGCGTGCTAACACGTCTGGCTAATTTTTGTACTTTCAGCAGAGGTGGGGTTTCACCATGTTGGCCAGGCCTGTCTTGAACTGACCTTGTGAACCACCCACCTCAGCCTCCCAAAGCCCTGGGATTACAGGCGTGAGCCACCACACTGGCTTATTATTCCTGCTTTTAAAAGTTGGTCAATTCTTTTGTGTTTATTTCAGAGTTTATATCAGAACAACTCACAGTAATATATACCTCTACTAGAACTTGTCATATAGTCGAAGACAAAGTAGTTAACAATTTTACAAATAGTAGATTGCCTTTGGAGGGATTGATAATTACAAAATATGTAAACACTTCTGGCAGAAGCACATCAAATATGGACACGAGTGAGCAATGTTTGCCCTCAAAGATTTCTTTTTTTCCTTTTTTTAAAAATTTAATTAATTTTTTTTAGAGGTGGGGTTTCACCCTGTTGGCCAGGCTGGTCTTGAATTCTAACCTCATGATCCGCCCACCTCAGCCTCCCAAAGTGCTTGGATTATAGGCGTAAGCCACCACGCCCGGCCTTTTTTTCTTTTTCTTTTTCTTTTTTTTTTTTTAAGAGGTAGAGTCTCACTCTATCACCCAGGCTGGAGTACAGTGATGCAATCTTGGTTGACTGCCAACCTCTGCATCCTGGGCTCAAGCAATCCTCCCCACTCAGCCCCCAGAGTAGCTGGGAGTCTAGGTGCATGCCACCTGGTCCAGCTAATTATTTGTAGTTCAGGTAGAGTTGGGACTTCGTCGTATTGCACAGACTGGTCTCCAGCTCCTGAGCTCAAGAGATCTACTCACTTTAGCCTCCCAAAATGCTGGGATTACAGGCATGAGCCACCGTGCCTGGCCAAAGGTGGTTGTTAAAATTAAAGCTTCTACTCATAACATTGAACCTAAATGTCAAGGAAATGCATTAGCAGACTTTTATGTGAACTCAGCTACCACCAGAGTTTTAAGAAATTGGATTAAGTTGTTTCACGTCAAATTATTTATGACAATTTGTGCCATAAACAATACTGTGCACCTGAATTGGAATAACTGAAATAGTATCTGAAAGGATTCACATTTAATCCCGAATGAGGACTCACTGATGGCCTCAATGGCCACCTTATCCTTCCCGAGTTCCTGAAGTTGCCACTATTAAAGGCTCTGTACTCCACAGTCCATCATGTTGTAGAAAAAATTGTCGAATTTGTGAAAACAGGTGTTGGGATGATTGGTTTTTGCTTGTTTGTTTTTAATTGAGATGGAGTCTTGCTCTGTCGCCCAGGCTGGAGTGCAGTGGCTCAATCTCAGCTCACTGTAACCTCTGCCTCCCGGGTTCAAGCAATTTTCCTGACTCAGCCTTCTGAGTAGCTGGGATTACTGTTGTACAGAACCATGCCCAGCTAATTTTTTTTATTTTTAGTAGAGACAGTTTCACCATGTTGGTCAGGCTGGTCTCGAACTGCTTACCTCGTAATCCACCTGCCTCTGCCTCCCAAAGTGCTGGGATTACAAGGGTGAGCCACTGCGCCCGGCCTGGGATGATTGGTGTTAACCTGTACGTTTGGATTATAACCAGTGTCTGGCAAATGAAACTCACAACAGCCAAAAGATTCATAAGCTTTCATGTGGTATATTTCTACTACCTGCTAGAGCATTTGAAGATCGGCAGGTGGATTTCCTTCAATTGCCATGCTCAGTGGGATATCAAATTCCTGCAATTGTATGCCTGTTTTCAGGATGTAAGGAGGCTTTGCCTTACAGAAAGACTGTTGCAACAGTAGCGAAAAAACTCACTAAAAAATATTTCTCTGATGGGGCATTCCTAGAGAAATCTCCAGTGATAGGAAAACTCCGTTGGCTGAACAGTTTATCAGAGTTAAATAAGATTTTACACAATCAGCAATATGACCTTATCATTCTTTTTTTTTTTTTTTTTTTTTGAGACGGAGTTTCGCTCTTGTTACCCAGGCTGGAGTGCAATGGCGCGATCTCGGCTCACCACAACCTCCGCCTCCTGGGTTCAGGCAATTCTCCTGCCTCAGCCTTCTGAGTAGTTGGGATTACAGGCACGAGCCACCACGCCCACCTAATTTTTTGTATTTTTAGTGGAGACGGGGTTTCACCATGTTGACCAGGATGGTCTCGATCTCTCGACCTCGTGATCCACCCGCCTCGGCCTCCCAAAGTGCTGGGATTACACGCTTGAGCCACCACGCCTGACCGACCTTATCATCTCTCCAAAAGTTGAACAAACAAATGTTATCTTGAATCAAAAATGAGCTAAACTAACCAAAGGCTGGGATACTTTATTTTATTGAGATGGAGTCTCGCTCTATTGCCCAGGCTGGAGTCCAGTGGCAATTTTGGCTCACTGCAACCTCCCTTTCCCGGGTTCAAGCAATTCTCCTGCCTCAGCCTGTCAAGTAGCTGGAATTACAGGCATGAGCCACCATGCTAATTTTTGTATTTTTAGTAGAGACGGGGTTTCACAATGTTGGCCCAGCTGGTCTCAAAACCCCTGACCTCGATATCTGCCCAACTCAGCTGGGATTACAGGTGTACACAGTGACCAGCATTTTTTTTTTTTTTTTTTTTTTTTGAGTTGGAGTCTCACTCTGGTGCCTGGAGTGCAGTGGCTTGATCTCAGCTCACTGCAATCTTTGCCTCCCAGGGTAAAGCCATTCTTCTGCCTCAGCCTCCTGAGTAGCTGGGACTAAAGGCGTGTACCACCATGCCCAGCTAATTATTGTATTTTCAGTAGAGATGAGGTTTCATAACACTTGTAAAATATTTCTATTCCTCATTCCAATTACAGTGTGATTCTTTTTCAGTGTAACTGGGCCATATTGGTGAGAGATCTTTCCACAACACCTCCCTTCTCTATCAGGGAAGACTAGCGCAGGGTGCTTTGGAATCACACATCATCAGAGGGTGGATAATGATCAAGTGCCTCTAAATGACAAGTGACCATCCCTGTGCTAAGAACTTTACACAAAGGGCACCCAAGTGAAGGACCCTGCTGAGGATCAGGGCCTGATGTTGGGCAGAAACCTTAGGTAAGAGGCCAGTTGCCCTGCAGGGGAAGCATTCCCACCCAGCTTATGAGACCCCCGTAAGATTCAATGACATGATGCACGTTGAAGGCTGGGCATGGGGCCTACCATCTGCTAGCTCAATAAACGCATCTTTTTCTTCTTTTCTCTTTTAGCAGAATCCCCAGCATTCTTCATCTTATATTTTTTGAGATGGAGTTTTGTTCTAGTTCCCCAGGCTAGAGCGCAAAGGCATGATCTCAGCTCACTGCAACCTCCGCCTCCCAGGTTCAAGTGATTCTCCTGCCTCAGCCTCCTGAGCAGCAGGGAGTACAGGTGTGCACACAACACCTCGCTAATTTTTGTATTTTCAGTACAGACAGGGTTTTACCATGTTGGCCAGGCCGGTTTAGAAACCCTGTCCTCATGATCCAACCACCTCAGCCTCCCAAAGTGCTGGGATTATAGGCGTTAGCCACAATGCCCAAACTAATTGAAATAAGAAAGCTAAAGAAACCTTCTTTCTTTTCATTTTTTTTGAGACAGAGTTTTGCTCTGGGTGCCCAGGCTGGAGTGCAATGGTGTGATCGTGACTCACTGCAACCTCTGCCTCCCAGGTTCAAGCATTTCTCCTGCCTCAGCCTCCCAAGTAGCTGGGATCACAGGCATGCACCACCACTCCCGGCTACTTTTTTGTACTTTTAGGAGAGACAGAATTTCTCATGTTGGTCAGGCTGGTCTCAAACTCCCAACCTCAGGTGATCTGCACCTCAGCCTTCCAAAGTCCTGGGATTACAGGCGTGTGCCACCACACCTTGCCTAATCTTTTTCTTTTCTCAATAGATGGTATCATAGTATTAGCTTTTATGCACCTAGGACTTGCTCTCAATATGACTCAGTACTGCAAGACCTTGACGCAGTAGTTCAAAGAATATTTCCAGTAGGGGAAGGAGGCTTTCAATGATGGTTAGACCTCCATGCCCTAGTGTTGGGAGATTGCATCTTTTAGAAATGACACCAAGGGAAATCTGCCCATGTGCATCATTCACTGGGACCATACCAGGTGACTTAAAATTAAGGACATCCAAGGAAAAACCTTCCCTAGAAGCAGACCCCATCACACAGTAAACAGATTTTCCCAGACAATGGAACAAGACTCCATTCGATCTTCTTCCCTGGACTGAGACTTGGGTTTATTTTGCATTAACACGAAATGCTCAAACCTATATTTTATTTTGTCAGGTACTTTCAGCACTCAAAGCCAACACCTTCTAAAGTCTCCTGTTCAAAATTTAGCCACTATCACTTACCAAAGCAATTGCTGGCTACAGAGTCATTTAGATGAATGGGAAGGGTCACAACTAATGGTAGGACCTGCTCTCATACACAGTTGGGTAGCAATTGAGGACGCTAACTTCATGATAAGGTTTGTTATCCTTCCTTTAGCAAGTTGGTCCATTCTTTTTTTATTTTTTATTTTTTATTTTTTTGAGATAGTCTCGCTCTGTCGCCCAGGCTGGAGTAGGGTGGCGCGATCTTGGCTCACTGCAGCCTTCTGGATTCAAGCAATTCTCCTGCCTCAGCTTCCCAAGTAGCTGGGACTACAGGCACCCGCCACCGTGCCCAGCTAATATTTTGTATTTTTAGTAGATTCAGGATTTCACTGTGTTAGCCAGGATGGTCTCCATCTCCCAATCTCATGATCCATCCACCTCGGCCTCCCAAAGTTCTGGGATTACAGGCTTGAACCACTGCCCCCGGCCTTAATATTTTCAGTCAAATGACTTGGCACTGAGAAGAAGCTATAGATGTAAATGCGTGGCCTATGACTTTTGTTGATTTCATTACTGATAATTTATCTGTATGCATAGGAAGCATTAGCGTAACTGGGTCTTATCTAGGTAGTGTCCCAGCCTCCCTTATAATCACTCTTTGGTCTGACACACATTATGAATACTGGAATGCTCTAGTAGCAATTAGAATGCCAGTAGACATAGAATCAGTACATGACCATGTTACTCTCTGCCATATAATCAGAGAACTTACTGAAATGAGATATAGGTTCATTGGAAATTCTAGAGGCAAATAGAATGCCTCTATAGGTCTACTATATGCAATAAATAATAGTTTTATTTATTGGATGCATCAATACTCAGGGCATGTTTGGAGAGGAACCTATTTATTCTTCAATGGAGATGGTCTGCCAGGATTACTTTATACAATTCATAGAAATATTTCTTTCTTCCCACCCCAATTCAAACCATTATCATGCAACCTGGTGTCAATGGAAGTCAAGGCTGTTGAGGCAGAAATAAATAAAGCTTCACTGAATGCTAAATGTGAGGATTGACCTGGAAGACACACACCGACAAACAGGGTATGTTCCAACGTCTGTCAGAAGTTGGAATGCTTTTGTGAGAAAGGTTAAAAGAAGGGAATGGGACTCCTCATATCAGCTTTCTAAAAATTTTCTTTTGTCTTATTGACCTGGCAAGGATCCAATAGAGTTTTATTTCTGTATTTTTCATTGGAAGGTGCAATAAGGAGGTTACAGTTATTGGCTTTAGATGACAACATAACAGGCTAGAACATTTACTTGCAAGACAGCCAGCAAAACTTCATGATCCGAATCAGATCAGCGTCCTCACTGTCAGAAGGTGAAGGCTTCATCAGTACTTGAAGAGTTTGAGGCACTTGTGAACTCATAATCAGATTCTTTTAAATATTTTATTTTATAATTTTTTCTTTAAAGACGGGGTTTCACCATGTTGGTCAGGCTGGTCTTGAACTCCCGACATCAGGTGATCCACCCACCTTGGCCTCCAAAGTGCTTGGATTATAGACGTGAGCCACCACACCCGGCTAATCAGATTCTTTACTTAGGGACAGGATATGAGCCAATCATAAGACCTTCCACAGGCGGTTAATTTGGAAGCCTGCCTAATGTGACCTGTAGGTTTCCACTGGCAAGATGCAGGTACAGATATGACAAAGAATAACCATGACCTTCATATCACCCCCACCTGGTGAGTAATTGGATCCTTTTGACCTTTTCTCTACATAAAACCAGGTCACTCATCTTGTATAGCAACAAAATATATAGTCTACCTAATGAAGAAAGAGACTCTGTGGAAAAAAAAAATTATTATGACATAAGCAAAGCAGCTGGGCATGGTGGCACGTGCCTGTAGTCCCAGCTACTTGAGAGGCTGAGGTGGGAGGATCGCTTGAGCCTAGGAGTTCTGGGCTGTAGTACGCTATGCCCATCAGATGTCCACACTAAGTTTGGCATCAATATGGTGACCTCCTGGGACTGGGGGACCCCCAGGTTGCCTAAGGAGGGGTGAACTGGCCCAGGTCAAAAACGGAGCAGGCCAAAACTCCCGTGCTGGTCAGTAGTGCACGCCTTTGAAGAGCCACTGCACTCCAGCCTCGGCAACATAGAGAGACCCTGTCTCTTAAAAAATAAAAAAAAAAAAAGGGGCCGGGCGCGGTGGTTCAAGCCTGTAATCCCAGCACTTTGGGAGGCCGAGGTGGGTGGATGACGAGGTCAAGAGATCAAGACCATCCTGGTCAAGATGGTGAAACCCCATCTCTACTAAAAAAACAAAAAATTAGCTGGGCATGGTGGCTTGTGCCTGTAATCTCAGCTACTCAGGAGGCTGAGGCAGGAGAATTGCCTGAACCCAGGAGGCGGAGGTTGCGGTGAGCCAAGATCGTGCCACTGCACTCCAGCATGGGTAAAAAGAGTGAAACTCCATCTCAAAAAAAAAAAAAAAAAAAAAAAAGAAAAAGAAAAGAAATGAGCAAAGCAATGGAAATAAATGTGATATTATTCAGGGAGGTAAAGAAAGACAAAGGTTTTGAAAGACAAATAAGGAGGATTACATAAATTGTTTTGAAAGACTCATCCTTGTTCATAAGAATAAAAACCACCAGGCGCAGTGGCTCACACTTGTAATCCCAGCACTTTGGGAGGCCAAGGCAGGCGGATCACCAGGTCAAGAGATCAAGACCATCCTGGCCAACATAGTGGAACCCCGTCTCTACTAAAAATTAAAAAAACAAAAAAAATGGTCGGATGTGGTGGCTCACCCCTGTAATCCAAGTACTTTGGAGGCCAAGGTGGGCAGATCACCTGAGTTCACGACTAGCCTGACCAACATGGTGAAACCCCGTCTTAAAAACAAATAAAAAAATTAAGGTGGGCATGGTGGCGTTCATCTCTAGTCCCAGCTAATCGAGAGGCTGAGGCAGGAGAATCGCTTGAACTTAGGAGGTGGAAGTTGCAGTGAGCCAAGATTATGCCACTGTACTCCAGCCTGGTGCCTGACAACAGAGCAAGACTGTCTCAAAAAAAAAAAAAAAAAAAAAAAAAAGAATATAAACCAAGGAGGCATCAGTGCAAGGTTGGATAGATTCCTCCTCCACCCCCTCAATGACCCCAACATCTTTACCAAGTCTTGACTCACTGGCAGAATCCTATTAAAACACCCACCTCAACCCTGACCAGCCCCCACTCTCACTTCCCTTTGTAATTTTGACATGACTCTATTACAGGACCATCAGGTTCCTAAGCCTGGTGCACAGTAGCACAGCAGTATTCTGAGACAGCAGGGTTTGCAGCAGAGAGTTTAATGTTCACAGGATGACTGAATGAGAAGCTGGGAAGAGACCCTCAAATTCATCTCCCCAAGGAGTACTGAGGGTTTTCAGGAAATCATGGATAGCAAGGAGCTGGAAATTTGGAGTACTTTGGTGGCAGGGAGAGGTATGAAGTCAACAGGATGTAGAAACTGCATTCTTGGTGAATTGGTGCCTTACAGGGCCCTGCAAATCAGCTGGCATCAATAGTTTTACTGGCCGGGCGCGGTGGCTCAAGCCTGTAATCCCAGCACTTTGGGAGGCCGAGGCGGGTGGATCACAAGGTCGAGAGATCGAGACCATCCTGGTCAACATGGTGAAACCCCGTCTCTACTAAAAATACAAAAAAATTAGCTGGGCATGGTGGCGTGTGCCTGTAATCCCAGCTACTCAGGAGGTTGAGGCAGGGGAATTGCCTGAACCCAGGAGGCGGAGGTTGCGGTGAGCCGAGATCGCGCCATTGCACTCCAGCCTGGGTAACAAGAGCGAAACTCCGTCTCAAAAAAAAAAAAAAAAAAAAAAAAAAATAGTTTTACTGACATGCAGAAGCTGAAAGAATATCTCCAATGAAAAAGTTAATGTTTTACAACGTTTAAATTGTCTGCAGTGCAGTTAAGGTGAACCGTAATCTAAGGTCTGCAAGATTTGGGGATGGTAGGCTGCCAGCAACCATGAGGAAGCAGACCAGAGAGCAAGCTAACCTCATGATGAATTCGGAATGGGCTGCAAGCTTGGTTTATTTTTGTTTCTCCCCCTCCCTTCTCCACTGATTAAATTGATAAGGTTTATAGGTATTGTTTCTTTCTTTTTTTTTTATTGAGACGGAGTTTCACTCTTGTTACCCAGGCTGGAGTGCAATGGCGAGATCTCGGCTCACCACAACCTCTGCCTCCTGGGTTCAAGCAATTCTCCTGCCTCAGCCTCCTGAGTAGCTGGAATTACAGGCGTGTGCCACCATGCACAGCTAATTTTCGTATTTTTAGTAGAGACGGGGTTTCACCATATTGACCAGAATGGTCTCGATCTCTTGACCTCGTGATCCACCTGCCTCGGCCTCCCAAAGTGCTGGGATTACAGGCTTGAGCCACCGCGCCGGGCCTAGGTATTGTTTCAATTTCTTCCAGAGAAGCCTTAACCTAAGCCCCGAGACCAATCACACCCTCAGTGGCACCTCTCTTCCACTTGAATGAGTGAATAATCTGGTACATTAGGTGATGTAAAACCCACAAGACCATCTGATACATGACAGTTTTATTCTGATTTTGTAGGGATGATGCCTCAGTTTTTATAAATCTTTTTTTTTTTTTTTTTCTGAGATAGAGTCCTGTCTGTCTCCCAGGCTGGAGTACAGTGGCATGATCTTTGCTCACTGCAACCTCCGCCTCCTGGGTTCAAGCGATTCTGCCTCAGCCTCCCAAGTAGCTGGCATTGCAGGCGCTGCCGCAGCTGCTAATTTTGTATTTTCAGCAGAGCTGGGTTTTCTCCATGTTGGTCAGGCTGGTCTGGAACTCCCATCCTCAGGTCATCCACCTGCTTTAGCCTCCCAAAGTGCTGGGATTACAGGTGTGAGCCACTGTGCCTGGCCTATAAAGCTATTTTAACTAGAAAATATTTTTATAATTTTGATGTGTTCTCCTGACAACACTACTTTCAGGGTTTATTTTTCTGTCTATTGTCCAGAACAGATTGAAGCCTTCCCTGCCTCACACTCAGAACTATACAGGTCACATATTAGTAAAATTTCATCAGTGTTTGTGGAGTTCATTAATGAATGAATTCTTTTTTTTTTTTTTTTTTTTTTTTTTTTTTTTTTTTGACAGCATCTCCCTCTATCACCCAGGCTGGAGTGCAATGGCACAATCTCAGCTCACTGCAACCTCTGCCTCCTGGGTTCAAGAGATTTTCCCATCTCAGCCTCCAGAGTAGCTGGAATACAAACATTTTTGTATTTTCAGAGACGGGGTTTCACCATGTTGGCTAGGCTGGTCTTGGGCTCCTGACCTCAGGCGAGCCACCCTGTCTGGCCTTGAATGAATGAATTCACTTCCACCTGATCCCTAACACTTTCAATTTCTTGATTCAGGAAATGAATATGAATATCTGATACTAATAGAGTTCTGATTCAATCAATTAATCTTCAGAGAGCCAAAATCCCAATCAGGATTAATTGGGTGGAGATTCAGAAACCCAATCAGATATCAGTTTTTGATTGGAAGCTAGCAGTGGATACTTGGAGGGGATGGGATGGGAGTGGTGATTACAAAGGTCAATAAAAGCTTCAAAAGACCCACGGGAGAGACCATAAGTCTTCGAACCTGGAGTTACTGCTTGTTTCTTGAGGTCTGAGCTCCCTGCAAACTGAGTCCAGATCTGGTAAGTCACCAATCTTTGTAAGGCCCCTCCTGTACGGCCCCTTCCACTTGATCTACAGTCAGCCTGTCTGGCATGGGGAGAATTCAGCCTAAGATGGCACAGAGTTATATCTTGTCATTTTTGTTTTTGTTTTTACTTTTTTCATACGAACAGTATGAAAAACAGCTTTGATTTCTTCCTCTAAATGGAGTTTTAAAGCCTGGTCAAAAGGGGGAAACCCCATCTTTACTAAAAATATAAAAATTAGCCAGGCATGGTGGTAGTCACCTGTAATTCCAGCTACTAGGGAGGCTGAAGCAGAATTATTTGAACCCAGAAGACAGAGGTGGCAGTGAACTGACACGGTGCCACTGTCCTCCAGCCTGGGACACAGACTGAGCATCCGTAATGCAGTTTTGTCTTTATTTCAAAAATTTTGATTTGTGCTTTGGTTTATGTCATTTCAAAATTCTTACAGGGTAGGCTCAGGCCTCACACCCGTAATCCCAGTATTTTGGGAGGCCGAGGCAAGCAGATCACCTGAGGTTGGGTGTTCTAGACCAGCCTGATCAACAGGGCAAAACCCCGTCTCTACTAAAAAATAATAAAAATAATATATAATTAGCCGGACCTGGTGGCACATGCCTGTAATCCCAGCTACTCCGGAAGCTGAGGAAGAGGAGTCACTTGAACCTGGGAGGCAGAGGTTGTGTGAGCCGAGATCTTGCCATTGCACTCCAGCCTGGGCAACAAGAGCGAAACTCCATGTCAAAAAAAAAAAAAGCTGGGCATGGTAGCTCATGCCTGTAATTTCAGCACTTTGGGAGGCTGAGGCCAGCCTGACCAACTTGGCAAAATCTTGTCTTTACTAGAAATACAAAAAGTAGCTGGGCACAGTGGTGGGTGCCTGTTATCCCTACTCAAGAGGTTGAGGCAAGAGAATCCCTTGAACCTGGGAGGCGTAGGTCGCAGTGAGCCGGGACCCTGTCATTGCACTCTAGCCTGGGGGACAAAAAAAAAAAAAAAAAAATTCTTGGTGGGAGCAGAAACTCATGCTTATAACCCAAAAGTTTGGGAGGCCAAGGCGGGAGGATCATTTCAGCCTAGGGATTCAAGACCAATCTGGGAAACATGGCAAACCCCCATCTCTACAAAATATTTTTTGGGAGGTTGAGGTGTTAGAGTCTCACTCTGTTGCCCAGGCTGGATCACAGTGGTGTGATCTCGGCTCACTGGAAGTGAGACTGCAGTCTCACTCTGCCTCCCAGGCTCCAGCTATTCTCTTGCCTCAATCTCCCGAGTAGCTGGGATTACAGCCACCTGCCACCATGCTCAGCTAATTTTTGTGTTTTTAGTAGAGGTGGAGTTTCACCATGTTGACCAGGCTGGTCTCGAACTCCTGACCTCAAGTTATCCACCCGTCTTGGCCTCCTAAAATGCTGGGATTATAGCCATGAGCCACCGGTGCCCAGCCTCTACAAAAAGCTTCTTTAAAATATTAGTCATGATGGCAGGCATCTGTAGTCCCAGCTGTTGGGGTGGCTCACATGGGAGAATCCCTTGAGCCTGGAAAATTGAGGTTGCAGTGAGCCGTGCTCACAGCACTGCTATACTCTAGCCTGGGCAATACAATGAGATCCTGTCCAAAAAAAACCCCACCAAAAAAATCTTAACCAAACAGTTAAGAAAATCCAAGCAATTGAAATCAGTAGGCCAATCCCAACCCCCACAAAAAGGGGGAGAAAGAGAGTTTAGAAGCCTCTACATGCCAACATCCCATTTAGACGGTTTAATCCGGCAGTTGTGTTTTGTTAGAAAAACAGTGTTAAAGATTTCCAATAATTCCCACAGTGGCCATAAATTATCCTGGGTGTAATTTTACCATCAGTTTAAAAATGGCCACATGAGAATGACCGTGAAATCTGAATGGTCTTCTGTCAGAAAGAGGTTAAACCCTTCCCTATCTCACAGTTAGGATTATGAAGGTCACACATTAGTAAAACTCCATGTTTGTGGAGCAAATCAGTGAATGAGTCCTAGACTTTCACCCTATCCCTAATTCTTTCACTTTAATGAATGAAAATCTAATTTGTTGAGTTAATCTGTAAGAAAGCCAAAAATTCAATCAGGATTAACTGGGGTTGGGAAAACTTAAGGAATCTAATCAAATATTTTCTTTTTCCTTTTTTTTCTTTTTTTTTTTTTTTGCGATGGAGTTTCACTGTATCACCCAGGCTGGAGCACAGTGGCTCCATCTTGGCTCACTGCAACCTCCACCTCCCGGGTTCAAGCGATTCTCCTGCCTCAGCCTCCAGAGTAGCTGGGATTACAGGCATGTACCACTACACCTGGCTAAGTTTTTGTATTTTTAATAGAGATGGGGTTTCTCCATGTTGGCCAGGCCTTGAACTCCCAACCTCAGGTGATCCACCCACCTTTGCCTCCCAAAGTGCTGGGATTACAGGTATAAGCCACTGATGCCAGGCCTTCAATATTTATTTATTTATTTTTTATTTTTTATTTTTTTTTGAGACCAGTTTTGCTCTTGTCTCCAGGCTAAAGTGCAATGGCATGATTGGCTCAATGCAACCTCCTCCTCCTGAGTTCAAGTGATTCTTCATCCTCAGCCTCTCCAATAGCTGGGATTAAAGGTGCTGCCCACCACACACAGCTAAATTGTGTCTTTTTAGTGGAGATGAGGTTTCGTCATTTTGGCCAGGCTTTTCCCCCCGCTGTTCATGGAGGCCTTGAACTCTTGACCTCAGATGATCCACCCAGCTCAGCCTCCCAACAAGCTGGGATTGTGGGCGTGAGACACCATTCCCAACCCCATTCTATTCCTTAATAATATGTTTAGAGCAGGCTAGGTGCAGTGGCTCATGCCTATTTTTCCAGATGAAAGGATCTGGGCTTTGAATTTTCCTCTAAATGCAGTTTTGTCTTTATTCCAAAAATGTTGATTTGTGCCTTGGTTTCTGTCATTTCAAAATTCAGAAGTTTTTTCTTTTTTCTTGAGACAGAATCTCGCTCTGTTGCCCAGGCTGGAGTGCAACGGCATGATCTCAGCTCACCGAAACCTCTGACTCTCTGGTTTAAGTGATTCTCCTACCTCATCCTCCCAAGTAGCTTGGACTCCTGACCTCATGATCCACCTGCCTCAGCCTCCCAAAGTGTCGGGATTACAGGTGTGAGTCACTGCGCCTATCCAAAGTGGGTCATTTTTAATATGTGTAAGAGATGAGTACTGGAAACATCTCTGTCATGCAAATGATCCATAATACTGTCACATAGCTTTAAAAGTTTCTCACTGAAATTTTAAATAATGAGGCCAGGCGTGGAGGCACAGGCCTATAATCCCAGGATTTTGGGAGGCCAATGTGAGTGAATTGCTTGAGTCTAGGAGTTCAAAACCAGCATGGACAACATAGCGAAACCCGCTGTCTTTACAAGAGGTCAAAAAATCAAAGATTAGCTGGGAGTGTTGATGCAGGACTGTGGTCCTAGCTACTTGGGAGACTGAGGTGGAAGAATCCTTAGAGCCTGGGAGGTCACTACTGCACTGAGCTGAGATGGCAGCACTGTACTCCAGCCACTCCAGCCTGGGTGACAGAGCAAGACCCTATCAGAAAAAAAAGAAAAAAGAAAGAAAGGAAGACAGAAGGGAGGAAAACAGGAAAAGAAGAAAGTGAGAGAGAAAGGGAAAGACAAATAGAGAAGTAAGCTTAACTACTACAAAGAAAACAAATAGAAAAACCCATTCTAGGAATGACCAGTGAATGTTCCCAACCATCTTATTTGTAGGGACTGTGAATGTCGGCATGTAGGGCTTGGGACATAACATTCCCATTGTTTTAGAACCCTGAGTAATTAGAAACTTCCCCCAACGGTGGGAGGGGTTAGGCTTCAGGCTCCCCCATACGCACTACTCGGTGGATGGAACACTGGCTGGAAAGGAAGGGCTAGTGGTGCTCCTGCCTCCTCACTGCTTGAGAAAAGCTGGTGCTAATGCCAGCAGAGACAGAACGCTAGCTTTGTGGCCACTGAGCACAGAGTGGAATTGGAGAAAACGAAGAAAAACTCTTTCACCATTGCCAGAGCACTGACTTTGGCCCTAGGAGAGGATGAGATTGCATGGGCTTGGTCTGAGAGTGATGCTCTTTCTCTGGATTTGTCCTCTGGAAGTTTTCCTTGCAGGTTGGTGAAGATGAGCATCTGGACTCCACCCAGACTCCTGGAGCTGGTGGGACGGAAGCTGCTGAGGGACCAGGCCTTGGCCGTCTGCACCCTGGAGGAGCTGCCCACGGAACTTTTCCCCCCGCTGTTCATGGAGGCCTTCAGCAGGAGACACTGTGAGGCTCTGAAGGCGATGGTGCAGGCCTGGCCCTTCTCCCGCCTCCCTCTGGGGTCCCTGATGAAGACGCCTTGCCTGGAGACCTTCCAAGCTGTGCTCCATGGACTTGATGCACTGCTGACCCAGGGGGTTTGTCTCAGGTGAGGTGGCCCAGATGGGCAGGTAGGGAGGGCCCAGGTGTCCAGAGAAGGAAGAGCTAGGTTGTGAGGAGTGGGGAGGCCCAATGGGGAGCCCACAGGCTTCTGATGCTGCTGATGAGAAAGCTGAGTGAGGCTTCGGCCACTGCCCAGCTCCTCAGGGAAAGGACTGCTCATCACGCAGGGTCCGTAGAGGTCACAGGAACCTCTCTCTTAGTGGCAATGAAGGGCACCACTAAAAGTGGGAACGGAGCAGGGCGCGGACGCTCACACCTGTAATCTCAGCATTTGGGAGGCTGAGGAGGGTGGATCACCTGTGGTCAGGAATTTGAAACCTGGCCAACATGGTGAAATTCTGACTCTACTAAAAATACAAATATTAGCTGGGCATAGTGGTGAGTACCTGTCATCCCAGGTGCTCGGGAGGTTGAGGCAGGAGAATCACTTGAACCCAGGAGGTAGAAGTTGCCGTGAGCTGAAATCTCACCACTGCACTCCAGCCTGGGCGACGGAGGGAGACCTATTCTCAGAATAAAGAGAAAGTGGAATTGAACAGGCTCCAAGGGGACAGCAGGGTGGAGAAAAGTCAGGGAAAGAAAAAAGCAGGGAGGGGCGCAGCTGGCGTGCAGGATGTGAAGCTGACGTTCAGCAGTGACCGCTTACATTCTCAGCCTCTCTATCTTCCCACAGAAGAAGGAAACTTCAAGTCCTGGATTTACGGGATGTCAGTGAGAACTTCTGGATGGTGTGGTCTGAGGCCATGGCCCGCGGGTACTTACCAGATGCCACGAGGAAGAGAAAACCAGCTCAGGACTGTTCAGTGATGAGAGGACAGCAGCGCTTGACTGTGTTCGTAGACCTTTGCCTCCAGAACAGGACTCTGGATGAATGCCTCACCTGCCTCTTTCTGTGGGTCAAGCAGAGGGAAGGTTTACTACACCTGTGCTGTAAGAAGCTGAAAGTCTTGGGAACGCCCCTCCACAAAGTCCAAAGCATCCTGAATATGGTGAACCCAGAGTGTATCCAGGAGGTGGAAGTGAATTGCAGGTGGCGACTGCCCGACCTGGCAGAGTTTACCCCATACCTGGGCCAGATGAGGAATCTTCACAAGCTCGCTCTCTCCCACGTCGACGTCCCTTGCTACTTTTCCCCAGAGCAGAAGGAGGAGTTTGTTACCCAGTTCACCTCTCAGTTCCTCAAGCTGCACCACCTCCAAAAGCTGTATATGAACTGTGTTTCTTTCCTCGAAGGCCATCTGGCCCAGCTGCTCAGGTGAGGAAGGATGGTGAGCTTTCTCTGCAGACCGCAGCAGAGCCTTGCCAGGTCACAGTAAATGCTAGTGGGCATCTACTGCGACCGCCTATGAGGAGGTGACGGTGAAGGGGACACTAGAATGTCAATGCATTCTCCTGTGGGCGGCTCTGTCCTGAAATTGGTATCACACAACCATTCCAATAAAGGCAGAGGGATCAGTGGGGGTAGATGCTATGGAGAGGCTGCCATGCTAGGAAGCTGGCTACTGAAGGGTTCAGCTCTAGGGAGGGTGAGTTAGTGAATTCCTCCTGAGGACGCGCGTCTAAGTTAAGATGATGAGAAATAGGTCAGGCATGGTGGCTCATGCCTGTAATCCTAGCACTTTGAGAGCCTGAGGAAAGAGGATAAGTTGAGCCCAGAAGTTTTAGAGAAGTCTGGGTAACACAGCAAGATTGCTGACTAAAAATAGGAATTAATAAAAATCAAAACAAACGAGATAATTTTTTTTATTTTGAAATGAAATTTCACTTGATTGCCCACAGGGAGTGCAGTGGTGTGATCTCGGCTTACTGCAACCCGTACCTCCCGGGTTCAAGTGATTCTCTTGCCTCAGTCTCCGGAGCACCTGGGATTGCAGGTGTGGGCCACCAACCTGGCTAATTTTTGTGTTTTTGTAGAGACTCGTCTTCACCATATTGGCCAGGCTGGTCTCAAACTCCTGAGCTCACGTGATCCCCCTGCTTCAGCCTCCGAAAGTGCTGAGATTACAGGCGTGAGCAAACACGCCCAGCTCAAACAAGATAATTTTTATTTGTTTGTTTGTTTGTTTATTTATTTCTGTTTGAGACAGAGTTTCCATCTGTCACCCAGGCTGGATGCAGTGGTGCAATCTCGGCTCACTGCAACCTCCGCCTCCCGGGTTCAAGCGATTCCCCTGTCAGTCTCCTGAGTAGTTGGGATTACAGGCACTTGCCACCACACCCGGCTAAGTGTTGTATTTTAAGTAAAGACCAAGTTTCACCATGTTGGTCAGGTTGGTCTCGAACTCCTGGCCTTGGCCTTTGAAAGTGCTAGGATTACAGGAGTGAGCCACCATGCCAGGCCAAACAAGATTAGTTTTAAAAAGATGTTGGGAAGTGGGGGAGTGAAGTGGGCACTGAAGAGGGGAATGCTCATCAAACCTGCACGTTTCAGAATAATACAAGCTCTGTGCTCAACAGCTTGGGGAACACAAATGATCTCATCTCTTTTTTTTTTTTTTTTTTTTTCTTTTTTTTAAGGTGGGGTTTCACCATGATGGCCAAGCTAGTCTTGAACTCCTGACCTCAGGTGATCCACCCACCTCAGTCTCCCAAATTGCTAGGATTACCTCATCTCTAATTCCCGGTCACAAGAGATTGTTTTGAGCTCCAGGTAAATTAATTACCTATGAAACAGAAGGTCAGAGAGTAGGCACAAAGACTGGTAAAAGTGATAAATGGTTTGCGGATTAGACAGGCGTGTCAGGGACCCCTGCAGCCTGGGCACCCCAGCTGATGTTGCAGAATCCCGCCTGGGTTTGTCTGTAAGCCTGTGTCCCCTCTGGGCTCCCGTGGCCCAGAGATGTGTTTTTATCCTTGAAGGATGAGTAAAGGGAGCTTCAGGGATTCTGTGAACTTGATCCATTCCTATAAATGATGGTGAAAAGACTCAGGAGGAAATGAAATTTTTCTTTGTTTTTCTTTTCTTTTTTTTTTTAGACACAGTCTCACTCTGTTACTAAGGCTGGAGTGTAGCAGCATAATCTCTGCTTACTGCAACCTCCACTTCCTGGGTTCTTGTGATTCTCCTGCCTCAACCTCCCAAGTAGCTGAAATTACAGGTGCCTGCCACCACGCCTGGCTGATTTTTGCATTTTTAGTAGCGATGTGGTTTCACCGTTTGGCCAGGCTGCTCTCCAACTCCTGACCTTAAGTGATCCACACATCTCAGCCTCCGTAAGTGCTCGGATTACAGGTGTGAGTTACTGCATCAGGCCTAAGATGGACTTGACCTCAGTGGCAAAGTTCTTCATCACGCAGCATCCTAAATGTTGACTATCAGACAATCGGAATGACCTTGGACTTGGGCAAAATGGTCTTTGTCCATCACCTTGAAGTCATCACCCACCACTCTTCACTCACCCCTATGATTCCCCAGAACTAACTTCTTGCTCTCTCCCCAGCTGTCTGAAGACCCCGTTAAAGATCCTCGCAATAACGAACTGTGTGCTTTCGGAATCGGACTTGAGGCATCTGTCCCAGTCCCCCAGCATCAGTCAACTAATGACCCTGGACCTGAGTGGCATCAGCCTGGCCAATCTGAGTCTTGTGCCTCTCCAACTCCTGCTAGAAAAAGTGGCAGCCACCCTGGAGTACCTGGACTTAGATGACTGTGGGATCGAAGACTCCCAAGTCAATGCCATCCTGCCTGCCTTAAGCCGCTGCTTTGAGCTCACCACCTTCAGCTTTCGTGGAAATCCCATCTCCATGGCCACCCTGGAGAACCTGCTGTCCCACACAATCAGACTGAACAACTTACGCCTGGAGCTGTATCCCGCCCCACGGGAGAGTTATGATGCTTCTGGTGCTCTCTGCCGGTGGAGGTTTGCCCAACTGGGGGCTGAGCTGATGGGGAGAGTGAAGGTCTTGAGGCAGACCAAGAGGGTCTTGTTCTCTACCGCCTGCTGCCCTCACTGTGGCCACAGGGCATATTATGACCTGGAGGTAAATCAATGCAGCGGTTGAATATCTGCCTGTTTGCGTGGATGTATCAAATGCTTTCTTCTGGACACTTGGAAACTAAAACGTAGGTCTTAGGCACATCCTCCAGGGAGCACAGAACCCATCGTTCCAGACACGGCTCTGAAAGTGGAAAAGGAAAAGTAATGAAGCAGGGGCTGGACTTGGGGAAACACTGACATGGATTGGATGAGACTTCGGGGATCTGTATCCTATAGCGTCAAAAACGGGAATCTGAGTGTCTAGAGTGGAATTCAGGCTTGCAAATGCCTGAGGGAGTTACCCTTGCATGGATGGTTGCAAAGAAACAGAAATAAAGGGAAACCGAGTGGAAGCTGTCTGGTGCCCTCTATTATCAAGTAACCTGTTTTCCAGTTGAAGCCTCAGGGAATCTTCACTTATTGATGAAAAAAAAACCCAAAAGGCACTGAGTCTTGCAATCAGTAAGATTCAGCTCCAGCAAATCAAGGCATTTAAATGAAATTTGGTTACTGTAATCAATTTCCTCCCATTCTTGTTTGTTGGTTTTGAGACAGTTTCACTTTTGTTGCCCCGGCTCACTGCAACCTCCACCTCCTGGGTTGAGGGTATTCTCCTGCCTCAGCCTCCCAAGTAGCTGGGATTACAGGCATGCACCACCACGCCCAGCTAATTTTTGGATTTGTAGTAGAGACAGGGTTTCACTATGTTGGTCAGGCTGGTCTTAAACTCCTGACCTCAGGTAATCCACCCACCTGGGCCTCCCAAAGTGCTGAGATTATAGGCATGAGCTACCATGCCTGGTTCTTTTATTTTTAATTTTTTAATTTTTTATTTTATTTTTATTTTTTTGAGATGGAGTTTCGCTCTTGTTACCCAGGCTGGAGTGCAATGGCGCGGTCTCGGCTTATGGCAACCTCTGCCTCCTGAGTTCAAGCGGTTCTCCTGCCTCAGTCTCCTGAGTAGCTGGGATTACAGGCAGGCACCACTACACCCGGCTAATTTTTGTATTTTTTTTTTTTTTTTTTTTTAAGTAGAGATGGGGTTTCGCTATGTTGGCCAGGCTGGTCTCAAACTCCTGATCTCAGGTGATCCACCTGCCTTGGCCTCCCAGAGTGCTGAGGTTACAGGCGTGCACCTGTAAAATAGGTGAGAGGCCATTGCTCCCGGCTGTTTTTAAATGGACATAATGGTGAGCTAGCCATGTGGTTGGGGGGTCCCCGGAGAATCTCCCACCAGCCTGGAGAATCTCCCACCAGCCTGCACACTGTGGGAACGCGCAGTGGGGTGGAGCTTCGGGAGTAGCGCTCTCCGCAGCGGGGAGGAGTCTGGCATTGAGGAGAGTTCCTGTTCCGTCTTTTTCCTTTTCATGCAGTATAATCCTGCTTTACTCACCCTTCAAACCGTCTGCAAGCCTGAATTTTTGTGGCCATGGGATGAACAAGGACCCAGTCTTTAGCCGAACTAAGGAAGTCCTGCAACAATGGAACCTAATTTAGGGAGTCCCTTTAGTCTCCTAACTGGGTTCACTGATGGAACTGAGATTGTGGGCTGTGTGGGACCATAGGAAACTCCCATTCCCATTGTTTTCAACTTTTAGGTTGCAAAGGCATTTCTTTTTTGGTGGGGGTTGGGGAGACAGGAGTCTTGCTCTGTCACCCAGGCTGGAGTGCAGTGGCAGGCTCTTGGCTCACAGCAAGCTCCGCCTACCGAATTCAAGCGATTCTCAGGCCTCAGCGCCCCCCCAATCCCCCTTCCCCAGTAGCTGGGTCTACAGGTGCCCACCATCACATCCGGCTAACTTTTTTTGCATTGTTAGAAGAGACCAGGTTTCACCATGTTGGTCAGGCTTGTCTTGAACTCCTGACCTCAGGTGATCTACCCGTCTTGGCCTCCCAAAGTGGTAGCTTTATAGGCATGAGCCACTGCACCAGGCCTTTTTAAATTTTGAGACAGTTTCACTCTGTCCCCCAGGCTGCAGTGCAAGTGGCATGATCTCAGCTCACTGCTCCTCTGTCCCCTGGGGTTCAAGCGATTCTCCTGCCTCAACCTCCCGAGTGGCTGGGATTATTTTTGAGACCGGGTTTCACCATGTTGATTGACCAGGCTGGTCTCCAATTCCTGACCTTATGATCCACCCACCTCCGCCTCTGAAAGTGCTGAGATTACAGGCATGAGCCACCGCTCCTGGCTGAGAAGACTTTTTTTTTTTTTTTTTCCTCAAAGAAGTGGAGATCTGAGCATCGGAGATCGCCGTCAGTAATATTTCACAGTGCTGTTAGAGTTTAGTGGAGCAATGGCTAATAATTCATGAATTAGGAGTGATCTTGCCTGCTTTTTATTTTATTTTATTTTATTTATTTATTTATTTGAGACGGAGTTTCGCTCTTGTTACCCAGGCTGGAATGCAATGGTGCGATCTCAGCTCACCGCAACCTCCGCTTCCTGGGTTCAGGCAACTCTCCTGCTTCAACCTCCTGAGTAGCTGGGATTACAGGCACGCACCACCATGCACAGCTAATTTTCTCTATTTTTAGTAGAGACGGGGTTTCACCATGTTGACCAGGATGGTCTCGATCTCTTGACCTCGTGATCCACCTGCCTCAGCCTCCCAAAGTGCTGGGATTACAGGCTTGAGCCACCCCGCCCGGCCTAGGTATTGTTTCAGTTTCTTCCAGAGAAGCCTTAACCTAAGCCCTGAGACCAATCACACCCTCAGTGGCACCTCTCTTCCACCTGAATGAGTGAATAAACTGGTACATTAGGTGATGTAAAACCCACAAGACCATCTGATACATGACAGTTTTATTCTGATTTTGTAGGGATGATACCTCAGTTTTTATAAAACTTTTTTTTTTTTTTTTTTTTTTCTGAGATGGAGTCCTGTCTGTCTCCCAGGCTGGAGTACAGTGGCATGATCTTGGCTCACTGCAACCTCCGCCTCCTGGGTTCAAGCAATTCTGCATCAGCCTCCCAAGTAGCTGGCATTGCAGGCGCTGCCACAGCTGGCTAATTTTGTACTTTCAGCAGAGATGGGTTTTCTCCATGTTGGTCAGGCTGGTCCGGAACTCCCATCCTCAGGTCATCCACCTACTTTAGCCTCCCAAAGTGCTAGGATTACAGGTGTGAGCCACTGTGCCTGGCCTATAACGCTATTTTAACGATAAAATATTTTTATAATTTTCATGTGTTCTCCTGACAACACTACTTTCAGGTTTTATTTTTCTGTCTGTTGTCCAGAACAGATTGAAGCTGTCCCTGCCTCACACTCAGAACTATACAGGTCACATATTAGTAAAATTTCATCAGTGTTTGTGGAGTTCATTAATGAATGAATTCTTTTTTTTTTTTTTTTTTTTTTTTTTGACAGCCTCTCCCTCTATCACCCAGGCTGGAGTGCAATGGCACAATCTCAGCTCACTGCAACCTCTGCCTCCTGGGTTCAAGAGATTTTCCCATCTCAGCCTCCAGAGTAGCTGGAATACAGACATTTTTGTATTTTTAGAGACGGGGTTTCACCATGTTGGCTAGGCTGGTCTTGGGCTCCTGACCTCAGGGGAGCCACCCTGGCTGGCCTTGAATGAATGAATTCACTTCCACCCGATCCCTAACGCTTTCAATTTCTTGATTCAGGAAATGAATATGAATATCTGATATTAATAGATTTCTGATTCAATCAATTAATCTTCAGAGAGCCAAAATCCCAATCAGGATTAATTGGGTGGAGATTCAGAAACCCAATCAGATATCAGTTTTTGATTGGAAGCTAGCAGTGGATACTTGGAGGGGAGGGGATGGGAGTGGTGATTACAAAGGTCAATAAAAGCTTCAAAAGACCCACGGGAGAGACCGTAAGTCTTCGAACCTGGAGTTACTGCTTGTTTCTTGAGGTCTGAGCTCCCTGCAAACTGAGTCCAGATCTGGTAAGTCACTAATCTCTGTAAGGACCCTCCTGTACGGCCCCTTCCACCTGATCTACAGTCAGCCCGTCTGGCATGGGGAGAATTCAGCCTAAGATGGCACAGAGTTATATCTTGTCATTTTTTGTTTTTGTTTTTGTTTTTGTTTTTACTTTTTTCATACGAACAGTATGAAAAACAGCTTTGATTTCTTCCTCTAAATGGAGTTTTAAAGCCTGGTCAAAAGGGTGAAACCCCATCTTTACTAAAAATATAAAAATTAGCCAGGCATGGTGGTAGTCACCTGTAATTCCAGCTACTAGGGAGGCTGAAGCAGAATTATTTGAACCCAGAAGACAGAGGTGGCAGTGAGCCGACACGGTGCCACTGTACTCCAGCCTGGGCCACAGACTGAGCATCCGTCTCAAAAAAAAAAAAAAATGCAGTTTTGTCTTTATTGCAAAAATTTTGATTTGTGCTATGGTTTATGTCATTTCAAAATTCTTACAGGGTAGGCTCAGGCCTCACACCCGTAATCCTAGCACTTTGGGAGGCCGGGGCAAGCAGATCACCTGAGGTTGGGTGTTCTAGACCAGCCTGGTCAACAGGGCAAAACCCCGTCTCTACTAAAAAATAATAATAATAATATATAATTTGCCAGGCCTGGTGGCACATGCCTGTAATCCCAGCTACTCGGGAAGCTGAGGAAGAGGAGTCACTTGAACCTGGGAGGCAGAGGTTATGTGAACCGAGATCTTGCCATTGCACTCCAGCCTGGGCAACAAGAGCAAAACTCCATGTCAAAAAGAAAAAAAAGCTGGGCATGGTGGCTCATGCCTGTAATTTCAGCACTTTGGGAGGCTGAGGCCAGCCTGACCAACTTGGCAAAATCTTGTCTTTACTAGAAATACAAAAAGTAGCTGGGCACAGTGGTGGGTGCCTGTTATCCCTACTCAAGAGGTCGAGGCAAGAGAATCCCTTGAACCTGGGAGGCGTAGGTTGCAGTGAGCCGAGATCCGGTCATTGCACTCTAGCCTGGGGGACCAAAAAAAAAAAAAAAAAAATTCTTGGTGGGAGCAGAAACTCATGCTTATAAACCAAAAGTTAGGGAGGCCAAGGTGGGAGGATCATTTCAGCCTAGGGATTCAAGACCAATCCGGGCAACATGGCAAACCCCCATCTCTACAAAATATTTTTTGCGGGGTTGAGGGGTTAGAGTCTCACTCTGTTGCCCAGGCTGGATCACAGTGGTGTCATCTCGGCTCACTGGAAGTGAGACTGCAGTCTCACTCTGCCTCCCAGGCTCCAGCTATTCTCTTGCCTCAATCTCCTGAGTAGCTGGGATTACAGCCACCTGCCACATTGCTCAGCTAATTTTTGTGTTTTTAGTAGAGGTGGAGTTTCACCATGTTGACCAGGTTGGTCTCGAACTCCTGACCTCAAGTTATCCACCCGTCTTGGCCTCCTAAAATGCTGGGATTATAGCCATGAGCCACCGGTGCCCGGCCTCTACAAAAACTTCCTTAAAATATTAGTCATGATGGCAGGCATCTGTAGTCCCAGCTGTTTGGGTGGCTCACATGGGAGAATCCCTTGAGCCTGGAAAATTGAGGTTGCAGTGAGCCGTGCTCACATCACTGCTGTACTCTAGCCTGGGCAATGCAATGAGATCCTGTCCAAAAAAAACCCCACCAAAAAAATCTTAACCAAATAGTTAAGAAAATCCAAGCAATTGAAATCAGTAGGCCAATCCCAACCCCCACAAAAAGGGGGAGAAAGAGAGTTTAGAAGCCTCTACATGCCAACATCCCATTTAGACGGTTTAATCCGGCAGTTGTGGTTTTGTTAGAAAAACAGTGTTAAAGATTTCCAATAATTCCCACAGTGGCCATAGATTATCCTGGGTGTAATTTTACCATCAGTTTAAAAATGGCCACATGAGAATGACCGTGAAATCTGAATGGTCTTCTGTCAGAAAGAGGTTAAACCCTTCCCTATCTCACAGTTAGGACTATGAAGGTCACATATTAGTAAAACTCCATGTTTGTGGAGCAAATCAGTGAATGAGTCCTAGACTTTCACCCTATCCCTAATTCTTTCACTTTAATGAATGAAAATCTAATTTGTTGAGTTAATCTGTAAGAAAGCCAACAATTCAATCAGGATTAACTGGGGTTGGGAAAACTTAAGGAACCTAATCAAATATTTTCTTTTTCCTTTTTTTTTTTTTTTTTTTTTTTTTGCGATGGAGTTTCACTGTATCACCCAGGCTGGAGCACAGTGGCTCCATCTTGGCTCACTGCAACCTCCACCTCCCGGGTTCAAGTGATTCTCCTGCCTCAGCCTCCAGAGTAGCTGGGATTACAGGCATGTACCACTACACCTGGCTAAGTTTTTGTATTTTTAATAGAGATGGGGTTTCTCCATGTTGGCCAGGCCTTGAACTCCCAACCTCAGGTGATCCACCCACCTTTGCCTCCCAAAGTGCTGGGATTACAGGCATAAGCCACTGATGCCAGGCCTTCAATTTTTTTTTTTTTTTTTTTTTTTTTTTTGAGACCAGTTTTGCTCTTGTCTCCAGGCTAAAGTGCAATGGCATGATTGGCTCAATACAACCCCCTCCTCCTGATTCTTCCTCCTCAGCCTCTCCAATAGCTGGGATTAAAGGTGCTGCCCACCACACACAGCTAAATTGTGTCTTTTTAGTGGAGATGAGGTATCGTCATTTTGGCCAGGGTTTTCCCCCCGCTGTTCATGGAGGCCTTGAACTCTTGACCTCAGATGATCCACCCAGCTCAGCCTCCCAACAAGCTGGGATTGTGGGCGTGAGACACCATTCCCAACCCCATTCTATTCCTTAATAATATGTTTAGAGCAGGCTAGGTGCAGTGGCTCATGCCTGTTTCTCCAGATGAAAGGATTTGGGCTTTGAATTTTCCTCTAAATGCAGTTTTGTCTTTATTCCAAAAATGTTGATTTGTGCCTTGGTTTCTGTCATTTCAAAATTCAGAAGTTTTTTCTTTTTTCTTGAGACAGAATCTCGCTCTGTTGCCCAGGCTGGAGTGCAACGGAATGATCTCGGCTCACTGAAACCTCTGACTCTCTGGTTTAAGTGATTGTCCTACCTCATCCTCCCAAGTAGCTTGGACTACAGGCGCCTGCCACCATGCCACGCTAACTTTTTTTTTTTTTTTTTTTTTGGTATTTTTAGTAGAGATGAGGTTTCATTGTGTTGGCCAGGCTGATCTTGAACTCCTGACCTCGTGATCCACCTGCCTCAGCCTCCCAAAGTGTCGGGATTACAGGTGTGAGTCACTGCGCCTATCCAAAGTGGGTCATTTTTAACATGTGTAAGAGATGTGTACTGGAAACATCTCTGTCTTGCAAATGATCCATAATACTGTCACATAGCTTTAAAAATTTCTCACTGAAATTTTAAATAATGAGGCCAGGCGTGGAGGCTCAGGCCTATAATCCCAGAATTTTGGGAGGCCAATGTGAGTGAATTGCTTGAGTCTAGGTGTTCAAGACCGGCGTGGAAAACATAGCGAAACCCGCTGTCTTTACAGGAGGTCAAAAAATCAAAGATTAGCTGGGAGTGTTGATGCAGGACTGTGGTCCTAGCTACTTGGGAGACTGAGGTGGAAGAATCCTTAGAGCCTGGGAGGTCACGACTGCACTGAGCTGAGATGGCAGCCCTGTACTCCAGCCACTCCAGCCTGGGTGACAGAGCAAGACCCTATCAGAAAAAAAAGAAAAAAGAAAGAAAAGAAAAGAAAGGAAGACAGAGGGAGGAACAGGAAAAGAAGAAAGTGAGAGAGAAAGGGAAAGACAAATAGAGAAGTAAGCTTAAATACTACAAAGAAAACAAGTAGAAAAACCCATTCTAGGAGTGACCAGTGAATGTTCCCAACCATCTTATTTGTAGGAACTGTGAATGTCGGCATGCAGGGCTTGGGACATAACATTCCCATTGTTTTAGAACCCTGAGTAATTAGAAATTTCCCCCAACGGTGGGAGGGGTTAGGCTTCAGGCTCCGCCATACGCACTACTCGGTGGATGGAACACTGGCTGGAAAGGAAGGGCTAGTGGTGCTCCTGCCTCCTCGCTGCTTGAGAAAAGCTGGTGCTAATGCCAGCAGAGACAGAACGCTAGCTTTGTGGCCACTGAGCACAGAGTCGAATTGAAGAAAACGAAGAAAAACTCTTTCACCATGGCCAGAGCACTGACTTTGGCCCTAGGAGAGGATGAGATTGCATGGGCTTGGTCTGAGAGTGATGCTCTTTCTCTGGATTTGTCCTCTGGAAGTTTTCCTTGCAGGTTGGTGAAGATGAGCATCTGGACTCCACCCAGACTCCTGGAGCTGGTGGGACGGAAGCTGCTGAGGGACCAGGCCTTGGCCGTCTGCACCCTGGAGGAGCTGCCCACGGAACTTTTCCCCCCGCTGTTCATGGAGGCCTTCAGCAGGAGACACTGTGAGGCCCTGAAGGCGATGGTGCAGGCCTGGCCCTTCCCCCGCCTCCCTCTGGGGTCCCTGATGAAGACGCCTTGCCTGGAGACCTTCCAAGCTGTGCTCCATGGACTTGATGCACTGCTGACCCAGGGGGTTCGTCTCAGGTGAGGTGGCCCAGATGGGCAGGTAGGGAGGGCTCAGGTGTCCAGAGAAGGAAGAGCTAGGTTGTGAGGAGTGGGGAGGCCCAATGGGGAGCCCACAGGCTTCTGATGGGCTGATGAGAAAGCTCAGTGAGGCCTTGGCCATTGCCCAGCTCCTCAGGGAGAGGACTGCTCATCACGCAGGGTCCGTGGAGGTCACAGGAACCTCTCTCTTAGTGGCAATGAAGGGCACCACTAAAAGTGGGAACTGAGCAGGGCACGGATGCTCACACCTGTAATCTCAGCATTTGGGAGGCTGAGGAGGGTGGATCACCTGTGGTCAGGAGTTTGAAACCAGCCTGGCCAACATGGTGAAATTCTGACTCTACTGAAAATACAAATATTAGCTGGGCATTGTGGTGAGTACCTGTCATCCCAGGTGCTCGGGAGGTTGAGGCAGGAGAATCACTTGAACCCAGGAGGTAGAAGTTGCCGTGAGCTGAAATCTCACCACTGCACTCTAGCCTGGGCGACGGAGGGAGACCTATTCTCAGAATAAAGAGAAAGTGGAATTGAACAGGCTCCAAGGGGACAGCAGGGTGGAGAAAAGTCAGGGAAAGAAAAAAGCAAGGAGGGGCGCAGCTGGGGTGCAGGATGTGAAGCTGACGTTCAGCAGTGACCGCTTACATTCTCAGCCTCTCTATCTTCCCACAGAAGAAGGAACCTTCAAGTCCTGGATTTACGGGATGTCAGTGAGAACTTCTGGATGGTGTGGTCTGAGGCCATGGCCCGCGGGTACTTACCAGATGCCACGAGGAAGAGAAAACCAGCTCAGGACTGTTCAGTGATGAGAGGACAGCAGCGCTTGACTGTGTTCGTAGACCTTTGCCTCCAGAACAGGACTCTGGATGAATGCCTCACCTGCCTCTTTCTGTGGGTCAAGCAGAGGGAAGGTTTACTACACCTGTGCTGTAAGAAGCTGAAAGTCTTGGGAACGCCCCTCCACAAAGTCCAAAACATCCTGAATATGGTGAACCCAGAGTGTATCCAGGAGGTGGAAGTGAATTGCAGGTGGCGACTGCCCGACCTGGCAGAGTTTACCCCATACCTGGGCCAGATGAGGAATCTTCACAAGCTCACTCTCTCCCACGTCGACGTCCCTTTCTACTTTTCCCCAGAACAGAAGGAGGAGTTTGTTACCCAGGTCACCTCTCAGTTCCTCAAGCTGCACCACCTCCAAAAGCTGTATATGAACTGTGTTTCTTTCCTCAAAGGCCATCTGGCCCAGCTGCTCAGGTGAGGAAGGATGGTGAGCTTTCTCTGCAGACCGCAGCAGAGCCTTTCCAGGTCACAGTAAACGCTAGTGGGCATCTACTGTGACCGCCTATGAGGAGGTGACGGTGAAGGGGACACTGGAATGTCCATGCATTCCCCTGTGGGCGGCTCTGTCCTGAAATGGGTATCACACAACCATTCCAATAAAGGCAGAGGGATCAGTGGGGGTAGATGCTATGGAGAGGCTGCCATGCTAGGAAGCTGGCTACTGAAGGGTTCAGCTCTAGGGAGGCTCTGTTTGTGAATTCCTCCTGAGGACGCGTGTCTAAGTTAAGATGATGAAAAATAGGTCAGGCATGGTGGCTCATGCCTGTAATCCTAGCACTTTGAGAGCCTGAGGAAAGAGGATAAGTTGAGCCCAGAAGTTTTAGAGCAGTCTGGGTAACACAGCAAGACTGCTGACTAAAAATAGGAATTAATAAAAATAAAAACAAACAAGATAAATTTTTTTTTTTGAAATGAAATTTCACTTGATTGCCCAGGGGGAGTGCAGTGGCGTGATCTTGGCTTACTGCAACCCGTACCTCCCGGGTTCAAGTGATTCTCCTGCCTCAGTCTACTGAGCACCTGGGATTACAGGTGTGGGCCACCACACCTGGATAATTTTTGTATTTTTAGTAGAGACTAGGCTTCACCATATTGGCCAGGCTGGTCTCAAACTCCTGAGCTCACGTGATCCCCCTGCTTCAGCCTCCCAAAGTGCTGGGATTACAGGCATGAGCAAACATGCCCAGCTCAAACAAGATAATTTTTATTTGTTTGTTTATTTATTTACTTATTTATGTTTGAGACAGAGTTTCGATCTGTCACCCAGGCTGGATGCAGTGGTGCAATCTCGGCTCACTGCAACCTCCGCCTCCCGGGTTCAAAGGATTCTCCTGTCAGTCTCCTGAGTAGTTGGGATTACAGGCACTCGCCACCACACCCGGCTAAGTGTTGTATTTTACGTAAAGACCAAGTTTCACCATGTTGGTCAGGTTGGTCTCGAACTCCTGGCCTTGGCCTTCGAAAGTGCTGGGATTACAGGCGTGAGCCACCATGCCAGGCCAAACGAGATTAGTTTTAAAAAGATGTTGGGAAGTGGGGAAGTGAAGTGGGCACTGAAGAGGGGAATGCTCATCAAACCTGCACGTTTCAGAATAATACAAGCTCTGTGCTCAACAGCTTGGGGAACACAAATGATCTCATCTCTTTTTTTTCCCCCCCCCCTTTTTTTTTTAAGGTGGGGTTTCACCATGATGGCCAGGCTGGTCTTGAACTCCTGACCTCAGGTGATCCACCCACCTCAGTCTCCCAAAGTGCTAGGATTACCTCATCTCTAATTCCCGGTCACAATAGATTGTTTTGAGCTCCAGGTGAATTAATTACCTAGGAAACAGAAGGTCAGAGAGTAGGCACAAAGACTGGTGAAAGTGATAAATGGTTTGCGGATTAGACAGGCGTGTCAGGGACCCCTGCAGCCTGGGCACCCCAGCTGATGTTGCAGAATCCCGCCTGGGTTTGTCCGTAAGCCTGTGTCCCCTCTGGGCTCCCGTGGCCCAGAGATGTGTTTTTATCCCTGACGGATGAGTAAAGGGAGCTTCAGGGATTCTGTGAACTTGATCCATTCCTATAAATGATGGTGAAAAGACTCAGGAGGAAATGAAATTTTTCTTTGTTTTTCTTTTCTTTTTTTTTTTAGACACAGTCTCACTCTGTTACAAAGGCTGGAGTGTAGCAGCATAATCTCTGCTTACTGCAACCTCCACTTCCTGGGTTCTTGTGATTCTCCTGCCTCAACCTCCCAAGTAGCTGAAATTACAGGCGCCTGCCACCACGCCTGGCTGATTTTTGCATTTTTAATAGAGATGTGGTTTCATCATTTGGTCAGGCTGTTCTCGAACTCCTGACCTCAAGTGATCCACCCATCTCAGCCTCCCAAAGTGCTCGGATTACAGGTGTGAGTTACTGCATCAGGCGTAAAATGGACTGGACCTCAGTGGCAAAGTTCTTCATCATGCAGCATCCTAAATGTTGACTATCAATCAGAATGACCTTGGGCTTGGGCAAAATGGTCTTCGTCCATCACCTTGAAGTCATCCCCACCACCCTTCACTCACCCCTATGATTCCCCAGAACTAACTTCTTGCTCTCTCCCCAGCTGTCTGAAGACCCCGTTAAAGACCCTCGCAATAACGAACTGTGTGCTTTCGGAATCGGACTTGAGGCATCTGTCCCAGTCCCCCAGCATCAGTCAACTAATGACCCTGGACCTGAGTGGCATCAGCCTGGCCAATCTGAGTCTTGTGCCTCTCCAACTTCTGCTAGAAAAAGTGGCAGCCACCCTGGAGTCCCTGGACTTAGATGACTGTGGGATCGAAGACTCCCAAGTCAATGCCATCCTGCCTGCCTTAAGCCGCTGCTTTGAGCTCACCACCTTCAGCTTTTGTGGAAATCCCATCTCCATGGCCACCCTGGAGAACCTGCTGTCCCACACAATCAGACTGAACAACTTACGCCTGGAGCTGTATCCCGCCCCACGGGAGAGTTATGATGCTTCTGGTGCTCTCTGCCGGTGGAGGTTTGCCCAACTGGGGGCTGAGCTGATGGGGAGAGTGAAGGACTTGAGGCAGACCAACAGGGTCTTGTTCTGTACCGCCTGCTGCCCTCACTGTGGCCAAAGGGCATTTTATGACCTGGAGGTAAATCAATGCAGCTGTTGAATAACTGCCTGTTTGCGTGGATGTATCAAATGCTTTCTTCTGGACACTTGGAAACTAAAACCTAGGTCTTAGGCACATCCTCCAGGGAGCACAGAACCCATCGTTCCAGACACGGCTCTGAAAGTGGAAAAGGAAAAGTAATGAACCAGGGGCTGGACTTGGGGGAAACACTGACATGGATTGGATGAGACTTCGGGACCTGTATCCTATAGCGTCAAAAATGGGAATCTGAGTGTCTAGAGTGTAATTCAGGCTTGCAAATGCCTGAGGGAGTTACCCTTGCATGGATGGTTGCCAAGAAACAGAAATAAAGGGAAACTGAGTGGAAGCTGTCTGGTGCCCTTATTATCAAGTAACCTGTTTTCCAGTTGAAGCCTCAGGGAATCCTCAGTTATTGATGAAAAAAAACCCAAAAGGCACTGAGTCTTGCAATCAGTAAGATTCAGCTCCAGCAAATCAAGGCATTTAAATGAAATTTGGTTACTGTAATCAGTTTCCTCCCATTCTTGTTTGTTTGTTTTGAGACAGTTTCACTTTTGTTGCCCCGGCTCACTGCAACCTCCACCTCCTGGGTTTAGAGTATTCTCCTGCCTCAGCCTCCCAAGTAGCTGGGATTACAGGCATGCACCACCACGCCCAGCTAGTTTTTGTATTTGTAGTAGAGACAGGGTTTCACTATGTTGGTCAGGCTGGTCTTAAACTCCTGACCTCAGGTAATCCACCCACCTGGGCCTCCCAAAGTGCTGGGATTATAGGCATGAGCTACCATGCCTGCTTCTTGTATTTTTTATTTTTTATTTTTTTATTTTATTTTTATTTTTTTGAAACGGAGTTTCGCTCTTGTTACCCAGGCTGGAGTGCAATGGCGCAGTCTCGGCTTATGGCAACCTCTGCCTTCTAAGTTCAAGCGGTTCTCCTGCCTCAGTCTCCTGAGTAGCTGGGATTACAGGCAGGCACCACTACACCCGGCTAATTTTTGTATTTTTTTTTTTTTTTTTTTTTAGTAGAGATGGGGTTTCGCTATGTTGGCCAGGCTGGTCTCAAACTCCTGATCTCAGGTGATCCACCTGCCTTGGCCTCCCAGAGTGCTGAGGTTACAGGCGTGCACCTGTTAAATAGGTGAGAGGCCATTGCTCCCGGCTGTTTTTAAATGGACATAATGGTGAGATAGCCATGTGGTTGGGGGGTCCCCGGAGAATCTCCCACCAGCCTGGAGAATCTCCCACCAGCCTGCACACTGTGGGAATGCACAGTGGGGTGGAGCTTCGGGAGTAGCGCTCTCCGCAGCGGGGAGGAGTCTGGCATTGAGGAGAGTTCCTGTTCCGTCTTTTTCCTTTTCATGCAGTATAATCCTGCTTTACTCACCCTTCAAACCGTCTGCAAGCCTGAATTTTTGTGGCCATGGGACGAACAAGGACCCAGTCTTTAGCCGAACTAAGGAAGTCCTGCAACAATGGAACCTAATTTAGGGAGTCCCTTTAGTCTCCTAACTGGGTTCACTGATGGAACTGAGATTGTGGGCTGTGTGGGACCATAGGAAACTCCCATTCCCATTGTTTTCAACCTTTAGGTTGCAAAGGCATTTCTTTTTTGGTGGGGGTTGGGGGGACAGGAGTCTCGCTCTGTCACCCAGGCTGGAGTGCAATGGCAGGCTCTTGGCTCACAGCAAGATCCGCCTGCCGAATTCAAGCGATTCTCAGGCCTCAGCGCCCCCCCCAACCCCTCTCCCCCAGTAGCTGGGTCTACAGGTGCCCACCATCACATCCGGCTAATTTTTTTTTGCGTTTTTAGTAGAGACCAGGTTTCACCATGTTAGTCAGGCTTGTCTTGAACTCCTGACCTCAGGTGATCTACCCGTCTTGGCCTCCCAAAGTGGTAGCTTTATAGGCATGAGCCACTGCACCAGGCCTTTTTAAATTTTGAGACAGTTTCACTCTGTTTCCCAGGCTGGAGTGCAAGTGGCATGATCTCAGCTCACTGCACCTCTGTCCCCTGGGGTTCAAGCGATTCTCCTGCCTCAGCCTCCCGAGTGGCTGGGATTATTTTTGAGACCGGGTTTCACCATGTTGATTGACCAGGCTGGTCTCTAATTCCTGACCTTATGATCCACCCACCTCCGCCTCTGAAAGTGCTGAGATTACAGGCATGAGCCACCGCTCCCGGCTGAGAAGACTTTTTTTTTTTTTTCCTCAAAAAAGTTGAGATTTGAGCTTCGGAGATCGCCGTCAGTAATATTTCACAGTGCTGTTAGAGTTTAGTGGAGCAATGGCTAATAATTCATGAATTAGGAGTGATTTTGCCTGCTTTTTATTTTATTTTATTTATTTATTTATTTATTTATTTATTTATTTGAGACGGAGTTCCACTCTTGTTACCCAGGCTGGAGTGCAATGGTGCGATCTCGGCTCACCACAACCTCCGCTTCCTGGGTTCAGGCAACTCTCCTGCCTCAACCTCCTGAGTAGCTGGGATTACAGGCGCGCACCACCATGCCCAGCTAATTTTCTGTATTTTTAGTAGAGACAGGTTTCACCATGTTGACCAGGATGGTCTCGATCTCTTGACCTCATGATCCACTCACCTCGGCCTCCCAAAGTGCTGGGATTACAGGCATGAGCCACTGCTCCTGGCTTATTTATTTTAAGATGGGGTTTCACCATGATGGCCAGGCTGGTCTTGAACTCCTGACCTCAGGTGATCCAACCACTTAGGCCTCCCAAAGTGCTAGGATTACAGACGAGAGCCACCGCGCCCGGTTTTTATTTTATTTTTTTAAAAAGATGGGGTTTCACCAAGATGGCCAGGCTGGTCTTGAACTTCTGACCTCAGGTGATCCACCCACCTCGGCCTCCCAAAGTTCTAGGATTGATAGGCTTGAGCCACCGTGCCCAGCCTTGCCTGCTCTTTACAGGTTGGGACATACGCTTCTTGGTATCAGAAGGGAGGAACTGTGCCTCTGTGGCCATTTACTGTAGAATGGATTTGGGGTAAACTGAGTGCTCTGTTTTCACACATGCTGAAGAAATGACTTTGGCCCTGGGAGAAGTGGGGGTTGCGTGGATTGGCCTGAGAAGCCTGCTTTTTCTTTCTTTCTTTCTTTCTTTCTTTCTTTCTTTCTTTTTTTTTTTTTTGAGACGGAGTTTCCCTTTTGTTACCCAAGCTGGAGTGCAATGGTGCGATCTCAGCTCACCGAAACCTCCGCCTCCTGGGTTCAGGCAATTCTCCTGCCTCAGCCTCCTGAGTAGCTAGGATTACAGGCACGCGCCACCATGCCCAGCTAATTTTCTGTATTTTTAGTAGAGATGGGGTTTCACCATGTTGACCAGGATGGTCTCGATCTCTTGACCTCGTGATCCACCCGCCTCGGCCTCCCAAAGTGCTGGGATTACAGGCGTGAGCCACTGCGCCCGGCCCAGAAGCTTGCTTTTTCAAAGCTGGACTGCCCTCTAGAGTTTTCCGTGCAGATTTATCAGAATGAGGCTGCAGGCCCCACGCAGACTCGTGGAGCTGGCAGTGCAGAGCCTGCTGAGGGACCCGTGCTTGGACACCTCCACTCTGGATAAGCTGCCAGGGGAAGTCTTCCCCCTGATGTTCACGGAGGTCTTCAGCAGCAGGCACTATGAGATTCTACAGGCCATGGTGCGGACCTGGCCCTTCCCCTGCCTCCCTCTGGGGTCCCTGATGAAGACACCTCCTCTGGAGACCTTGCGAGCCGTGCTGGAGGGACTTGATCCAGTGGTGTACGTGAAGCTTCGCCCCAGGTGAGGTGACTAGCTGGCCTGGTGGGAAGGGCCCAGACATCCAGAGAAGGGACAGCTGGCTCGGGAGGAGTGGTGGGGTTGGGGAGCCAGGATGGCTCAGATGGTGCCGGTGATGAGAGGCCTTGGCCACTGCCCAGCTCCTTGGGAGCTCCCACCATGCAGGGTCCACTGAGCAAACAGGAATCTGCCTCCTCCCAGTGGAAGGTTAAGGAACTACAAGTGGATATCAGGAGTAATCAAAGGGAAAAGGGTGGAGAAGTGACAGAAGGGGACAGGAACAGCTGATTGACATCTTGAATGTGGAGTGAAAGCTCAGGTCTTCCCCGGGAGCAAAGATGGAGCTCCCGTTTCTAAAGACCCATCCCCATCAGTGCTGGGGCCTTGCCTGCATTCTAAGCCTTTCCCCTATTTTACCCACAGGAGGTGGAAACTTCAAGTACTGGATTTGGGGAATGTGAATGAGAATTTCTGGACCACGTGGTCTGGATCCAGGGCCCTGTCGTGCTACCCAGAGGCCACGAGTAAGAGGCAGACAGTGGAGGACCATCCAAGGACGGGAGGGCGAAGGCTGTTGTGGATGTTCATACATGAGCCCTCAAAGGTGTTCATAGACGTCGGCCTCAAGGAAGCTACCCTGGATGAGTGGCTGAGCTACGTCTGCCACTGGATTCACTGCAGAAGACGTTTAGTACAGCTCTGTTGTCATAAGGTGCAGAATTACCCAATGCCCGCTTCACATTTCAGAAGATTAGTGGAAATGGTATACCCAGACAGTATCCAGGAGTCGGAAGTCCAGAGAAAGCCCTCGCTGAATAGACCACCAGGAAGGTTTGCCCCTTACCTGAGCCAGTTAAGCGAGCTTCACAGAGTCTTGGTAGCCTTCGGTTATGATCATGAGTTATCCGTGTGTGCCCAACAGCAGTTCATTCCTGACTTGGAAACTCCGTCCCTCAGCCTGGACCGCCCTGAGAGTTTTTTTTATGAGAATTGCCAATTATATCAATGAACACCAGGACCACCTGCACAGGTGAGAAAGGATGGTGAGCTTTCTCCGCATACTATACCACTGCCTTTTTCTTTTTTACAGTAAACACCAGTGGGCATCTACTATGTGCCAGTCACTAGTGGTGTCACAGGTAATGGGGAACTAGAATGTCAATGCATTATGCTCCTCAGTGCTCTGTATCCTGAAGGGAGTAACACAAGACCACTCAAATAAGGGCAGAGGAATGGCCTGCGGTAGATGCTACAGAGAGACGTGTAGGCAGCTGGTTAGTCGAGCTCAGATCTGGTAGGGTGCAATTGTGAATTCCTTGTTAGGAAGTTTGTTTAAAGTTAATATGATGGGCCAGGCGTGGTGGCTCATGCATGTAATCCAAGTACTTTGGGAGGCCGAGGCGGGTGGATCATGAGGTCAAGAGATCAGGACCATCCTGGCCAACATGGGGAAACCCCATCTCCGCTGAAATACAAACATTAGCTGAGCGTGGTGGCATGTGCCTGTAGTCCCAGCTGCTTGGAAGGCTGAGGCAGAAGAATTGCTTGAACCCGGGAGGCAGAGATTGCAGTGAACCGAGATTGCGCCACTGCACTCCAGCCTGGCGCTTGGTGACAGAGCGAGACTCTGTCTCAAAAAAGAAACAAATAAAAACCATAAAGTTAACATGATGAAAACTTACTCATCATGCAGAGGAGAGTATACAAGAAGGAAGTAGCATCAAACCTGTGCGTTTCACAGTAGAAGCTCTGTCCTCACAGCTTAGTAAATGCCGATAATCCTGTCCCTAATTCACTGTCTGTAAAAGATTGTTTTAAACTCCGGGAAAGGTAATTGACTTGGGACATGCATGCTTCTGGAACAGGGTGAGGAGTAGGCATGGGAATGGTGCAAAGTGATAGGTGGTTTGCAGACGCAGGCATGTCGGAACGTCTGCAGGCAAGAAGCCACAGCTGATGTCCCCAGACCTTGCTCAGTTGAGTTCTTTGTGCACATCTCCCACTAGATGAGGTTGTCTGCTGAAAGATGAAGTAAAGAGGCTTTAGAGATGTTGTGGCCTTGAACCAATCACACCAGCGAGGATGAAAAGATGGAGCCTAAAATGGGACTGCCTCTGAATGATCTGAGTCTTTTTCTTTTGAGACAAAAGTTTCGCTCTTGTTGCCCAGGCTGGATTGCAATGGTGCAATCTTGGCTCACTGCAACCTCTGCCTCCTCGATTCAAGCTATTCTCCCATCTCAGCCTCCCGAGTAGCAGGGATTACAGGTGCACACCACCACACCCGGCTAATTTTGTGTTTTTAGTAGAGATGGGGTTTCTCCATGTTGGTCAGGCTGGTCTCAAACTCCCGCCCTCAGGTGATCTGCCTGCCTCAGCCTCCCAAAGTGCTAGGATTACAGGTGCAAGCCACTGTGCCCGGCAATGATCTGAGTCTTCATCACGCAGCACCTTGAATGCTGACCATCATCTGATAATGGGAACAAACTTGTATTTGGGTGACCAGAAATGTGGACCAGCAATCTCGAGCCCCTGGGAGCCCTGCTAGAGAAAGCTGCTGCTAACTAGTCTTGAGAGCCTCCTCTTACATGACTGTGGGATTCAGGACTCGCAACTCAGGGTCATCCTGTCTGCCCTGAGCCGCTGCTCCCGGCTCACCACTTCCTAGTTTTACGGAAATGAGGCCTGTGAAGGCTCTGAAAGGCCTGCTGTGTCACACAGGCGGGCTGAGCGAGGCAGGCCAGGAGACGCACCCTGCCCCTCTGAAGAGTCTTGACAGCAGGGGTCATGTCAGTTGGGAGATCCTCACCCTGATTTCAGCTGAGCTGACGTGTGTCCTCAGAGAAGTAAGGCGGCCCAAGAGGGTCTTCTTTGGTCTTGACCCCTGCCCTTCCTGTGGTGCATGGCCATCTGAGAAACTGGAGTTCCATCCTTGCTCGTAGCGAAGGCCTGGTTAAGGGGGTTGGATACTCGCCCTTACGGACACTTGGCCCCTAAAATCAAGGACGTGGGTGCTTTTTTTTTTTTTTTTTTTTTGACTCAGGGTCTCCCTCTATCACTCAGGCCGAAGTGCAGTGGCAGAATCTCAGCTCACTGCAACCTTCGCCTCCTGGGTTTAAGTGATCCTCCTGCCTCAGCCTCCTGAGTAGCTGGTGTTATGGATGTGCGCCACCACACCCGGTCAATTGTTTTTTTTTTTTTTTTTTTTTTTGGTAGAAACAGGGTTTCATGAGCTTGGCAAGGCTGGCCTCTTTGAGGTCACTCCTGACCTCAAGTGATCTGCCCACCTCGGCCTTCCACAGTGCGGGGTTTACAGGCATGGGCAGCCAACCCGGTCAGGTGCATCTTAAAGGAAGACAGAGCTGTGTGTTTCAGGCAGGTGCTCACTGTCAGTGGATAAAGCAACAGTGACTCAGCAGGGAGCAGTACTGGGTGACTTGGCGTACATGAGGCCTTCAGGGACCTCTGTCCTAGAGTTAGAAATAGAACCTGAAGTTATAGAGTGATGGCATGAGTTAATCCCTGCAAGGGTGGTTATTAAAAAGATGTCTTAGCCATTTATACATCAGAAATCTCTAGTTACTGATGAGAGGTACTAAGTTGTGACTGAGGTTCAGCTGTAGGAAGTCAAGGCATCCAGAGTGAAATTTGATCATTTTGATTAATTCCCACCCCTCCTCCACTTCTCATCTAGTTCTTCCTTAATTCTCCCGTGCCTGTTCACTAAGTTCATCCACAAAAGATGCACACTTGGGGCCTGGAACATTCTGTGTGGGCAGTGATGGTGAGCAACTGAAGTCTACTCTCTTTTCAGGATCCCTTGCCGCGCCTCAGGTACTGAGACTCAGCTGACCCCAAATGGGCAGATCTAGAGGAATCTGTTCCTGATCACTGGCCCTGCCAGGGAACGGCTTCACTGCACAAGGGGCTGCCCCCTGACCTTGAAGGGAATGGCCATAGTGCGTATTGCAGGAGCCTCGTGACATCACCACCCCATGCCTGTCCTCATGATGGCTAGTGGGTTTTACTGAATTAAAGCACTTGGGTCCAATTTCCCTTTTGGAAAAATGCATACAGCATATTCTAAGTATTTCTAGCCCACATTAATAGAAAAATACATCTTTTGGAAAACTAATTCGTATCAATGAGATATCTGCTCATAAATAACATCTCCCTTCTCTTATCAAGAAACACCACTTAGAATGGTGTGAGATGGTATCTCAATGTTGTTTTGATTCACATGTCTCTAATGACCAGTGATGATGAGCTTTTTTCATACGTTTGTTAGCTGTATAACTGTCGTATTTTTGAGAAGTGTCTATTCATATCGTTTGCCCACTTTTTGGAGGGGTTTGTTTTTTCCTGTAAATTTGTTTTAAGTTCTTTATAGATTCTGGATATTAGCCCTTTATCAGATGGGTAGATTTCGAAAATTTTTTCCCATTCTGTCAGTTGTCGGTTCACTCTAATGTTAGTTTCTTTTGTCGTACAGAGCTCTTTAGTACAATTAGATCCCATTTGTCTATTTTGGCTTTTGTTGCCATTGCTTTTGGTGTTTGAGTCATGAAGTCCTTGCCCATGCCTATGTCCTGAATGGTATTGCCCAGGTTTTCTTCTAGGTTTTTTTTTTATAGTGTTAGATCTGATGTTTAAATCTTTAATCCATCTGGAGTTAATTTTTGCATAAAGTGTATTTAAGGGATCCAGTCTCAGCTCTCTGCATATGGCTAGCCACTTTTCCTAACACCATTTATTAAATAGGAAATCCTTTCCCCATCACTTGTTTTTGTCAGGGCTTTCAAAGATGTGATGGACAGAGCTGTAAACCGTCATTTTCAGCAAGCTGACAAGAACGGAAAACTAAACACTGCATGTTCTCACGCATAAGTGTGAACATGTTCTCACGCATGTTGAGCAATGAGAACACGTGGACACAGGGAGGGGAACATCACTCACAGGTGCCTGTTGTGGGGTTGGGGGATAGGGGTGGGGAAGGGATAGCAGGGGGTGGGGGATAATGGAGGAATAGCATTAGGAGAAATACGTAATGTTGATGAGGGGTTGATGGATGCAACAAACCACCATGGCATGTGTATACCTATGTAACAAACCCGCATGTTCTGCATATGTAGCCTAGAACTTAAAGTATTTAAAAAAAAAGATAGTTATCATGATGCAGCATTCCTTAATATAAAAGTCTTATTACAATATTGTATGTGTTTTTATTTATTTAAAAGCATTATATATTTTTTGTTAAAATATATTTGATGAATTATGTATCAGTGATATTAATTCTCCATTTTTAGATATTAAGAGACCATGCTGAAAGGTTGGGCATGGTGGCTCACACCTGTAATCCAAGCATTTTGGTGGCGAAGGCGGGTGGATCACCAGAGGTCGGGAATTCCAGAACAGCCTGACCAACATGGTGAAACCCCGTCTTTATAAAAGAAAAAAACTTTACACTGAGAAATAACAAAAGAGGAACCTGTCCAGGGTACTGACCTACATGTATGCAGCCCATGTGGGCCAGGAAGTTCTCTGATGCTTCACTCAGGTGAACCTGGGCTGACTGTGGACCTGGTTGATCTCACACTCCTAGTCTCAAGTGTTCCTCCTGTCCTGGCCTCCCAAACTGCTGAAAGTATAGGCATGGACCACCATGCCTAGTCTTAACCATTTTTAAAATTATTATGGATACATAAAATATGCATATTTAAAGGGTACATTTGATATTCTTTTTTTTTTTTTTTTGGAGATGGAGTCCCACTCTATCGCCCAGACTGGAGTGCGATGGCATAATCTCAACTCACTGCAACCTCTGCCTCTTGGGTTCAAGCAATTCTCGTGCCTCAGATTCCTGAATAGCTTGTCCTACAGGTGCGTGCTAACAGGTCTGGCTAATTTTTGTACTTTCAGCAGAGGTGGGGTTTCACCATGTTGGCCAGGCCTGTCTTGAACTGACCTTGTGAACCACCCACCTCAGCCTCCCAAAGCCCTGGGATTACAGGCGTGAGCCACCACACTGGCTTATTATTCCTGCTTTTAAAAGCTGGTCAATTCTTTTGTGTTTATTTCAGAGTTTATATCAGAACAACTCACAGTAATATATACCCCTATTAGAACTTGTCATATAGTCGAAGACAAAGTAGTTAACAATTTTACAAATAGTAGATTGCCTTTGGAGGGATTGATAATTACAAAATATGTAAACACTTCTAGCAGAAGCACATCAAATATGGACACGAGTGAGCAATGTTTGCCCTCAAAGATTTCTTTTTTTCCTTTTTTTAAAAATTTAATTAATTTTTTTTAGAGGTGGGGTTTCACCCTGTTGGCCAGGCTGGTCTTGAATTCTAACCTCATGATCCGCCCACCTCAGCCTCCCAAAGTGCTTGGATTACAGGAGTAAGCCACCACACCCGGCCTTTTTTTTCTTTTTCTTTTTTTTTTTTTTTTAAGAGGTAGAGTCTCACTCTATCACCCAGGCTGGAGTACAATGATGCAATCTTGGTTGACTGCCAACCTCTGTGCCCTGGGCTCAAGCAATCCTCCCCACTCAGCGCCCAGAGTAGCTGGGAGTATAGGTGCATGCCACCTGGTCCAGCTAATTATTTGTAGTTCAGGTAGAGGTGGGACTTCGTCATATTGCACAGACTGGTCTCCAGCTCCTGAGCTCAAGAGATCTACTCACTTTAGCCTCCCAAAATGCTAGGATTACAGGCATGAGCCACCGTGCCTGGCCAAAGGTTGTTGTTAAAGTTAAAGCTTCTACTCATAACATTGAACCTAAATGTCAAGGAAATGCATTAGCAGACTTTTATGTGAACTCAGCTACCACCAGAGTTTTAAGAAATTGGATTAAGTTGTTTCACGTCAAATTATTTATGACAATTTGTGCCATAAACAATACTGTGCACCTGAATTGGAATAACCAAAATAGTATCTGAAAGGATTCACATTTAATCCCGAATGAGGACTCACTGATGGCCTCAATGGCCACCTTATCCTTCCCGAGTTCCTGAAGTTGCCACTATTAAAGGCTCTGTACTCCACAGTCCATCATGTTGTAGAAAAAATTGTTGAATTTGTGAAAACTGGTGTTGGGATGATTGGTTTTTGCTTGTTTGTTTTTAATTGAGATGGAGTCTTGTTCTGTCGCCCAGACTGGAGTGCAGTGGCTCAATCTCAGCTCACTGTAACCTCTGCCTCCTGGGTTCAAGCAATTTTCCTGACTCAGCCTTCTGAGTAGCTGGGATTACTGTTGTACAGAACCATGCCCAGCTAATATTTTTATTTTTAGTAGAGACAGTTTCACCATGTTGGTCAGGCTGGTCTCGAACTCCTTACCTCGTAATCCACCTGCCTCTGCCTCCCAAAGTGCTGGGATTACAGGGGTGAGCCACTGCGCCCGGCCTGGGATGATTGGTGTTAACCTGTACGTTTGGATTATAACCAGTGTCTGGCAAACGAAACTCACAACAGCCAAAAGATTCATAAGCTTTCATGTGGTATATTTCTACTACCTGTTAGAGCATTTGAATATCTGCAGGTGGATTTCCTTCAATTGCCATGCTCAGTGGGATATCAAATTCCTGCAATTGTATGCCTGTTTTCAGGATGTATAGAGGCTTTGCCTTACAGAAAGACTGTTGCAACAGTAGCGAAAAAACTCACTAAAAAATATTTCTCTGGTGGGGCATTCCTAGAGAAATCTCCAGTGATAGGAAAACTCCGTTGGCTGAACAGTTTATCAAAGAGTTAAATAAGATTTTACAAAATCAGCGATATGACCTTATCATTCTTTTTTTTTTTTTTTGAGATGGAGTTTCGCTCTTGTTACCCAGGCTGCAGTGCAATGGCGCGATCTCGGCTCACCGCAACCTCCGCCTCCTGGGTTCAGGCAACTCTCCTGCCTCATCCTGCTGAGTAGCTGGGATTACAGGCACACGCCACCATGCCCAGCTGATTTTTTGTATTTTTAGTAGAGACGGGGTTTCACCATGTCGACCAGGATGGTCTCGAACTCTCGACCTCGTGATCCACACGCCTCGGCCTCCCAAAGTGCTGGGATTACAGGCTTGAGCCACCGTGCCCGGCACAGTGTGATTCTTTTTCAGTGTAACTGGGCCATATTGGTGAGAGATCTTTCCACAACACCTCCCTTCTCTATCAGGGAAGACTAGCGCAGGGTGCTTTGGAATCACACATCATCAGAGGGTGGATAATGATCAAGTGCCTCTAAATGACAAGTGACCTTCCCTGTGTTAAGAACTTTACACAAAGGGCACCCAAGTGAAGGACCCTGCTGAGGATCAGGGCCCGATGTTGGGCAGAAACTTTAGGTAAGAGGCCAGTTTCCCTGCAGGGGAAGCATTCCCACCCAGCTTATGAGACCCCCGTAGATTCAATGACATGATGCACGTTGAAGGCTGGGCATGGGGCCTACCATCTGCTAGCTCAATAAATGCATCTTTTACTTCTTTTCTCTTTTAGCAGAATCCCCAGCATTCTTCATCTTATGTTTTTTGAGATGGAGTTTTGTTCTTGTTGCCCAGGCTAGAGCGCAAAGGCATGATCTCAGCTCACTGCAACCTCCGCCTCCCAGGTTCAAGTGATTCTCCTGCCTCAGCCTCCTGAGCAGCAGGGAGTACAGGTGTGCACACAACACCTGGCTAATTTTTGCATTTTCAGTACAGACAGGGTTTTACCATGTTGGCCAGGCCGGTTTAGAAACCCTGACCTCCTGATCCAACCACCTCAGCCTCCTGAGCAGCTGGGAGTACAGATGTGCACACAACACCCGGCTAATTTTTGTATTTTCAGTACAGACAGGGTTTTATCATGTTGGCCAGGCCGGTTTAGAAACCCTGTCCTCATGATCCAACCACCTCAGCCTCCCAAAGTGCTGGGATTATAGGCGTTAGCCACAATGCCCAAACTAATTGAAATAAGAAAGCTAAAGAAACCTTCTTTCTTTTCATTTTTTTTGAGACAGAGTTTTGCTCTGGGTGCCCAGGCTGGAGTGCAATGGTGTGATCGTGACTCACTGCAACCTCTGCCTCCCAGGTTCAAGCGTTTCTCCTGCCTCAGCCTCCCAAGTAGCTGGGATCACAGGCATGCACCACCACTCCCGGCTACTTTTTTGTACTTTTAGGAGAGACAGGGTTTTTCATGTTGGTCAGGCTGGTCTCAAACTCCCAACCTCAGGTGATCTGCACCTCAGCCTTCCAAAGTGCTGGGATTACAGGCGTGTGCCACCACACCTTGCCTAATCTTTTCTTTTCTCAATAGATGGTATCATAGTATTAGCTTTTATGCACCTAGGACTTGCTCTCAATATGACTCAGTACTGCAAGACCTTGACGCACTAGTTCAAAGAATATTTCCAGTAGGGGAAGGAGGCTTTCAATGATGGTTAGACCTCCATGCCCTAGTGTTGGGAGATTGCATCTTTTAGAAATGACACCAAGGGAAATCTGCCCATGTGCATCATTCACTGGGACCATACCAGGTGACTTAAAATTAAGGACATCCAAGGAAAAACCTTCCCTAGAAGCAGACCCCATCACACAGTAAACAGCTTTTCCCAGACAATGGAACAAGACTCCATTCGATCTTCTTCCCTGGACTGAGACTTGGGTTTATTTTGCATTAACACGAAATGCTCAAACCTATATTTTATTTTGTCAGGTACTTTCAGCACTCAAAGCCAACACTTTCTAAGGTCTCCTGTTCAAAATTTAGCCACTATCACTTACCAAAGCAATTGCTGGCTACAGAGTCATTTAGATGAATGGGAAGGGTCACAACTAATGGTAGGACCTGCTCTCATACACAGTTGGGTAGCAACTGAGGACGCTAACTTCATGATAAGGTTTGTTATCCTTCCTTTGGCAAGTTGGTCAATTTTTTTTTTAATTTTTTTTTTGAGATAGTCTCGCTCTGTGGCCCAGGCTGGAGTATGGTGGCACGATCTTGGCTCACTGCAGCCTTCTGGATTCAAGCAATTCTGCTTCAGCTTCCCAAGTAGCTGGGACTACAGGCACCCGCCACCGTGCCCAGCTAATATTTTGTATTTTTAGTAGATTCAGGATTTCACTGTGTTAGCCAGGATGGTCTCCATCTCCCAATCTCATGATCCATCCGCCTCGGCCTCCCAAAGTGCTGGGATTACAGGCTTGAACCACAGCCCCCGGCCCTAATATTTTCAGTCAAATGACTTGGCACTGAGAAGAAGCTATAGATGTAAATGCGTGGCCTATGACTTTTGTTGATTTCATTACTGATAATTTATCTGTATGCATAGGAAGCATTAGCGTAACTGGGTCTTATCTAGGTAGTGTCCCAGCCTCCCTTATAATCAGACTCTTTGGTCTGACACACATTATGAAGACTGGATGCTCTAGTAGCAATTAGAATGCCAGTAGACATAGAATCAGTACATGACCATGTTACTCTCTGCCATATAATCAGAGAACTTACTGAAATGAGATATAGGTTCATTGGAAATTCTAGAGGCAAATAGAATGCCTCTATAGGTCTACTATACGCAATAAATAATAGTTTTATTTATTGGATGCATCAATACTCAGGGCATGTTTGGAAAGGAACCTATTTATTCTTCAATGGAGATGGCCTGCCAGGATTACTTTATACAATTCATAGAAGTATTTTTTTCTTCCCACCCCAATTCAAACCATTATCATGCAACCTGGTGTCAATGGAAGTCAAGGCTGTTGAGGCAGAAATAAATAAAGCTTCATTGAATGCTAAATGTGAGGATTGACCTGGAAGACACACACCGACAAAGGGGGTGTGTTCCAACGTCTGTCAGAAGTTGGAATGCTTTTGTGAGAAAGGTTAAAAGAAGGGAATGGGACTCCTCATATCAGCTTTCTAAAAATTTTCTTTTGTCTTATTGACCTGGCAAGGGTCCAATAGAGTTTTGTTTCTGTGTTTTTCACTGGAAGGTGCAATAAGGAGGTTACAGTTATTGGCTTTAGATGACAACATAACAGGCTAGAACATTTACTTGCAAGACAGCCAGCAAAACTTCATGATCAGAATCAGATCAGTGTCCTCACTGTCAGAAGGTGAAGGCTTCATCAGTACTTGAAGAGTTTGAGGCTCTTGTGAACTCATGACAGATTCTTTTTTTTTTTAATTTAATTTTTTATTTTATAATTTTTTTTTTTAAAGACGGGGTTTCACCATGTTGGTCAGGCAGGTCTTGAACTCCGGACATCAGGTGATCCACCCACCTTGGCCTCCAAAGTGCTTGGATTATAGACGGGAGCCACCACGCCCGGCTAATCATTCTTTACTTAGGGACAGGATATAAGCCAATCATAAGACCTTCCACAGGCGGTTAATTTGGAAGCCTGCCTAATGTGACCTGTAGGTTTCCACTGGCAAGATGCAGGTACAGATATGACAAAGAATAACCATGACCTTCATATCACCCCCACCTGGTGAGTAATTGGATCCTTTTGACCTTTTCTCTACATAAAACCAGGTCACTCATCTTGTGTAGCAACAAAATATATAGTCTACTTAATGAAGAAAGAGACTCTGTGGAAAAAAAAAAATTATTATGACATAAGCAAAGCAGCTGGGCATGGTGGCACGTGCCTGTAGTCCCAGCTACTTGAGAGGCTGAGGTGGGAGGATCGCTTGAGCCTAGGAGTTCTGGGCTGTAGTATGCTTTGCCCATCGGATGTCCACACTAAGTTTGGCATCAATATGGTGACCTCCTGGGAGTGGGGGACCGCCAGGTTGCCTAAGGAGGGGTGAACTGGCTCAGGTCAAAAACAGAGCAGGCCAAAACTCCCGTGCTGATCAGTAGTGCACGCCTTTGAAGTGCCACTGCACTCTAGCCTGGGCAACATAGAGAGACCCTGTCTCTTAAAAAAAAAAAAAAAGGGGGGGCTGGGCGCGGTGGCTCAAGCCTGTAATCCTAGCACTTTGGGAGGCCGAGGTGGGTGGATGACGAGGTCAAGAGATCAAGACCATCCTGGTCAACATGGTGAAACCCAGTCTCTACTAAAAATACGAAAAATTAGCTGGGCATGGTGGCTTGTGCCTGTAATCCCAGCTACTCAGGAGGCTGAGGCAGGAGAATTGCCTGAACCCAGGAGGCGCAGGTTGCGGTGAGCCAAGATCATGCCATTGCACTCCAGCATGGGTAACAAGAGCGAAACTCCATCTCAAAATAAAAAAGAAAAAGAAAAGAAATGAGCAAAGCAATGGAAATAAATGTGATATTATTCAGGGAGGTAAAGAAAGACAAAGGTTTTGAAAGACAAATAAGGAGGATTACATAAATTGTTTTGAAAGACTCATCCTTGCTCATAAGAATAAAAACCACCAGGCGCAGTGGCTCACACTTGTAATCCCAGCACTTTGGGAGGCCAAGGCAGGCGGATCACCAGGTCAAGAGATCAAGACCATCCTGGCCAACATAGTGGAACCCCGTCTCTACTAAAAATTAAAAAAAAAAAAATGGTCGGATGTGGTGGCTCACGCCTGTAATCCAAGTACTTTGGAGGCCAAGGTGGGCAGATCACCTGAGGTCGGGAGTTCACGACTAGCCTGACCAACATGGTGAAACCCCATCTTAAAAACAAATTAAAAAGTTAAGGTGGGCATGGTGGCGTGCATCTCTAGTCCCAGCTATTCCAGAGGCTGAGGCAGGAGAATCGCTTCAACCCAGGAGGTGGAAGTTGCAGTGAGCCACGATTATGCCACTGTACTCCAGCCTGGTGCCTGACGACAGAGCAAGACTGTCTCAAGAAAAAAAAAAAAAAAAAAAAGAACATAAACCAAGGAGGCATCAGTGCAAGGTTGGATAGATTCCTCCTCCACCCCCTCAATGACCCCAACATGTTTACCAAGTCTTGACTCACTCGCAGAATCCTATTAAAACACCCACCTCAACCCTGCCCAGCCCCCACTCTCACTTCCCTTTGTAATGTTGACATGACTCTATTACAGGACCATCAGGTTCCTAAGCCTGGTGCACAGTAGCACATCAGTATTCTGAGACAGCAGGGTTTGCAGCAGAGAGTTTAATGTTCACAGGATGACTGAATGAGAAGCTGGGAGGAGACCTTCAAATTCATCTCCCAAGGAGTACTGAGGGTTTTCAGGAGATCATGGATAGCAAGGAGCTGGAAATTTGGAGTACTTTGGTGGCAGGGAGAGGTATGAAGTCAACAGGATGTAGAAACTGCATTCTTGGTGAGTTGGTGCCTTACAGGGCCCTGCAAATCAGCTGGCATCAATAGTTTTACTGACATGCAGAACCTGGAAGAATATCTCCAATGAAAAAGTCAATGATTTACAATGTTTAAATTGTCTGCAGTGCAGTTAAGGTGAACTGTAATCTAAGGTCTACATGATTTTGGGATGGTAGGCTGCCATCAACCATGAGGAAGCAGACCAGAGAGCAAACTAACCTCATGATGAATTCGGAATGGGCTGCAAGCTTGGTTTATTTTTGTTTCTCCCCTCCCTTCTCCACTGATTAAATTGATAAGGTTTACAGGTATTGTTTCTTTTTTTTTTTTTTTTTTGAGATGGAGTTACTCTCTTGTTACCCAGGCTGGAGTGTAGTGGCGCGATCTCGGTTCACTGCAACCTCTGCCTCCTGGGTTCAAGCAATTCTCCTGCCTCAGCCTCCTGAGTAGCTGGAATTACAGGCGTGTGCCACCATGCCCAGTTAATTTTTGTATTTTTAGTAGAGACAGGGTTTCACCATGTTGACCAGAATGGTCTGGATCTCTTGACCTCGTGATCCTCCTGTCTCGGCCTCCCAAAGTGCTGGGATTACAGGCTTGAGCCACGGCACCCGGCCTAGGTATTGTTTTAGTTTCTTCCAGAGAAGCCTTAACCTAAGCCCTGAGACCAATCACACCCTCAGTGGCACCTCTCTTCCACCAGAATGAGTGAATAATCTGGTACATTAGGTGATGTAAAACCCACAAGACCATCTGATACATGACAGTTTTATTCTGATTTTGTAGGGATGATGCCTCAGTTTTTATAAACCTTTTTTTTTTTTTTTTTTTTTTTTTTTTTTTCTGATATGGAGTCCTGTCTGTCTCCCAGGCTGGAGTACAGTGGCATGATCTTGGCTCACTGCAACCTCCGCCTCCTGGGTTCAAGCAATTCTGCATCAGCCTCCCAAGTAGCTGGCATTACAGGCACTGCCACAGCTGGCTAATTTTGTATTTTCAGCAGAGATGGGTTTTCTCCATGTTGGTCAGGCTGGTCTAGAACTCCCATCCTCAAGTCATCCACCTACTTTAGCCTCCCAAGGTGCTAGGATTGCAGGTGTGAGCCACTGTGCCTGGCCTATAAAGCTATTTTAACTATGAAATATTTTTATAATTTTCATGTGTTCTCCTGACAACACTACTTTCAGGTTTTCTTTTTCTGTCTAATGTCCAGAACAGATTGAACCCTTCCCTGCCTCACACTCAGAACTATACAGGTCACACATTAGTAAAATTTCATCAGTGTTTGTGGAGTTCATTAATGAATGAATTCTTTTTTTTTTTTTTTTTTTTTTTTTGACAGCATCTCCCTCTATCACCCAAGCTGGAGTGCAATGGCACAATCTCAGCTCACTGCAACCACCTCTGCCTCCTGGGTTCAAGAGATTTTCCCATCTCAGCCTCCAGAGTAGCTGGAATACAGACATTTTTGTATTTTTAGAGACGGGGTTTCACCATGTTGGCTAGGCTGGTCTTGGGCTCCTGACCTCAGGTGAGCCACCCTGGCTGGCCTTGAATGAATGAATTCACTTCCACCTGATCCCTAACACTTTCAATTTCTTGATTCAGGAAATGAATATGAATATCTGATACTAATAGATTTCTGATTCAATCAATTAATCTTCAGAGAGCCAAAATCCCAATCAGGATTAATTGGGTGGAGATTCAGAAACCCAATCAGATATCAGTTTTTGATTGGAAGCTAGCAGTGGATACTTGGAGGGGAGGGGATGGGAGTGGTGATTACAAAGGTCAATAAAAGCTTCAAAAGACCCACGGGAGAGACCATAAGTCTTCGAACCTGGAGTTACTGCTTGTGTCTTGAGGTCTGAGCACGCTGCAAACTGAGTCCAGATCTGGTAAGTCACTAATCTCTGTAAGGACCCTCCTGTACGGCCCCTTCCACTTGATCTATAGTAAGCCCGTCTAGAATGGGGAGAATTCAGCCTAAGATGGCACAGAGTTATATCTTGTCATTTTTTGTTTTTGTTTTTGTTTTTGTTTTTTTTTACTTTTTTTCATATGAACAGTATGAAAAACAGCTTTGATTTCTTCCTCTAAATGGAGTTTTAAAGCCTGGTCAAAAGGGTGAAACCCCATCTTTACTAAAAATATAAAAATTAGCCAGGCATGGTGGTAGTCACCTGTAATTCCAGCTACTAGGGAGGCTGAAGCAGAATTATTTGAACCCAGAAGACAAAGGTGGCAGTGAGCCGACACGATGCCACTGTACTCCAGCCGGGGCCACAGACTGAGCATCCGTCTCAAAAAAAAAAAAAAATGCAGTTTTGTCTTTATTTCAAATTTTTGATTTGTGCTATGGTTTATGTCATCTCAAAATTCTTACAGGGTAGGCTCAGGCCTCACACCCGTAATCCTAGCACTTTGGGAGGCCGGGGCAAGCAGATCACCTGAGGTTGGGTGTTCTAGACCAGCCTGGTCAACAGGGCAAAACCCCGTCTCTACTAAAAAATAATAATAATAATATATAATTTGCCAGGCCTGGTGGCACATGCCTGTAATCCCAGCTACTCGGGAAGCTGAGGAAGAGGAGTCACTTGAACCTGGGAGGCAGAGGTTGTGTGAGCCGAGATCTTGCCATTGCACTCCAGCCTGAGCAACAAGAGCAAAACTCCACGTCAAAAAGAAAAAAAAGCTGGGCATAGTGGCTCATGCCTGTAATTTCAGCACTTTGGGAGGCTGAGGCCAGCCTGACCAACTTGGCAAAATCTTGTCTTTACTAGAAATACAAAAAGTAGCTGGGCACAGTGGTGGGTGCCTGTTATCCCTACTCAAGAGGTCGAGGCAAGAGAATCCCTTGAACCTGGGAGGCATAGGTTGCAGTGACCCGAGATCCTGTCATTGCACTCTAGCCTGGGGGACCAAAAAAAAAAAAAAATTCTTGGTGGGAGCAGAAACTCATGCTTATAACCCAAAAGTTTGCGAGGCCAAGGTGGGAGGATCATTTCAGCCTAGGGATTCAATACCAATCTGGGCAACATGGCAAACCCCCATCTCTACAAAATATTTTTTGGGGGGTTGAGGGGTTAGAGTCTCACTCTGTTGCCCAGGCTGGATCACAGTGGTATGATCTCGGCTCACTGGAAGTGAGACTGCAGTCTCACTCTGCCTCCCAGGCTCCAGCTATTCTCTTGCCTCAATCTCCCGAGTAGCTGGGATTACAGCCACCTGCCACATTACTCAGCTAATTTTTGTGTTTTTAGTAGAGGTGGAGTTTCACCATGTTGACCAGGCTGGTCTCGAACTCCTGACCTCAAGTTATCCACCCGTCTTGGCCTCCTAAAATGCTGGGATTATAGCCATGAGCCACCGGTGCCCAGCCTCTACAAAAAGCTTCTTTAAAATATTAGTCATGATGGCAGGCATCTGTAGTCCCAGCTGTTGGGGTGGCTCACATGGGAGAATCCCTTGAGCCTGGAAAATTGAGGTTGCAGTGAGCCGTGCTCACAGCACTGCTGTACTCTAGCCTGGGCAATACAATGAGATCCTGTCCAAAAACAACCCCACCAAAAAAATCTTAACCAAACAGTTAAGAAAATCCAAGCAATTGAAATCAGTAGGCCAATCCCAACCCCCACAAAAAGGGGGAGAAAGAGAGTTTAGAAGCCTCTACATGCCAACATCCCATTTAGACGGTTTAATCCGGCAGTTGTGTTTTGTTAGAAAAACAGTGTTAAAGATTTCCAATAATTCCCACAGTGGCCATAAATTATCCTGGGTGTAATTTTACCATCAGTTTAAAAATGGCCACATGAGAATGACCATGAAATCTGAATGGTCTTCTGTCAGAAAGAGGTTAAACCCCTCCCTATCTCACAGTTAGGACTATGAAGGTCACATATTAATAAAACTCCATGTTTGTGGAGCAAATCAGTGAATGAGTCCTAGACTTTCACCCTATCCCTAATTCTTTCACTTTAATGAATGAAAATCTAATTTGTTCAGTTAATCTGTAAGAAAGCCAACAATTCAATCAGGATTAACTGGGGTTGGAAAAACTTAAGGAATCTAATCAAATATTTTCTTTTTCCTTTTTTTTGAGATGGAGTTTCACTGTATCACCCAGGCTGGAGCACAGTGGCTCCATCTTGGCTCACTGCAACCTCCACCTCCCGGGTTCAAGCGATTCTCCTGCCTCAGCCTCCAGAGTAGCTGGGATTACAGGCATGTACCACTACACCTGGCTAAGTTTTTGTATTTTTAATAGAGATGTGGTTTATCCATGTTGGCCAGGCCTTGAACTCCCAACCTCAGGTGATCCACCCACCTTTGCCTCCCAAAGTGCTGGGATTACAGGCATAAGCCACTCATGCCAGGCCTTCAATTTTTTTTTTTTTTTTTTTTTTTTTTTGAGACCAGTTTTGCTCTTGTCTCCAGGCTAAAGTGCAATGGCATGATTGGCTCAATACAACCCCCTCCTCCTGATTCTTCCTCCTCAGCCTCTCCAATAGCTGGGATTAAAGGTGCTACCCACCACATACAGCTAAATTGTGTCTTTTTAGTGGAGATGAGGTTTCGTCATTTTGGCCAGGGTTTTCGCCACCACTGTTCATGGAGGCCTTGAACTCTTGACCTCAGATGATCCACCCAGCTCAGCCTCCCAACAAGCTGGGATTGTGGGCGTGAGACACCATTCCCAACCCCATTCTATTCCTTAATAATATGTTTAGAGCAGTCTAGGTTCAGTGGCTCATGCCTGTTTCTCCAGATGAAAGGATCTGGGCTTTGAATTTTCCTCTAAATGCAGTTTTGTCTTTATTCCAAAAATGTTGATTTGTGCCTTGGTTTCTGTCATTTCAAAATTCAGAAGTTTTTTCTTTTTTCTTGAGACAGGATCTCGCTCTGTTGCCCAGGCTGGAGTGCAACGGCATGATCTCGGCTCACTGATACCTCTGACTCTCTGGTTTAAGTGATTCTCCTACCTCATCCTCCCAAGTAGCTTGGACTACAGGCGCCTGCCACCATGCCACGCTAACTTTTTTTTTTTTTTTTTGGTATTTTTAGTAGAGATGAGGTTTCATTGTGTTGGCCAGGCTGATCTTGAACTCCTGACCTCATGATCCACCTGCCTCAGCCTCCCAAAGTGTCGGGATTACAAGTGTGAGTCACTGTGCCTATCCAAAGTGAGTCATTTTTAACATGTCTAAGAGATGTGTACTGGAAACATCTCTGTCTTGCAAATGATCCATAATACTGTCACATAGCTTTAAAAATTTCTCACTGAAATTTTAAATAATGAGGCCAGGCGTGGAGGCTCAGGCCTATAATCCCAGAATTTTGGGAGGCGTATGTGAGTGAATTGCTTGAGTCTAGGTGTTCAAGACCGGCGTGGAAAACATAGCGAAACCCGCTGTCTTTACAGGAGGTCAAAAAATCAAAGATTAGCTGGGAGTGTTGATGCAGGACTGTGGTCCTAGCTACTTGGGAGACTGAGGTGGAAGAATCCTTAGAGCCTGGGAGGTCACGACTGCACTGAGCTGAGATGGCACCACTGTACTCCAGCCACTCCAGCCCGGGTGACAGAGCAAGACCCTATCAGAAAAAAAAAAAAAAAGAAAGAAAAGAAAAGAAAGGAAGACAGAGGGAGGAAAACAGGAAAAGAAGAAAGTGAGAGAGAAAGGGAAAGACAAATAGAGAAGTAAGCTTAACTACTACAAAGAAAACAAATAGAAAAACCCATTGTAGGAGTGACCAGTGAATGTTCCCAACCATCTTATTTGTAGGAACTGTGAATGTCGGCATGCAGGGCTTGGGATATAACATTCTCATTGTTTTAGAACCCTGAGTAATTAGAAATTTCCCCCAACGGTGGGAGGGGTTAGGCTTCAGGCTCCCCCATACTCACTACTCGGTGGATGGAACACTGGCTGGAAAGGAAGGGCTAGTGGTGCTCCTGCCTCCTCGCTGCTTGAGAAAAGCTGGTGCTAATGCCAGCAGAGACAGAACGCTAGCTTTGTGGCCACTGAGCACAGAGTCGAATTGAAGAAAACGAAGAAAAACTCTTTCACCATTGCCAGAGCACTGACTTTGGCCCTAGGAGAGGATGAGATTGCATGGGCTTGGTCTGAGAGTGATGCTCTTTCTCTGGATTTGTCCTCTGGAAGTTTTCCTTGCAGGTTGGTGAAGATGAGCATCTGGACTCCACCCAGACTCCTGGAGCTGGTGGGACGGAAGCTGCTGAGGGACCAGGCCTTGGCCGTCTGCACCCTGGAGGAGCTGCCCACGGAACTTTTCCCCCCGCTGTTCATGGAGGCCTTCAGCAGGAGACACTGTGAGGCCCTGAAGGCGATGGTGCAGGCCTGGCCCTTCCCCCGCCTCCCTCTGGGGTCCCTGATGAAGACGCCTTGCCTGGAGACCTTCCAAGCTGTGCTCCATGGACTTGATGCACTGCTGACCCAGGGGGTTCGTCTCAGGTGAGGTGGCCCAGATGGGCAGGTAGGGAGGGCTCAGGTGTCCAGAGAAGGAAGAGCTAGGTTGTGAGGACTGGGAAGGCCCAATGGGGAGCCCACAGGCTTCTGATGGTGCTGATGAGAAAGCTCAGTGTGGCCTTGGCGATTGCCCAGCTCCTCAGGGAAAGGACTGCTCATCACACAGGGTCCGTGGAGGTCACAGGAACCTCTCTCTTAGTGGCAATGAAGGGCACCACTAAAAGTGGGAACTGAGCAGGGCACGGACGCTCATACCTGTAATCTCAGCATTTGGGAGGCTGAGGAGGGTGGATCACCTGTGGTCAGGAGTTTGAAACCAGCCTGGCCAACATGGTGAAATTCTGACTCTACTAAAAATACAAATATTAGCTGGGCATAGTGGTGAGTACCTGTCATCCCAGGTGCTCGGGAGGTTGAGGCAGGAGAATCACATGAACCCAGGAGGTGGAAGTTGCCGTGAGCTGAAATCTCACCACTGCACTCCAGCCTGGGCGACGGAGGGAGACCTATTCTCAGAATAAAGAGAAAGTGGAATTGAACAGGCTCCAAGGGGACAGCAAGGTGGAGAAAAGTCAGGGAAAGAAAAAAGCAGGAAGGGGCGCAGCTGGCGTGCAGGATGTGAAGGTGACGTTCAGCAGTGACCGCTTACATTCTCAGCCTCTCTATCTTCCCACAGAAGAAGGAAACTTCAAGTCCTGGATTTACGGGATGTCAGTGAGAACTTCTGGATGGTGTGGTCTGAGGCCATGGCCAGCGGGTACTTACCAGATGCCACGAGGAAGAGAAAACCAGCTCAGGACTGTTCAGTGATGAGAGGACAGCAGCGCTTGACTGTGTTCGTAGACCTTTGCCTCAAGAAGAGGACTCTGGATGAATGCCTCACCTGCCTCTTTCTGTGGGTCAAGCAGAGGGAAGGTTTACTACACCTGTGCTGTAAGAAGCTGAAAGTCTTGGGAACGCCCCTCCACAAAGTCCAAAGCATCCTGAATATGGTGAACCCAGAGTGTATCCAGGAGGTGGAAGTGAATTGCAGGTGGCGACTGCCCGACCTGGCAGAGTTTACCCCATACCTGGGCCAGATGAGGAATCTTCACAAGCTCGCTCTCTCCCACGTCGACGTCCCTTGCTACTTTTCCCCAGAGCAGAAGGAGGAGTTTGTTACCCAGTTCACCTCTCAGTTCCTCAAGCTGCACCACCTCCAAAAGCTGTATATGAACTGTGTTTCTTTCCTCGAAGGCCATCTGGCCCAGCTGCTCAGGTGAGGAAGGATGGTGAGCTTTCTCTGCAGACCGCAGCAGAGCCTTTCCAGGTCACAGTAAATGCTAGTGGGCATCTACTGTGACCGCCTATGAGGAGGTGACGGTGAAGGGGACACTAGAATGTCCATGCATTCCCCTGTGGGCGGCTCTGTCTTGAAATGGGTATCACACAACCATTCCAATAAAGGCAGAGGGATCAGTGGGGGTAGATGCTATGGAGAGGCTGCCATGCTAGGAAGCTGGCTACTGAAGGGTTCAGCTCTAGGGAGGCTCTGTTTGTGAATTCCTCCTGAGGACGCGCGTCTAAGTTAAGATGATGAGAAATAGGTCAGGCATGGTGGCTCATGCCTGTAATCCTAGCACTTTGAGAGCCTGAGGAAAGAGGATAACTCGAGCTCAGAAGTTTTAGAGCAGTCTGGGTAACACAGCAAGACTTCTGACTAAAAATAGGAATTAATAAAAATAAAAACAAACAAGATAAATTTTTTTATTTTGAAATGAAATTTCACTTGATTGCCCAGGGGGAGTGCAGTGGCGTGATCTCGGCTTACTGCAACCCGTACCTCCCGGGTTCAAGTGATTCTCCTGCCTCAGTCTCCTGAGCACCTGGGATTACAGGTGTGGGCCACCACACCAGGCTAATTTTTGTATTTTTAGTAGAGACTAGGCTTCACCATATTGGCCAGGCTGGTCTCAAACTCCTGAGCTCACATGATCCCCCTGCTTCAGCCTCCCAAAGTGCTGGGATTACAGGCGTGAGCCACCATGCCAGGCCAAACGAGATTAGTTTTAAAAAGATGTTGGGAAGTGGGGGAGTGAAGTGGGCACTGAAGAGGGGAATGCTCATCAAACCTGCACGTTTCAGAATAATACAAGCTCTGTGCTCAACAGCTTGGGGAACACAAATGATCTCATCTCTCTTTTTTTTTTTTTTTCCTTTTATTTTAAGGTGGGGTTTCACTATGATGGCCAGGCTGGTCTGGAACTCCTGACCTCAGGTGATCCACCCACCTCAGTCTCCCAAAGTGCTAGGATTACCTCATCTCTAATTCCCGGTCACAATAGATTGTTTTGAGCTCCAGGTGAATTAATTACCTAGGAAACAGAAGGTCAGAGAGTAGGCACAAGGACTGGTGAAAGTGATAAATGGTTTGCTGATTAGACAGGTGTGTCAGGGACCCCTGCAGCCTGGGCACCCCAGCTGATGTTGCAGAATCCCGCCTGGGTTTGTCCGTAAGCCTGTGTCCCCTCTGGGCTCCCGTGGCCCAGAGATGTGTTTTTATCCCTGACGGATGAGTAAAGGGAGCTTCAGGGATTCTGTGAACTTGATCCATTCCTATAAATGATGGTGAAAAGACTCAGGAGGAAATGAAATTTTTCTTTGTTTTTCTTTTCTTTTTTTTTTTAGACACAGTCTCACTCTGTTACAAAGGCTGGAGTGTAGCAGCATAATCTCTGCTTACTGCAACCTCCACTTCCTGGGTTCTTGTGATTCTCCTGCCTCAACCTCCCAAGTAGCTGAAATTACAGGCCCCTGCCACCACGCCTGGCTGATTTTTGCATTTTTAGTAGCGATGTGGTTTCACCATGTTGGCCAGGCTGGTCTCGAACTCCTGACCTCAAGTGATCCACCCATCTCAGCCTCCCAAAGTGCTCGGATTACAGGTGTGAGTTACTGCATCAGGCCTAAGATGGACTTGACTTCAGTGGCAAAGTTCTTCATCACGCAGCATCCTAAATGTTGACTATCAGACAATCGGAATGACCTTGGGCTTGGGCAAAATGGTCTTCGTCCATCACCTTGAAGTCATCCCCCACCACCCTTCACTCACCCCTATGATTCCCCAGAACTAACTTCTTGCTCTCTCCCCAGCTGCCTGAAGACCCCGTTAAAGACCCTCGCAATAACGAACTGTGTGCTTTCGGAATCGGACTTGAGGCATCTGTCCCAGTCCCCCAGCATCAGTCAACTAACGACCCTGGACCTGAGTGGCATCAGCCTGGCCAATCTGAGTCTTGTGCCTCTCCAACTTCTGCTAGAAAAAGTGGCAGCCACCCTGGAGTACCTGGACTTAGATGACTGTGGGATCGAAGACTCCCAAGTCAATGCCATCCTGCCTGCCTTAAGCCGCTGCTTTGAGCTCACCACCTTCAGCTTTTGTGGAAATCCCATCTCCATGGCCACCCTGGAGAACCTGCTGTCCCACACAATCAGACTGAACAACTTACGCCTGGAGCTGTATCCCGCCCCACGGGAGAGTTATGATGCTTCTGGTGCTCTCTGCCGGTGGAGGTTTGCCCAACTGGGGGCTGAGCTGATGGGGAGAGTGAAGGACTTGAGACAGACCAAGAGGGTCTTGCTCTGTACCGCCTGCTGCCCTGACTGTGGCCACAGGGCATTTTATAACCCGGAGGTAAATCAATGCAGCTGTTGAATATCTGCCTGTTTGCGTGGATGTATCAAATGCTTTCTTTTGGACACTTGGAAACTAAAACGTAGGTCTTAGGCACATCCTCCAGGGAGCACAGAACCCATCGTTGCAGACACGGCTCTGAAAGTGGAAAAGGAAAAGTGATGAACCAGGGGCTGGACTTGGGGAAAACACTGACATGGATTGGATGAGACTTCGGGGATCTGTATCCTATAGAGTCAAAAACGGGAATCTGAGTGTCTAGAGTGGAATTCAGGCTTGCAAATGCCTGAGGGAGTTACCCTTGCATGGAATGTTGCCAAGAAACAGAAATAAAGGGAAACTGAGTGGAAGCTGTCTGGTGCCCTTATTATCAAGTAACCTGCTTTCCAGTTGAAGCCTCAGGAATCTTCAGTTATTGATGAAAAAAAACCAAAAGGCACTGAGTCTTGCAATCAGTAAGATTCAGCTCCAGCAAATCGAGGCATTTAAATGAAATTTGGTTACTGTAATCAGTTTCCTCCCATTCTTGTTTGTTTGTTTTGAGACAGTTTCCCTTTTGTTGCCCCGGCTCACTGCAACCTCCACCTCCTGGGTTTAGGGTATTCTGCTGCCTCAGCCTCCCAAGTAGCTGGGATTACAGGCATGCACCACCACGCCCAGCTAATTTTTGGATTTGTAGTAGAGACAGGGTTTCACTATGTTGGTCAGGCTGGTCTTAAACTCCTGACCTCAGGTGATCCACCCACGTGGGCCTCCCAAAGTGCTGAGATTATAGGCATGAGCTACCATGCCTGGTTCTTTTATTTTTTTTTTTAAATTTTTTATTTTATATTTTTATTTTTTTGAGACGGAGTTTCGCTCTTGTTACCCAGGCTGGAGTGCAATGGTGCGGTCTCGGCTTATGTCAACCTTTGCCTCCTGAGTTCAAGCGGTTCTCCTGCCTCAGTCTCCTGAGTAGCTGGGATTACAGGCAGGCACCACTACACACGCCTAATTTTTGTATTTTTTTTTTTTTTTTTTTTTTTTTTTTTTAGTAGAGATGTGGTTTTGCTATGTTGGCCAGGCTGGTCTCAAACTCCTGATCTCAGGTGATCCACCTGCCTTGGCCTCCCAGAGTGCTGAGGTTACAGGCGTGCACCTGTAAAATAGGTGAGAGGCCATTGCTCCCAGCTGTTTTTAAATGGACATAATGGTGAGATAGCCATGTGGTTGGGGGGTCCCCGGAGAATCTCCCACCAGCCTGGAGAATCTCCCACTAGCCTGGAGAATCTCCCACCAGCCTGCACACTGTGGGAACGCGCAGTGGGGTGGAGCTTCGGGAGTAGCGCTCTCAGCAGCGGGGAGGAGTCTGGCATTGAGGAGAGTTCCTGTTCCGTCTTTTTCCTTTTCATGCAGTATAATCCTGCTTTACTCACCCTTCAAACCGTCTGCAAGCCTGAATTTTTGTGGCCATGGGACGAACAAGGACCCAGTCTTTAGCCGAACTAAGGAAGTCCTGCAACAATGGAACCTAATTTAGGGAGTCCCTTTAGTCTCCTAACTGGGTTCACTGATGGAACTGAGATTGTGGGCTGTGTGGGACCATAGGAAACTCCCATTCCCATTGTTTTCAACCTTTAGGTTGCAAAGGCATTTCTTTTTTGGTGGGGGTTGGGGGGACAGGAGTCTCCCTCTGTCACCCAGGCTGGAGTGCAGTGGCAGGCTCTTGGCTCACAGCAAGCTCCGCCTGCCGAATTCAAGTGATTCTTGGGCCTCAGCGCCCTCCCCCAATCCCCCTTCCCCAGTAGCTGGGTCTACAGGTGCCCACCATCACATCCGGCTAATTTTTTTTGCATTTTTAGAAGAGACCAGGTTTCACCATGTAGGTCAGGCTTGTCTTGAACTCCTGACCTCAGGTGATCTACCCGTCTTGGCCTCCCAAAGTGGTAGCTTTATAGGCATGAGCCACTGCACCAGGCCTTTTTAAATTTTGAGACAGTTTCACTCTGTTCCCCAGGCTGGAGTGCAAGTGGCATGATCTCAGCTCACTGCACCTCTGTCCCCTGGGGTTCAAGCGATTCTCCTGCCTCGGGCTCCCGAGTGGCTGGGATTATTTTTGAGACCGGGTTTCACCATGTTGATTGACCAGGCTGGTCTCCAATTCCTGACCTTATGATCCACCCACCTCCGCCTCTGAAAGTGCTGAGATTACAGGCATGAGCCACCGCTCCTGGCTGAGAAGACTTTTTTTTTTTTTTTTCCTCTAAAAGTGGAGATCTGAGCATCGGAGATCGCCGTCAGTAATATTTCACAGTGCTGTTAGAGTTTAGTGGAGCAATGGCTAATAATTCATGAATTAGGAGTGATCTTGCCTGCTTTTTATTTTATTTTATTTATTTATTTATTTATTTATTTATTTATTTATTTGAGACGGAGTTTCACTCTTGTTACCCAGGCAGGAGTACAATGGCGCGATCTCGGCTCACCGCAACCTCCGCTTCCTTGGTTCAGGCAACTCTCCTGCCTCAACCTCCTGAGTAGCTGGGATTACCTGCGCGCACCACCATGCCCAGCTAATTTTCTGTATTTTTAGTAGAGATGGGGTTTCACCATGTTGACCAGGATGGTCTCGATCTCTTGACCTCGTGATCCACTCACCTCAGCCTCCCAAAGTCTTGGGATTACAGGCGTGAGCCACTGCGCCCGGCCCAGAAGCTTGCTTTTTCAAAGCTGGACTGCCCTCTAGAGTTTTCCGTGCAGATTTATCAGAATGAGGCTGCAGGCCCCACGCAGACTCGTGGAGCTGGCAGTGCAGAGCCTGCTGAGGGACCCGTGCTTGGACACCTCCACTCTGGATAAGCTGCCAGGGGAAGTCTTCCCCCTGATGTTCACGGAGGTCTTCAGCAGCAGGCACTATGAGATTCTACAGGCCATGGTGCGGACCTGGCCCTTCCCCTGCCTCCCTCTGGGGTCCCTGATGAAGACACCTCCTCTGGAGACCTTGCGAGCCGTGCTGGAGGGACTTGATCCAGTGGTGTACGTGAAGCTTCGCCCCAGGTGAGGTGACTAGGTGGCCTGGTGGGAAGGGCCCAGACATCCAGAGAAGGGACAGCTGGCTCGGGAGGAGTGGTGGGGTTGGGGAGCCAGGATGGCTCAGATGGTGCCGGCGATGAGAGGCCTTGGTCATTGCCCAGCTCCTTGGGGGCTCCCACCATGCAGGGTCCACTGAGCAAACAGGAATCTGCCTCCTCCCAGTGGAAGGTTAAGGAACTACAAGTGGATATCAGGAGTAATCAAAGGGAAAAGGGTGGAGAAGTGACAGAAGGGGACAGGAACAGCTGATTGACATCTTGAATGTGGAGTGAAAGCTCAGGTCTTCCCCGGGAGCAAAGATGGAGCTCCCGTTTCTAAAGACCCATCCCCATCAGTGCTGGGGCCTTGCCTGCATTCTAAGCCTTTCCCCTATTTTACCCACAGGAGGTGGAAACTTCAAGTACTGGATTTGGGGAATGTGAATGAGAATTTCTGGACCACGTGGTCTGGATCCAGGGCCCTGTCGTGCTACCCAGAGGCCACGAGTAAGAGGCAGACAGTGGAGGACCATCCAAGGACGGGAGGGCGAAGGCTGCTGTGGATGTTCATACATGAGCCCTCAAAGGTGTTCATAGACGTCGGCCTCAAGGAAGCTACCCTGGATGAGTGGCTGAGCTACGTCTGCCACTGGATTCACCGCAGAAGACGTTTAGTACAGCTGTGTTGTCGTAAGGTGCAGAATTACCCAATGCCCGCTTCACATTTCAGAAGATTAGTGGAAATGGTATACCCAGACAGTATCCAGGAGTCGGAAGTCCAGAGAAAGCCCTCGCTGAATAGACCACCAGGAAGGTTTGCCCCTTACCTGAGCCAGTTAAGCGAGCTTCACAGAGTCTTGGTAGCCTTCGGTTATGATCATGAGTTATCCGTGTGCCCCCAACAGCAGTTCATTCCTGACTTGGAAACTCCGTCCCTCAGCCTGGGCCGCCCTGAGAGTTTTTTTTATGAGAATTGCCAATTATATCAATGAACACCAGGACCACCGGCACAGGTGAGAAAGGATGGTGAGCTTTCTCCGCATACTATACCACTGCCTTTTTCTTTTTTACAGTAAACACCAGTGGGCATCTACTGTGTGCCAGTCACTAGTGGTGTCACAGGGAATGGGGCACTAGAATGTCAATACATTATGCTGTTCAGTGCTCTATATCCTGAAGGGAGTAACACAAGACCACTCAAATAAGGGCAGAGGGATGGCCTGGGGTAGATGCTACAGAGAGACGTGTAGGCAGCTGGTTAGTCGAGCTCAGATCTGGTAGGGTGCAATTGTGAATTCCTTGTTAGGAATTTTGTTTAAAGTTAATATGATGGGCCAGGCGTGGTGGCTCATGCATGTAATCCAAGCACTTTGGGAGGCTGAGGATCATGAGGTCAAGAGATGAAGACCATCCTGGCCAACATGGGGAAAACCCATCTCCGCTGAAATACAAAGATTAGCTGGGCGTGGTGGCGTGCGCCTGTAGTCCCAGCTGCTTGGGAGGCTGAGGCAGAGGAATTGCTTGAACCCAGGAGGCAGAGATTGCAGTGAACCGAGATTGCGCCACTGTACTCCAGCCTGTCGCTTAGCGACAGAGCGAGACTCTGTCTCAAAAAATAAACAAATAAAAACCATAAAGTTAACATGATGAAAACTTACTCATCATGCAGAGGAGAGTATACAAGAAGGAAGTAGCATCAAACCTGTGCATTTCACAGTAGAAGCTCTGTCCTCACAGCTTAGTAAATGCCGATAATCCTGTCCCTGATTCACTGTCTGTAAACGATTGTTTTAAACTCTGGGAAAGGAAATTGACTTGGGACATGCATGCTTCTGGAACAGGGTGAGGAGTAGGCATGGGAATGGTGCAAAGTGATAGGTGGTTTGCAGATGCAGGCATGTCGGAACGTCTGCAGGCAGGAAGCCACAGCTGATGTCCCCAGACCTTGCTCAGTTGAGTTCTTTGTGCACGTCTCCCACTAGATGAGGTTGTCTGCTGAAAGATGAAGTAAAGAGGCTTTAGAGATGTTGTGGCCTTGAACCAATCACACCAGTGAGGATGAAAGGATTGAGCCTAAAATGGGACTGCCTCTGAATGACCTGAGTCTTTTTCTTTTGAGACAAAAGTTTCGCTCTTGTTGCCCAGGCTGGAGTGCAATGGCGCAATCTTGGCTCACTGCAACCTCTGCCTCCTCGATTCAAGCTATTCTCCCGTCTCAGCCTCCCGAGTAGCAGGGATTACAGGTGCTCACCACCACACCCGGCTAATTTTGTGTTTTTAGTAGAGATGGGGTTTCTCCATGTTGGTCAGGCTGGTCTCAAACTCCCGCCCTCAGGTGATCTGCCTGCCTCAGCCTCTCAAAGTGCTAGGATTACAGGTGCAAGCCACTGTACCCGGCAATGATCTGAGTCTTCATCACGCAGCACCTTGAATGCTGACCATCATGTGATGATGGGAACAAACTTGTATTTGGGTGACCAGCATCGTGGACCAGCAATCTCGAGCCCCTGGGAGCCCTGCTAGAGAAAGCTGCTGCTAACTAGTCTTGAGAGCCTCCTCTTACAGGACTGTGGGATTCAGGACACGCAACTCAGGGTCATCCTGTCTGCCCTGAGCCGCGGCTCCCGGCTCACCACTTCCTAGTTGTACGGAAATGAGGCCTGTGAAGGCTCTGAAAGGCCTGCTGGGTCACACAGGCGGGCTGAGCGAGGCAGGCCCGGAGACGCACCCTGCCCCTCTGAAGAGTCTTGACAGCAGGGGTCATGTCAGTTGGGAGATCCTCACCCTGATTTGGGCTGAGCTGATGCGTGTCCTCAGAGAAGTAGGGCGGCCCCAGAGGGTCTTCTGTGGGCTTGACACCTGCCCTTCCTGTGGTGCATGGCCGTCTGAGAAACTGGAGTTCCATCCTTGCTCCTAGGGAAGGCCTGGTTAAGGGGGTTGGATACTCGCCCTTACGGACACTTGGGCCCTAAAATCAAGGACGTGGGTGCTTTTTTTTTTTTTTTTTTTGACTCAGGGTCTCGCTCTATCACTCAGGCCGAAGTGCAGTGGCAGAATCTCAGCTCACTGCAACCTTCGCCTCCTGGGTTTAAGTGATCCTCCTGCCTCAGCCTCCCAAGTTTCAGCTCTCTGCATATGGCTAGCCAGTTTTCCTAACACCATTTATTAAATAGGAAATCCTTTCTCCATCGCTTGTTTTTGTCAGGGCTTTCAAAGATGTGATGGAGAGAGATGTAAACCGTCATTTTCAGCAAGCTGACAAGAACGGAAAACTAAACACTGCATGTTCTCACCCATAAGTGTGAACATGTTCTCGCGCATTTTGAGCAAGGAGAACACATGGACACAGGGAGGGGGACATCACTCACAGGTGCCTGTTGTGGGGTTGGGGGATAGGGGTGGGGAAGGGATAGCAGGGGGTGGGGGGATAATGGAGGAATAGCATTAGGAGAAATACCTAATGTTGATGAGGGGTTGATGGATGCAGCAAACCACCATGGCATGTGTATACCTATGTAACAAACCTGCATGTTCTGCATATGTAGCCCAGAACTTAAAGTATTTTAAAAAAAAGATAGTTGTCATGATGCAGCATTCCTTAATATAAAAGTCTTATTACAATATTGTATGTGTTTTTATTTACTTAATAGCATTATATATTTTTGGTTAAAATATGTTTGATGAATTATGTATCCGTGATATTAATTCTCCATTTTTAGATATTAAGAGACTATGCTGAAAGGCTGGGCGTGGTGGCTCACACCTGTAATCCAAGCACTTTGGTGGCAAAGGCGGGCGGATCACCAGAGGTCGGGAGTTCAAGACCAGCCTGACCAACATGGTGACACCCCATATTTATAACAGAAAAAAACTTTACACTGAGAAAAAACAAAAGAGGAACCTGTCCAGGGTACTGACCTACATGTATGCAGCCCATGTGGGCCAGGAAGTTCTCTGATGCTTCACTCAGGTGAACCTGGGCTGACTGTGGACCTGGTTGATCTCACACTGCTAGTCTCAAGTGTTCCTCCTGTCCTGGCCTCCCAAACTGCTGAAAGTATAGGCATGGACCACGGGGCCTAGTCTTAACAATTTTTAAAATTATTATGGATACATGAAATTTGCTTATTTACAGGGTACATTTGATATTCTTTTTTTTTTTTTTCTTGGAGATGGAGTCCCACTCTATCCCCCAGACTGGAGTGCAATGGCATAATCTCAACTCACTGCAACCTCTGCCTCTTGGGTTCAAGCAATTCTCCTGCCTCAGATTCCTGAATAGCTTGTCCTACAGGTGCGTGCTAACACGTCTGGCTAATTTTTGTACTTTCAGCAGAGGTGGGGTTTCACCATGTTGGCCAGGCCTGTCTTGAACTGACCTTGTGAACCACCCACCTCAGCCTCCCAAAGCCCTGGGATTACAGGCGTGAGCCACCACACTGGCTTATTATTCCTGCTTTTAAAAGTTGGTCAATTCTTTTGTGTTTATTTCAGAGTTTATATCAGAACAACTCACAGTAATATATACCCCTATTAGAACTTGTCATATAGTCGAAGACAAAGTAGTTAACAATTTTACAAATAGTAGATTGCCTTTGGAGGGATTGATAATTACAAAATATGTAAACACTTCTGGCAGAAGCACATCAAATATGGACACGAGTGAGCAATGTTTGCCCTCAAAGATTTCTTTTTTTCCTTTTTTAAAAAATTTAATTAATTTTTTTTAGAGGTGGGGTTTCACCCTGTTGGCCAGGCTGGTCTTGAATTCTAACCTCATGATCCGCCCACCTCAGCCTCCCAAAGTGCTTGGATTACAGGAGTAAGCCACCACACCCGGCCTTTTTTTTCTTTTTCTTTTTTTTTTTTTTAAGAGGTAGAGTCTCACTCTATCACCCAGGCTGGAGTACAATGATGCAATCTTGGTTGACTGCCAACCTCTGCATCCTGGGCTCAAGCAATCCTCCCCACTCAGCGCCCAGAGTAGCTGGGAGTATAGGTGCATGCCACCTGGTCCAGCTAATTATTTGTAGTTCAGGTAGAGGTGGGACTTCGTCATATTGCACAGACTGGTCTCCAGCTCCTGAGCTCAAGAGATCTACTCACTTTAGCCTCCCAAAATGCTGGGATTACAGGCATGAGCCACCGTGCCTGGCCAAAGGTTGTTGTTAAAGTTAAAGCTTCTACTCATAACATTGAACCTAAATGTCAAGGAAATGCATTAGCAGACTTTTATGTGAACTCAGCTACCACCAGAGTTTTAAGAAATTGGATTAAGTTGTTTCACGTCAAATTATTTATGACAATTTGTGCCATAAACAATACTGTGCACCTGAATTGGAATAACCAAAATAGTATCTGAAAGGATTCACATTTAATCCCGAATGAGGACTCACTGATGGCCTCAATGGCCACCTTATCCTTCCCGAGTTCCTGAAGTTGCCACTATTAAAGGCTCTGTACTCCACAGTCCATCATGTTGTAGAAAAAATTGTTGAATTTGTGAAAACTGGTGTTGGGATGATTGGTTTTTGCTTGTTTGTTTTTAATTGAGATGGAGTCTTGCTCTGTCGCCCAGGCTGGAGTGCAGTGGCTCAATCTCAGCTCACTGTAACCTCTGCCTCCTGGGTTCAAGCAATTTTCCTGACTCAGCCTTCTGAGTAGCTGGGATTACTGGTGTACAGAACCACGCCCAGCTAATTTTTTTGTTTTTAGTAGAGACAGTTTCACCATGTTGGTCAGGCTGGTCTCAAACTCCCAACCTCAGGTGATCTGCACCTCAGCCTTCCAAAGTGCTGGGATTACAGGCGTGTGCCGCCACACCTTGCCTAATCTTTTCTTTTCTCAATAGATGGTATCATAGTATTAGCTTTTATGCACCTAGGACTTGCTCTCAATATGACTCAGTACTGCAAGACCTTGATGCAGTAGTTCAAAGAATATTTCCAGTAGGGGAAGGAGGCTTTCAATGATGGTTAGACCTCCATGCCCCAGTGTTGCGAGATTGCATCTTTTAGAAATGACACCAAGGGAAATCTGCCCATGTGCATCATTCAATGGGACCATACCAGGTGACTTAAAATTAAGGACATCCAAGGAAAAACCTTCCCTAGAAGTAGACCCCATCACACAGTAAACAGCTTTTCCCAGACAATGGAACAAGACTCCATTCGATCTTCTTCCCTGGACTGAGACTTGGGTTTATTTTGCATTAACACGAAATGCTCAAACTTATATTTTATTTTGTCAGGTACTTTCAGCACTCAAAGCCAACACTTTCTAAGGTCTCCTGTTCAAAATTTAGCCACTATCACTTACCAAAGCAATTGCTGGCTACAGAGTCATTTAGATGAATGGGAAGGATCACAACTAATGGTAGGACCTGCTCTCATACACAGTTGGGTAGCAATTGAGGACGCTAACTTCATGATAAGGTTTGTTATCCTTCCTTTGGCAAGTTGGTCAATTTTATTTTTTATTTTTTATTTTTTATTTTTTTGAGATAGTCTCGCTCTGTCTCCCAGGCTGGAGTATGGTGCCACGATCTTGGCTCACTGCAGCCTTCTGTATTCAAGCAATTCTCCTGCCTCAGCTTCCCAAGCAGCTGGGACTACAGGCACCCGCCACTGTGCCCAGCTAATATTTTGTATTTTTAGTAGATTCAGGATTTCACTGTGTTAGCCAGGATGGTCTCCATCTCCCAATCTCATGATCCATCCTCTTCGGCCTCCCAAAGTGCTGGGATTACAGGCTTGAACCACCACCACCGGACCTAATATTTTCAGTCAAATGACTTGGCACTGAGAAGAAGCTATAGATGTAAATGCGTGGCCTATGACTTTTGTTGATTTCATTACTGATAATTTATCTGTATGCATAGGAAGCATTAGCGTAACTGGGTCTTATCTAGGTAGTGTCCCAGCCTCCCTTATAATCAGACTCTTTGGTCTGACATACATTATGAAGACTGGATGCTCTAGTAGCAATTAGAATGCCAGTAGACATAGAATCAGTACATGACCATGTTACTCTCTGCCATATAATCAGAGAACTTACTGAAATGAGATATAGGTTCATTGGAGATTCTAGAGGCAAATAGAATGCCTCTATAGGTCTACTATATGCAATAAATAATAGTTTTATTTATTGGATGCATCAATACTCAGGGCATGTTTGGAGAGGAACCTATTTATTCTTCAATGGAGATGGTCTGCCAGGATTACTTTATACAATTCATAGAAGTATTTTTTTCTTCCCACCCCAATTCAAACCATTATCATGCAACCTGGTGTCAATGGAAGTCAAGGCTGTTGAGGCAGAAATAAATAAAGCTTCATTGAATGCTAAATGTGAGGATTGACCTGGAAGACACACACCGACAAAGGGGGTGTGTTCCAACGTCTGTCAGAAGTTGGAATGCTTTTGTGAGAAAGGTTAAAAGAAGGGAATGGGACTCCTCATATCAGCTTTCTAAAAATTTTCTTTTGTCTTATTGACCTGGCAAGGGTCCAATAGAGTTTTGTTTCTGTGTTTTTCACTGGAAGGTGCAATAAGGAGGTTACAGTTATTGGCTTTAGATGACAACATAACAGGCTAGAACATTTACTTGCAAGACAGCCAGCAAAACTTCATGATCAGAATCAGATCAGTGTCCTCACTGTCAGAAGGTGAAAGCTTCATCAGTACTTGAAGAGTTTGAGGCTCTTGTGAACTCATGACAGATTCTCTTTTTTTTTAATTTAATTTTTTATTTTATAATTTTTTGTTTTAAAGACGGGGTTTCACCATGTTGGTCAGGCAGGTCTTGAACTCCGGACATCAGGTGATCCACCCACCTTGGCCTCCAAAGTGCTTGGATTATAGACGGGAGCCACCACGCCCGGCTAATCATTCTTTACTTAGGGACAGGATATAAGCCAATCATAAGACCTTCCACAGGCGGTTAATTTGGAAGCCTGCCTAATGTGACCTGTAGGTTTCCACTGGCAAGATGCAGGTACAGATATGACAAAGAATAACCATGACCTTCATATCACCCCCACCTGGTGAGTAATGGGATCCTTTTGACCTTTTCTCTACATAAAACCAGGTCACTCATCTTGTGTAGCAACAAAATATATAGTCTACTTAATGAAGAAAGAGACTCTGTGGAAAAAAAAAATTATTATGACATAAGCAAAGCAGCTGGGCATGGTGGCACGTGCCTGTAGTCCCAGCTACTTGAGAGGCTGAGGTGGGAGGATCGCTTGAGCCTAGGAGTTCTGGGCTGTAGTATGCTTTGCCCATCGGATGTCCACACTAAGTTTGGCATCAATATGGTGACCTCCTGGGAGTGGGGGACCCCCAGGTTGCCTAAGGAGGGGTGAACTGGCTCAGGTCAAAAACAGAGCAGGCCAAAACTCCTGTGCTGATCAGTAGTGCACGCCTTTGAAGTGCCACTGCACTCCAGCCTGGGCAACATAGAGAGACCCTGTCTCTTAAAAAAAGGAGAGATCCAAGATGGCTGATCACTAACAGCTCGGGATTGTAGCTCCCACTGAAAGCGCAAAGAATGAGAGGACGCCACACCTTCATATGAATTCTTGTTGCTCACGCACCAGGAGATTCCCAGCGGAGGAGCCCCACGGGTCGCCAGCGCGACTCTTGTGACCGGCGAGGCGGTTTTGCCGGCGCCTTGGAGCGACGGTTCTTGGTGCAGAGTCGGAGAAGCACCATTAATCTTAACGCCGCTGATTTGGTCGGTGCAGTGGGTTGCTCAGATTTCGGCGCTGAGAATCAGTAAGTTGGACGTCCACTCAGAAACCTAATTACAAAGACGGCGAATTCAAAGACCACAGATGGATAAATTTATAACGAAGGGAGGAAAACGGCCAAAAAAGGCTGAGAATGCCCAAGATCAGAACGCCTCTCCCTCAGCGGGGTATCACAGTTCCTCATCAGCAACGGAACAAGGCTTGATGGAGAACGAGTGTGTTCCAATTACAGAAGCAGGCTTCAAAATGTGGATAATGAGAAACTTCTGTGAATTAAAAGAACTTGTTTTAACCCAATCTAAAGCAACTAAGAACTTTGAAAAAAGATTTGACGAAATGTTAACAAGAATACACAATTTAGAGAGGAATATAAGTGAATTGATGGAGCTGAAAAACACAATAGGAGAACTTCGTGAAGTATGCACAAGTTTTAACAGCCGAATTGATCAAGCAGAAGAAAGGATATCAGAGGTCGAAGACCAACTCAATGAAATAAAACAAGAAGACAAGATTAGAGAAAAAAGGATACAAAGGAACGAGCAAAGTCTCCAAGAAATATGGGACTATGTGAAAAGACCTAATCTACGCTTGATAGGTGTACCTGAATGTGACGAAGAGAATGAATCTAAGTTGGAAAATACGCTTCAGGACATTATTCAGGAAAATTTTCCCAGCCTAGTAAGGCAGGATAATATTCAACTCCAGGTAATACAGAGAACACCACAGAGATATTCCTCAAGAAGAGCAACTCCAAGGCACATAATCATCAGATTCACCAGGGTTGAAATGAAGGAGAAAATACTAAGGGCAGCCAGAGAGAAAGGTCAGGTTACCCACAAAGGGAAGCCTATCAGACTTACAGCAGATCTCTCAGCAGAAACCCTATAAGCCAGAAGAGAGTGGGGGCCAATATTCAACATCCTTAAAGAAAAGAACTTTCAACCCAGAATTTCACATCCAGCCAAACTAAGCTTCACATGTGAAGGAAAAATAAAGTTTTTTGTGAATAAGCAAGCACTCAGAGATTTCATCACCACCAGGCCTGCTTTACAAGAGCTTCTGAAAGAACCACTACACATATGAAAGGAACAAACAGTATCAGCCTTTCTAAAAAAATTATCAAAAAGAGCATCAATATAATGAAGAATTTACATCAACTAATGGACAAAATAGCCAGCTAATGGCAGTATTAAACTCACATATATTATTATTAATTCTAAATTTAAATCGACTAAATCCCCCAATCCAAAGACAGGCAATTTGAATAAAAAACTAAAACCCATCAGTATGCTGCATCCAGATCCATCTCACATTCGAGGATACACAAAGACTCCAAACAAGGGATGGAGAAAGATTTACCAACCAAACAGAGAGCTAAAATAATTAAATAAAAAGCAGAAGTTACAATTAAGCAACAAAGATCAAAAGAAGCAAAGAAGGACATTATATAATGATAAAAGGATCAATGCAACAACAAGAAGAGCTAAAGATCCTAAATATATACGCACCCAATACAGGAATACGCAGACATACAAGACTTATAAAGAGACTTAGACTCCCACATAATAATAGTGGGAGACTTCAACATTAATATTAGACAGATCAATGAGACAGAAAATTAACAACGATATTCAGGACTTGAACTCATATAGGGAACAAGTAAATGTAATTAACATTTATAGAACTCTGCACTTTAAATATACAAAATATACACTCTTATCAGTACCATATCATATCAACTTAGAAGTTTAAAAGAAATCTTGGTTGGCTCCTTGTTTGCTATTCTCTTCCCTCATTTTCTTTCATGTCTCCATTATTAAGGACAATTATAGGCATACCCATATTTAGACTGCATTCTAGCTCGGGCAATAAAAGCAATACCCCCATCCTCTCTCCTTCTTCCTCTTTCTCTTTCTTCCTCTTCTTTATTCTTTAAAAAAAAAAAAAAAAAAAAAAAGAATGCGTGGTCCACTTAATATAGAAATTTATCTCTCTCTTTCAGTAGGTACATTAACTAACACATACCTTCCCTGTTTCCCTGCCCCCCGACCCCTCACTTTGCCCTTCCCATTGAGTAGTAAGTCCCATGATGTCATCTTGGTGAGGTCCCTTAATTTACCTTCACTTTTCTATAAAGGTATACAATTAAGGTATCACAGCATTAAAAAAAAAAAAAAAAAAAAAAAAAAAAAAAAAAAAGGGGCCGGGCACGGTGGCTCAAGCCTGTAATCCTAGCACTTTGGGAGGCCGAGGTGGGTGGATCACGAGGTCAAGAGATCAAGACCATCCTGGTCAACATGGTGAAACCCCGTCTCTACTAAAAATACGAAAAATTAGCTGGGCATGGTGGCTTGTGCCTGTAATCCCAGCTACTCAGGAGGCTGAGGCAGGAGAATTGCCTGAACCCAGGAGGCAGAGGTTGCGGTGAGCCAAGATCATGCCATTGCACTCCAGCCTGGGTAACAAGAGCAAAACTCCATCTCAAAATAAAAAAGAAAAAGAAAAGAAATGAGCAAAGCAATGGAAATAAATGTGATATTATTCAGGGAGGTAAAGAAAGACAAAGGTTTTGAAAGAAAAATAAGGAGGATTACATAAATTGTTTTGAAAGACTCATCCTTGCTCATAAGAATAAAAACCACCAGGCGCAGTGGCTCACACTTGTAATCCCAGCACTTTGGGAGGCCAAGGCGGGCAGATCACCAGGTCAATAGATCAAGACCATCCTGGCCAACATAGTGAAACCCCATCTCTACTAAAAATTAAAAAAAAAAAAAAATCTGGTCTGGTGTGGTGGCTCACGCCTGTAATCCAAGTACTTTGGAGGCCAAGGTGGGCAGATCACCTGAGGTCAGGGGTTCAAGACTAGCCTGACCAACATGGTGAAACCCTGTCTTAAAAACAAACAAAAAAATTAAGCTGGGCATGGTGGCGTGCGTCTGTAGTCCCAGCTAATCGAGAGGCTGAGGCAGGAGAATAGCTTGAACCCAGGAGGTCGAAGTTGCAGTGAGCCAAGATTATCCCACTGCACTCCAGCCTGGTGCCTGATGACAGAGCAAGACTGTCTCGGAAAAAAAAAAAAAAAAAGAACATAAACCAAGGAGGCATCAGTGCAAGTTTGGATAGATTCCTCCTCCACCCTCTCAATGACCCCAACATGTTTACCAAGTCTTGACTCACTCGCAGAATCCTATTAAAACATCTACCTCAACCCTGCCCAGTCCCCACTCTCACTTCCCTTTGTAATTTTGACATGACTCTATTACAGGACCATCAGGTTCCTAAGCCTGGTGCACAGTAGCACACCAGTATTCTGAGACAGCAGGGTTTGCAGCAGAGAGTTTAATGTTCACAGGATGACTGAATGAGAAGCTGGGAGGAGACCCTCAAATTCATCTCCCCAAGGAGTACTGAGGGTTTTCAGGAGATCATGGATAGCAAGGAGCTGGAAATTTGGAGTACTTTGGTGGCAGGGGGAGGTATGAAGTCAACAGGATGTAGAAACTGCATTCTTGGTGAGTTGGTGCCTTACAGGGCCCTGCAAATCAGCTGGCATCAATAGTTTTACTGACATGCAGAACCTGAAAGAATATCTCCAATGAAAAAGTCAATGTTTTACAATGTTTAAATAGTCTGCAGTGCAGTTAAGGTGAACTGTAATCTAAGGTCTACATGATTTTGGGATGGTAGGCTGCCATCAACCATGAGGAAGCAGGCCAGAGAGCAAACTAACCTCATGATGAATTCGGAATGGGCTGCAAGCTTGGTTTATTTTTGTTTCTCCCCCTCCCTTCTCCACTGATTAAATTGATAAGGGTTATAGGTATTGTTTCTTTTCTTTTTTTTTTTTTTCTGAGATGGAGTTTCACTCTTGTTACCCAGGCTGGAGTGCAGTGGCGGGATCTCGGTTCACTGCAACCTCCGCCTCCTGGGTTCAAGCAATTCTCCTGCCTCAGCCTCCTGAGTAGCTGGAATTACAGGCGTGTGCCACCATGCCCAGCTAATTTTTGTATTTTTGGTAGAGACGGGGTTTCACCATGTTGACCAGGATGGTCTCGATCTGTTGACCTCGTGATCCTCCTGCCTCGGCCTCCCAAAGTGCTGGGATTACAGGCTTGAGCCACCCCGCCCGGCCTAGGTATTGTTTCAGTTTCTTCCAGAGAAGCCTTAACTTAAGCCCTGAGACCAATCACACCCTCAGTGGCACCTCTCTTCCACTTGAATGAGTGAATAATCTGGTACATTAGGTGATGTAAAACCCACAAGACCATCTGATACATGACAGTTTTATTCTGATTTTGTAGGGATGATGATGCCTCAGTTTTTATAAATCTTTTTTTTTTTTTTTCTGAGATGGAGTCCTGTCTGTCTCCCAGGCTGGAGTACAGTGGCATGATCTCGGCTCAATGCAACCTCTGCCTCCTGGGTTCAAGCAATTCTGCCTCAGCCTCCCATGTAGCTGGCATTACAGGCACTGCCACAGCTGGCTAATTTTGTGTTTTCAGCAGAGACGGGTTTTCTCCATGTTGGTCAGGCTGGTCTGGAACTCCCATCCTCAGGTCATCCACCTACTTTAGCCTCCCAAAAAGTGCTAGGATTACAGGTGTGAGCCACTGTACCTGGCCTATAAAGCTATTTTAACTATGAAATATTTTTATAATTTTGATGTGTTCTCCTGACAACACTATTTTCAGGTTTTATTTTTCTGTCTAATGTCCAGAACAGATTGAACCCTTCCCTGCCTCACACTCAGAACTATACAGGTCACACATTAGTAAAATTTCATCAGTGTTTGTGGAGTTCATTAATGAATGAATTCTTTTTTTTTTTTTTTTTTTTGACAGCATCTCCCTCTATCACCCAGGCTGGAGTGCAATGGCACAATCTCAGCTCACTGCAACCTCTGCCTCCTGGGTTCAAGAGATTTTCCCATCTCAGCCTCCAGAGTAGCTGGAATACAGACATTTTTGTATTTTTAGAGACGGGGTTTCACCATGTTAGCTAGGCTGGTCTTGGGCTCCTGACCTCAGGTGAGCCACCCTGGCTGGCCTTGAATGAATGAATTCACTTCCACCCGATCCCTAACGCTTTCAATTTCTTGATTCAGGAAATGAATATGAATATCTGATACTAATAGATTTCTGATTCAATCAATTAATCTTCAGAGAGCCAAAATCCCAATCAGGATTAATTGGGTGGAGATTCAGAAATCCAATCAGATATCAGTTTTTGATTGGAAGCTAGCAGTGGATACTTTGAAGGGAGGGGATGGGAGTGGTGATTACAAAGGTCAATAAAAGCTTCAAAAGACCCACGGGAGAGACCATAAGTCTTCGAACCTGGAGTTACTGCTTGTTTCTTGAGGTTTGAGCACCCTGCAAACTGAGTCCAGATCTGGTAAGTCACTAATCTCTGTAAGGACCCTCCTGTACGGCCCCTTCCACCTGATCTACAGTCAGCCCGTCTGGCATGGGGAGAATTCAGCCTAAGATGGCACAGAGTTATATCTTGTCATTTTTTGTTTTTGTTTTTGTTTTTGTTTTTGTTTTTACTTTTTTCATACGAACAGTATGAAAAACAGCTTTGATTTCTTCCTCTAAATGGAGTTTTAAAGCCTGGTCAAAGGGTGAAACCCCACCTTTACTAAAAATATAAAAATTAGCCAGGCATGGTGGTAGTCACCTGTAATTCCAGCTACTAGGGAGGCTGAAGCAGAATTATTTGAACCCAGAAGACAGAGGTGGCAGTGAGCCGACACGGTGCCACTGTACTCCAGCCTGGGCCACAGACTGAGCATCCGTCTCAAAAAAAAAAAAAATTGCAGTTTTGTCTTTATTTCAAAAATTTTGATTTGTGCTTTGGTTTATGTCATTTCAAAATTCTTACAGGGTAGGCTCAGGCCTCACACCCATAATCCCAGCACTTGGGAGGCCGAGGCAAGCAGATCACCTGAGGTTGGGTGTTCTAGACCAGCCTGGTCAACAGGGCAAAACCCCGTCTCTACTAAATAATAATAATAATAATATATAATTTGCTGGGCCTGGTGGCACATGCCTGTAATCCCAGCTACTCGGGAAAGTGAGGAAGAGGAGTCACTTTAACCTGGGAGGCAGAGGTTGTGTGAGCCGAGATCTTGCCATTGCACTCCAGCCTGGGAAACAAGAGCGAAACTCCATGTCAAAAAAAAAAAAAAAAGCTGGGCATGGTGGCTCATGCCTGTAATTTCAGCACTTTGGGAGGCTGAGGCCAGCCTGACCAACTTGGCAAAATCTTCTCTTTACTAGAAATACAAAAATTACCTGGGCAGTGGTGGGTGCCTGTTATCCCTACTCAAGAAGTTGAGGCAAGAGAATCCCTTGAACCTGGGAGGCGTAGGTTGCAGTGAGCCGGGATCCTGTCATTGCACTCTAGCCTGGGGGACCAAAAAAAAAAAAAAAATTCTTGGTGGGAGCAGAAACTCATGCTTATAAACCAAAAGTTAGGGAGGCCAAGGTGGGAGGATCATTTCAGCCTAGGGATTCAAGACCAATCTGGGCAACATGGCAAACCCCCATCTCTACAAAATATTTTTTTGGGGGTTGAGGGGTTAGAGTCTCACTCTGTTGCCCAGGCTGGATCACAGTGGTGTCATCTCGGCTCACTGGAAGTGAGACTGCAGTTTCACTCTGCCTCCCAGGCTCCAGCTATTCTCTTGCCTCAATCTCCCGAGTAGCTGGGATTACAGCCACCTGCCACCATGCTCAGCTAATTTTTGTGTTTTTAGTAGAGGTGGAGTTTCACCATGTTGACCAGGCTGGTCTCAAACTCCTGACCTCAAGTTATCCACCCGTCTTGGCCTCCTAAAATGCTGGGATTATAGCCATGAGCCACCGGTGCCCGGCCTCTACAAAAAACTTCTTTAATATATTAGTCATGGTGGCATGCATCTGTACTCCCAGCTGTTTGGGTGGCTCACATGGGAGAATCCCTTGAGCCTGGAAAATTGAGGTTGCAGTGAGCCGTGCTCACACCACTGCTGTACTCTAGCCTGGGCAATACAATGAGATCCTGTCCAAAAAAAACCCCACCAAAAAAATTTTAACCAAACAGTTAAGAAAATCCAAGCAATTGAAATCAGTAGGCCAATCCCAACCCCCACAAAAAGGGGGAGAAAGAGAGTTTAGAAGCCTCTACATGCCAACATCCCATTTAGACGGTTTAATCCGGCAGTTGTGTTTTGTTAGAAAAACTGTGTTAAAGGTTTCCAGTAATTCCCACAGTGGCCATAAATTATCCTGGGTGTAATTTTACCATCAGTTTAAAAATGGCCACATGAGAATGACCATGAAATCTGAATGGTCTTCTGTCAGAAAGAGGTTAAACCCCTCCCTATCTCACAGTTCGGACTATGAAGGTCACACATTAGTAAAACTCCCTGTTTATGGAGCAAATCAGTGAATGAGTCCTAGAGTTTCACCCTATCCCTAATTCTTTCACTTTAATGAATGAAAATCTAATTTGTTCAGTTAATCTGTAAGAAAGCCAACAATTCAATCAGGATTAACTGGGGTTAGGAAAACTTAAGGAATCTAATCAAATATTTTCTTTTTCCTTTTTTTTCTTTTCTTTTTTTTTTTTTTTGAGATGGAGTTTCACTGTATCACCCAGGCTGGAGCACAGTGGCTCGATCTTGGCTCACTGCAACCTCCACCTCCCGGGTTCAAGTGATTCTCCTGTCTCAGCCTCTAGAGTAGCTGGGATTACAGGCATGTACCACTACACCTGGCTAAGTTTTTGTATTTTTAATAGAGATGGGGTTTCTCCATGTTGGCCAGGCCTCGAACTCCCAACCTCAGGTGATCCACCCACCTTTGCCTCCCAAAGTGCTGGGATTACAGGCATAAGCCACTCATGCCAGACCTTCAATTTTTTTTTATTTTTTTTGAGACCAGTTTTGCTCTTGTCTCCAGGCTAAAGTGCAATGGCATGATTGGCTCAATACAACCTCCTCCTCCCAAGTTCAAGTGATACTTCATCCTCAACCTCTCCAATAGCTGGGATTAAAGGTGCTAGCCACCACACACAGATAAATTGTGTCTTTTTAGTGGACATGAGGTTTCGTCATTTTGGCCAGGCTTTTCCCCCCGCTGTTCATGGAGGCCTTGAACCCTTGACCTCAGATGATCCACCCAGCTCAGCCTCCCAACGAGTTGGGATTGTGGGCAAGAGACGCCATTCCCAACCCCATTCTATTCCTTAATAATATGTTTAGAGCAGGCTAGGTGCAGTGGCTCATGCCTGTTTTTCCAGATGAAAGGATTTGGGCTTTGAATTTTCCTCTAAATGCAGTTTTGTCTTTATTCCAAAAATGTTGATTTGTGCCTTGGTTTCTGTCATTTCAAAATTCAGAAGTTGTTTCTTTTTTCTTGAGACAGAATCTCGCTCTGTTGCCCAGGCTGGAGTGCAACGGCATGATCTCGGCTCACTGAAACCTCTGACTCCCTGGTTTAAGTGATTCTCCTCCCTCATCCTCCCAAGTAGCTTGAACTGCAGGCGCCTGCAACCATGCCCAGCTAATTTTTTTTTTTTTTTTTTTTTGGTATTTTTAGTAGAGATGAGGTTTCATTGTGTTGGCCAGGCTGATCTTGAACTCCTGACCTCATGATCCACCTGCCTCAGCCTCCCAAAGTGTTGGGATTACAGGTGTGAGTCACTGCACCTATCCAAAGTGGGTCATTTTTAATATGTGTAGGAGATTTGTACTGGAAACATCTCTGTCTTGCAAATGATCCATAATACTGTCACATAGCTTTAAAAATTTCTCACTGAAATTTTAAATAATGAGGCCAGGCGTGGAGGCTCAGGCCTATAATCCCAGAATTTTGGGAGGCCAATGTGAGTGAATTGCTTGAGTCTAGGTGTTCAAGACCGGCGTGGACAACATAGCGAAACCCGCTGTCTTTACAAGAGGTCAAAAAATCAAAGATTAGCTGGGAGTGTTGATGCAGGACTGTGGTCCTAGCTACTCGGGAAACTGAGGTGGAAGAATCCTTAGAGCCTGGGAGGTCACGACTGCACTGAGCTGAGATGGCACCACTGTACTCCAGCCACTCCAGCCTGGGTGACAGAGCAAGACCCTATCAGAAAAAAAAAGAAAAAAGAAAGAAAAGAAAAGAAAGGAAGACAGAGGGAGGAAAACAGGAAAAGAAGAAAGTGAGAGAGAAAGGGAAAGACAAATAGAGAAGTAAGCTTAACTACTACAAAGAAAACAAGTAGAAAAACCCATTCTAGGAGTGACCAGTGAATGTTCCCAACCATCTTATTTGTAGGGACTGTGAATGTCGGCATGTAGGGCTTGGGACATAACATTCCCATTGTTTTAGAACCCTGAGTAATTAGAAATTTCCCCCAACGGTGGGAGGGGTTAGGCTTCAGGCTCCCCCATACTCACTACTCGGTGGATGGAACACTGGCTGGAAAGGAAGGGCTAGTGGTGCTCCTGCCTCCTCGCTGCTTGAGAAAAGCTGGTGCTAATGCCAGCAGAGACAGAACGCTAGCTTTGTAGCCACTGAGCACAGAGTAGAATTGACGAAAACGAAGACAAACTCTTTCACCATTGCCAGAGCACTGACTTTGGCCCTAGGAGAGGATGAGATTGCATGGGCTTGGTCTGAGAGTGATGCTCTTTCTCTGGATTTGTCCTCTGGAAGTTTTCCTTGCAGGTTGGTGAAGATGAGCATCTGGACTCCACCCAGACTCCTGGAGCTGGTGGGACGGAAGCTGCTGAGGGACCAGGCCTTGGCCGTCTGCACCCTGGAGGAGCTGCCCACGGAACTTTTCCCCCCGCTGTTCATGGAGGCCTTCAGCAGGAGACACTGTGAGGCCCTGAAGGCGATGGTGCAGGCCTGGCCCTTCCCCCGCCTCCCTCTGGGGTCTCTGATGAAGACGCCTTGCCTGGAGACCATCCAAGCTGTGCTCCATGGACTTGATGCACTGCTGACCCAGGGGGTTCGTCTCAGGTGAGGTGGCCCAGATGGGCAGGTAGGGAGGGCCCAGGTGTCCAGAGAAGGAAGAGCTAGGTTGTGAGGAGTGGGGAGGCCCAATGGGGAGCCCACAGGCTTCTGATGGTGCTGATGAGAAAGCTCAGTGAGGCCTTGGCCATTGCCCAGCTCCTCAGGGAAAGAACTGCTCATCACGCAGGGTCCGTGGAGGTCACAGGAACCTCTCTCTTAGTGGCAATGAAGGGCACCACTAAAAGTGGGAACTGAGCAGGGCACGGACGCTCACACCTGTAATCTCAGCATTTGGGAGGCTGAGGAGGGTGGATCACCTGTGGTCAGGAGTTTGAAACCAGCCTGGCCAACGTGGTGAAATTCTGACTCTACTAAAAATACAAATATTAGCTGGGCATAGTGGTGAGTACCTGTCATCCCAGGTGCTCGGGAGGTTGAGGCAGGAGAATCACTTGAACCCAGGAGGTGGAAGTTGCCGTGAGCTGAAATCTCACCACTGCACTCCAGCCTGGGCGACGGAGGGAGACCTATTCTCAGAATAAAGAGAAAGTGGAATTGAACAGGCTCCAAGGGGACAGCAGGGTGGAGAAAAGTCAGGGAAAGAAAAAAGCAAGGAGGGGCGCAGCTGGCATGCAGGATGTGAAGCTGACGTTCAGCAGTGACCGCTTACATTCTCAGCCTCTCTATCTTCCCACAGAAGAAGGAAACTTCAAGTCCTGGATTTACGGGATGTCAGTGAGAACTTCTGGATGGTGTGGTCTGAGGCCATGGCCCGCGGGTACTTACCAGATGCCACGAGGAAGAGAAAACCAGCTCAGGACTGTTCAGTGATGAGAGGACAGCAGTGCTTGACTGTGTTCGTAGACCTTTGCCTCCAGAACAGGACTCTGGATGAATGCCTCACCTGCCTCTTTCTGTGGGTCAAGCAGAGGGAAGGTTTACTACACCTGTGCTGTAAGAAGCTGAAAGTCTTGGGAACGCCCCTCCACAAAGTCCAAAGCATCCTGAATATGGTGAACCCAGAGTGTATCCAGGAGGTGGAAGTGAATTGCAGGTGGCGACTGCCCGACCTGGCAGAGTTTACCCCATACCTGGGCCAGATGAGGAATCTTCACAAGCTCGCTCTCTCCCACGTCGACGTCCCTTGCTACTTTTCCCCAGAGCAGAAGGAGGAGTTTGTTACCCAGTTCACCTCTCAGTTCCTCAAGCTGCACCACCTCCAAAAGCTGTATATGAACTGTGTTTCTTTCCTCGAAGGCCATCTGGCCCAGCTGCTCAGGTGAGGAAGGATGGTGAGCTTTCTCTGCAGACCGCAGCAGAGCCTTTCCAGGTCACAGTAAATGCTAGTGGGCATCTACTGCGACCGCCTATGAGGAGGTGACGGTGAAGGGGACACTAGAATGTCAATGCATTCTCCTGTGGGCGGCTCTGTCCTGAAATGGGTATCACACAACCATTCCAATAAAGGCAGAGGGATCAGTGGGGGTAGATGCTATGGAGAGGCTGCCATGCTAGGAAGCTGGCTACTGAAGGGTTCAGCTCTAGGGAGGGTGAGTTAGTGAATTCCTCCTGAGGACGCGCGTCTAAGTTAAGATGATGAGAAATAGGTCAGTCATGGTGGCTCATGCCTGTAATCCTAGCACTTTGAGAGCCTGAGGAAAGAGGATAAGTTGAGCCCAGAAGTTTTAGAGAAGTCTGGGTAACACAGCAAGATTGCTGACTAAAAATAGGAATTAATAAAAATAAAAACAAACAAGATAATTTTTTTTATTTTGAAATGAAATTTCACTTGATTGCCCACAGGGAGTGCAGTGGCGTGATCTCGGCTTACTGCAACCCATACCTCCCGGGTTCAAGTGATTCTCTTGCCTCAGTCTCCGGAGCACCTGGGATTGCAGGTGTGGGCCACCACACCTGGCTAATTTTTGTGTTTTTGTAGAGACTCGTCTTCACCATATTGGCCAGGCTGGTCTCAAACTCCTGAGCTCACGTGATCCCCCTGCTTCAGCCTCCCAAAGTGCTGAGATTACAGGCGTGAGCAAACACGCCCAGCTCAAACAAGATAATTTTTATTTGTTTGTTTGTTTGTTTGTTTATTTATTTCTGTTTGAGACAGCGTTTCGATCTGTCACCCAGGCTGGATGCAGTGGTGCAATCTCGGCTCACTGCAACCTCCGCCTCCCGGGTTCAAGCGATTCCCCTGTCAGTCTCCTGAGTAGTTGGGATTACAGGCACTTGCCACCACACCCGGCTAAGCGTTGTATTTTAAGTAAAGACCAAGTTTCACTATGTTGGTCAGGTTGGTCTCGAACTCCTGGCCTTGGCCTTCGAAAGTGCTAGGATTACAGGCGTGAGCCACCATGCCAGGCCAAACGAGATTAGTTTTAAAAAGATGTTGGGAAGTGGGGGAGTGAAGTGGGCACTGAAGAGGGGAATGCTCATCAAACCTGCACGTTTCAGAATAATACAAGCTCTGTGCTCAACAGCTTGGGGAACACAAATGATCTCATCTCTTTTTTTTTTTTTTTTTTTCTTTTTTTTAAGGTGGGGTTTCACCATGATGGCCAAGCTAGTCTTGAACTCCTGACCTCAGGTGATCCACCCACCTCAGTCTCCCAAATTGCTAGGATTACCTCATCTCTAATTCCCGGTCACAAGAGATTGTTTTGAGCTCCAGGTAAATTAATTACCTAGGAAACAGAAGGTCAGAGAGTAGGCACAAAGACTGGTAAAAGTGATAAATGGTTTGCGGATTAGACAGGCCTGTCAGGGACCCCTGCAGCCTGGGCACCCCAGCTGATGTTGCAGAATCCCGCCTGGGTTTGTCCGTAAGCCTGTGTCCCCTCTGGGCTCCCGTGGCCCAGAGATGTGTTTTTATCCCTGAAGGATGAGTAAAGGGAGCTTCAGGGATTCTGTGAACTTGATCCATTCCTATAAATGATGGTGAAAAGACTCAGGAGGAAATGAAATTTTTCTTTGTTTTTCTTTTCTTTTTTTTTTTAGACACAGTCTCACTCTGTTACAAAGGCTGGAGTGTAGCAGCATAATCTCTGCTTACTGCAACCTCCACTTCCTGGGTTCTTGTGATTCTCCTGCCTCAACCTCCCAAGTAGCTGAAATTACAGGCGCCTGCCACCACGCCTGGCTGATTTTTGCATTTTTAGTAGCGATGTGGTTTCACCATTTGGCCAGGCTGCTCTCCAACTCCTGACCTTAAGTGATCCACACATCTCAGCCTCCGTAAGTGCTCGGATTACAGGTGTGAGTTACTGCATCAGGCCTAAGATGGACTTGACCTCAGTGGCAAAGTTCTTCATCACGCAGCATCCTAAATGTTGACTATCAGACAATCGGAATGACCTTGGACTTGGGCAAAATGGTCTTCGTCCATCATCTTGAAGTCATCCCCCACCACCCTTCACTCACCCCTATGATTCCCCAGAACTAACTTCTTGCTCTCTCCCCAGCTGTCTGAAGACCCCGTTAAAGACCCTCGCAATAACGAACTGTGTGCTTTCGGAATCGGACTTGAGGCATCTGTCCCAGTCCCCCAGCATCAGTCAACTAACGACCCTGGACCTGAGTGGCATCAGCCTGGCCAATCTGAGTCTTGTGCCTCTCCAACTCCTGCTAGAAAAAGTGGCAGCCACCCTGGAATACCTGGACTTAGATGACTGTGGGATCGAAGACTCCCAAGTCAATGCCATCCTGCCTGCCTTAAGCCGCTGCTTTGAGCTCACCACCTTCAGCTTTCGTGGAAATCCCATCTCCATGGCCACCCTGGAGAACCTGCTGTCCCACACAATCAGACTGAACAACTTACGCCTGGAGCTGTATCCCGCCCCACGGGAGAGTTATGATGCTTCTGGTGCTCTCTGCCGGTGGAGGTTTGCCCAACTGGGGGCTGAGCTGATGGGGAGAGTGAAGGTCTTGAGGCAGACCAAGAGGGTCTTGTTCTCTACCGCCTGCTGCCCTCACTGTGGCCACAGGGCATATTATGACCTGGAGGTAAATCAATGCAGCGGTTGAATATCTGCCTGTTTGCGTGGATGTATCAAATGCTTTCTTCTGGACACTTGGAAACTAAAACGTAGGTCTTAGGCACATCCTCCAGGGAGCACAGAACCCATCGTTCCAGACACGGCTCTGAAAGTGGAAAAGGAAAAGTAATGAAGCAGGGGCTGGACTTGGGGAAACACTGACATGGATTGGATGAGACTTCGGGGATCTGTATCCTATAGCGTCAAAAACGGGAATCTGAGTGTCTAGAGTGGAATTCAGGCTTGCAAATGCCTGAGGGAGTTACCCTTGCATGGATGGTTGCAAAGAAACAGAAATAAAGGGAAACCGAGTGGAAACAGTCTGGTGCCTTCTATTATCAAGTAACCTGTTTTCCAGTTGAAGACTCAGGGAATCTTCAGTTATTGATGAAAAAAAAACCCAAAAGGCACTGAGTCTTGCAATCAGTAAGATTCAGCTCCAGCAAATCAAGGCATTTAAATGAAATTTGGTTACTGTAATCAATTTCCTCCCATTCTTGTTTGTTGGTTTTGAGACAGTTTCACTTTTGTTGCCCCGGCTCACTGCAACCTCCACCTCCTGGGTTTAGGGTATTCTCCTGCCTCAGCCTCCCAAGTAGCTGGGATTACAGGCATGCATCACCACGCCCAGCTAATTTTTGGATTTGTAGTAGAGACAGGGTTTCACTATGTTGGTCAGGCTGGTCTTAAACTCCTGACCTCAGGTAATCCACCCACCTGGGCCTCCCAAAGTGCTGGGATTATAGGCATGAGCTACCATGCCTGGTTCTTTTATTTTTTATTTTTTAATTTTTTATTTTATTTTTATTTTTTTGAGATGGAGTTTCGCTCTTGTTACCCAGGCTGGAGTGCAATGGCGCGGTCTCGGCTTATGGCAACCTCTGCCTCCTGAGTTCAAGCGGTTCTCCTGCCTCAGTCTCCTGAGTAGCTGGGATTACAGGCAGGCACCACTACACCCGGCTAATTTTTGTATTTTTTTTTTTTTTTTTTTTTTTTTTAAGTAGAGATGGGGTTTCGCTATGTTGGCCAGGCTGGTCTCAAACTCCTGATCTCAGGTGATCCACCTGCCTTGGCCTCCCAGAGTGCTGAGGTTACAGGCGTGCACCTGTAAAATGGGTGAGAGGCCATTGCTCCCGGCTGTTTTTAAATGGACATAATGGTGAGCTAGCCATGTGGTTGGGGGGTCCCCGGAGAATCTCCCACCAGCCTGCACACTGTGGGAACGCGCAGTGGGGTGGAGCTTCGGGAGTAGCGCTCTCCGCAGCGGGGAGGAGTCTGGCATTGAGGAGAGTTCCTGTTCCGTCTTTTTCCTTTTCATGCAGTATAATCCTGCTTTACTCACCCTTCAAACCGTCTGCAAGCCTGAATTTTTGCGGCCATGGGACGAACAAGGACCCAGTCTTTAGCCGAACTAAGGAAGTCCTGCAACAATGGAACCTAATTTAGGGAGTCCCTTTAGTCTCCTAACTGGGTTCACTGATGGAACTGAGATTGTGGGCTGTGTGGGACCATAGGAAACTCCCATTCCCATTGTTTTCAACTTTTAGGTTGCAAAGGCATTTCTTTTTTGGTGGGGGTTGGGGAGACAGGAGTCTCGCTCTGTCACCCAGGCTGGAGTGCAGTGGCAGGCTCTTGGCTCACAGCAAGCTCCGCCTGCCGAATTCAAGCGATTCTCAGGCCTCAGCGCCCCCCCCAACCCCTCTCCCCCAGTAGCTGGGTCTACAGGTGCCCACCATCACATCCGGCTAATTTTTTTTGCATTTTTAGAAGAGACCAGGTTTCACCATGTTGGTCAGGCTTGTCTTGAACTCCAGACCTCAGGTGATCTACCCGTCTTGGCCTCCCAAAGTGGTAGGTTTATAGGCATGAGCCACTGCACCAGGCCTTTTTAAATTTTGAGACAGTTTCACTCTGTTCCCCAGGCTGCAGTGCAAGTGGCATGATCTCAGCTCACTGCTCCTCTGTCCCCTGGGGTTCAAGCGATTCTCCTGCCTCAGCCTCCCGAGTGGCTGGGATTATTTTTGAGACCGGGTTTCACCATGTTGATTGACCAGGCTGGTCTCCAATTCCTGACCTTATGATCCACCCACCTCTGCCTCTGAAAGTGCTGAGATTACAGGCATGAGCCACCGCTCCTGGCTGAGAAGACTTTTTTTTTTTTTTTTTCCTCAAAAAAGTGGAGATCTGAGCTTCGGAGATCGCCGTCAGTAATATTTCACAGTGCTGTTAGAGTTTAGTGGAGCAATGGCTAATAATTCATGAATTAGGAGTGATCTTGCCTGCTTTTTATTTTATTTATTTATTTATTTGAGACGGAGTTTCGCTCTTGTTACCCAGGCTGGAGTGCAATGGTGCGATCTCGGCTCACCGCAACCTCCGCTTCCTGGGTTCAGGCAACTCTCCTGCTTCAACCTCCTGAGTAGCTGGGATTACAGGCGTGTGCCACCATGCCCAGCTAATTTTCTCTATTTTTAGTAGAGACGGGGTTTCACCATGTTGACCAGGATGGTCTCGATCTCTTGACCTCGTGATCCACCTGCCTCAGCCTCCCAAAGTGCTGGGATTACAGGCTTGAGCCACCCCGCCCGGCCTAGGTATTGTTTCAGTTTCTTCCAGAGAAGCCTTAACCTAAGCCCTGAGACCAATCACACCCTCAGTGGCACCTCTCTTCCACCTGAATGAGTGAATAAACTGGTACATTAGGTGATGTAAAACCCACAAGACCATCTGATACATGACAGTTTTATTCTGATTTTGTAGGGATGATACCTCAGTTTTTGTAAAACTTTTTTTTTTTTTTTTTTTTTTTTTCTGAGATGGAGTCCTGTCTGTCTCCCAGGCTGGAGTACAGTGGCATGATCTTGGCTCACTGCAACCTCCGCCTCCTGGGTTCAAGCAATTCTGCATCAGCCTCCCAAGTAGCTGGCATTGCAGGCGCTGCCACAGCTGGCTAATTTTGTACTTTCAGCAGAGATGGGTTTTCTCCATGTTGGTCAGGCTGGTCCGGAACTCCCATCCTCAGGTCATCCACCTACTTTAGCCTCCCAAAGTGCTAGGATTACAGGTGTGAGCCACTGTGCCTGGCCTATAACGCTATTTTAACGATAAAATATTTTTATAATTTTCATGTGTTCTCCTGACAACACTACTTTCAGGGTTTATTTTTCTGTCTGTTGTCCAGAACAGATTGAAGCCGTCCCTGCCTCACACTCAGAACTATACAGGTCACATATTAGTAAAATTTCATGAGTGTTTGTGGAGTTCATTAATGAATGAATTCTTTTTTTTTTTTTTTTTTTTTTTTTTGACAGCCTCTCCCTCTATCACCCAGGCTGGAGTGCAATGGCACAATCTCAGCTCACTGCAACCTCTGCCTCCTGGATTCAAGAGATTTTCCCATCTCAGCCTCCAGAGTAGCTGGAATACAGACATTTTTGTATTTTTAGAGACGGGGTTTCACCATGTTGGCTAGGCTGGTCTTGGGCTCCTGACCTCAGGGGAGCCACCCTGGCTGGCCTTGAATGAATGAATTCACTTCCACCCGATCCCTAACGCTTTCAATTTCTTGATTCAGGAAATGAATATGAATATCTGATATTAATAGAGTTCTGATTCAATCAATTAATCTTCAGAGAGCCAAAATCCCAATCAGCATTAATTGGGTGGAGATTCAGAAATCCAATCAGATATCAGTTTTTGATTGGAAGCTAGCAGTGGATACTTGGAGGGGAGGGGATGGGAGTGGTGATTACAAAGGTCAATAAAAGCTTCAAAAGACCCACAGGAGAGACCATAAGTCTTCGAACCTGGAGTTACTGCTTGTGTCTTGAGGTCTGAGCACGCTGCAAACTGAGTCCAGATCTGGTAAGTCACTAATCTCTGTAAGGACCCTCCTGTACGGCCCCTTCCACTTGATCTATATAGTCAGCCCGTCTAGAATGGGGAGAATTCAGCCTAAGATGGCACAGAGTTATATCTTGTCATTTTTTGTTTTTGTTTTTGTTTTTACTTTTTTCATACGAACAGTATGAAAAACAGCTTTGATTTCTTCCTCTAAATGGAGTTTTAAAGCCTGGTCAAAAGGGGGAAACCCCATCTTTACTAAAAATATAAAAATTAGCCAGGCATGGTGGTAGTCACCTGTAATTCCAGCTACTAGGGAGGCTGAAGCAGAATTATTTGAACCCAGAAGACAGAGGTGGCAGTGAGCTGACACGGTGCCACTGTACTCCAGCCTGGGCCACAGACTGAGCATCCGTCTCAAAAAAAAAAAAAAACAATGCAGTTTTGTCTTTATTTCAAAAATTTTGATTTGTGCTATGGTTTATGTCATTTCAAAATTCTTACAGGGTAGGCTCAGGCCTCACACCCGTAATCCTAGCACTTTGGGAGGCCGGGGCAAGCAGATCACCTGAGGTTGGGTGTTCTAGACCAGCCTGGTCAACAGGGCAAAACCCCGTCTCTACTAAAAAATAATAATAATAATATATAATTTGCTGGGCCTGGTGGCACATGCCTGTAATCCCAGCTACTCGGGAAGCTGAGGAAGAGGAGTCACTTGAACCTGGGAGGCAGAGGTTGTGTGAGCCGAGATCTTGCCATTGCACTCCAGCCTGGGCAACAAGAGCAAAACTCCATGTCAAAAAGAAAAAAAAGCTGGGCATGGTGGCTCATGCCTGTAATTTCAGCACTTTGGGAGGCTGAGGCCAGCGTGACCAACTTGGCAAAATCTTGTCTTTACTAGAAATACAAAAATTAGCTGGGCACAGTGGTGGGTGCCTGTTATCCCTACTCAAGAGGTCGAGGCAAGAGAATCCCTTGAACCTGGGAGGCGTAGGTTGCAGTGAGCCGAGATCCTGTCATTGCACTCTAGCCTGGGGGACCAAAAAAAAAAAAAAAATTCTTGGTGGGAGCAGAAACTCATGCTTATAACCCAGAAGTTTGCGAGGCCAAGGTGGGAGGATCATTTCAGCCTAGGGATTCAAGACCAATCTGGGCAACATGGCAAACCCCCATCTCTACAAAATATTTTTTGGGGCGTTGAGGGGTTAGAGTCTCACTCTGTTGCCCAGGCTGGATCACAGTGGTGTGATCTCGGCTCACTGGAAGTGAGACTGCAGTCTCACTCTGCCTCCCAGGCTCCAGCTATTCTCTTGCCTCAATCTCCCGAGTAGCTGGGATTACAGCCACCTGCCACATTGCTCAGCTAATTTTTGTGTTTTTAGTAGAGGTGGAGTTTCACCATGTTGACCAGGCTGGTCTCGAACTCCTGACCTCAAGTTATCCACCCGTCTTGGCCTCCTAAAATGCTGGGATTATAGCCATGAGCCACCGGTGCCCGGCCTCTACAAAAACTTCTTTAAAATAATAGTCATGATGGCAGGCATCTGTAGTCCCAGCTGTTGGGGTGGCTCACATGGGAGAATCCCTTGAGCCTGGAAAATTGAGGTTGCAGTGAGCCGTGCTCACAGCACTGCTGTACTCTAGCCTGGGCAATACAATGAGATCCTGTCCAAAAACAACCCCACCAAAAAAATCTTAACCAAACAGTTAAGAAAATCCAAGCAATTGAAATCAGTAGGCCAATCCCAACCCCCACAAAAAGGGGGAGAAAGAGAGTTTAGAAGCCTCTACATGCCAACATCCCATTTAGACAGTTTAATCCGGCAGTTGTGGTTTTGTTAGAAAAACAGTGTTAAAGGTTTCCAATAATTCCCACAGTGGCCATAAATTATTCTGGGTGTAATTTTACCATCAGTTTAAAAATGGCCACATGAGAATGACCATGAAATCTGAATGGTCTTCTGTCAGAAAGAGGTTAAACCCCTCCCTATCTCACAGTTAGGACTATGAAGGTCACATATTAGTAAAACTCCATGTTTGTGGAGCAAATCAGTGAATGAGTCCTAGACTTTCACCCTATCCCTAATTCTTTCACTTTAATGAATGAAAATCTAATTTGTTCAGTTAATCTGTAAGAAAGCCAACAATTCAATCAGGATTAACTGGGGTTAGGAAAACTTAAGGAATCTAATCAAATATTTTCTTTTTCCTTTTTTTTTTTTTTTTTTTTTTTTTTGCGATGGAGTTTCACTGTATCACCCAGGCTGGAGCACAGTGGCTCCATCTTGGCTCACTGCAACCTCCCCCTCCCGGGTTCAAGTGATTCTCCTGCCTCAGCCTCCAGAGTAGCTGGGATTACAGGCATGTACCACTACACCTGGCTAAGTTTTTGTATTTTTAATAGAGATGGGGTTTCTTCATGCTGGCCAGGCCTTGAACTCCCAACCTCAGGTGATCCACCCACCTTTGCCTCCCAAAGTGCTGGGATTACAGGCATAAGCCACTCATGCCAGACCTTCAATTTTTTTTTTTTTTTTTTGAGACCAGTTTTGCTCTTGTCTCCAGGCTAAAGTGCAATGGCATGATTGGCTCAATACAACCTCCTCCTCCCGATTCCTCCTCCTCAGCCTCTCCAATAGCTGGGATTAAAGGTGCTAGCCACCACACACAGATAAATTGTGTCTTTTTAGTGGACATGAGGTTTCGTCATTTTGGCCAGGCTTTTCCCCACCGCTGTTCATGGAGGCCTTGAACTCTTGACCTCAGATGATCCACCCAGCTCAGCCTCCCAACAAGTTGGGATTGTGGGCGTGAGATGCCATTCCCAACCCCATTCTATTCCTTAATAATATGTTTAGAGCAGGCTAGGTGCAGTGGCTCATGCCTGTTTTTCCAGATGAAAGGATCTGGGCTTTGAATTTTCCTCTAAATGCAGTTTTGTCTTTATTCCAAAAATGTTGATTTGTGCCGTGGTTTCTGTCATTTCAACATTCAGAAGTTTTTTCTTTTTTCTTGAGACAGAATCTTGCTCTGTTGCCCAGGCTGGAGTGCAATGGAATGATCTCGGCTCACTGAAACCTCTGACTTTCTGGTTTAAGTGATTGTCCTACCTCATCCTCCCAAGTAACTTGGACTACAGGCGCCTGCCACCATGCCACGCTAACTTTTTTTTTTTTTTTTTTTTTTTTGGTATTTTTAGTAGAGATGAGGTTTCATTGTGTTGGCCAGGCTGATCTTGAACTCCTAACCTCATGATCCACCTGCCTCAGCCTCCCAAAGTGTTGAGATTACAGGTGTGAGTCACTGCGCCTATCTAAAGTGGGTCATTTTTAACATGTCTAAGAGATGTGTACTGGAAACATCTCTGTCTTGCAAATGATCCATAATACTGTCACATAGCTTTAAAAATTTCTCACTGAAATTTTAAATAATGAGGCCAGGCGTGGAGGCTCAGGCCTATAATCCCAGAATTTTGGGAGGCCAATGTGAGTGATTTGCTTGAGTCTAGGAGTTCAAGACCGGCGTGGAAAACAGAGCGAAACCCGCTGTCTTTACAGGAGGTCAAAAAATCAAAGATTAGCTGGGAGTGTTGATGCAGGACTGTGGTCCTAGCTACTTGGGAGACTGAGGTGGAAGAATCCTTAGAGCCTGGGAGGTCACTACTGCACTGAGCTGAGATGGCACCACTGTACTCCAGCCACTCCAGCCTGGGTGACAGAGCAAGACCCTATCAGAAAAAAAAGAAAAAAGAAAGAAAAGAAAAGAAAGGAAGACAGAAGGGAGGAAAACAGGAAAAGAAGAAAGTGAGAGAGAAAGGGAAAGACAAATAGAGAAGTAAGCTTAACTACTACAAAGAAATCAAATAGAAAAACCCATTGTAGGAGTGACCAGTGAATGTTCCCAACCATCTTATTTGTAGGAACTGTGAATGTTGGCATGCAGGGCTTGGGACATAACATTCTCATTGTTTTAGAACCCTGAGTAATTAGAAATTTCCCCCAACGGTGGGAGGGGTTAGGCTTCAGGCTCCCCCATACTCACTACTCGGTGGATGGAACACTGGCTGGAAAGGAAGGGCTAGTGGTGGTCCTGCCTCCTCACTGCTTGAGAAAAGCTGGTGCTAATGACAGCAGAGACAGAACGCTAGCTTTGTGGCCACTGAGCACAGAGTAGAATTGAAGAAAACGAAGAAAAACTCTTTCACCATTGCCAGAGCACTGACTTTGGCCCTAGGAGAGGATGAGATTGCATGGGCTTGGTCTGAGAGTGATGCTCTTTCTCTGCATTTGTCCTCTGGAAGTTTTCCTTGCAGGTTGGTGAAGATGAGCATCTGGACTCCACCCAGACTCCTGGAGCTGGTGGGACAGAAGCTGCTGAGGGACCAGGCCTTGGCCGTCTGCACCCTGGAGGAGCTGCCCACGGAACTTTTCCCCCCGCTGTTCATAGAGGCCTTCAGCAGGAGACACTGTGAGGCCCTGAAGGCGATGGTGCAGGCCTGGCCCTTCCCCCGCCTCCCTCTGGGGTCCCTGATGAAGACGCCTTGCCTGGAGACCTTCCAAGCTGTGCTCCATGGACTTGATGCACTGCTGACCCAGGGGGTTCGTCTCAGGTGAGGTGGCCCAGATGGGCAGGTAGGGAGGGCCCAGGTGTCCAGAGAAGGAAGAGCTAGGTTGTGAGGAGTGGGGAGGCCCAATGGGGAGCCCACAGGCTTCTGATGGGCTGATGAGAAAGCTCAGTGAGGCCTTGGCCATTGCCCAGCTCCTCAGGGAGAGGACTGCTCATCACGCAGGGTCCGTGGAGGTCACAGGAACCTCTCTCTTAGTGGCAATGAAGGGCACCACTAAAAGTGGGAACTGAGCAGGGCACGGACGCTCATACCTGTAATCTCAGCATTTGGGAGGCTGAGGAGGGTGGATCACCTGTGGTCAGGAGTTTGAAACCAGCCTGGCCAACATGGTGAAATTCTGACTCTACTGAAAATACAAATATTAGCTGGGCATTGTGGTGAGTACCTGTCATCCCAGGTGCTCGGGAGGTTGAGGCAGGAGAATCACTTGAACCTAGGAGGTAGAAGTTGCCGTGAGCTGAAATCTCACCACTGCACTCTAGCCTGGGCGACGGAGGGAGACCTATTCTCAGAATAAAGAGAAAGTGGAATTGAACAGGCTCCAAGGGGACAGCAGGGTGGAGAAAAGTCAGGGAAAGAAAAAAGCAAGGAGGGGCGCAGCTGGGGTGCAGGATGTGAAGCTGACGTTCAGCAGTGACCGCTTACATTCTCAGCCTCTCTATCTTCCCACAGAAGAAGGAAACTTCAAGTCCTGGATTTACGGGATGTCAGTGAGAACTTCTGGATGGTGTGGTCTGAGGCCATGGCCCGCGGGTACTTACCAGATGCCACGAGGAAGAGAAAACCAGCTCAGGACTGTTCAGTGATGAGAGGACAGCAGCGCTTGACTGTGTTCGTAGACCTTTGCCTCCAGAACAGGACTCTGGATGAATGCCTCACCTGCCTCTTTCTGTGGGTCAAGCAGAGGGAAGGTTTACTACACCTGTGCTGTAAGAAGCTGAAAGTCTTGGGAACGCCCCTCCACAAAGTCCAAAGCATCCTGAATATGGTGAACCCAGAGTGTATCCAGGAGGTGGAAGTGAATTGCAGGTGGCGACTGCCCGACCTGGCAGAGTTTACCCCATACCTGGGCCAGATGAGGAATCTTCACAAGCTCGCTCTCTCCCACGTCGACGTCCCTTGCTACTTTTCCCCAGAACAGAAGGAGGAGTTTGTTACCCAGGTCACCTCTCAGTTCCTCAAGCTGCACCACCTCCAAAAGCTGTATATGAACTGTGTTTCTTTCCTCGAAGGCCATCTGGCCCAGCTGCTCAGGTGAGGAAGGATGGTGAGCTTTCTCTGCAGACCGCAGCAGGGCCTTTCCAGGTTACAGTAAACGCTAGTGGGCATCTACTGTGACCGCCTATGAGGAGGTGACGGTGAAGGGGACACTGGAATGTCCATGCATTCCCCTGTGGGCGGCTCTGTCCTGAAATGGGTATCACACAACCATTCCAATAAAGGCAGAGGGATCAGTGGGAGTAGATGCTATGGAGAGGCTGCCATGCTAGGAAGCTGGCTACTGAAGGGTTCAGCTCTAGGGAGGCTCTGTTTGTGAATTCCTCCTGAGGACGCGTGTCTAAGTTAAGATGATGAAAAATAGGTCAGGCATGGTGGCCCATGCCTGTAATCCTAGCACTTTGAGAACCTGAGGAAAGAGGATAAGTTGAGCCCAGAAGTTTTAGAGCAGTCTGGGTGACACAGCAAGACTGCTGACCAAAAATAGGAATTAATAAAAATAAAAACAAACAAGATAATTTTTTTTTTTTGAAATGAAATTTCACTTGATTGCCCAGTGGGAGTGCAGTGGCGTGATCTTGGCTTACTGCAACCTGTACCTCCCGGGTTCAAGTGATTCTCCTGCCTCAGTCTCCTGAGGACCTGGGATTACAGGTGTGGGCCACCACACCTGGCTAATTTTTGTATTTTTAGTAGAGACTAGGCTTTACCATATTGGCCAGGCTGGTCTCAAACTCCTGAGCTCACGTGATCCCCCTGCTTCAGCCTCCCAAAGTGCTGGGATTACAGGCGTGAGCAAACATGCCCAGCTCAAACAAGATAATTTTTATTTGTTTGTTTATTTTTTTACTTATTTATGTTTGAGACAGAGCTTAGATCTGTCACCCAGGCTGGATGCAGTGGTGCAATCTCGGCTCACTGCAACCTCCACCTCCCGGGTTCAAAGGATTCTCCTGTCAGTCTCCTGAGTAGTTGGGATTACAGGCACTCGCCACCACACCTGGCTAAGTGCTGTATTTTCCGTAAAGACCAAGTTTCACCATGTTGGTCAGGTTGGTCTCGAACTCCTGGCCTTGGCCTTCGAAAGTGCTGGGATTACAGGCGTGAGCCACCATGCCAGGCCAAACGAGATTAGTTTTAAAAAGATGTTGGGAAGTGGGGAAGTGAAGTGGGCACTGAAGAGGGGAACGCTCATCAAACCTGCACGTTTCAGAATAATACAAGCTCTGTGCTCAACAGCTTGGGGAACACAAATGATCTTATCTCTTTTTTTTTTCCCCCCTTTTTTTTTAAGGTGGGGTTTCACCATGATGGCCAGGCTGGTCTTGAACTCCTGACCTCAGGTGATCCACCCACCTCAGTCTCCCAAAGTGCTAGGATTACCTCATCTCTAATTCCCGGTCACAATAGATTGTTTTGAGCTCCAGGTAAATTAATTACCTAGGAAACAGAAGGTCAGAGAGTAGGCACAAAGACTGGTGAAAGTGATAAATGGTTTGCGGATTAGACAGGCGTGTCAGGGACCCCTGCAGCCTGGGCACCCCAGCTGATGTTGCAGAATCCCGCCTGGGTTTGTCTGTAAGCCTGTGTCCCCTCTGGGCTCCCGTGGCCCAGAGATGTGTTTTTATCCCTGAAGGATGAGTAAAGGGAGCTTCAGGGATTCTGTGAACTTGATCCATTCCTATAAATGATGGTGAAAAGACTCAGGAGGAAATGAAATTTTTCTTTGTTTTCCTTTTCTTTTTTTTTTTAGACACAGTCTCACTCTGTTACAAAGGCTGGAGTGCAGCAGCATAATCTCTGCTTACTGCAACCTCCACTTCCTGGGTTCTTGTGATTCTCCTGCCTCAACCTCCCAAGTAGCTGAAATTACAGGCGCCTGCCACCACGCCTGGCTGATTTTTGCATTTTTAGTAGAGATGTGATTTCATCATTTGGTCAGGCTGTTCTCGAACTCCTGACCTCAAGTGATCCACCCATCTCAGCCTCCCAAAGTGCTCGGATTACAGGTGTGAGTTACTGCATCAGGCCTAAGATGGACTTGACCTCAGTGGCAAAGTTCTTCATCATGCAGCATCCTAAATGTTGACTATCAATCGGAATGACCTTGGGCTTGGGCAAAATGGTCTTCGTCCGTCACCTTGAAGTCATCCCCACCACCCTTCACTCACCCCTATGATTCCCCAGAACTAACTTCTCGCTCTCTCCCCAGCTGTCTGAAGACCCCGTTAAAGACCCTCGCAATAACGAACTGTGTGCTTTCGGAATCGGACTTGAGGCATCTGTCCCAGTCCCCCAGCATCAGTCAACTAATGACCCTGGACCTGAGTGGCATCAGCCTGGCCAATCTGAGTCTTGTGCCTCTCCAACTTCTGCTAGAAAAAGTGGCAGCCACCCTGGAGTCGCTGGATTTAGATGACTGTGGGATCGAAGACTCCCAAGTCAATGCCATCCTGCCTGCCTTAAGCCGCTGCTTTGAGCTCACCACCTTCAGCTTTTGTGGAAATCCCATCTCCATGGCCACCCTGGAGAACCTGCTGTCCCACACAATCAGACTGAACAACTTACGCCTGGAGCTGTATCCCGCCCCACGGGAGAGTTATGATGCTTCTGGTGCTCTCTGCCGGTGGAGGTTTGCCCAACTGGGGGCTGAGCTGATGGGGAGAGTGAAGGACTTGAGGCAGACCAACAGGGTCTTGTTCTGTACCGCCTGCTGCCCTCACTGTGGCCACAGGGCATTTTATGACCTGGAGGTAAATCAATGCAGCTGTTGAATATCTGCCTGTTTGCGTGGATGTATCAAATGCTTTCTTCTGGACACTTGGAAACTAAAACGTAGGTCTTAGGCACATCCTCCAGGGAGCACAGAACCCATCGTTCCAGACACGGCTCTGAAAGTGGAAAAGGAAAAGTGATGAACCAGGGGCTGGACTTGGGGGAAACACTGACATGGATTGGATGAGACTTCGGGGATCTGTATCCTATAGAGTCAAAAACGGGAATCTGAGTGTCTAGAGTGGAATTCAGGCTTGCAAATGCCTGAGGGAGTTACCCTTGCATGGATGGTTGCCAAGAAACAGAAATAAAGGGAAACTGAGTGGAAGCTGTCTGGTGCCCTTATTATCAAGTAACCTGTTTTCCAGTTGAAGCCTCAGGGAATCTTCAGTTATTGATGAAAAAAAAACCCAAAAGGCACTGAGTCTTGCAATCAGTAAGATTCAGCTCCAGCAAATCAAGGCATTTAAATGAAATTTGGTTACTGTAATCAGTTTCCTCCCATTCTTGTTTGTTGGTTTTGAGACAGTTTCACTTTTGTTGCCCCGGCTCACTGCAACCTCTACCTCCTGGGTTTAGGGTATTCTCCTGCCTCAGCCTCCCAAGTAGCTGGGATTACAGGCATGCACCACCACGCTCAGCTAGTTTTTGTATTTGTAGTAGAGACAGGGTTTCACTATGTTGGTCAGGCTGGTCTTAAACTCCTGACCTCAGGTAATCCACCCACCTGGGCCTCCCAAAGTGCTGAGATTATAGGCATGAGCTACCATGCCTGCTTCTTTTATTTTTTACTTTTTATTTTTTTATTTTATTTTTATTTTTTTGAAACGGAGTTTCGCTCTTGTTACCCAGGCTGGAGTGCAATGGCGCGGTCTCGGCTTATGGCAACCTCTGCCTTCTAAGTTCAAGCGGTTCTCCTGCCTCAGTCTCCTGAGTAGCTGGGATTACAGGCAGGCACCACTACACCCGGCTAATTTTTGTATTTTTTTTTTTTTTTTTTTTTTTTTAAGTAGAGATGGGGTTTCGCTATGTTGGCCAGGCTGGTCTCAAACTCCTGATCTCAGGTGATCCACCTGCCTTGGCCTCCCAGAGTGCTGAGGTTACAGGCGTGCACCTGTAAAATAGGTGAGAGGCCATTTCTCCCGGCTGTTTTTAAATGGACATAATGGTGAGATAGCCATGTGGTTGGGGGGTCCCCGGAGAATCTCCCACCAGCCTGGAGAATCTCCCACCAGCCTGCACACTGTGGGAACGCGCAGTGGGGTCGAGCTTCGGGAGTAGCGCTCTCCGCAGCAGGGAGGAGTCTGGCATTGAGGAGAGTTCCTGTTCCGTCTTTTTCCTTTTCGTGCAGTATAATCCTGCTTTACTCACCCTTCAAACCGTCTGCAAGCCTGAATTTTTGTGGCCATGGGACGAACAAGGACCCAGTCTTTAGCCGAACTAAGGAAGTCCTGCAACAATGGAACCTAATTTAGGGAGTCCCTTTAGTCTCCTAACTGGGTTCACTGATGGAACTGAGATTGTGGGCTGTGTGGGACCATAGGAAACTCCCATTTCCATTGTTTTCAACCTTTAGGTTGCAAAGGCATTTCTTTTTTGGTGGGGGTTGGGGGGACAGGAGTCTCGCTCTGTCACCCAGGCTGCAGTGCAATGGCAGGCTCTTGGCTCACAGCAAGATCCGCCTGCCGAATTCAAGCGATTCTCAGGCCTCAGCGCCACCCCCCCAACCTCTCTCCCCCAGTAGCTGAGTCTACAGGTGCCCACCATCACACCCGGCTAATTTTTTTGCATTTTTAGTAGAGACCAGGTTTCACCATGTTGGTCAGGCTTGTCTTGAACTCCTGACCTCAGGTGATCTACCCGTCTTGGCCTCCCAAAGTGGTAGGTTTATAGGCATGAGCCACTGCACCAGGCCTTTTTAAATTTTGAGACAGTTTCACTCTGTTTCCCAGGCTGGAATGCAAGTGGCATGATCTCAGCTCACTGCACCTCTGTCCCCTGGGGTTCAAGCGATTCTCCTGCCTCGGGCTCCCGAGTGGCTGGGATTATTTTTGAGACCGGGTTTCACCATGTTGATTGACCAGGCTGGTCTCCAATTCCTGACCTTATGATCCACCCACCTCCGCCTCTGAAAGTGCTGAGATTACAGGCATGAGCCACCGCTCCCGGCTGAGAAAACTTTTTTTTTTTTTTTTTTTCTCAAAAAAGTGGAGATCTGAGCTTCGGAGATCGCCGTCAGTAATATTTCACAGTGCTGTTACAGTTTAGTGGAGCAATGGCTAATAATTCATGAATTAGGAGTGATTTTGCCTGCTTTTTATTTTATTTTATTTATTTATTTATTTATTTGAGACGGAGTCCCACTCTTGTTACCCAGGCTGGAGTGCAATGGTGCGATCTCGGCTCACCGCAACCTCCGCTTCCTGGGTTCAGGCAACTCTCCTGCCTCAACCTCCTGAGTAGCTGGGATTACAGGCGCGCACCACCATGCCCAGCTAATTTTCTGTATTTTTAGTAGAGACAGGTTTCACCATGTTGACCAGGATGGTCTCGATCTCTTGACCTCATGATCCACTCACCTCGGCCTCCCAAAGTGCTGGGATTACAGGCATGAGCCACTGCTTCTGGCTTATTTATTTTAAGATGGGGTTTCACCATGATGGCCAGGCTGGTCTTGAACTCCTGACCTCAGGTGATCCAACCACTTAGGCCTCCCAAAGTGCTAGGATTACAGGCGAGAGCCACCGCGCCCGGCTTTTATTTTATTTTTTAAAAAAGATGGGGTTTCACCAAGATGGCCAGGCTGGTCTTGAACTTCTGACCTCAGGTGATCCACCCACCTCGGCCTCCCAAAGTTCTAGGATTGATAGGCTTGAGCCACCGTGCCCAGCCTTGCCTGCTCTTTACAGGTTGGGACATACGCTTCTTGGTATCAGAAGGGAGGAACTGTGCCTCTGTGGCCATTTACTGTAGAATGGATTTGGGGTAAACTGAGTGCTCTGTTTTCACACATGCTGAAGAAATGACTTTGGCCCTGGGAGAAGTGGGGGTTGCGCGGATTGGCCTGAGAAGCTTGCTTTTTCTTTCTTTCTTTCTTTCTTTTTTTTTTTTTTTTTGAGACGGAGTTTCCCTTTTGTTACCCAAGCTGGAGTGCAATGGTGCGATCTCAGCTCACCGAAACCTCCGCCTCCTGGGTTCAGGCAATTCTCCTGCCTCAGCCTCCTGAGTAGCTAGGATTACAGGCACGCGCCACCATGCCCAGCTAATTTTCTGTATTTTTAGTAGAGATGGGGTTTCACCATGTTGACCAGGATGGTCTCGATCTCTTGACCTCGTGATCCACCCGCCTCGGCCTCCCAAAGTGCTGGGATTACAGGCGTGAGCCACTGCGCCCGGCCCAGAAGCTTGCTTTTTCAAAGCTGGACTGCCCTCTAGAGTTTTCCGTGCAGATTTATCAGAATGAGCCTGCAGGCCCCACGCAGACTCGTGGAGCTGGCAGTGCAGAGCCTGCTGAGGGACCCGTGCTTGGACACCTCCACTCTGGATAAGCTGCCAGGTAAAGTCTTCCCCCTGATGTTCACGGAGGTCTTCAGCAGCAGGCACTATGAGATTCTACAGGCCATGGTGCGGACCTGGCCCTTCCCCTGCCTCCCTCTGGGGTCCCTGATGAAGACACCTCCTCTGGAGACCTTGCGAGCCGTGCTGGAGGGACTTGATCCAGTGGTGTACGTGAAGCTTCGCCCCAGGTGAGGTGACTAGCTGGCCTGGTGGGAAGGGCCCAGACATCCAGAGAAGGGACAGCTGGCTCGGGAGGAGTGGTGGGGTTGGGGAGCCAGGATGGCTCAGATGGTGCCGGTGATGAGAGGCCTTGGCCACTGCCCAGCTCCTTGGGAGCTCCCACCATGCAGGGTCCACTGAGCAAACAGGAATCTGCCTCCTCCCAGTGGAAGGTTAAGGAACTACAAGTGGATATCAGGAGTAATCAAAGGGAAAAGGGTGGAGAAGTGACAGAAGGGGACAGGAACAGCTGATTGACATCTTGAATGTGGAGTGAAAGCTCAGGTCTTCCCCGGGAGCAAAGATGGAGCTCCCGTTTCTAAAGACCCATCCCCATCAGTGCTGGGGCCTTGCCTACATGCTAAGCCTTTCCCCTATTTTACCCACAGGAGGTGGAAACTTCAAGTACTGGATTTGGGGAATGTGAATGAGAATTTCTGGACCACGTGGTCTGGATCTAGGGCCCTGTCGTGCTCCCCAGAGGCCACGAGTAAGAGGCAGACAGTGGAGGACCATCCAAGGACGGGAGGGCGAAGGCTGTTGTGGATGTTCATACATGAGCCCTCGAAGGTGTTCATAGACGTCGGCCTCAAGGAAGCTACCCTGGATGAGTGGCTGAGCTACGTCTGCCACTGGATTCACTGCAGAAGACGTTTAGTACAGCTGTGTTGTCATAAGGTGCAGAATTACCCAATGCCCGCTTCACATTTCAGAAGATTAGTGGAAATGGTATACCCAGACAGTATCCAGGAGTCGGAAGTCCAGAGAAAGCCCTCGCTGAATAGACCACCAGGAAGGTTTGCCCCTTACCTGAGCCAGTTAAGCGAACTTCACAGAGTCTTGGTAGCCTTCGGTTATGATCATGAGTTATCCGTGTGTGCCCAATAGCAGTTCATTCCTGACTTGGAAACTCCGTCCCTCAGCCTGGACCGCCCTGAGAGTTTTTTTTATGAGAATTGCCAATTATATCAATGAACACCAGGACCACCTGCACAGGTGAGAAAGGATGGTGAGCTTTCTCCGCATACTATACCACTGCCTTTTTCTTTTTTACAGTAAACACCAGTGGGCATCTACTGTGTGCCAGTCACTAGTGGTGTCACAGGGAATGGGGCACTAGAATGTCAATACATTATGCTGTTCAGTGCTCTATATCCTGAAGGGAGTAACACAAGACCACTCAAATAAGGGCAGAGGGATGGCCTGGGGTAGATGCTACAGAGAGATGTGTAGGCAGCTGGTTAGTCGAGCTCAGATCTAGTAGGGTGCAATTGTGAATTCCTTGTTAGGAAGTTTGTTTAAAGTTAATATGATGGGCCAGGCGTGGTGGCTCATGCATGTAATCCAAGCACTTTGGGAGGCTGAGGAGGGCAGATCATGAGGTCAAGAGATCAAGACCATCCTGGCCAACATGGGGAAACCCCATCTCCGCTGAAATACAAAGATTAGCTGGGCGTGGTGGCGTGCGCCTGTAGTCCCAGCTGCTTGGGAGGCTGAGGCAGAAAAATTTCTTGAACCTGGGAGGCAGAGATTGCAGTGAACCGAGATTGCGCCACTGCACTCCAGCCTGGCGCTTGGTGACAGAGCGAGACTCTGTCTCAAAAAAGAAACAAATACAAACCATAAAGTTAACATGATGAAAACTTACTCATCATACAGAGGAGAGTATACAAGAAAGAAGTAGCATCAAACCTGTGCATTTCACAGTAGAAGCTCTGTCCTCACAGCTTAGTAAATGCCGATAATCCTGTCCCTAATTCACTGTCTGTAAAAGATTGTTTTAAACTCCGGGAAAGGTAATTGACTTGGGACATGCATGCTTCTGGAACAGGGTGAGGAGTAGGCATGGGAATGGTGCAAAATGATAGGTGGTTTGCAGATGCAGGCATGTCGGAACGTCTGCAGGCAGGAAGCCACAGCTGATGTCCCCAGACCTTGCTCAGTTGAGTTCTTTGTGCACGTCTCCCACTAGATGAGGTTGTCTGCTGAAAGATGAAGTAAAGAGGCTTTAGAGATATTGTGGGCTTGAACCAATCACACCAGCGAGGATGAAAGGATTGAGCCTAAAATGGGACTGCCTCTGAATGATCTGAGTCTTTTTCTTTTGAGACAAAAGTTTCGCTCTTGTTGCCCAGGCTGGAGTGCAATGGCGCAATCTTGGCTCACTGCAACCTCTGCCTCCTTGATTCAAGCTATTCTCCCGTCTCAGCCTCCCGAGTAGCAGGGATTACAGGTGCGCACCACCACACCCGGCTAATTTTGTGTTTTTAGTAGAGATGGGGTTTCTCCATGTTGGTCAGGCTGGTCTCAAACTCCCGCCCTCAGGTGATCTGCCTGCCTCAGCCTCCCAAAGTGCTAGGATTACAGGTGCAAGCCACTGTGCCCGGCAATGATCTGAGTCTTCATCACGCAGCACCTTGAATGCTGACCATCATGTGATGATGGGAACAAACTTGTATTTGGGTGACTAGCAACGTGGACCAGCAATCTCGAGCCCCTGGGAGCCCTGCTAGAGAAAGCTGCTGCTAGCTAGTCTTGAGAGCCTCCTCTTACGGGACTGTGGGATTCAGGACACGCAACTCAGGGTCATCCTGTCTGCCCTGAGCCGCGGCTCCCGGCTCACCACTTCCTAGTTTTACGGAAATGAGGCCTGTGAAGGCTCTGAAAGGCCTGCTGTGTCACACAGGCGGGTGAGCGAGGCAGGCCCGGAGACGCACCCTGCCCCTCTGAAGAGTCTTGACAGCAGGGGTCATGTCAGTTGGGAGATCCTCACCCTGATTTGGGCTGAGCTGATGCGTGTCCTCAGAGAAGTAGGGCGGCCCCAGAGGGTCTTCTTTGGTCTTGACCCCTGCCCTTCCTGTGGTGCATGGCCGTCTGAGAAACTGGAGTTCCATCCTTGCTCCTAGGGAAGGCCTGGTTAATGGGGTTGGACACTCGCCCTTACGGACACTTGGGCCCTAAAATCAAGGACGTGGGTGCTTTTTTTTTTTTTTTGACTCAGGGTCTCGCTCTATCACTCAGGCCCAAGTGCAGTGGCAGAATCTCAGCTCACTGCAACCTTTGCCTCCTGGGTTTAAGTGATCCTCCTGCCTCAGCCTCCTGAGTAGCTGGTGTTATGGATGTGCGCCACCGCACCCGGTTAATTGTTTTTTGTTTGTTTGTTTTTTTTTTTTTTTGGTAGAGACAGGGTTTCATGAGCTTGGCAAGGCTGGCCTCCTTGAGGTCACTCCTGACCTCAAGTGATCTGCCCACCTCGGCCTTCCACAGTGCCGGGGTTACAGGCATGGGCAGCCTAGCCCGGTCAGGTGCATCTTAAAGGAAGACAGAGCTGTGCGTTTCAGGCAGGTGCTCACTGTCAGTGGATAAAGCAACAGTGACTCAGCAGGGAGCAGTACTGGGTGACTGGGCGTCCATGAGGCCTTCAGGGACTTTTGTCCTAGAGTTAGAAATAGAACCTGAAGTTATAGAGTGATGGCATGAGTTAATCCCTGCGAGGGTGGTTATTAAAAAGATGTCTTAGCCATTTATACATCAGAAATCTCTAGTTACTGATGAGAGGTACTAAGTTGTGACTGAGGTTCAGCTGTAGGAAGTCAAGGCATCCAGAGTGAAATTTGATCATTTTGATTAATTCCCACCCCTCCTCCACTTCTCATCTAGTTCTTCCTTAATTCTCCCGTGCCTGTTCACTAAGTTCATCCACAAAAGATGCACACTTGGGGCCTGGAACATTCTGTGTGGGCAGTGATGGTGAGCAACTGAAGTCTACTCTCTTTTCAGGATCCCTCGCCGCGCCTCAGGTACTGAGACTCAGCTGACCCCAAATGGGCAGATCTAGAGGAATCTGTTCCTGATCACTGGCCCTGCCAGGGAACGGCTTCACTGCACAAGGGGCTGCCCCCTGACCTTGAAGGGAATGGCCATAGTGCGTATTGCAGGAGCCTCGTGACATCACCACCCCATGCCTGTCCTCATGATGGCTAGTGGGTTTTACTGAATTAAAGCACTTGGGTCCAATTTCCCTTTTGGAAAAATGCATACAGCATATTCTAAGTATTTCTAGCCCACATTAATAGAAAAATACATCTTTTGGAAAACTAATTCGTATCAATGAGATATCTTCTCATAAATAACATCTCCCTTCTCTTATCAAGAAACACCACTTAGAATGGTATGAGATGGTATCTCAATGCTGTTTTGATTCACATGTCTCTAATGACCAGTGATGATGAGCTTTTTTCATACGTTTGTTAGCTGTATAACTGTCGTATTTTTGAGAAGTGTCTATTCATATCGTTTGCCCACTTTTTGGAGGGGTTTGTTTTTTCCTGTAAATTTGTTTTAAGTTCTTTATAGATTCTGGATATTAGCCCTTTATCAGATGGGTAGATTTCGAAAATTTTTTCCCATTCTGTCAGTTGTCGGTTCACTCTAATGTTAGTTTCTTTTGTCGTACAGAGCTCTTTAGTACAATTAGATCCCATTTGTCTATTTTGGCTTTTGTTGCCATTGCTTTTGGTGTTTGAGTCATGAAGTCCTTGCCCATGCCTATGTCCTGAATGGTATTGCCCAGGTTTTCTTCTAGGTTTTTTTTTTATAGTGTTAGATCTGATGTTTAAATCTTTAATCCATCTGGAGTTAATTTTTGCATAAAGTGTAAGAAATGGATCCAGTCTCAGCTCTCCGCATATGGCTAGCCACTTTTCCTAACACCATTTATTAAATAGGAAATCCTTTCCCCATCGCTTGTTTTTGTCAGGGCTTTCAAAGACGTGATGGAGAGAGCTGTAAACCGTCATTTTCAGCAAGCTGACAAGAACGGAAAACTAAACACTGCATGTTCTCACGTGTAAGTGTGAACATGTTCTCGCGCATGTTGAGCAATGAGAACACATGGACACAGGGAGGGGAACATCACTCACAGGTGCCTGTTGTGGGGTTGGGGGATAGGGGTGGGGAAGGGATAGCAGGGGGTGGGGGATAATGGAGGAATAGCATTAGGAGAAATACCTAATGTTGATGAGGGGTTGATGGATGCAACAAACCACCATGGCATGTGTATACCTATGTAACAAACCTGCATGTTCTGCATATGTAGCCCAGAACTTAAAGTATTTTAAAAAAAAGATAGTTATCATGATGCAGCATTCCTTAATATAAAAGTCTTATTACAATATTGTATGTGTTTTTATTTACTTAAAAGCATTATATATTTTTGGTTAAAATATGTTTGATGAATTATGTATCAGTGATATTAATTCTCCATTTTTAGATATTAAGAGACCATGCTGAAAGGCTGGGCGTGGTGGCTCACACCTGTAATCAAAGCACTTTGGTGGCGAAGGCGGGTGGATCACCAGAGGTCGGGAGTTCAAGACCAGCCTGACCAACATGGTGATATACCCCGTCTTTATAAAAGAAAAAAACTTTACATTGAGAAAAAACAAAAGAGGAACCTGTCCAGGGTACTGACCTACATGTATGCAGCCCATGTGGGCCAGGAAGTTCTCTGATGCTTCCCTCAGGTGAACCTGGGCTGACTGTGGACCTGGTTGATCTCACACTCCTAGTCTCAAGTGTTCCTCCTGTCCTGGCCTCCCAAACTGCTGAAAGTATAGGCATGGACCACCGTGCCTAGGCTTAACAATTTTTAAAATTTTTATGGATACATAAAATTTGCATATTTACAGGGTACATTTGATATTCTTTTTTTTTTTCTTGGAGATGGAGTCCCACTCTATCGCCCAGACTGGAGTGCAATGGCATAATCTCAACTCACTGCAACCTCTGCCTCTTGGGTTCAAGCAATTCTCCTGCCTCAGATTCCTGAATAGCTTGTCCTATAGGTGCGTGCTAACACGTCTGGCTAATTTTTGTACTTTCAGCAGAGGTGGGGTTTCACCATGTTGGCCAGGCCTGTCTTGAACTGACCTTGTGAACCACCCACCTCAGCCTCCCAAAGCCCTGGGATTACAGGCGTGAGCCACCACACTGGCTTATTATTCCTGCTTTTAAAAGTTGGTCAATTCTTTTGTGTTTATTTCAGAGTTTATATCAGAACAACTCACAGTAATATATACCTCTACTAGAACTTGTCATATAGTCGAAGACAAAGTAGTTAACAATTTTACAAATAGTAGATTGCCTTTGGAGGGATTGATAATTACAAAATATGTAAACACTTCTGGCAGAAGCACATCAAATATGGACACGAGTGAGCAATGTTTGCCCTCAAAGATTTCTTTTTTTCCTTTTTTTAAAAATTTAATTAATTTTTTTTAGAGGTGGGGTTTCACCCTGTTGGCCAGGCTGGTCTTGAATTCTAACCTCATGATCCGCCCACCTCAGCCTCCCAAAGTGCTTGGATTATAGGCGTAAGCCACCACGCCCGGCCTTTTTTTCTTTTTCTTTTTCTTTTTTTTTTTTTAAGAGGTAGAGTCTCACTCTATCACCCAGGCTGGAGTACAGTGATGCAATCTTGGTTGACTGCCAACCTCTGCATCCTGGGCTCAAGCAATCCTCCCCACTCAGCCCCCAGAGTAGCTGGGAGTCTAGGTGCATGCCACCTGGTCCAGCTAATTATTTGTAGTTCAGGTAGAGTTGGGACTTCGTCGTATTGCACAGACTGGTCTCCAGCTCCTGAGCTCAAGAGATCTACTCACTTTAGCCTCCCAAAATGCTGGGATTACAGGCATGAGCCACCGTGCCTGGCCAAAGGTGGTTGTTAAAATTAAAGCTTCTACTCATAACATTGAACCTAAATGTCAAGGAAATGCATTAGCAGACTTTTATGTGAACTCAGCTACCACCAGAGTTTTAAGAAATTGGATTAAGTTGTTTCACGTCAAATTATTTATGACAATTTGTGCCATAAACAATACTGTGCACCTGAATTGGAATAACTGAAATAGTATCTGAAAGGATTCACATTTAATCCCGAATGAGGACTCACTGATGGCCTCAATGGCCACCTTATCCTTCCCGAGTTCCTGAAGTTGCCACTATTAAAGGCTCTGTACTCCACAGTCCATCATGTTGTAGAAAAAATTGTCGAATTTGTGAAAACAGGTGTTGGGATGATTGGTTTTTGCTTGTTTGTTTTTAATTGAGATGGAGTCTTGCTCTGTCGCCCAGGCTGGAGTGCAGTGGCTCAATCTCAGCTCACTGTAACCTCTGCCTCCCGGGTTCAAGCAATTTTCCTGACTCAGCCTTCTGAGTAGCTGGGATTACTGTTGTACAGAACCATGCCCAGCTAATTTTTTTTATTTTTAGTAGAGACAGTTTCACCATGTTGGTCAGGCTGGTCTCGAACTGCTTACCTCGTAATCCACCTGCCTCTGCCTCCCAAAGTGCTGGGATTACAAGGGTGAGCCACTGCGCCCGGCCTGGGATGATTGGTGTTAACCTGTACGTTTGGATTATAACCAGTGTCTGGCAAATGAAACTCACAACAGCCAAAAGATTCATAAGCTTTCATGTGGTATATTTCTACTACCTGCTAGAGCATTTGAAGATCGGCAGGTGGATTTCCTTCAATTGCCATGCTCAGTGGGATATCAAATTCCTGCAATTGTATGCCTGTTTTCAGGATGTAAGGAGGCTTTGCCTTACAGAAAGACTGTTGCAACAGTAGCGAAAAAACTCACTAAAAAATATTTCTCTGATGGGGCATTCCTAGAGAAATCTCCAGTGATAGGAAAACTCCGTTGGCTGAACAGTTTATCAGAGTTAAATAAGATTTTACACAATCAGCAATATGACCTTATCATTCTTTTTTTTTTTTTTTTTTTTTGAGACGGAGTTTCGCTCTTGTTACCCAGGCTGGAGTGCAATGGCGCGATCTCGGCTCACCACAACCTCCGCCTCCTGGGTTCAGGCAATTCTCCTGCCTCAGCCTTCTGAGTAGTTGGGATTACAGGCACGAGCCACCACGCCCACCTAATTTTTTGTATTTTTAGTGGAGACGGGGTTTCACCATGTTGACCAGGATGGTCTCGATCTCTCGACCTCGTGATCCACCCGCCTCGGCCTCCCAAAGTGCTGGGATTACACGCTTGAGCCACCACGCCTGACCGACCTTATCATCTCTCCAAAAGTTGAACAAACAAATGTTATCTTGAATCAAAAATGAGCTAAACTAACCAAAGGCTGGGATACTTTATTTTATTGAGATGGAGTCTCGCTCTATTGCCCAGGCTGGAGTCCAGTGGCAATTTTGGCTCACTGCAACCTCCCTTTCCCGGGTTCAAGCAATTCTCCTGCCTCAGCCTGTCAAGTAGCTGGAATTACAGGCATGAGCCACCATGCTAATTTTTGTATTTTTAGTAGAGACGAGGTTTCACAATGTTGGCCCGGCTGGTCTCAAAACCCCTGACCTCGATATCTGCCCAACTCAGCTGGGATTACAGGTGTACACAGTGACCAGCATTTTTTTTTTTTTTTTTTTTTTTTTTTGAGTTGGAGTCTCACTCTGGTGCCTGGAGTGCAGTGGCTTGATCTCAGCTCACTGCAATCTTTGCCTCCCAGGGTAAAGCCATTCTTCTGCCTCAGCCTCCTGAGTAGCTGGGACTAAAGGCGTGTACCACCATGCCCAGCTAATTATTGTATTTTCAGTAGAGATGAGGTTTCATAACACTTGTAAAATATTTCTATTCCTCATTCCAATTACAGTGTGATTCTTTTTCAGTGTAACTGGGCCATATTGGTGAGAGATCTTTCCACAACACCTCCCTTCTCTATCAGGGAAGACTAGCGCAGGGTGCTTTGGAATCACACATCATCAGAGGGTGGATAATGATCAAGTGCCTCTAAATGACAAGTGACCTTCCCTGTGCTAAGAACTTTACACAAAGGGCACCCAAGTGAAGGACCCTGCTGAGGATCAGGGCCTGATGTTGGGCAGAAACCTTAGGTAAGAGGCCAGTTGCCCTGCAGGGGAAGCATTCCCACCCAGCTTATGAGACCCCCGTAGATTCAATGACATGATGCACGTTGAAGGCTGGGCATGGGGCCTACCATCTGCTAGCTCAATAAACGCATCTTTTTCTTCTTTTCTCTTTTAGCAGAATCCCCAGCATTCTTCATCTTATATTTTTTGAGATGGAGTTTTGTTCTAGTTCCCCAGGCTAGAGCGCAAAGGCATGATCTCAGCTCACTGCAACCTCCGCCTCCCAGGTTCAAGTGATTCTCCTGCCTCAGCCTCCTGAGCAGCAGGGAGTACAGGTGTGCACACAACACCTCGCTAATTTTTGTATTTTCAGTACAGACAGGGTTTTACCATGTTGGCCAGGCCGGTTTAGAAACCCTGTCCTCATGATCCAACCACCTCAGCCTCCCAAAGTGCTGGGATTATAGGCGTTAGCCACAATGCCCAAACTAATTGAAATAAGAAAGCTAAAGAAACCTTCTTTCTTTTCATTTTTTTTGAGACAGAGTTTTGCTCTGGGTGCCCAGGCTGGAGTGCAATGGTGTGATCGTGACTCACTGCAACCTCTGCCTCCCAGGTTCAAGCGTTTCTCCTGCCTCAGCCTCCCAAGTAGCTGGGATCACAGGCATGCACCACCACTCCCGGCTACTTTTTTGTACTTTTAGGAGAGACAGAATTTCTCATGTTGGTCAGGCTGGTCTCAAACTCCCAACCTCAGGTGATCTGCACCTCAGCCTTCCAAAGTCCTGGGATTACAGGCGTGTGCCACCACACCTTGCCTAATCTTTTTCTTTTCTCAATAGATGGTATCATAGTATTAGCTTTTATGCACCTAGGACTTGCTCTCAATATGACTCAGTACTGCAAGACCTTGACGCAGTAGTTCAAAGAATATTTCCAGTAGGGGAAGGAGGCTTTCAATGATGGTTAGACCTCCATGCCCTAGTGTTGGGAGATTGCATCTTTTAGAAATGACACCAAGGGAAATCTGCCCATGTGCATCATTCAATGGGACCATACCAGGTGACTTAAAATTAAGGACATCCAAGGAAAAACCTTCCCTAGAAGCAGACCCCATCACACAGTAAACAGATTTTCCCAGACAATGGAACAAGACTCCATTCGATCTTCTTCCCTGGACTGAGACTTGGGTTTATTTTGCATTAACACGAAATGCTCAAACCTATATTTTATTTTGTCAGGTACTTTCAGCACTCAAAGCCAACACCTTCTAAAGTCTCCTGTTCAAAATTTAGCCACTATCACTTACCAAAGCAATTGCTGGCTACAGAGTCATTTAGATGAATGGGAAGGGTCACAACTAATGGTAGGACCTGCTCTCATACACAGTTGGGTAGCAATTGAGGACGCTAACTTCATGATAAGGTTTGTTATCCTTCCTTTAGCAAGTTGGTCCATTCTTTTTTTATTTTTTATTTTTTATTTTTTTGAGATAGTCTCGCTCTGTCGCCCAGGCTGGAGTAGGGTGGCGCGATCTTGGCTCACTGCAGCCTTCTGGATTCAAGCAATTCTCCTGCCTCAGCTTCCCAAGTAGCTGGGACTACAGGCACCCGCCACCGTGCCCAGCTAATATTTTGTATTTTTAGTAGATTCAGGATTTCACTGTGTTAGCCAGGATGGTCTCCATCTCCCAATCTCATGATCCATCCACCTCGGCCTCCCAAAGTTCTGGGATTACAGGCTTGAACCACTGCCCCCGGCCTTAATATTTTCAGTCAAATGACTTGGCACTGAGAAGAAGCTATAGATGTAAATGCGTGGCCTATGACTTTTGTTGATTTCATTACTGATAATTTATCTGTATGCATAGGAAGCATTAGCGTAACTGGGTCTTATCTAGGTAGTGTCCCAGCCTCCCTTATAATCACTCTTTGGTCTGACACACATTATGAATACTGGAATGCTCTAGTAGCAATTAGAATGCCAGTAGACATAGAATCAGTACATGACCATGTTACTCTCTGCCATATAATCAGAGAACTTACTGAAATGAGATATAGGTTCATTGGAAATTCTAGAGGCAAATAGAATGCCTCTATAGGTCTACTATATGCAATAAATAATAGTTTTATTTATTGGATGCATCAATACTCAGGGCATGTTTGGAGAGGAACCTATTTATTCTTCAATGGAGATGGTCTGCCAGGATTACTTTATACAATTCATAGAAATATTTTTTTCTTCCCACCCCAATTCAAACCATTATCATGCAACCTGGTGTCAATGGAAGTCAAGGCTGTTGAGGCAGAAATAAATAAAGCTTCACTGAATGCTAAATGTGAGGATTGACCTGGAAGACACACACCGACAAACAGGGTATGTTCCAACGTCTGTCAGAAGTTGGAATGCTTTTGTGAGAAAGGTTAAAAGAAGGGAATGGGACTCCTCATATCAGCTTTCTAAAAATTTTCTTTTGTCTTATTGACCTGGCAAGGATCCAATAGAGTTTTATTTCTGTATTTTTCATTGGAAGGTGCAATAAGGAGGTTACAGTTATTGGCTTTAGATGACAACATAACAGGCTAGAACATTTACTTGCAAGACAGCCAGCAAAACTTCATGATCCGAATCAGATCAGCGTCCTCACTGTCAGAAGGTGAAGGCTTCATCAGTACTTGAAGAGTTTGAGGCACTTGTGAACTCATAATCAGATTCTTTTAAATATTTTATTTTATAATTTTTTCTTTAAAGACGGGGTTTCACCATGTTGGTCAGGCTGGTCTTGAACTCCCGACATCAGGTGATCCACCCACCTTGGCCTCCAAAGTGCTTGGATTATAGACGTGAGCCACCACACCCGGCTAATCAGATTCTTTACTTAGGGACAGGATATGAGCCAATCATAAGACCTTCCACAGGCGGTTAATTTGGAAGCCTGCCTAATGTGACCTGTAGGTTTCCACTGGCAAGATGCAGGTACAGATATGACAAAGAATAACCATGACCTTCATATCACCCCCACCTGGTGAGTAATTGGATCCTTTTGACCTTTTCTCTACATAAAACCAGGTCACTCATCTTGTATAGCAACAAAATATATAGTCTACCTAATGAAGAAAGAGACTCTGTGGAAAAAAAAAAATTATTATGACATAAGCAAAGCAGCTGGGCATGGTGGCACGTGCCTGTAGTCCCAGCTACTTGAGAGGCTGAGGTGGGAGGATCGCTTGAGCCTAGGAGTTCTGGGCTGTAGTACGCTATGCCCATCAGATGTCCACACTAAGTTTGGCATCAATATGGTGACCTCCTGGGAGTGGGGGACCCCCAGGTTGCCTAAGGAGGGGTGAACTGGCCCAGGTCAAAAACGGAGCAGGCCAAAACTCCCGTGCTGGTCAGTAGTGCACGCCTTTGAAGAGCCACTGCACTCCAGCCTCGGCAACATAGAGAGACCCTGTCTCTTAAAAAATAAAAAAAAAAAAAGGGGCCGGGCGCGGTGGTTCAAGCCTGTAATCCCAGCACTTTGGGAGGCCGAGGTGGGTGGATGACGAGGTCAAGAGATCAAGACCATCCTGGTCAAGATGGTGAAACCCCATCTCTACTAAAAAAACAAAAAATTAGCTGGGCATGGTGGCTTGTGCCTGTAATCTCAGCTACTCAGGAGGCTGAGGCAGGAGAATTGCCTGAACCCAGGAGGCGGAGGTTGCGGTGAGCCAAGATCGTGCCACTGCACTCCAGCATGGGTAAAAAGAGTGAAACTCCATCTCAAAAAAAAAAAAAAAAAAAAAAGAAAAAGAAAAGAAATGAGCAAAGCAATGGAAATAAATGTGATATTATTCAGGGAGGTAAAGAAAGACAAAGGTTTTGAAAGACAAATAAGGAGGATTACATAAATTGTTTTGAAAGACTCATCCTTGTTCATAAGAATAAAAACCACCAGGCGCAGTGGCTCACACTTGTAATCCCAGCACTTTGGGAGGCCAAGGCAGGCGGATCACCAGGTCAAGAGATCAAGACCATCCTGGCCAACATAGTGGAACCCCGTCTCTACTAAAAATTAAAAAAACAAAAAAAATGGTCGGATGTGGTGGCTCACCCCTGTAATCCAAGTACTTTGGAGGCCAAGGTGGGCAGATCACCTGAGTTCACGACTAGCCTGACCAACATGGTGAAACCCCGTCTTAAAAACAAATAAAAAAATTAAGGTGGGCATGGTGGCGTTCATCTCTAGTCCCAGCTAATCGAGAGGCTGAGGCAGGAGAATCGCTTGAACTTAGGAGGTGGAAGTTGCAGTGAGCCAAGATTATGCCACTGTACTCCAGCCTGGTGCCTGACAACAGAGCAAGACTGTCTCAAAAAAAAAAAAAAAAAAAAAAGAATATAAACCAAGGAGGCATCAGTGCAAGGTTGGATAGATTCCTCCTCCACCCCCTCAATGACCCCAACATCTTTACCAAGTCTTGACTCACTGGCAGAATCCTATTAAAACACCCACCTCAACCCTGACCAGCCCCCACTCTCACTTCCCTTTGTAATTTTGACATGACTCTATTACAGGACCATCAGGTTCCTAAGCCTGGTGCACAGTAGCACAGCAGTATTCTGAGACAGCAGGGTTTGCAGCAGAGAGTTTAATGTTCACAGGATGACTGAATGAGAAGCTGGGAAGAGACCCTCAAATTCATCTCCCCAAGGAGTACTGAGGGTTTTCAGGAAATCATGGATAGCAAGGAGCTGGAAATTTGGAGTACTTTGGTGGCAGGGAGAGGTATGAAGTCAACAGGATGTAGAAACTGCATTCTTGGTGAATTGGTGCCTTACAGGGCCCTGCAAATCAGCTGGCATCAATAGTTTTACTGGCCGGGCGCGGTGGCTCAAGCCTGTAATCCCAGCACTTTGGGAGGCCGAGGCGGGTGGATCACAAGGTCGAGAGATCGAGACCATCCTGGTCAACATGGTGAAACCCCGTCTCTACTAAAAATACAAAAAAATTAGCTGGGCATGGTGGCGTGTGCCTGTAATCCCAGCTACTCAGGAGGTTGAGGCAGGGGAATTGCCTGAACCCAGGAGGCGGAGGTTGCGGTGAGCCGAGATCGCGCCATTGCACTCCAGCCTGGGTAACAAGAGCGAAACTCCGTCTCAAAAAAAAAAAAAAAAAAAAAAAATAGTTTTACTGACATGCAGAAGCTGAAAGAATATCTCCAATGAAAAAGTTAATGTTTTACAACGTTTAAATTGTCTGCAGTGCAGTTAAGGTGAACCGTAATCTAAGGTCTGCAAGATTTGGGGATGGTAGGCTGCCAGCAACCATGAGGAAGCAGACCAGAGAGCAAGCTAACCTCATGATGAATTCGGAATGGGCTGCAAGCTTGGTTTATTTTTGTTTCTCCCCCTCCCTTCTCCACTGATTAAATTGATAAGGTTTATAGGTATTGTTTCTTTCTTTTTTTTTTATTGAGACGGAGTTTCACTCTTGTTACCCAGGCTGGAGTGCAATGGCGAGATCTCGGCTCACCACAACCTCTGCCTCCTGGGTTCAAGCAATTCTCCTGCCTCAGCCTCCTGAGTAGCTGGAATTACAGGCGTGTGCCACCATGCACAGCTAATTTTCGTATTTTTAGTAGAGACGGGGTTTCACCATATTGACCAGAATGGTCTCGATCTCTTGACCTCGTGATCCACCTGCCTCGGCCTCCCAAAGTGCTGGGATTACAGGCTTGAGCCACCGCGCCGGGCCTAGGTATTGTTTCAATTTCTTCCAGAGAAGCCTTAACCTAAGCCCCGAGACCAATCACACCCTCAGTGGCACCTCTCTTCCACTTGAATGAGTGAATAATCTGGTACATTAGGTGATGTAAAACCCACAAGACCATCTGATACATGACAGTTTTATTCTGATTTTGTAGGGATGATGCCTCAGTTTTTATAAATCTTTTTTTTTTTTTTTTTCTGAGATAGAGTCCTGTCTGTCTCCCAGGCTGGAGTACAGTGGCATGATCTTTGCTCACTGCAACCTCCGCCTCCTGGGTTCAAGCGATTCTGCCTCAGCCTCCCAAGTAGCTGGCATTGCAGGCGCTGCCACAGCTGCTAATTTTGTATTTTCAGCAGAGCTGGGTTTTCTCCATGTTGGTCAGGCTGGTCTGGAACTCCCATCCTCAGGTCATCCACCTGCTTTAGCCTCCCAAAGTGCTGGGATTACAGGTGTGAGCCACTGTGCCTGGCCTATAAAGCTATTTTAACTAGAAAATATTTTTATAATTTTGATGTGTTCTCCTGACAACACTACTTTCAGGGTTTATTTTTCTGTCTATTGTCCAGAACAGATTGAAGCCTTCCCTGCCTCACACTCAGAACTATACAGGTCACATATTAGTAAAATTTCATCAGTGTTTGTGGAGTTCATTAATGAATGAATTCTTTTTTTTTTTTTTTTTTTTTTTTTTTTGACAGCATCTCCCTCTATCACCCAGGCTGGAGTGCAATGGCACAATCTCAGCTCACTGCAACCTCTGCCTCCTGGGTTCAAGAGATTTTCCCATCTCAGCCTCCAGAGTAGCTGGAATACAAACATTTTTGTATTTTCAGAGACGGGGTTTCACCATGTTGGCTAGGCTGGTCTTGGGCTCCTGACCTCAGGCGAGCCACCCTGTCTGGCCTTGAATGAATGAATTCACTTCCACCTGATCCCTAACACTTTCAATTTCTTGATTCAGGAAATGAATATGAATATCTGATACTAATAGAGTTCTGATTCAATCAATTAATCTTCAGAGAGCCAAAATCCCAATCAGGATTAATTGGGTGGAGATTCAGAAACCCAATCAGATATCAGTTTTTGATTGGAAGCTAGCAGTGGATACTTGGAGGGGATGGGATGGGAGTGGTGATTACAAAGGTCAATAAAAGCTTCAAAAGACCCACGGGAGAGACCATAAGTCTTCGAACCTGGAGTTACTGCTTGTTTCTTGAGGTCTGAGCTCCCTGCAAACTGAGTCCAGATCTGGTAAGTCACCAATCTTTGTAAGGCCCCTCCTGTACGGCCCCTTCCACTTGATCTACAGTCAGCCTGTCTGGCATGGGGAGAATTCAGCCTAAGATGGCACAGAGTTATATCTTGTCATTTTTGTTTTTGTTTTTACTTTTTTCATACGAACAGTATGAAAAACAGCTTTGATTTCTTCCTCTAAATGGAGTTTTAAAGCCTGGTCAAAAGGGTGAAACCCCATCTTTACTAAAAATATAAAAATTAGCCAGGCATGGTGGTAGTCACCTGTAATTCCAGCTACTAGGGAGGCTGAAGCAGAATTATTTGAACCCAGAAGACAGAGGTGGCAGTGAACTGACACGGTGCCACTGTCCTCCAGCCTGGGCCACAGACTGAGCATCCGTAATGCAGTTTTGTCTTTATTTCAAAAATTTTGATTTGTGCTTTGGTTTATGTCATTTCAAAATTCTTACAGGGTAGGCTCAGGCCTCACACCCGTAATCCCAGTATTTTGGGAGGCCGAGGCAAGCAGATCACCTGAGGTTGGGTGTTCTAGACCAGCCTGGTCAACAGGGCAAAACCCCGTCTCTACTAAAAAATAATAAAAATAATATATAATTAGCCGGACCTGGTGGCACATGCCTGTAATCCCAGCTACTCCGGAAGCTGAGGAAGAGGAGTCACTTGAACCTGGGAGGCAGAGGTTGTGTGAGCCGAGATCTTGCCATTGCACTCCAGCCTGGGCAACAAGAGCGAAACTCCATGTCAAAAAAAAAAAAAGCTGGGCATGGTAGCTCATGCCTGTAATTTCAGCACTTTGGGAGGCTGAGGCCAGCCTGACCAACTTGGCAAAATCTTGTCTTTACTAGAAATACAAAAAGTAGCTGGGCACAGTGGTGGATGCCTGTTATCCCTACTCAAGAGGTTGAGGCAAGAGAATCCCTTGAACCTGGGAGGCGTAGGTCGCAGTGAGCCGGGACCCTGTCATTGCACTCTAGCCTGGGGGACCAAAAAAAAAAAAAAAAATTCTTGGTGGGAGCAGAAACTCATGCTTATAACCCAAAAGTTTGGGAGGCCAAGGCGGGAGGATCATTTCAGCCTAGGGATTCAAGACCAATCTGGGAAACATGGCAAACCCCCATCTCTACAAAATATTTTTTGGGAGGTTGAGGTGTTAGAGTCTCACTCTGTTGCCCAGGCTGGATCACAGTGCTGTGATCTCGGCTCACTGGAAGTGAGACTGCAGTCTCACTCTGCCTCCCAGGCTCCAGCTATTCTCTTGCCTCAATCTCCCGAGTAGCTGGGATTACAGCCACCTGCCACCATGCTCAGCTAATTTTTGTGTTTTTAGTAGAGGTGGAGTTTCACCATGTTGACCAGGCTGGTCTCGAACTCCTGACCTCAAGTTATCCACCCGTCTTGGCCTCCTAAAATGCTGGGATTATAGCCATGAGCCACCGGTGCCCAGCCTCTACAAAAAGCTTCTTTAAAATATTAGTCATGATGGCAGGCATCTGTAGTCCCAGCTGTTGGGGTGGCTCACATGGGAGAATCCCTTGAGCCTGGAAAATTGAGGTTGCAGTGAGCCGTGCTCACAGCACTGCTATACTCTAGCCTGGGCAATACAATGAGATCCTGTCCAAAAAAAACCCCACCAAAAAAATCTTAACCAAACAGTTAAGAAAATCCAAGCAATTGAAATCAGTAGGCCAATCCCAACCCCCACAAAAAGGGGGAGAAAGAGAGTTTAGAAGCCTCTACATGCCAACATCCCATTTAGACGGTTTAATCCGGCAGTTGTGTTTTGTTAGAAAAACAGTGTTAAAGATTTCCAATAATTCCCACAGTGGCCATAAATTATCCTGGGTGTAATTTTACCATCAGTTTAAAAATGGCCACATGAGAATGACCGTGAAATCTGAATGGTCTTCTGTCAGAAAGAGGTTAAACCCTTCCCTATCTCACAGTTAGGATTATGAAGGTCACACATTAGTAAAACTCCATGTTTGTGGAGCAAATCAGTGAATGAGTCCTAGACTTTCACCCTATCCCTAATTCTTTCACTTTAATGAATGAAAATCTAATTTGTTGAGTTAATCTGTAAGAAAGCCAAAAATTCAATCAGGATTAACTGGGGTTGGGAAAACTTAAGGAATCTAATCAAATATTTTCTTTTTCCTTTTTTTTCTTTTTTTTTTTTTTTGAGATGGAGTTTCACTGTATCACCCAGGCTGGAGCACAGTGGCTCCATCTTGGCTCACTGCAACCTCCACCTCCCGGGTTCAAGCGATTCTCCTGCCTCAGCCTCCAGAGTAGCTGGGATTACAGGCATGTACCACTACACCTGGCTAAGTTTTTGTATTTTTAATAGAGATGGGGTTTCTCCATGTTGGCCAGGCCTCGAACTCCCAACCTCAGGTGATCCACCCACCTTTGCCTCCCAAAGTGCTGGGATTACAGGTATAAGCCACTGATGCCAGGCCTTCAATATTTATTTATTTATTATTTATTTTTTTTTTTTTTTTGAGACCAGTTTTGCTCTTGTCTCCAGGCTAAAGTGCAATGGCATGATTGGCTCAATGCAACCTCCTCCTCCTGAGTTCAAGTGATTCTTCATCCTCAGCCTCTCCAATAGCTGGGATTAAAGGTGCTGCCCACCACACACAGCTAAATTGTGTCTTTTTAGTGGAGATGAGGTTTCGTCATTTTGGCCAGGCTTTTCCCCCCGCTGTTCATGGAGGCCTTGAACTCTTGACCTCAGATGATCCACCCAGCTCAGCCTCCCAACAAGCTGGGATTGTGGGCGTGAGATGCCATTCCCAACCCCATTCTATTCCTTAATAATATGTTTAGAGCAGGCTAGGTGCAGTGGCTCATGCCTATTTTTCCAGATGAAAGGATCTGGGCTTTGAATTTTCCTCTAAATGCAGTTTTGTCTTTATTCCAAAAATGTTGATTTGTGCCTTGGTTTCTGTCATTTCAAAATTCAGAAGTTTTTTCTTTTTTCTTGAGACAGAATCTCGCTCTGTTGCCCAGGCTGGAGTGCAACGGCATGATCTCAGCTCACCGAAACCTCTGACTCTCTGGTTTAAGTGATTCTCCTACCTCATCCTCCCAAGTAGCTTGGACTCCTGACCTCATGATCCACCTGCCTCAGCCTCCCAAAGTGTCGGGATTACAGGTGTGAGTCACTGCGCCTATCCAAAGTGGGTCATTTTTAATATGTGTAAGAGATGAGTACTGGAAACATCTCTGTCATGCAAATGATCCATAATACTGTCACATAGCTTTAAAAGTTTCTCACTGAAATTTTAAATAATGAGGCCAGGCGTGGAGGCACAGGCCTATAATCCCAGGATTTTGGGAGGCCAATGTGAGTGAATTGCTTGAGTCTAGGAGTTCAAAACCAGCATGGACAACATAGCGAAACCCGCTGTCTTTACAAGAGGTCAAAAAATCAAAGATTAGCTGGGAGTGTTGATGCAGGACTGTGGTCCTAGCTACTTGGGAGACTGAGGTGGAAGAATCCTTAGAGCCTGGGAGGTCACTACTGCACTGAGCTGAGATGGCAGCACTGTACTCCAGCCACTCCAGCCTGGGTGACAGAGCAAGACCCTATCAGAAAAAAAAGAAAAAAGAAAGAAAGGAAGACAGAAGGGAGGAAAACAGGAAAAGAAGAAAGTGAGAGAGAAAGGGAAAGACAAATAGAGAAGTAAGCTTAACTACTACAAAGAAAACAAATAGAAAAACCCATTCTAGGAATGACCAGTGAATGTTCCCAACCATCTTATTTGTAGGGACTGTGAATGTCGGCATGTAGGGCTTGGGACATAACATTCCCATTGTTTTAGAACCCTGAGTAATTAGAAACTTCCCCCAACGGTGGGAGGGGTTAGGCTTCAGGCTCCCCCATACTCACTACTCGGTGGATGGAACACTGGCTGGAAAGGAAGGGCTAGTGGTGCTCCTGCCTCCTCGCTGCTTGAGAAAAGCTGGTGCTAATGCCAGCAGAGACAGAACGCTAGCTTTGTGGCCACTGAGCACAGAGTGGAATTGGAGAAAACGAAGAAAAACTCTTTCACCATTGCCAGAGCACTGACTTTGGCCCTAGGAGAGGATGAGATTGCATGGGCTTGGTCTGAGAGTGATGCTCTTTCTCTGGATTTGTCCTCTGGAAGTTTTCCTTGCAGGTTGGTGAAGATGAGCATCTGGACTCCACCCAGACTCCTGGAGCTGGTGGGACGGAAGCTGCTGAGGGACCAGGCCTTGGCCGTCTGCACCCTGGAGGAGCTGCCCACGGAACTTTTCCCCCCGCTGTTCATAGAGGCCTTCAGCAGGAGACACTGTGAGGCCCTGAAGGCGATGGTGCAGGCCTGGCCCTTCCCCCGCCTCCCTCTGGGGTCCCTGATGAAGACGCCTTGCCTGGAGACCTTCCAAGCTGTACTCCATGGACTTGATGCACTGCTGACCCAGGGGGTTCGTCTCAGGTGAGGTGGCCCAGATGGGCAGGTAGGGAGGGCCCAGGTGTCCAGAGAAGGAAGAGCTAGGTTGTGAGGAGTGGGGAGGCCCAATGGGGAGCCCACAGGCTTCTGATGCTGCTGATGAGAAAGCTGAGTGAGGCCTCGGCCACTGCCCAGCTCCTCAGGGAAAGGACTGCTCATCACGCAGGGTCCGTAGAGGTCACAGGAACCTCTCTCTTAGTGGCAATGAAGGGCACCACTAAAAGTGGGAACGGAGCAGGGCGCGGACGCTCACACCTGTAATCTCAGCATTTGGGAGGCTGAGGAGGGTGGATCACCTGTGGTCAGGAATTTGAAACCTGGCCAACATGGTGAAATTCTGACTCTACTAAAAATACAAATATTAGCTGGGCATAGTGGTGAGTACCTGTCATCCCAGGTGCTCGGGAGGTTGAGGCAGGAGAATCACTTGAACCCAGGAGGTAGAAGTTGCCGTGAGCTGAAATCTCACCACTGCACTCCAGCCTGGGCGACGGAGGGAGACCTATTCTCAGAATAAAGAGAAAGTGGAATTGAACAGGCTCCAAGGGGACAGCAGGGTGGAGAAAAGTCAGGGAAAGAAAAAAGCAGGGAGGGGCGCAGCTGGCGTGCAGGATGTGAAGCTGACGTTCAGCAGTGACCGCTTACATTCTCAGCCTCTCTATCTTCCCACAGAAGAAGGAAACTTCAAGTCCTGGATTTACGGGATGTCAGTGAGAACTTCTGGATGGTGTGGTCTGAGGCCATGGCCCGCGGGTACTTACCAGATGCCACGAGGAAGAGAAAACCAGCTCAGGACTGTTCAGTGATGAGAGGACAGCAGCGCTTGACTGTGTTCGTAGACCTTTGCCTCCAGAACAGGACTCTGGATGAATGCCTCACCTGCCTCTTTCTGTGGGTCAAGCAGAGGGAAGGTTTACTACACCTGTGCTGTAAGAAGCTGAAAGTCTTGGGAACGCCCCTCCACAAAGTCCAAAGCATCCTGAATATGGTGAACCCAGAGTGTATCCAGGAGGTGGAAGTGAATTGCAGGTGGCGACTGCCCGACCTGGCAGAGTTTACCCCATACCTGGGCCAGATGAGGAATCTTCACAAGCTCGCTCTCTCCCACGTCGACGTCCCTTGCTACTTTTCCCCAGAGCAGAAGGAGGAGTTTGTTACCCAGTTCACCTCTCAGTTCCTCAAGCTGCACCACCTCCAAAAGCTGTATATGAACTGTGTTTCTTTCCTCGAAGGCCATCTGGCCCAGCTGCTCAGGTGAGGAAGGATGGTGAGCTTTCTCTGCAGACCGCAGCAGAGCCTTTCCAGGTCACAGTAAATGCTAGTGGGCATCTACTGCGACCGCCTATGAGGAGGTGACGGTGAAGGGGACACTAGAATGTCAATGCATTCTCCTGTGGGCGGCTCTGTCCTGAAATGGGTATCACACAACCATTCCAATAAAGGCAGAGGGATCAGTGGGGGTAGATGCTATGGAGAGGCTGCCATGCTAGGAAGCTGGCTACTGAAGGGTTCAGCTCTAGGGAGGGTGAGTTAGTGAATTCCTCCTGAGGACGCGCGTCTAAGTTAAGATGATGAGAAATAGGTCAGGCATGGTGGCTCATGCCTGTAATCCTAGCACTTTGAGAGCCTGAGGAAAGAGGATAAGTTGAGCCCAGAAGTTTTAGAGAAGTCTGGGTAACACAGCAAGATTGCTGACTAAAAATAGGAATTAATAAAAATAAAAACAAACAAGATAATTTTTTTTATTTTGAAATGAAATTTCACTTGATTGCCCACAGGGAGTGCAGTGGCGTGATCTCGGCTTACTGCAACCCGTACCTCCCGGGTTCAAGTGATTCTCTTGCCTCAGTCTCCGGAGCACCTGGGATTGCAGGTGTGGGCCACCACACCTGGCTAATTTTTGTGTTTTTGTAGAGACTCGTCTTCACCATATTGGCCAGGCTGGTCTCAAACTCCTGAGCTCACGTGATCCCCCTGCTTCAGCCTCCCAAAGTGCTGAGATTACAGGCGTGAGCAAACACGCCCAGCTCAAACAAGATAATTTTTATTTGTTTGTTTGTTTGTTTGTTTATTTATTTCTGTTTGAGACAGCGTTTCGATCTGTCACCCAGGCTGGATGCAGTGGTGCAATCTCGGCTCACTGCAACCTCCGCCTCCCGGGTTCAAGCGATTCCCCTGTCAGTCTCCTGAGTAGTTGGGATTACAGGCACTTGCCACCACACCCGGCTAAGCGTTGTATTTTAAGTAAAGACCAAGTTTCACTATGTTGGTCAGGTTGGTCTCGAACTCCTGGCCTTGGCCTTCGAAAGTGCTAGGATTACAGGCGTGAGCCACCATGCCAGGCCAAACGAGATTAGTTTTAAAAAGATGTTGGGAAGTGGGGGAGTGAAGTGGGCACTGAAGAGGGGAATGCTCATCAAACCTGCACGTTTCAGAATAATACAAGCTCTGTGCTCAACAGCTTGGGGAACACAAATGATCTCATCTCTTTTTTTTTTTTTTTTTTTCTTTTTTTTAAGGTGGGGTTTCACCATGATGGCCAAGCTAGTCTTGAACTCCTGACCTCAGGTGATCCACCCACCTCAGTCTCCCAAATTGCTAGGATTACCTCATCTCTAATTCCCGGTCACAAGAGATTGTTTTGAGCTCCAGGTAAATTAATTACCTAGGAAACAGAAGGTCAGAGAGTAGGCACAAAGACTGGTAAAAGTGATAAATGGTTTGCGGATTAGACAGGCGTGTCAGGGACCCCTGCAGCCTGGGCACCCCAGCTGATGTTGCAGAATCCCGCCTGGGTTTGTCCGTAAGCCTGTGTCCCCTCTGGGCTCCCGTGGCCCAGAGATGTGTTTTTATCCCTGAAGGATGAGTAAAGGGAGCTTCAGGGATTCTGTGAACTTGATCCATTCCTATAAATGATGGTGAAAAGACTCAGGAGGAAATGAAATTTTTCTTTGTTTTTCTTTTCTTTTTTTTTTTAGACACAGTCTCACTCTGTTACAAAGGCTGGAGTGTAGCAGCATAATCTCTGCTTACTGCAACCTCCACTTCCTGGGTTCTTGTGATTCTCCTGCCTCAACCTCCCAAGTAGCTGAAATTACAGGCGCCTGCCACCACGCCTGGCTGATTTTTGCATTTTTAGTAGCGATGTGGTTTCACCATTTGGCCAGGCTGCTCTCCAACTCCTGACCTTAAGTGATCCACACATCTCAGCCTCCGTAAGTGCTCGGATTACAGGTGTGAGTTACTGCATCAGGCCTAAGATGGACTTGACCTCAGTGGCAAAGTTCTTCATCACGCAGCATCCTAAATGTTGACTATCAGACAATCGGAATGACCTTGGACTTGGGCAAAATGGTCTTCGTCCATCATCTTGAAGTCATCCCCCACCACCCTTCACTCACCCCTATGATTCCCCAGAACTAACTTCTTGCTCTCTCCCCAGCTGTCTGAAGACCCCGTTAAAGACCCTCGCAATAACGAACTGTGTGCTTTCGGAATCGGACTTGAGGCATCTGTCCCAGTCCCCCAGCATCAGTCAACTAACGACCCTGGACCTGAGTGGCATCAGCCTGGCCAATCTGAGTCTTGTGCCTCTCCAACTCCTGCTAGAAAAAGTGGCAGCCACCCTGGAATACCTGGACTTAGATGACTGTGGGATCGAAGACTCCCAAGTCAATGCCATCCTGCCTGCCTTAAGCCGCTGCTTTGAGCTCACCACCTTCAGCTTTCGTGGAAATCCCATCTCCATGGCCACCCTGGAGAACCTGCTGTCCCACACAATCAGACTGAACAACTTACGCCTGGAGCTGTATCCCGCCCCACGGGAGAGTTATGATGCTTCTGGTGCTCTCTGCCGGTGGAGGTTTGCCCAACTGGGGGCTGAGCTGATGGGGAGAGTGAAGGTCTTGAGGCAGACCAAGAGGGTCTTGTTCTCTACCGCCTGCTGCCCTCACTGTGGCCACAGGGCATATTATGACCTGGAGGTAAATCAATGCAGCGGTTGAATATCTGCCTGTTTGCGTGGATGTATCAAATGCTTTCTTCTGGACACTTGGAAACTAAAACGTAGGTCTTAGGCACATCCTCCAGGGAGCACAGAACCCATCGTTCCAGACACGGCTCTGAAAGTGGAAAAGGAAAAGTAATGAAGCAGGGGCTGGACTTGGGGAAACACTGACATGGATTGGATGAGACTTCGGGGATCTGTATCCTATAGCGTCAAAAACGGGAATCTGAGTGTCTAGAGTGGAATTCAGGCTTGCAAATGCCTGAGGGAGTTACCCTTGCATGGATGGTTGCAAAGAAACAGAAATAAAGGGAAACCGAGTGGAAACAGTCTGGTGCCTTCTATTATCAAGTAACCTGTTTTCCAGTTGAAGACTCAGGGAATCTTCAGTTATTGATGAAAAAAAAACCCAAAAGGCACTGAGTCTTGCAATCAGTAAGATTCAGCTCCAGCAAATCAAGGCATTTAAATGAAATTTGGTTACTGTAATCAATTTCCTCCCATTCTTGTTTGTTGGTTTTGAGACAGTTTCACTTTTGTTGCCCCGGCTCACTGCAACCTCCACCTCCTGGGTTTAGGGTATTCTCCTGCCTCAGCCTCCCAAGTAGCTGGGATTACAGGCATGCATCACCACGCCCAGCTAATTTTTGGATTTGTAGTAGAGACAGGGTTTCACTATGTTGGTCAGGCTGGTCTTAAACTCCTGACCTCAGGTAATCCACCCACCTGGGCCTCCCAAAGTGCTGGGATTATAGGCATGAGCTACCATGCCTGGTTCTTTTATTTTTTATTTTTTAATTTTTTATTTTATTTTTATTTTTTTGAGATGGAGTTTCGCTCTTGTTACCCAGGCTGGAGTGCAATGGCGCGGTCTCGGCTTATGGCAACCTCTGCCTCCTGAGTTCAAGCGGTTCTCCTGCCTCAGTCTCCTGAGTAGCTGGGATTACAGGCAGGCACCACTACACCCGGCTAATTTTTGTATTTTTTTTTTTTTTTTTTTTTTTTTTTAAGTAGAGATGGGGTTTCGCTATGTTGGCCAGGCTGGTCTCAAACTCCTGATCTCAGGTGATCCACCTGCCTTGGCCTCCCAGAGTGCTGAGGTTACAGGCGTGCACCTGTAAAATGGGTGAGAGGCCATTGCTCCCGGCTGTTTTTAAATGGACATAATGGTGAGCTAGCCATGTGGTTGGGGGGTCCCCGGAGAATCTCCCACCAGCCTGCACACTGTGGGAACGCGCAGTGGGGTGGAGCTTCGGGAGTAGCGCTCTCCGCAGCGGGGAGGAGTCTGGCATTGAGGAGAGTTCCTGTTCCGTCTTTTTCCTTTTCATGCAGTATAATCCTGCTTTACTCACCCTTCAAACCGTCTGCAAGCCTGAATTTTTGCGGCCATGGGACGAACAAGGACCCAGTCTTTAGCCGAACTAAGGAAGTCCTGCAACAATGGAACCTAATTTAGGGAGTCCCTTTAGTCTCCTAACTGGGTTCACTGATGGAACTGAGATTGTGGGCTGTGTGGGACCATAGGAAACTCCCATTCCCATTGTTTTCAACTTTTAGGTTGCAAAGGCATTTCTTTTTTGGTGGGGGTTGGGGAGACAGGAGTCTCGCTCTGTCACCCAGGCTGGAGTGCAGTGGCAGGCTCTTGGCTCACAGCAAGCTCCGCCTGCCGAATTCAAGCGATTCTCAGGCCTCAGCGCCCCCCCCAACCCCTCTCCCCCAGTAGCTGGGTCTACAGGTGCCCACCATCACATCCGGCTAATTTTTTTTGCATTTTTAGAAGAGACCAGGTTTCACCATGTTGGTCAGGCTTGTCTTGAACTCCAGACCTCAGGTGATCTACCCGTCTTGGCCTCCCAAAGTGGTAGGTTTATAGGCATGAGCCACTGCACCAGGCCTTTTTAAATTTTGAGACAGTTTCACTCTGTTCCCCAGGCTGCAGTGCAAGTGGCATGATCTCAGCTCACTGCTCCTCTGTCCCCTGGGGTTCAAGCGATTCTCCTGCCTCAGCCTCCCGAGTGGCTGGGATTATTTTTGAGACCGGGTTTCACCATGTTGATTGACCAGGCTGGTCTCCAATTCCTGACCTTATGATCCACCCACCTCTGCCTCTGAAAGTGCTGAGATTACAGGCATGAGCCACCGCTCCTGGCTGAGAAGACTTTTTTTTTTTTTTTTTCCTCAAAAAAGTGGAGATCTGAGCTTCGGAGATCGCCGTCAGTAATATTTCACAGTGCTGTTAGAGTTTAGTGGAGCAATGGCTAATAATTCATGAATTAGGAGTGATCTTGCCTGCTTTTTATTTTATTTATTTATTTATTTGAGACGGAGTTTCGCTCTTGTTACCCAGGCTGGAGTGCAATGGTGCGATCTCGGCTCACCGCAACCTCCGCTTCCTGGGTTCAGGCAACTCTCCTGCTTCAACCTCCTGAGTAGCTGGGATTACAGGCGTGTGCCACCATGCCCAGCTAATTTTCTCTATTTTTAGTAGAGACGGGGTTTCACCATGTTGACCAGGATGGTCTCGATCTCTTGACCTCGTGATCCACCTGCCTCAGCCTCCCAAAGTGCTGGGATTACAGGCTTGAGCCACCCCGCCCGGCCTAGGTATTGTTTCAGTTTCTTCCAGAGAAGCCTTAACCTAAGCCCTGAGACCAATCACACCCTCAGTGGCACCTCTCTTCCACCTGAATGAGTGAATAAACTGGTACATTAGGTGATGTAAAACCCACAAGACCATCTGATACATGACAGTTTTATTCTGATTTTGTAGGGATGATACCTCAGTTTTTGTAAAACTTTTTTTTTTTTTTTTTTTTTTTTTCTGAGATGGAGTCCTGTCTGTCTCCCAGGCTGGAGTACAGTGGCATGATCTTGGCTCACTGCAACCTCCGCCTCCTGGGTTCAAGCAATTCTGCATCAGCCTCCCAAGTAGCTGGCATTGCAGGCGCTGCCACAGCTGGCTAATTTTGTACTTTCAGCAGAGATGGGTTTTCTCCATGTTGGTCAGGCTGGTCCGGAACTCCCATCCTCAGGTCATCCACCTACTTTAGCCTCCCAAAGTGCTAGGATTACAGGTGTGAGCCACTGTGCCTGGCCTATAACGCTATTTTAACGATAAAATATTTTTATAATTTTCATGTGTTCTCCTGACAACACTACTTTCAGGGTTTATTTTTCTGTCTGTTGTCCAGAACAGATTGAAGCCGTCCCTGCCTCACACTCAGAACTATACAGGTCACATATTAGTAAAATTTCATGAGTGTTTGTGGAGTTCATTAATGAATGAATTCTTTTTTTTTTTTTTTTTTTTTTTTTTGACAGCCTCTCCCTCTATCACCCAGGCTGGAGTGCAATGGCACAATCTCAGCTCACTGCAACCTCTGCCTCCTGGATTCAAGAGATTTTCCCATCTCAGCCTCCAGAGTAGCTGGAATACAGACATTTTTGTATTTTTAGAGACGGGGTTTCACCATGTTGGCTAGGCTGGTCTTGGGCTCCTGACCTCAGGGGAGCCACCCTGGCTGGCCTTGAATGAATGAATTCACTTCCACCCGATCCCTAACGCTTTCAATTTCTTGATTCAGGAAATGAATATGAATATCTGATATTAATAGAGTTCTGATTCAATCAATTAATCTTCAGAGAGCCAAAATCCCAATCAGCATTAATTGGGTGGAGATTCAGAAATCCAATCAGATATCAGTTTTTGATTGGAAGCTAGCAGTGGATACTTGGAGGGGAGGGGATGGGAGTGGTGATTACAAAGGTCAATAAAAGCTTCAAAAGACCCACAGGAGAGACCATAAGTCTTCGAACCTGGAGTTACTGCTTGTGTCTTGAGGTCTGAGCACGCTGCAAACTGAGTCCAGATCTGGTAAGTCACTAATCTCTGTAAGGACCCTCCTGTACGGCCCCTTCCACTTGATCTATATAGTCAGCCCGTCTAGAATGGGGAGAATTCAGCCTAAGATGGCACAGAGTTATATCTTGTCATTTTTTGTTTTTGTTTTTGTTTTTACTTTTTTCATACGAACAGTATGAAAAACAGCTTTGATTTCTTCCTCTAAATGGAGTTTTAAAGCCTGGTCAAAAGGGGGAAACCCCATCTTTACTAAAAATATAAAAATTAGCCAGGCATGGTGGTAGTCACCTGTAATTCCAGCTACTAGGGAGGCTGAAGCAGAATTATTTGAACCCAGAAGACAGAGGTGGCAGTGAGCTGACACGGTGCCACTGTACTCCAGCCTGGGCCACAGACTGAGCATCCGTCTCAAAAAAAAAAAAAAACAATGCAGTTTTGTCTTTATTTCAAAAATTTTGATTTGTGCTATGGTTTATGTCATTTCAAAATTCTTACAGGGTAGGCTCAGGCCTCACACCCGTAATCCTAGCACTTTGGGAGGCCGGGGCAAGCAGATCACCTGAGGTTGGGTGTTCTAGACCAGCCTGGTCAACAGGGCAAAACCCCGTCTCTACTAAAAAATAATAATAATAATATATAATTTGCTGGGCCTGGTGGCACATGCCTGTAATCCCAGCTACTCGGGAAGCTGAGGAAGAGGAGTCACTTGAACCTGGGAGGCAGAGGTTGTGTGAGCCGAGATCTTGCCATTGCACTCCAGCCTGGGCAACAAGAGCAAAACTCCATGTCAAAAAGAAAAAAAAGCTGGGCATGGTGGCTCATGCCTGTAATTTCAGCACTTTGGGAGGCTGAGGCCAGCGTGACCAACTTGGCAAAATCTTGTCTTTACTAGAAATACAAAAATTAGCTGGGCACAGTGGTGGGTGCCTGTTATCCCTACTCAAGAGGTCGAGGCAAGAGAATCCCTTGAACCTGGGAGGCGTAGGTTGCAGTGAGCCGAGATCCTGTCATTGCACTCTAGCCTGGGGGACCAAAAAAAAAAAAAAAAAATTCTTGGTGGGAGCAGAAACTCATGCTTATAACCCAGAAGTTTGCGAGGCCAAGGTGGGAGGATCATTTCAGCCTAGGGATTCAAGACCAATCTGGGCAACATGGCAAACCCCCATCTCTACAAAATATTTTTTGGGGCGTTGAGGGGTTAGAGTCTCACTCTGTTGCCCAGGCTGGATCACAGTGGTGTGATCTCGGCTCACTGGAAGTGAGACTGCAGTCTCACTCTGCCTCCCAGGCTCCAGCTATTCTCTTGCCTCAATCTCCCGAGTAGCTGGGATTACAGCCACCTGCCACATTGCTCAGCTAATTTTTGTGTTTTTAGTAGAGGTGGAGTTTCACCATGTTGACCAGGCTGGTCTCGAACTCCTGACCTCAAGTTATCCACCCGTCTTGGCCTCCTAAAATGCTGGGATTATAGCCATGAGCCACCGGTGCCCGGCCTCTACAAAAACTTCTTTAAAATAATAGTCATGATGGCAGGCATCTGTAGTCCCAGCTGTTGGGGTGGCTCACATGGGAGAATCCCTTGAGCCTGGAAAATTGAGGTTGCAGTGAGCCGTGCTCACAGCACTGCTGTACTCTAGCCTGGGCAATACAATGAGATCCTGTCCAAAAACAACCCCACCAAAAAAATCTTAACCAAACAGTTAAGAAAATCCAAGCAATTGAAATCAGTAGGCCAATCCCAACCCCCACAAAAAGGGGGAGAAAGAGAGTTTAGAAGCCTCTACATGCCAACATCCCATTTAGACAGTTTAATCCGGCAGTTGTGGTTTTGTTAGAAAAACAGTGTTAAAGGTTTCCAATAATTCCCACAGTGGCCATAAATTATTCTGGGTGTAATTTTACCATCAGTTTAAAAATGGCCACATGAGAATGACCATGAAATCTGAATGGTCTTCTGTCAGAAAGAGGTTAAACCCCTCCCTATCTCACAGTTAGGACTATGAAGGTCACATATTAGTAAAACTCCATGTTTGTGGAGCAAATCAGTGAATGAGTCCTAGACTTTCACCCTATCCCTAATTCTTTCACTTTAATGAATGAAAATCTAATTTGTTCAGTTAATCTGTAAGAAAGCCAACAATTCAATCAGGATTAACTGGGGTTAGGAAAACTTAAGGAATCTAATCAAATATTTTCTTTTTCCTTTTTTTTTTTTTTTTTTTTTTTTTTGCGATGGAGTTTCACTGTATCACCCAGGCTGGAGCACAGTGGCTCCATCTTGGCTCACTGCAACCTCCCCCTCCCGGGTTCAAGTGATTCTCCTGCCTCAGCCTCCAGAGTAGCTGGGATTACAGGCATGTACCACTACACCTGGCTAAGTTTTTGTATTTTTAATAGAGATGGGGTTTCTTCATGCTGGCCAGGCCTTGAACTCCCAACCTCAGGTGATCCACCCACCTTTGCCTCCCAAAGTGCTGGGATTACAGGCATAAGCCACTCATGCCAGACCTTCAATTTTTTTTTTTTTTTTTTGAGACCAGTTTTGCTCTTGTCTCCAGGCTAAAGTGCAATGGCATGATTGGCTCAATACAACCTCCTCCTCCCGATTCCTCCTCCTCAGCCTCTCCAATAGCTGGGATTAAAGGTGCTAGCCACCACACACAGATAAATTGTGTCTTTTTAGTGGACATGAGGTTTCGTCATTTTGGCCAGGCTTTTCCCCACCGCTGTTCATGGAGGCCTTGAACTCTTGACCTCAGATGATCCACCCAGCTCAGCCTCCCAACAAGTTGGGATTGTGGGCGTGAGATGCCATTCCCAACCCCATTCTATTCCTTAATAATATGTTTAGAGCAGGCTAGGTGCAGTGGCTCATGCCTGTTTTTCCAGATGAAAGGATCTGGGCTTTGAATTTTCCTCTAAATGCAGTTTTGTCTTTATTCCAAAAATGTTGATTTGTGCCGTGGTTTCTGTCATTTCAACATTCAGAAGTTTTTTCTTTTTTCTTGAGACAGAATCTTGCTCTGTTGCCCAGGCTGGAGTGCAATGGAATGATCTCGGCTCACTGAAACCTCTGACTTTCTGGTTTAAGTGATTGTCCTACCTCATCCTCCCAAGTAACTTGGACTACAGGCGCCTGCCACCATGCCACGCTAACTTTTTTTTTTTTTTTTTTTTTTTTTGGTATTTTTAGTAGAGATGAGGTTTCATTGTGTTGGCCAGGCTGATCTTGAACTCCTAACCTCATGATCCACCTGCCTCAGCCTCCCAAAGTGTTGAGATTACAGGTGTGAGTCACTGCGCCTATCTAAAGTGGGTCATTTTTAACATGTCTAAGAGATGTGTACTGGAAACATCTCTGTCTTGCAAATGATCCATAATACTGTCACATAGCTTTAAAAATTTCTCACTGAAATTTTAAATAATGAGGCCAGGCGTGGAGGCTCAGGCCTATAATCCCAGAATTTTGGGAGGCCAATGTGAGTGATTTGCTTGAGTCTAGGAGTTCAAGACCGGCGTGGAAAACAGAGCGAAACCCGCTGTCTTTACAGGAGGTCAAAAAATCAAAGATTAGCTGGGAGTGTTGATGCAGGACTGTGGTCCTAGCTACTTGGGAGACTGAGGTGGAAGAATCCTTAGAGCCTGGGAGGTCACTACTGCACTGAGCTGAGATGGCACCACTGTACTCCAGCCACTCCAGCCTGGGTGACAGAGCAAGACCCTATCAGAAAAAAAAGAAAAAAGAAAGAAAAGAAAAGAAAGGAAGACAGAAGGGAGGAAAACAGGAAAAGAAGAAAGTGAGAGAGAAAGGGAAAGACAAATAGAGAAGTAAGCTTAACTACTACAAAGAAATCAAATAGAAAAACCCATTGTAGGAGTGACCAGTGAATGTTCCCAACCATCTTATTTGTAGGAACTGTGAATGTTGGCATGCAGGGCTTGGGACATAACATTCTCATTGTTTTAGAACCCTGAGTAATTAGAAATTTCCCCCAACGGTGGGAGGGGTTAGGCTTCAGGCTCCCCCATACTCACTACTCGGTGGATGGAACACTGGCTGGAAAGGAAGGGCTAGTGGTGGTCCTGCCTCCTCACTGCTTGAGAAAAGCTGGTGCTAATGACAGCAGAGACAGAACGCTAGCTTTGTGGCCACTGAGCACAGAGTAGAATTGAAGAAAACGAAGAAAAACTCTTTCACCATTGCCAGAGCACTGACTTTGGCCCTAGGAGAGGATGAGATTGCATGGGCTTGGTCTGAGAGTGATGCTCTTTCTCTGCATTTGTCCTCTGGAAGTTTTCCTTGCAGGTTGGTGAAGATGAGCATCTGGACTCCACCCAGACTCCTGGAGCTGGTGGGACGGAAGCTGCTGAGGGACCAGGCCTTGGCCGTCTGCACCCTGGAGGAGCTGCCCACGGAACTTTTCCCCCCGCTGTTCATAGAGGCCTTCAGCAGGAGACACTGTGAGGCCCTGAAGGCGATGGTGCAGGCCTGGCCCTTCCCCCGCCTCCCTCTGGGGTCCCTGATGAAGACGCCTTGCCTGGAGACCTTCCAAGCTGTGCTCCATGGACTTGATGCACTGCTGACCCAGGGGGTTCGTCTCAGGTGAGGTGGCCCAGATGGGCAGGTAGGGAGGGCCCAGGTGTCCAGAGAAGGAAGAGCTAGGTTGTGAGGAGTGGGGAGGCCCAATGGGGAGCCCACAGGCTTCTGATGGGCTGATGAGAAAGCTCAGTGAGGCCTTGGCCATTGCCCAGCTCCTCAGGGAAAGGACTGCTCATCACGCAGGGTCCGTGGAGGTCACAGGAACCTCTCTCTTAGTGGCAATGAAGGGCACCACTAAAAGTGGGAACTGAGCAGGGCACGGACGCTCACACCTGTAATCTCAGCATTTGGGACGCTGAGGAGTGTGGATCACCTGTGGTCAGGAGTTTGAAACCAGCCTGGCCAACGTGGTGAAATTCTGACTCTACTAAAAATACAAATATTAGCTGGGCATAGTGGTGAGTACCTGTCATCCCAGGTGCTTGGGAGGTTGAGGCAGGAGAATCACTTGAACCCAGGAGGTAGAAGTTGCCGTGAGCTGAAATCTCACCACTGCACTCCAGCCTGGGCGACGGAGGGAGACCTATTCTCAGAATAAAGAGAAAGTGGAATTGAACAGGCTCCAAGGGGACAGCAGGGTGGAGAAAAGTCAGGGAAAGAAAAAAGCAGGGAGGGGCGCAGCTGGCGTGCAGGATGTGAAGCTGACGTTCAGCAGTGACCGCTTACATTCTCAGCCTCTCTATCTTCCCACAGAGGAAGGAAACTTCAAGTCCTGGATTTACGGGATGTCAGTGAGAACTTCTGGATGGTGTGGTCTGAGGCCATGGCCCGCGGGTACTTACCAGATGCCACGAGGAAGAGAAAACCAGCTCAGGACTGTTCAGTGATGAGAGGACAGCAGCGCTTGACTGTGTTCGTAGACCTTTGCCTCCAGAACAGGACTCTGGATGAATGCCTCACCTGCCTCTTTCTGTGGGTCAAGCAGAGGGAAGGTTTACTACACCTGTGCTGTAAGAAGCTGAAAGTCTTGGGAACGCCCCTCCACAAAGTCCAAAACATCCTGAATATGGTGAACCCAGAGTGTATCCAGGAGGCGGAAGTGAATTGTAGGTGGCGACTGCCCGACCTGGCAGAGTTTACCCCATACCTGGGCCAGATGAGGAATCTTCACAAGCTCGCTCTCTCCAACGTCGACGTCCCTTTCTACTTTTCCCCAGAACAGAAGGAGGAGTTTGTTACCCAGGTCACCTCTCAGTTCCTCAAGCTGCACCACCTCCAAAAGCTGTATATGAACTGTGTTTCTTTCCTCGAAGGCCATCTGGCCCAGCTGCTCAGGTGAGGAAGGATGGTGAGCTTTCTCTGCAGACCGCAGCAGAGCCTTGCCAGGTCACAGTAAACGCTAGTGGGCATCTACTGTGACCGCCTATGAGGAGGTGACGGTGAAGGGGACAGTGGAATGTCCATGCATTCCCCTGTGGGCGGCTCTGTCCTGAAATGGGTATCACACAACCATTCCAATAAAGGCAGAGGGATCAGTGGGGGTAGATGCTATGGAGAGGCTGCCATGCTAGGAAGCTGGCTACTGAAGGGTTCAGCTCTAGGGAGGCTCTGTTTGTGAATTCCTCCTGAGGACGCGTGTCTAAGTTAAGATGATGAAAAATAGGTCAGGCATGGTGGCCCATGCCTGTAATCCTAGCACTTTGAGAGCCTGAGGAAAGAGGATAAGTTGAGCCCAGAAGTTTTAGAGCAGACTGGGTAACACAGCAAGACTGCTGACTAAAAATAGGAATTAATAAAAATAAAAACAAACAAGATAAATTTTTTTTTTTGAAATGAAATTTCACTTGATTGCCCAGGGGGAGTGCAGTGGCGTGATCTTGGCTTACTGCAACCTGTACCTCCCGGGTTCAAGTGATTCTCCTGCCTCAGTCTCCTGAGCACCTGGGATTACAGGTGTGGGCCACCACACCTGGCTAATTTTTGTATTTTTAGTAGAGACTAGGCTTTACCATATTGGCCAGGCTGGTCTCAAACTCCTGAGCTCACGTGATCCCCCTGCTTCAGCCTCCCAAAGTGCTGGGATTACAGGCATGAGCAAACATGCCCAGCTCAAACAAGATAATTTTTATTTGTTTGTTTATTTATTTACTTATTTATGTTTGAGACAGAGTTTCGATCTGTCACCCAGGCTGGATGCAGTGGTGCAATCTCGGCTCACTGCAACCTCCGCCTCCCGGGTTCAAAGGATTCTCCTGTCAGTCTCCTGAGTAGTTGGGATTACAGGCACTCGCCACCACACCCGGCTAAGTGTTGTATTTTACGTAAAGACCAAGTTTCACCATGTTGGTCAGGTTGGTCTCGAACTCCTGGCCTTGGCCTTCGAAAGTGCTGGGATTACAGGCGTGAGCCACCATGCCAGGCCAAACGAGATTAGTTTTAAAAAGATGTTGGGAAGTGGGGGAGTGAAGTGGGCACTGAAGAGGGGAATGCTCATCAAACCTGCACGTTTCAGAATAATACAAGCTCTGTGCTCAACAGCTTGGGGAACACAAATGATCTCATCTCTTTTTTTTTTTCCCCCCTTTTTTTTTAAGGTGGGGTTTCACCATGATGGCCAGGCTGGTCTTGAACTCCTGACCTCAGGTGATCCACCCACCTCAGTCTCCCAAAGTGCTAGGATTACCTCATCTCTAATTCCCGGTCACAATAGATTGTTTTGAGCTCCAGGTGAATTAATTACCTAGGAAACAGAAGGTCAGAGAGTAGGCACAAAGACTGGTGAAAGTGATAAATGGTTTGCGGATTAGACAGGCGTGTCAGGGACTCCTGCAGCCTGGGCACCCCAGCTGATGTTGCAGAATCCCGCCTGGGTTTGTCCGTAAGCCTGTGTCCCCTCTGGGCTCCCGTGGCCCAGAGATGTGTTTTTATCCCTGAAGGATGAGTAAAGGGAGCTTCAGGGATTCTGTGAACTTGATCCATTCCTATAAATGATGGTGAAAAGACTCAGGAGGAAATGAAATTTTTCTTTGTTTTTCTTTTCTTTTTTTTTTTTAGACACAGTCTCACTCTGTTACTAAGGCTGGAGTGCAGCAGCATAATCTCTGCTTACTGCAACCTCCACTTCCTGGGTTCTTGTGATTCTCCTGCCTCAACCTCCCAAGTAGCTGAAATTACAGGCGCCTGCCACCACGCCTGGCTGATTTTTGCATTTTTAGTAGAGATGTGGTTTCATCATTTGGTCAGGCTGTTCTCGAACTCCTGACCTCAAGTGATCCACCCATCTCAGCCTCCCAAAGTGCTCGGATTACAGGTGTGAGTTACTGCATCAGGCCTAAGATGGACTTGACCTCAGTGGCAAAGTTCTTCATCACGCAGCATCCTAAATGTTGACTATCAATCAGAATGACCTTGGGCTTGGGCAAAATGGTCTTCGTCCATCACCTTGAAGTCATCCCCCACCACCCTTCACTCACCCCTATGATTCCCCAGAACTAACTTCTTGCTCTCTCCCCAGCTGTCTGAAGACCCCGTTAAAGACCCTCGCAATAACGAACTGTGTGCTTTCGGAATCGGACTTGAGGCATCTGTCCCAGTCCCCCAGCATCAGTCAACTAATGACCCTGGACCTGAGTGGCATCAGCCTGGCCAATATGAGTCTTGTGCCTCTCCAACTTCTGCTAGAAAAAGTGGCAGCCACCCTGGAGTCCCTGGACTTAGATGACTGTGGGATCGAAGACTCCCAAGTCAATGCCATCCTGCCTGCCTTAAGCCGCTGCTTTGAGCTCACCACCTTCAGCTTTCGTGGAAATCCCATCTCCATGGCCACCCTGGAGAACCTGCTGTCCCACACAATCAGACTGAACAACTTACGCCTGGAGCTGTATCCCGCCCCACGGGAGAGTTATGATGCTTCTGGTGCTCTCTGCCGGTGGAGGTTTGCCCAACTGGGGGCTGAGCTGATGGGGAGAGTGAAGGACTTGAGGCAGACCAACAGGGTCTTGTTCTGTACCACCTGCTGCCCTCACTGTGGCCACAGGGCATTTTATGACCTGGAGGTAAATCAATGCAGCTGTTGAATATCTGCCTGTTTGCGTGGATGTATCAAATGCTTTCTTCTGGACACTTGGAGACTAAAACGTAGGTCTTAGGCACTTCCTCCAGGGAGCACAGAACCCATCGTTCCAGACACGGCTCTGAAAGTGGAAAAGGAAAAGTGATGAACCAGGGGCTGGACTTGGGGAAACACTGACATGGATTGGATGAGACTTCGGGGATCTGTATCCTATAGAGTCAAAAACGGGAATCTGAGTGTCTAGAGTGGAATTCAGGCTTGCAAATGCCTGAGGGAGTTGCCTTTGCATGGATGGTTGCCAAGAAACAGAAATAAAGGGAAACTGAGTGGAAGCTGTCTGGTGCCCTTATTATCAAGTAACCTGTTTTCCAGTTGAAGCCTCAGGAATCTTCAGTTATTGATGAAAAAAAACCAAAAGGCACTGAGTCTTGCAATCAGTAAGATTCAGCTCCAGCAAATCAAGGCATTTAAATGAAATTTGGTTACTGTAATCAATTTCCTCCCATTCTTGTTTGTTTGTTTGCAGACAGTTTCCCTTTTGTTGCCCCGGCTCACTGCAACCTCCACCTCCTGGGTTTAGGGTATTCTCCTGCCTCAACCTCCCAAGTAGCTGGGATTACAGGCATGCACCACCACGCCCAGCTAATTTTTGTATTTGTAGTAGAGACAGGGTTTCACTATGTTGGTCAGGCTGGTCTTAAACTCCTGACCTCAGGTAATCCACCCACCTGGGCCTCCCAAAGTGCTGGGATTATAGGCATGAGCTACCATGCCTGGTTCTTTTATTTTTAATTTTTTAATTTTTTATTTTATTTTTTTTTTTTTTGAGACGGAGTTTCGCTCTCGTTACCCAGGCTGGAGTGCAATGGCGTGATCTCGGCTTATGGCCTCATGAGTTCAACCTCTGCCTCCTGAGTTCAAGCAATTTTCCTGCCTCAGTCTCCTGAGTAGCTGGGATTACAGGCAGGCACCACTACACCCGCCTAATTTTTTTTTTTTTTTTTAAGTAGAGATGTGGTTTTGCTATGTTGGCCAGGCTGGTCTCAAACTCCTGATCTCAGGTGATCCACCTGCCTTGGCCTCCCAGAGTGCTGAGGTTACAGGCGTGCACCTGTAAAATGGGTGAGAGGCCATTGCTCCCGGCTGTTTTTAAATGAACATAATGGTGAGATAGCCATGTGGTTGGGGGGTCCCCGGAGAATCTCCCACCAGCCTGGAGAATCTCTCACCAGCCTGCACACTGTTGGAACGCGCAGCGGGGTGGAGCTTCGGGAGTAGCTCTCTCCGCATGGCGGTGGAGTCTGGCATTGAGGAGAGTTCCTGTTCCGTCTTTTTCCTTTTCATGCCGTATAATCCTGCTTTACTCACCCTTCAAACCGTCTGCAAGCCTGAATTTTTGTGGCCATGGGACGAACAAGGACCCAGTCTTCAGCCGAACTAAGGAAGTCCTGCAACAATGGAACCTAATTTAGGGAGTCCCTTTAGTCTCCTAACTGGGTTCACTGATGGAACTGAGATTGTGGGCTGTGTGGGACCATAGGAAACTCCCATTCCCATTGTTTTCAACCTTTAGGTTGCAAAGGCATTTCTTTTTTGGTGGGGGTTGGGGGGACAGGAGTGTCGCTCTGTCACCCAGGCTGGAGTGCAGTGGCAGGCTCTTGGCTCACAGCAAGCTCCGCCTACCGAATTCAAGTGATTCTCGGGCCTCAGCGCCCCCCCCCCATCCCCCTTCCCCAGTAGCTGGGTCTACAGGTGCCCACCATCACATCCGGCTAATTTTTTTTGCATTTTTAGAAGAGACCAGGTTTCACCATGTTGGTCAGGCTTGTTTTGAACTCCTGACCTCACGTGATCTACCCATCTTGGCCTCCCAAAGTGGTAGGTTTATAGGCATGAGCCACTGCACCAGACCTTTTTAAATTTTGAGACAGTTTCACTCTGTCCCCCAGGCTGGAGTGCAAGTGGCATGATCTCAGCTCACTGCACTTCTGTCCCCTGGGGTTCAAGCGATTCTCCTGCCTCGGGCTCCCGAGTGGCTGGGATTATTTTTGAGACCGGGTTTCACCATATTGATTGACCAGGCTGGTCTCCAATTCCTGACCTTATGATCCACCCACCTCCGCCTCTGAAAGTGCTGAGATTACAGGCATGAGCCACCGCTCCTGGCTGAGAAGACTTTTTTTTTTTTTTTTTTTCTCAAAAAAGTGGAGATCTGAGATTGCCGTCCGTAATATTTCACAGTGCTGTTAGAGTTTAGTGGAGCAATGGCTAATAATTCATGGATTAGGAGTGATCTTGCCTGCTTTTTATTTAATTTAATTTAATTTATTTATTTATTTGAGACGGAGTTTCGCTCTTGTTACCCAGGCTGGAGTGCAATGGCGCGATCTTGGCTCACCGCAACCTCTGCTTCCTGGGTTCAGGCAATTCTCCTGCCTCAGCCTCCTGAATAGCTGTGATTACAGGCACGCGCCACCATGCCCAGCTAATTTTCTGTATTTTTAGTAAAGACGGGGTTTCACCATGTTGACCAGGATGGTCTCCATCTCTTGACCTGGTGATCCACCCGCCTCGGCCTCCCAAAGTGCTGGGATTACAGGCTGGAGCCACTGTGCCCGGCCTGTGTTTTTAGTAGAGATGGGGTTTTTCCATGTTGGTCAGGCTGGTCTCAAACTCCCGCCCTCAGGTGATCTGCCTGCCTCAGCCTCCCAAAGTGCTAGGATTACAGGTGCAAGCCACTGTGCCCAGCAATGATCTGAGTCTTCATCATACAGCACCTTGAATGCTGACCATCATCTACTGATGGGAACAAACTTGTATTTGGGTGACCAGCAACGTGGACCAGCTATCTCGAGCCCCTGGGAGCCCTGCTAGAGAAAGCTGCTGCTAGCTAGTCTTGAGAGCCTCCTCTTACAGGACTGTGGGATTCAGGACACGCAACTCAGGGTCATCCTGTCTGCCCTGAGCCGCGGCTCCCGGCTCACCACTTCCTAGTTTTACGGAAATGAGGCCTGTGAAGGCTCTGAAAGGCCTGCTGTGTCACACAGGCGGGCTGAGCGAGGCAGGCCAGGAGACGCACCCTGCCCCTCTGAAGAGTCTTGACAGCAGGGGTCATGTCAGTTGGGAGATCCTCACCCTGATTTGGGCTGAGCTGATGCGTGTCCTCAGAGAAGTAAGGCGGCCCCAGAGGGTCTTCTTTGGGCTTGACCCCTGCCCTTCCTGTGGTGCATGGCCGTCTGAGAAACTGGAGTTCCATCCTTGCTCCTAGGGAAGGCCTGGTTAAGGGGGTTGGATACTCGCCCTTACGGACACTTGGGCCCTAAAATCAAGGACGTGGGTGCTTTTTTTTTTGACTCAGGGTCTCGCTCTATCACTCAGGCCCAAGTGCAGTGGCAGAATCTCAGCTCACTGCAACCTTCGCCTCCTGGGTTTAAGTGATCCTCCTGCCTCAGCCTCCTGAGTAGCTGGTGTTATGGATGTGCGCCACCACACCCGGTTAATTGTTTTTTGTTTGTTTGTTTTTTTTTTTTGGTAGAGACAGGGTTTCATGAGCTTGGCAAGGCTGGCCTCCTTGAGGTCACTCCTGACCTCAAGTGATCTGCCCACCTCGGCCTTCCACAGTGCCGGGTTTACAGGCATGGGCAGCCTAGCCCGGTCAGGTGCATCTTAAAGGAAGACAGAGCTGTGCGTTTCAGGCAGGTGCTCACTGTCAGTGGATAAAGCAACAGTGACTCAGCAGGGAGCAGTACTGGGTGACTGGGCGTCCATGAGGCCTTCAGGGACTTTTGTCCTAGAGTTAGAAATAGAACCTGAAGTTATAGATTGATGGCATGAGTTAATCCCTGCGAGGGTGGTTATTAAAAAAATGTCAGCCATTTATACATCAGAAATCTCTAGTTACTGATGAGAGGTACTAAGTTGTGACTGAGGTTCAGCTGTAGGAAGTCAAGGCATCCAGAGTGAAATTTGATCATTTTGATTAATTCCCACCCCTCCTCCACTTCTCATCTAGTTCTTCCTTAATTCTCCCGTGCCTGTTCACTAAGTTCATCCACAAAAGATGCACACTTGGGGCCTGGAACATTCTGTGTGGGCAGTAATGGTGAGCTACTGAAGTCTACCCTCTTTTCAGGATCCCTCGCCGCGCCTCAGGTACTGAGACTCAGCTGACCCCAAATGGGCAGATCTAGAGGAATCTGTTCCTGTTCACTGGCCCTGCCAGGGAACGGCTTCACTGCACAAGGGGCTGCCCCCTGACCTTGAAGGGAATGGCCATAGTGCGTATTGCAGGAGCCTCGTGACATCACCACCCCATGCCTGTCCTCATGATGGCTAGTGGGTTTTACTGAATTAAAGCACTTGGGTCCAATTTCCCTTTTGGAAAAATGCATACAGCATATTCTAAGTATTTCTAGCCCACATTAATAGAAAAATACATCTTTTGGAAAACTAATTCGTATCAATGAGATATCTTCTCATAAATAACATCTCCCTTCTCTTATCAAGAAACACCACTTAGAATGGTATGAGATGGTATCTCAATGTTGTTTTGATTCACATTTCTCTAATGACCAGTGATGATGAGCTTTTTTCATACGTTTGTTAGCTGTATAACTGTCCTATTTTTGAGAAGTGTCTATTCATATCGTTTGCCCACTTTTTGGAGGGGTTTGTTTTTTCCTGTAAATTTGTTTTAAGTTCTTTATAGATTCTGGATATTAGCCCTTTATCAGATGGGTAGATTTCGAAAATTTTTTCCCATTCTGTCAGTGGTCGGTTCACTCTAATGTTAGTTTCTTTTGTCGTACAGAGCTCTTTAGTACAATTAGATCCCATTTGTCTATTTTGGCTTTTGTTGCCATTGCTTTTGGTGTTTGAGTCATGAAGTCCTTGCCCATGCCTATGTCCTGAATGGTATTGCCCAGGTTTTCTTCTAGGTTTTTTTTTTTTTTTATAGGGTTAGATCTGATGTTTAAATCTTTAATCCATCTGGAGTTAATTTTTGCATAAAGTGTAAGAAAGGGATCCAGTTTCAGCTCTCTGCATAAGGCTAGCCAGTTTTCCTAACACCATTTATTAAATAGGAAATCCTTTCCCCATCGCTTTTTTTGTCAGGGCTTTCAAAGATGTGATGGAGAGAGCTGTAAACCGTCATTTTCAGCAAGCTGACAAGAACGGAAAACTAAACACTGCATGTTCTCACGTGTAAGTGTGAACATGTTCTCGCGCATGTTGAGCAATGAGAACACATGGACACAGGGAGGGGAACATCACTCACAGGTGCCTGTTGTGGGGTTGGGGGATAGGGGTGGGGAAGGGATAGCAGGGGGTGGGGGGATAATGGAGGAATAGCATTAGGAGAAATACCTAATGTTGATGAGGGGTTGATGGATGCAGCAAACCACCATGGCATGTGTATACCTACGTAACAAACCTGCATGTTCTGCATATGTAGCCCAGAACTTAAAGTATTTTTAAAAAAAGATAGTTATCATGATGCAGCATTCCTTAATATAAAAGTCTTATTATAATATTGTATGTGTTTTTATTTACTTAAAAGCATTATATATTTTTGGTTAAAATATGTTTGATGAATTATGTATCAGTGATATTAATTCTCCATTTTTAGATATTAAGAAACCATGCTGAAAGGCTGGGCATGGTGGCTCACACCTGTAATCCAAGCACTTTGGTGGCAAAGGTGGGCGGATCACCAGAGGTCGGGAGTTCAAGACCAGCCTGACCAACATGGTGACACCCCGTCTTTATAAAAGAAAAAAACTTTACACTGAGATAAAACAAAAGAGGAACCTGTCCAGGGTGCTGACCTACATGTATGCAGCCCATGTGGGCCAGGAAGTTCTCTGATGCTTCACTCAGGTGAACCTGGGCTGACTCTTGACCTGGTTGATCTCACACTCCTAGTCTCAAGTGTTCCTCCTGTCCTGGCCTCCCAAACTGCTGAAAGTATAGGCATGGACCACCGTGCCTAGTCTTAACAATTTTTAAAATTATTATGGATACATAAAACTTGCATATTTACAGGGTACATTTGATATTCTTTTTTTTTTTTTCTTGGAGATGGAGTCCCACTCTATCCCCCAGACTAGAGTGCAATGGCATAATCTCAACTCACTGCAACCTCTGCCTCTTGGGTTCAAGCAATTCTCCTGCCTCAGATTCCTGAATAGCTTGTCCTACAGGTGCGTGCTAACACACCTGGCTAATTTTTGTACTTTCAGCAGAGGTGGGGTTTCACCATGTTGGCCAGGCCTGTCTTGAACTGACCTTGTGAACCACCCACCTCAGCCTCCCAAAGCCCTGGGATTACAGGCGTGAGCCACCACACTGGCTTATTATTCCTGCTTTTAAAAGTTGGTCAATTCTTTTGTGTTTATTTCAGAGTTTATATCAGAACAACTCACAGTAATATATACCTCTACTAGAACTTGTCATATAGTCGAAGACAAAGTAGTTAACAATTTTACAAATAGTAGATTGCCTTTGGAGGGATTGATAATTACAAAATATGTAAACACTTCTGGCAGAAGCACATCAAATATGGACACGAGTGAGCAATGTTTGCCCTCAAAGATTTCTTTTTTTCCTTTTTTTAAAAATTTAATTAATTTTTTTTAGAGGTGGGGTTTCACCCTGTTGGCCAGGCTGGTCTTGAATTCTAACCTCATGATCCGCCCACCTCAGCCTCCCAAAGTGCTTGGATTACAGGCGTAAGCCACCACACCCGGCCTTTTTTTCTTTTTCTTTTTCTTTTTTTTTTTTTAAGAGGTAGAGTCTCACTCTATCACCCAGGCTGGAGTACAGTGATGCAATCTTGGTTGACTGCCAACCTCTGCATCCTGGGCTCAAGCAATCCTCCCCACTCAGCCCCCAGAGTAGCTGGGAGTCTAGGTGCATGCCACCTGGTCCAGCTAATTATTTGTAGTTCAGGTAGAGTTGGGACTTCGTCGTATTGCACAGACTGGTCTCCAGCTCCTGAGCTCAAGAGATCTACTCACTTTAGCCTCCCAAAATGCTGGGATTACAGGCATGAGCCACCGTGCCTGGCCAAAGGTGGTTGTTAAAATTAAAGCTTCTACTCATAACATTGAACCTAAATGTCAAGGAAATGCATTAGCAGACTTTTATGTGAACTCAGCTACCACCAGAGTTTTAAGAAATTGGATTAAGTTGTTTCACGTCAAATTATTTATGACAATTTGTGCCATAAACAATACTGTGCACCTGAATTGGAATAACTGAAATAGTATCTGAAAGGATTCACATTTAATCCCGAATGAGGACTCACTGATGGCCTCAATGGCCACCTTATCCTTCCCGAGTTCCTGAAGTTGCCACTATTAAAGGCTCTGTACTCCACAGTCCATCATGTTGTAGAAAAAATTGTCGAATTTGTGAAAACAGGTGTTGGGATGATTGGTTTTTGCTTGTTTGTTTTTAATTGAGATGGAGTCTTGCTCTGTCGCCCAGGCTGGAGTGCAGTGGCTCAATCTCAGCTCACTGTAACCTCTGCCTCCCGGGTTCAAGCAATTTTCCTGACTCAGCCTTCTGAGTAGCTGGGATTACTGTTGTACAGAACCATGCCCAGCTAATTTTTTTTATTTTTAGTAGAGACAGTTTCACCATGTTGGTCAGGCTGGTCTCGAACTGCTTACCTCGTAATCCACCTGCCTCTGCCTCCCAAAGTGCTGGGATTACAAGGGTGAGCCACTGCGCCCGGCCTGGGATGATTGGTGTTAACCTGTACGTTTGGATTATAACCAGTGTCTGGCAAATGAAACTCACAACAGCCAAAAGATTCATAAGCTTTCATGTGGTATATTTCTACTACCTGCTAGAGCATTTGAAGATCGGCAGGTGGATTTCCTTCAATTGCCATGCTCAGTGGGATATCAAATTCCTGCAATTGTATGCCTGTTTTCAGGATGTAAGGAGGCTTTGCCTTACAGAAAGACTGTTGCAACAGTAGCGAAAAAACTCACTAAAAAATATTTCTCTGATGGGGCATTCCTAGAGAAATCTCCAGTGATAGGAAAACTCCGTTGGCTGAACAGTTTATCAGAGTTAAATAAGATTTTACACAATCAGCAATATGACCTTATCATTCTTTTTTTTTTTTTTTTTTTTGAGACGGAGTTTCGCTCTTGTTACCCAGGCTGGAGTGCAATGGCGCGATCTCGGCTCACCACAACCTCCGCCTCCTGGGTTCAGGCAATTCTCCTGCCTCAGCCTTCTGAGTAGTTGGGATTACAGGCACGAGCCACCACGCCCACCTAATTTTTTGTATTTTTAGTGGAGACGGGGTTTCACCATGTTGACCAGGATGGTCTCGATCTCTCGACCTCGTGATCCACCCGCCTCGGCCTCCCAAAGTGCTGGGATTACACGCTTGAGCCACCACGCCTGACCGACCTTATCATCTCTCCAAAAGTTGAACAAACAAATGTTATCTTGAATCAAAAATGAGCTAAACTAACCAAAGGCTGGGATACTTTATTTTATTGAGATGGAGTCTCGCTCTATTGCCCAGGCTGGAGTCCAGTGGCAATTTTGGCTCACTGCAACCTCCCTTTCCCGGGTTCAAGCAATTCTCCTGCCTCAGCCTGTCAAGTAGCTGGAATTACAGGCATGAGCCACCATGCTAATTTTTGTATTTTTAGTAGAGACGAGGTTTCACAATGTTGGCCCGGCTGGTCTCAAAACCCCTGACCTCGATATCTGCCCAACTCAGCTGGGATTACAGGTGTACACAGTGACCAGCATTTTTTTTTTTTTTTTTTTTTTTTTGAGTTGGAGTCTCACTCTGGTGCCTGGAGTGCAGTGGCTTGATCTCAGCTCACTGCAATCTTTGCCTCCCAGGGTAAAGCCATTCTTCTGCCTCAGCCTCCTGAGTAGCTGGGACTAAAGGCGTGTACCACCATGCCCAGCTAATTATTGTATTTTCAGTAGAGATGAGGTTTCATAACACTTGTAAAATATTTCTATTCCTCATTCCAATTACAGTGTGATTCTTTTTCAGTGTAACTGGGCCATATTGGTGAGAGATCTTTCCACAACACCTCCCTTCTCTATCAGGGAAGACTAGCGCAGGGTGCTTTGGAATCACACATCATCAGAGGGTGGATAATGATCAAGTGCCTCTAAATGACAGGTGACCTTCCCTGTGCTAAGAACTTTACACAAAGGGCACCCAAGTGAAGGACCCTGCTGAGGATCAGGGCCTGATGTTGGGCAGAAACCTTAGGTAAGAGGCCAGTTGCCCTGCAGGGGAAGCATTCCCACCCAGCTTATGAGACCCCCGTAGATTCAATGACATGATGCACGTTGAAGGCTGGGCATGGGGCCTACCATCTGCTAGCTCAATAAACGCATCTTTTTCTTCTTTTCTCTTTTAGCAGAATCCCCAGCATTCTTCATCTTATATTTTTTGAGATGGAGTTTTGTTCTAGTTCCCCAGGCTAGAGCGCAAAGGCATGATCTCAGCTCACTGCAACCTCCGCCTCCCAGGTTCAAGTGATTCTCCTGCCTCAGCCTCCTGAGCAGCAGGGAGTACAGGTGTGCACACAACACCTCGCTAATTTTTGTATTTTCAGTACAGACAGGGTTTTACCATGTTGGCCAGGCCGGTTTAGAAACCCTGTCCTCATGATCCAACCACCTCAGCCTCCCAAAGTGCTGGGATTATAGGCGTTAGCCACAATGCCCAAACTAATTGAAATAAGAAAGCTAAAGAAACCTTCTTTCTTTTCATTTTTTTTGAGACAGAGTTTTGCTCTGGGTGCCCAGGCTGGAGTGCAATGGTGTGATCGTGACTCACTGCAACCTCTGCCTCCCAGGTTCAAGCGTTTCTCCTGCCTCAGCCTCCCAAGTAGCTGGGATCACAGGCATGCACCACCACTCCCGGCTACTTTTTTGTACTTTTAGGAGAGACAGAATTTCTCATGTTGGTCAGGCTGGTCTCAAACTCCCAACCTCAGGTGATCTGCACCTCAGCCTTCCAAAGTCCTGGGATTACAGGCGTGTGCCACCACACCTTGCCTAATCTTTTTCTTTTCTCAATAGATGGTATCATAGTATTAGCTTTTATGCACCTAGGACTTGCTCTCAATATGACTCAGTACTGCAAGACCTTGACGCAGTAGTTCAAAGAATATTTCCAGTAGGGGAAGGAGGCTTTCAATGATGGTTAGACCTCCATGCCCTAGTGTTGGGAGATTGCATCTTTTAGAAATGACACCAAGGGAAATCTGCCCATGTGCATCATTCACTGGGACCATACCAGGTGACTTAAAATTAAGGACATCCAAGGAAAAACCTTCCCTAGAAGCAGACCCCATCACACAGTAAACAGATTTTCCCAGACAATGGAACAAGACTCCATTCGATCTTCTTCCCTGGACTGAGACTTGGGTTTATTTTGCATTAACACGAAATGCTCAAACCTATATTTTATTTTGTCAGGTACTTTCAGCACTCAAAGCCAACACCTTCTAAAGTCTCCTGTTCAAAATTTAGCCACTATCACTTACCAAAGCAATTGCTGGCTACAGAGTCATTTAGATGAATGGGAAGGGTCACAACTAATGGTAGGACCTGCTCTCATACACAGTTGGGTAGCAATTGAGGACGCTAACTTCATGATAAGGTTTGTTATCCTTCCTTTAGCAAGTTGGTCCATTCTTTTTTTATTTTTTATTTTTTATTTTTTTGAGATAGTCTCGCTCTGTCGCCCAGGCTGGAGTAGGGTGGCGCGATCTTGGCTCACTGCAGCCTTCTGGATTCAAGCAATTCTCCTGCCTCAGCTTCCCAAGTAGCTGGGACTACAGGCACCCGCCACCGTGCCCAGCTAATATTTTGTATTTTTAGTAGATTCAGGATTTCACTGTGTTAGCCAGGATGGTCTCCATCTCCCAATCTCATGATCCATCCACCTCGGCCTCCCAAAGTTCTGGGATTACAGGCTTGAACCACTGCCCCCGGCCTTAATATTTTCAGTCAAATGACTTGGCACTGAGAAGAAGCTATAGATGTAAATGCGTGGCCTATGACTTTTGTTGATTTCATTACTGATAATTTATCTGTATGCATAGGAAGCATTAGCGTAACTGGGTCTTATCTAGGTAGTGTCCCAGCCTCCCTTATAATCACTCTTTGGTCTGACACACATTATGAATACTGGAATGCTCTAGTAGCAATTAGAATGCCAGTAGACATAGAATCAGTACATGACCATGTTACTCTCTGCCATATAATCAGAGAACTTACTGAAATGAGATATAGGTTCATTGGAAATTCTAGAGGCAAATAGAATGCCTCTATAGGTCTACTATATGCAATAAATAATAGTTTTATTTATTGGATGCATCAATACTCAGGGCATGTTTGGAGAGGAACCTATTTATTCTTCAATGGAGATGGTCTGCCAGGATTACTTTATACAATTCATAGAAATATTTCTTTCTTCCCACCCCAATTCAAACCATTATCATGCAACCTGGTGTCAATGGAAGTCAAGGCTGTTGAGGCAGAAATAAATAAAGCTTCACTGAATGCTAAATGTGAGGATTGACCTGGAAGACACACACCGACAAACAGGGTATGTTCCAACGTCTGTCAGAAGTTGGAATGCTTTTGTGAGAAAGGTTAAAAGAAGGGAATGGGACTCCTCATATCAGCTTTCTAAAAATTTTCTTTTGTCTTATTGACCTGGCAAGGATCCAATAGAGTTTTATTTCTGTATTTTTCATTGGAAGGTGCAATAAGGAGGTTACAGTTATTGGCTTTAGATGACAACATAACAGGCTAGAACATTTACTTGCAAGACAGCCAGCAAAACTTCATGATCCGAATCAGATCAGCGTCCTCACTGTCAGTAGGTGAAGGCTTCATCAGTACTTGAAGAGTTTGAGGCACTTGTGAACTCATAATCAGATTCTTTTAAATATTTTATTTTATAATTTTTTCTTTAAAGACGGGGTTTCACCATGTTGGTCAGGCTGGTCTTGAACTCCCGACATCAGGTGATCCACCCACCTTGGCCTCCAAAGTGCTTGGATTATAGACGTGAGCCACCACACCCGGCTAATCAGATTCTTTACTTAGGGACAGGATATGAGCCAATCATAAGACCTTCCACAGGCGGTTAATTTGGAAGCCTGCCTAATGTGACCTGTAGGTTTCCACTGGCAAGATGCAGGTACAGATATGACAAAGAATAACCATGACCTTCATATCACCCCCACCTGGTGAGTAATTGGATCCTTTTGACCTTTTCTCTACATAAAACCAGGTCACTCATCTTGTATAGCAACAAAATATATAGTCTACCTAATGAAGAAAGAGACTCTGTGGAAAAAAAAAAATTATTATGACATAAGCAAAGCAGCTGGGCATGGTGGCACGTGCCTGTAGTCCCAGCTACTTGAGAGGCTGAGGTGGGAGGATCGCTTGAGCCTAGGAGTTCTGGGCTGTAGTACGCTATGCCCATCGGATGTCCACACTAAGTTTGGCATCAATATGGTGACCTCCTGGGAGTGGGGGACCCCCAGGTTGCCTAAGGAGGGGTGAACTGGCCCAGGTCAAAAAGGGAGCAGGCCAAAACTCCAATGCTGATCAGTAGTGCACGCCTTTGAAGAGCCACTGCACTCCAGCCTCGGCAACAAAGCGAGACCCTGTATCTTTAAAAAAAAAAAAAAAAAAGGGCCAGGCGCGGTGGCTCAAGCCAGTAATCCTAGAACTTTGGGAGGCCAAGGTGGGTGGATCACGAGGTCAAGAGATCGAGACCATCCTGGTCAACATGGTGAAACCCCGTCTCTACTAAAAATACAAAAAATTAGCTGGGCATGGTGGCTTGTGCCTGCAATCCCAGCTACTCAGGAGGCTGAGGCAGGAGAATTGCCTGAACCCAGGAGGCGGAGGTTGCGGTGAGCCAAGATCGTGCCACTGCACTCCAGCATGGGTAACAAGAGTGAAACTCCATCTCAAAAAAAAAAAAAAAAAGAAAAAAAAAGAAAAAGAAAAGAAATGAGCAAAGCAATGGAAATAAATGTGATATTATTCAGGGAGGTAAAGAAAGACAAAGGTTTTGAAAGACAAATAAGGAGGATTACATAAATTGTTTTGAAAGACTCATCCTTGCTCATAAGAATAAAAACCACCAGGCGCAGTGGCTCACACTTGTAATCCCAGCACTTTGGGAGGCCAAGGCAGGCGGATCACCAGGTCAAGAGATCAAGACCATCCTGGCCAACATAGTGGAACCCCGTCTCTACTAAAAATTAAAAAAAAAAAAATGGTCGGATGTGGTGGCTCACGCCTGTAATCCAAGTACTTTGGAGGCCAAGGTGGGCAGATCACCTGAGTTCACGACTAGCCTGACCAACATGGTGAAACCCCGTCTTAAAAACAAATAAAAAAATTAAGGTGGGCATGGTGGCGTTCATCTCTAGTCCCAGCTAATTGAGAGGCTGAGGCAGGAGAATCGCTTGAACCCAGGAGGTGGAAGTTGCAGTGAGCCAAGATTATGCCACTGTATTCCAGCCTGGTGCCTGACAACAGAGCAAGACTGTCTCAAAAAAAAAAAAAAAAAAAAAAAAAAAAAAGAATATAAACCAAGGAGGCATCAGTGCAAGGTTGGATAGATTCCTCCTTCACCCCCTCAATGACCCCAACATCTTTACCAAGTCTTGACTCACTGGCAGAATCCAATTAAAACACCCACCTCAACCCTGACCAGCCCCCACTCTCACTTCCCTTTGTAATTTTGACATGACTCTATTACAGGACCATCAGGTTCCTAAGCCTGGTGCACAGTAGCACACCAGTATTCTGAGACAGCAGGGTTTGCAGCAGAGAGTTTAATGTTCACAGGATGACTGAATGAGAAGCTGGGAAGAGACCCTCAAATTCATCTCCCCAAGGAGTACTGAGGGTTTTCAGGAAATCATGGATAGCAAGGAGCTGGAAATTTGGAGTACTTTGGTGGCAGGGAGAGGTATGAAGTCAACAGGATGTAGAAACTGCATTCTTGGTGAGTTGGTGCCTTACAGGGCCCTTCAAATCAGCTGGCATCAATAGTTTAACTGACATGCAGAAGCTGAAAGAATATCTCCAATGAAAAAGTTAATGTTTTACAACGTTTAAATTGTCTGCAGTGCAGTTAAGGTGAACCGTAATCTAAGGTCTGCAAGATTTTTGGATGGTAGGCTGCCAGCAACCATGAGGAAGCAGGCCAGAGAGCAAGCTAACCTCATGATGAATTCGGAATGGGCTGCAAGCTTGGTTTATTTTTGTTTCTCCCCCTCCCTTCTCCACTGATTAAATTGATAAGGTTTATAGGTATTGTTTCTTTTTTTTTTTTTTATTGAGACGGAGTTTCACTCTTGTTACCCAGGCTGGAGTGCAATGGCGAGATCTCGGCTCACCACAACCTCTGCCTCCTGGGTTCAAGCAATTCTCCTGCTTCAGCCTCCTGAGTAGCTGGAATTACAGGCGTGTGCCACCATGCACAGCTAATTTTCGTATTTTTAGTAGAGACGGGGTTTCACCATATTGACCAGAATGGTCTCGATCTCTTGACCTCGTGATCCACCTGCCTCGGCCTCCCAAAGTGCTGGGATTACAGGCTTGAGCCACCGCGCCGGGCCTAGGTATTGTTTCAATTTCTTCCAGAGAAGCCTTAACCTAAGCCCTGAGACCAATCACACCCTCAGTGGCACCTCTCTTCCAATTCAATGAGTGAATAATCTGGTACATTAGGTGATGTAAAACCCACAAGACCATCTGATACATGACAGTTTTATTCTGATTTTGTAGGGATGATGCCTCAGTTTTTATAAATCTTTTTTTTTTTTTTTTTTTTTTTTCTGAGATAGAGTCCTGTCTGTCTCCCAGGCTGGAGTACAGTGGCATGATCTTTGCTCACTGCAACCTCCGCCTCCTGGGTTCAAGCGATTCTGCCTCAGCCTCCCAAGTAGCTGGCATTGCAGGCGCTGCCACAGCTGCTAATTTTGTATTTTCAGCAGAGCTGGGTTTTCTCCATGTTGGTCAGGCTGGTCTGGAACTCCCATCCTCAGGTCATCCACCTGCTTTAGCCTCCCAAAGTGCTGGGATTACAGGTGTGAGCCACTGTGCCTGGCCTATAAAGCTATTTTAACTAGAAAACATTTTTATAATTTTGATGTGTTCTCCTGACAACACTACTTTCAGGGTTTATTTTTCTGTCTGTTGTCCAGAACAGATTGAAGCCTTCCCTGCCTCACACTCAGAACTATACAGGTCACATATTAGTAAAATTTCATCAGTGTTTGTGGAGTTCATTAATGAATGAATTCTTTTTTTTTTTTTTTTTTTTGACAGCATCTCCCTCTATCACCCAGGCTGGAGTGCAATGGCACAATCTCAGCTCACTGCAACCTCTGCCTCCTGGGTTCAAGAGATTTTCACATCTCAGCCTCCAGAGTAGCTGGAATACAAACATTTTTCTATTTTTAGAGACGGGGTTTCACCATGTTGGCTAGGCTGGTCTTGGGCTCCTGACCTCAGGCGAGCCACCCTGTCTGGCCTTGAATGAATGAATTCACTTCCACCTGATCCCTAACGCTTTCAATTTCTTGATTCAGGAAATGAATATGAATATCTGATACTAATAGATTTCTGATTCAATCAATTAATCTTCAGAGAGCCAAAATCCCAATCAGGATTAATTGGGTGTAGATTCAGAAATCCAATCAGATATCACTTTTTGATTGGAAGCTAGCAGTGGATACTTGGAGGGGATGGGATGGGAGTGGTGATTACAAAGGTCAATAAAAGCTTCAAAAGACCCACGGGAGAGACCATAAGTCTTCGAACCTGGAGTTACTGCTTGTTTCTTGAGGTCTGAGCACCCTGCAAACTGAGTCCAGATCTGGTAAGTCACCAATCTTTGTAAGGCCCCTCCTGTACGGCCCCTTCCACTTGATCTACAGTCAGCCTGTCTGGCATGGGGAGAATTCAGCCTAAGATGGCACAGAGTTATATCTTGTCATTTTTGTTTTTGTTTTTACTTTTTTCATACGAACAGTATGAAAAACAGCTTTGATTTCTTCCTCTAAATGGAGTTTTAAAGCCTGGTCAAAAGGGTGAAACCCCATCTTTACTAAAAATATAAAAATTAGCCAGGCATGGTGGTAGTCACCTGTAATTCCAGCTACTAGGGAGGCTGAAGCAGAATTATTTGAACCCAGAAGACAGAGGTGGCAGTGAACTGACACGGTGCCACTGTACTCCAGCCTGGGCCACAGACTGAGCATCCGTCTCAAAAAAAAAAAAAAAAAAATGCAGTTTTGTCTTTATTTCAAAAATTTTGATTTGTGCTTTGGTTTATGTCATTTCAAAATTCTTACAGGGTAGGCTCAGGCCTCACACCCGTAATCCCAGTATTTTGGGAGGCCGAGGCAAGCAGATCACCTGAGGTTGGGTGTTCTACACCAGCCTGGTCAACAGGGCAAAACCCCGTCTCTACTAAAAAATAATAAAAATAATATATAATTAGCCGGACCTGGTGGCACATGCCTGTAATCCCAGCTACTCCGGAAGCTGAGGAAGAGGAGTCACTTGAACCTGGGAGGCAGAGGTTGTGTGAGCCGAGATCTTGCCATTGCACTCCAGCCTGGGCAACAAGAGCAAAACTCCATGTCAAAAAAAAAAAAAAGCTGGGCATGGTAGCTCATGCCTGTAATTTCAGCACTTTGGGAGGCTGAGGCCAGCGTGACCAACTTGGCAAAATCTTGTCTTTACTAGAAATACAAAAATTAGCTGGGCACAGTGGTGGGTGCCTGTTAACCCTACTCAAGAGGTTGAGGCAAGAGAATCCCTTGAACCTGGGAGGCGTAGGTCGCAGTGAGCCAGGACCCTGTCATTGCACTCTAGCCTGGGGGACCAAAAAAAAAAAAAAATTCTTGGTGGGAGCAGAAACTCATGCTTATAACCCAAAAGTTTGGGAGGCTAAGGCGGGAGGATCATTTCAGCCTAGGGATTCAAGACCAATCTGGGCAACATGGCAAACCCCCATCTCTACAAAATATTTTTTGGGGGGTTGAGGTGTTAGAGTCTCACTCTGTTGCCCAGGCTGGATCACAGTGCTGTGATCTCGGCTCACTGGAAGTGAGACTGCAGTCTCACTCTGCCTCCCAGGCTCCAGCTATTCTCTTGCCTCAATCTCCCGAGTAGCTGGGATTACAGCCACCTGCCACCATGCTCAGCTAATTTTTGTGTTTTTAGTAGAGGTGGAGTTTCACCATGTTGACCAGGCTGGTCTCAAACTCCTGACCTCAAGTTATCCACCCGTCTTGGCCTCCTAAAATGCTGGGATTATAGCCATGAGCCACCGGTGCCCGGCCTCTATAAAAAGCTTCTTTAAAATATTAGTCATGATGGCAGGCATCTGTAGTCCCAGCTGTTGGGGTGGCTCACATGGGAGAATCCCTTGAGCCTGGAAAATTGAGGTTGCAGTGAGCCGTGCTCACAGCACTGCTGTACTCTAGCCTGGGCAATACAATGAGATCCTGTCCAAAAAAAACCCCACCAAAAAAATCTTAACCAAACAGTTAAGAAAATCCAAGCAATTGAAATCAGTAGGCCAATCCCAACCCCCACAAAAAGGGGGAGAAAGAGAGTTTAGAAGCCTCTACATGCCAACATCCCATTTAGACGGTTTAATCCGGCAGTTGTGTTTTGTTAGAAAAACAGTGTTAAAGATTTCCAATAATTCCCACAGTGGCCATAAATTATCCTGGGTGTAATTTTACCATCAGTTTAAACATGGCCACATGAGAATGACCGTGAAATCTGAATGGTCTTCTGTCAGAAAGAGGTTAAACCCTTCCCTATCTCACAGTTCGGATTATGAAGGTCACACATTAGTAAAATTCCATGTTTGTGGAGCAAATCAGTGAATGAGTCCTAGACTTTCACCCTATCCCTAATTCTTTCACTTTAATGAATGAAAATCTAATTTGTTGAGTTAATATGTAAGAAAGCCAACAATTCAATCAGGATTAACTGGGGTTGGGAAAACTTAAGGAATCTAATCAAATATTTTCTTTTTCCTTTTTTTTTTTTTTTTTTTTTTTTTTTTTTTTTGAGATGGAGTTTCACTGTATCACCCAGGCTGGAGCACAGTGGCTCGATCTTGGCTCACTGCAACCTCCACCTCCCAGGTTCAAGCGATTCTCCTGCCTCAGCCTCCAGAGTAGCTGGGATTACAGGCATGTACCACTACACCTGGCTAAGTTTTTGTATTTTTAATAGAGATGGGGTTTCTCCATGTTGGCCAGGCCTCGAACTCCCAACCTCAGGTGATCCACCAACCTTTGCCTCCCAAAGTGCTGGGATTACAGGTATAAGCCACTGATGCCAGGCCTTCAATTTTTATTTATTTATTTATTTATTTTTTATTTTTTTTTGAGACCAGTTTTGCTCTTGTCTCCAGGCTAAAGTGCAATGGCATGATTGGCTCAATACAACCCCCTCCTCCTGATTCTTCCTCCTCAGCCTCTCCAATAGCTGGGATTAAAGGTGCTACCCACCACACACAGCTAAATTGTGTCTTTTTAGTGGAGATGAGGTTTCGTCATTTTGGCCAGGCTTTTCCCCCCGCTGTTCATGGAGGCCTTGAACTCTTGACCTCAGATGATCCACCCAGCTCAGCCTCCCAACAAGCTGGGATTGTGGGCGTGAGATGCCATTCCCAACCCCATTCTATTCCTTAATAATATGTGTAGAGCAGGCTAGGTGCAGTGGCTCATGCCTGTTTTTCCAGATGAAAGGATCTGGGCTTTGAATTTTCCTCTAAATGCAGTTTTGTCTTTATTCCAAAAATGTTGATTTGTGCCTTGGTTTCTGTCATTTCAAAATTCAGAAGTTGTTTCTTTTTTCTTGAGACAGAATCTCGCTCTGTTGCCCAGGCTGGAGTGCAACGGCATGATCTCAGCTCACCGAAACCTCTGACTCTCTGGTTTAAGTGATTCTCCTACCTCATCCTCCCAAGTAGCTTGGACTCCTGACCTCATGATCCACCTGCCTCAGCCTCCCAAAGTGTCGGGATTACAGGTGTGAGTCACTGCGCCTATCCAAAGTGGGTCATTTTTAATATGTGTAAGAGATGTGTACTGGAAACATCTCTGTCATGCAAATGATCCATAATACTGTCACATAGCTTTAAAAGTTTCTCACTGAAATTTTAAATAATGAGGCCAGGCGTGGAGGCACAGGCCTATAATCCCAGGATTTTGGGAGGCCAATGTGAGTGAATTGCTTGAGTCTAGGAGTTCAAGACCAGCATGGACAACATAGCGAAACCCGCTGTCTTTACAAGAGGTCAAAAAATCAAAGATTAGCTGGGAGTGTTGATGCAGGGCTGTGGTCCTAGCTACTCGGGAGACTGAGGTGGAAGAATCCTTAGAGCCTGGGAGGTCACGACTGCACTGAGCTGAGATGGCACCACTGTACTCCAGCCACTCCAGCCTGGGTGACAGAGCAAGACCCTATCAGAAAAAAAAGAAAAAAGAAAGAAAGGAAGACAGAAGGGAGAAAAACAGGAAAAGAAGAAAGTGAGAGAGAAAGGGAAAGACAAATAGAGAAGTAAGCTTAAATATTAAAAGAAAACAAATAGAAAAACCCATTCTAGGAATGACCAGTGAATGTTCCCAACCATCTTATTTGTAGGGACTGTGAATGTCGGCATGTAGGGCTTGGGACATAACATTCCCATTGTTTTAGAACCCTGAGTAATTAGAAATTTCCCCCAACGGTGGGAGGGGTTAGGCTTCAGGCTCCCCCATACTCACTACTCGGTGGATGGAACACTGGCTGGAAAGGAAGGGCTAGTGGTGCTCCTGCCTCCTCACTGCTTGAGAAAAGCTGGTGCTAATGCCAGCAGAGACAGAACGCTAGCTTTGTGGCCACTGAGCACAGAGTGGAATTGGAGAAAACGAAGAAAAACTCTTTCACCATTGCCAGAGCACTGACTTTGGCCCTAGGAGAGGATGAGATTGCATGGGCTTGGTCTGAGAGTGATGCTCTTTCTCTGGATTTGTCCTCTGGAAGTTTTCCTTGCAGGTTGGTGAAGATGAGCATCTGGACTCCACCCAGACTCCTGGAGCTGGTGGGACGGAAGCTGCTGAGGGACCAGGCCTTGGCCGTCTGCACCCTGGAGGAGCTGCCCACGGAACTTTTCCCCCCGCTGTTCATAGAGGCCTTCAGCAGGAGACACTGTGAGGCCCTGAAGGCGATGGTGCAGGCCTGGCCCTTCCCCCGCCTCCCTCTGGGGTCCCTGATGAAGACGCCTTGCCTGGAGACCTTCCAAGCTGTACTCCATGGACTTGATGCACTGCTGACCCAGGGGGTTCGTCTCAGGTGAGGTGGCCCAGATGGGCAGGTAGGGAGGGCCCAGGTGTCCAGAGAAGGAAGAGCTAGGTTGTGAGGGGTGGGGAGGCCCAATGGGGAGCCCACAGGCTTCTGATGGTGCTGATGAGAAAGCTGAGTGAGGCCTCGGCCACTGCCCAGCTCCTCAGGGAAAGGACTGCTCATCACGCAGGGTCCGTGGAGGTCACAGGAACCTCTCTCTTAGTGGCAATGAAGGGCACTACTAAAAGTGGGAACGGAGCAGGGCACGGACGCTCACACCTGTAATCTCAGCATTTGGGAGGCTGAGGAGGGTGGATCACCTGTGGTCAGGAATTTGAAACCAGCCTGGCCAACATGGTGAAATTCTGACTCTACTAAAAATACAAATATTAGCTGGGCATAGTGGTGAGTTCCTGTCATCCCAGGTGCTCGGGAGGTTGAGGCAGGAGAATCACTTGAACCCAGGAGGTAGAAGTTGCCGTGAGCTGAAATCTCACCACTGCACTCCAGCCTGGGCGACGGAGGGAGACCTATTCCCAGAATAAAGAGAAAGTGGAATTGAACAGGCTCCAAGGGGACAACAGGGTGGAGAAAAGTCAGGGAAAGAAAAAAGCAAGGAGGGGCGCAGCTGGCATGCAGGATGTGAAGCTGACGTTCAGCAGTGACCGCTTACATTCTCAGCCTCTCTATCTTCCCACAGAAGAAGGAAACTTCAAGTCCTGGATTTACGGGATGTCAGTGAGAACTTCTGGATGGTGTGGTCTGAGGCCATGGCCAGCGGGTACTTACCAGATGCCATGAGGAAGAGAAAACCAGCTCAAGACTGTTCAGTGATGAGAGGACAGCAGCGCGTGACTGTGTTCGTAGACCTTTGCCTCAAGAACAGGACTCTGGATGAATGCCTCACCTACCTCTTTCTGTGGGTCAAGCAGAGGGAAGGTTTACTGCACCTGTGCTGTAAGAAGCTGAAAGTCTTGGGAACGCCCCTCCACAAAGTCCAAAGCATCCTGAATATGGTGAACCCAGAGTGTATCCAGGAGGTGGAAGTGAATTGCAGGTGGCGACTGCCCGACCTGGCAGAGTTTACCCCATACCTGGGCCACATGAGGAATCTTCACAAGCTCGCTCTCTCCCACGTCGACGTCCCTTGCTACTTTTCCCCAGAGCAGAAGGAGGAGTTTGTTACCCAGTTCACCTCTCAGTTCCTCAAGCTGCACCACCTCCAAAAGCTGTATATGAACTGTGTTTCTTTCCTCGAAGGCCATCTGGCCCAGCTGCTCAGGTGAGGAAGGATGGTGAGCTTTCTCTGCAGACCGCAGCAGAGACTTTCCAGGTCACAGTAAACGCTAGTGGGCATCTACTGCGACCGCCTATGAGGAGGTGACGGTGAAGGGGACACTAGAATGTCAATGCATTCTCCTGTGGGCGGCTCTGTCCTGAAATGGGTATCACACAACCATTCCAATAAAGGCAGAGGGATCAGTGGGGGTAGATGCTATGGAGAGGCTGCCATGCTAGGAAGCTGGCTACTGAAGGGTTCAGCTCTAGGGAGGGTGAGTTAGTGAATTCCTCCTGAGGACGCGCGTCTAAGTTAAGATGATGAGAAATAAGTCAGGCATGGTGGCTCATGCCTGCAATCCTAGCACTTTGAGAGCCTGAGGAAAGAGGATAAGTTGAGCCCAGAAGTTTTAGAGAAGTCTGGGTAACACAGCAAGACTGCTGACTAAAAATAGGAATTAATAAAAATAAAAACAAACAAGATAAATTTTTTTTATTTTGAAATGAAATTTCACTTGATTGCCCAGGGGCAGTGCAGTGGCGTGATCTCGGCTTACTGCAACCCGTACCTCCCGGGTTCAAGTGATTCTCTTGCCTCAGTCTCCGGAGCACCTGTGATTGCAGGTGTGGGCCACCACACCTGGCTAATTTTTGTATTTTTAGTAGAGACTAGGCTTCACCATATTGGCCAGGCTGGTCTCAAACTCCTGAGCTCACGTGATCCCCCTGCTTCAGCCTCCCAAAGTCCTGGGATTACAGGCGTGAGCAAACATGCCCAGCTCAAACAAGATAATTTTTATTTGTTTGTTTATTTATTTACTTATTTATGTTTGAGACAGAGTTTCGATCTGTCACCCAGGCGGGATGCAGTGGTGCAATCTCGGCTCACTGCAACCTCCACCTCCCGGGTTCAAGCGATTCTCGTGTCAGTCTCCTGAGTACTTGGGATTGCAGGCAGTCGCCACCACACCCGACTAAGTGTTGTATTTTAAGTAAAGACCAAGTTTCACCATGTTGGTCAGGTTGGTCTCGAACTCCTGGCCTTGGCCTTCGAAAGTGCTAGGATTACAGGCGTGAGCCACCATGCCAGGGCAATTGAGATTAGTTTTAAAAAGATGTTGGGAAGTGGGGGAGTGAAGTGGGCACTGAAGAGGGGAATGCTCATCAAACCTGCACGTTTCAGAATAATACAAGCTCTGTGCTCAACAGCTTGGGGAACACAAATGATCTCATCTCTCTCTTTTTTTTTTTTTTCCTTTTATTTTAAGGTGGGGTTTCACCATGATGGCCAGGCTGGTCTGGAACTCCTGACCTCAGGTGATCCACCCACCTCAGTCTCCCAAAGTGCTAGGATTACCTCATCTCTAATTCCCGGTCACAATAGATTGTTTTGAGCTCCAGGTGAATTAATTACCTAGGAAACAGAAGGTCAGAGAGTAGGCACAAAGACTGGTGAAAGTGATAAATGGTTTGCGGATTAGACAGGCGTGTCAGGGACCCCTGCAGCCTGGGCACCCCAGCTGATGTTGCAGAATCCCGCCTGGGTTTGTCCGTAAGCCTGTGTCCCCTCTGGGCTCCCGTGGCCCAGAGATGTGTTTTTATCCCTGACGGATGAGTAAAGGGAGCTTCAGGGATTCTGTGAACTTGATCCATTCCTATAAATGATGGTGAAAAGACCCAGGAGGAAATGAAATTTTTCTTTGTTTTTCTTTTCTTTTTTTTTTTTAGACACAGTCCCACTCTGTTACAAAGGCTGGAGTGTAGCAGCATAATCTCTGCTTACTGCAACCTCCACTTCCTGGGTTCTTGTGATTCTCCTGCCTCAACCTCCCAAGTAGCTGAAATTACAGGCCCCTGCCACCACGCCTGGCTGATTTTTGCATTTTTAGTAGCGATGTGGTTTCACCATGTTGGCCAGGCTGGTCTCGAACTCCTGACCTCAAGTGATCCACCCATCTCAGCCTCCCAAAGTGCTCAGATTACAGGTGTGAGTTACTGCATCAGACCTAAGATGGACTTGACCTCAGTGGCAAAGTTCTTCATCACGCAGCATCCTAAATGTTGACTATCAGACAATCGGAATGACCTTGGGCTTTGGCAAAATGGTTTTAGTCCATCACCTTGAAGTCATCCCCCACCACCCTTCACTCACCCTTATGATTCCCCAGAACTAACTTCTTGCTCTCTCCCCAGCTGTCTGAAGACCCCGTTAAAGACCCTCGCAATAACGAACTGTGTGCTTTCAGAATCGGACTTGAGGCATCTCTCCCAGTCCCCCAGCATCAGTCAACTAACGACCCTGGACCTGAGTGGCATCAGCCTGGCCAATCTGAGTCTTGTGCCTCTCCAACTTCTGCTAGAAAAAGTGGCAGCCACCCTGGAGTCCCTGGACTTAGATGACTGTGGGATCGAAGACTCCCAAGTCAATGCCATCCTGCCTGCCTTAAGCCGCTGCTTTGAGCTCACCACCTTCAGCTTTCGTGGAAATCCCATCTCCATGGCCACCCTGGAGAACCTGCTGTCCCACACAATCAGACTGAACAACTTACGCCTGGAGCTGTATCCCGCCCCACGGGAGAGTTATGATGCTTCTGGTGCTCTCTGCCGGTGGAGGTTTGCCCAACTGGGGGCTGAGCTGATGGGGAGAGTGAAGGACTTGAGGCAGACCAAGGGGGTCTTGCTCTGTACCGCCTGCTGCCCTGACTGTGGCCACAGGGCATTTTATAACCCGGAGGTAAATCAATGCAGCTGTTGAATATCTGCCTGTTTGCGTGGATGTATCAAATGCTTTCTTCTGGACACTTGGAAACTAAAACGTAGGTCTTAGGCACATCCTCCAGGGAGCACAGAACCCATCGTTCCAGACACGGCTCTGAAAGTGGAAAAGGAAAAGTGATGAACCCGGGGCTGGACTTGGGGGAAACACTGACATGGATTGGATGAGACTTTGGGGATCTGTATCCTATAGAGTCAAAAACGGGAATCTGAGTGTCTAGAGTGGAATTCAGGCTTGCAAATGCCTGAGGGAGTTACCCTTGCATGGATGGTTGCCAAGAAACAGAAATAAAGGGAAACTGAGTGGAAGCTGTCTGGTGCCCTTATTATCAAGTAACCTGTTTTCCAGTTGAAGCCTCAGGAATCTTCAGTTATTGATGAAAAAAAACCCAAAAGGCACTGAGTCTTGCAATCAGTAAGATTCAGCTCCAGCAAATCAAGGCATTTAAATGAAATTTGGTTACTGTAATCAGTTTCCTCCCATTCTTGTTTGTTTGTTTGGAGACAGTTTCACTTTTGTTGCCCCGGCTCACTGCAACCTCCACCTCCTGGGTTGAGGGTATTCTCCTGCCTCAGCCTCCCAAGTATCTGGGATTACAGGCATGCACCACCACGCCCAGCTAATTTTTGTATTTGTAGTAGAGACAGGGTTTCACTATGTTGGTCAGGCTGGTCTTAAACTCCTGACCTCAGGTAATCCACCCACCTGGGCCTCCCAAAGTGCTGGGATTATAGGCATGAGCTACCATGCCTGGTTCTTTTATTTTTAATTTTTTAATTTTTTATTTTATTTTTATTTTTTTGAGACGGAGTTTCGCTCTTGTTACCCAGGCTGGAGTGCAATGGCGTGATCTCGGCTTATGGCCTCCTGAGTTCAACCTCTGCCTCCTGAGTTCAAGTTCAAGCAATTTTCCTGCCTCAGTCTCCTGAGTAGCTGGGATTACAGGCAGGCACCACTACACCTGCCTAATTTTTTTTTTTTTTTTTTTAAGTAGAGATGGGGTTTCGCTATGTTGGCCAGGCTGGTCTCAAACTCCTGATCTCAGGTGATCCACCTGCCTTGGCCTCCCAGAGTGCTGAGGTTACAGGCGTGCACCTGTAAAATGGGTGAGAGGCCATTGCTCCCGGCTGTTTTTAAATGGACATAATGGTGAGATAGCCATGTGGTTGGGGGGTCCCCGGAGAATCTCCCACCAGCCTGGAGAATCTCCCACCAGCCTGCACACTGTGGGAACGCGCAGCGGGGTGGAGCTTCGGGAGTAGCGCTCTCCGCAGCGGGGAGGAGTCTGGCATTGAGGAGAGTTCCTGTTCCGTCTTTTTCCTTTTCATGCCGTATAATCCTGCTTTACTCACCCTTCAAACCGTCTGCAAGCCTGAATTTTTGTGGCCATGGGACGAACAAGGACCCAGTCTTCAGCCGAACTAAGGAAGTCCTGCAACAATGGAACCTAATTTAGGGAGTCCCTTTAGTCTCCTAACTGGGTTCACTGATGGAACTGAGATTGTGGGCTGTGTGGGACCATAGGAAACTCCCATTCCCATTGTTTTCAACCTTTAGGTTGCAAAGGCATTTCTTTTTTGGTGTGGGTTGGCGGGACAGGAGTCTCGCTCTGTCACCCAGGCTGGAGTGCAGTGGCAGGCTCTTGGCTCACAGCAAGCTCCGCCTACCGAATTCAAGTGATTCTCGGTCCTCAGCGCCCTCCCCCAATCCCCCTTCCCCAGTAACTGGGTCTACAGGTGCCCACCATCACATCCGGCTAATTTTTTTTGCATTTTTAGAAGAGACCAGGTTTCACCATGTTGGTCAGGCTTGTCTTGAACTCCTGACCTCAGGTGATCTACCCGTCTTGGCCTCCCAAAGTGGTAGCTTTATAGGCATGAGCCACTGCACCAGGCCTTTTTAAATTTTGAGACAGTTTCACTCTGTCCCCCAGGCTGGAGTGCAAGTGGCATGATCTCAGCTCACTGCTCCTCTGTCCCCTGGGGTTCAAGCGATTCTCCTGCCTCAGCCTCCTGAGTGGATGGGATTATTTTTGAGACCGGGTTTCACCATGTTGATTGACCAGGCTGGTCTCCAATTCCTGACCTTATGATCCACCCACCTCCGCCTCTGAAAGTGCTGAGATTACAGGCATGAGCCACCGCTCCTGGCTGAGAAGACTTTTTTTTTTTCTCAAAAAAGTGGAGATCTCAGCTTCGGAGATCGCCGTCAGTAATATTTCACAGTGCTGTTAGAGTTTAGTGGAGCAATGGCTAATAATTCATGAATTAGGAGTGATCTTGCCTGCTTTTTATTTTATTTTATTTATTTATTTATTTGAGACGGAGTTTCACTCTTGTTACTCAGGCTGGAGTGCAATGGCGCGATCTCGGCTCACCGCAACCTCCGCTTCCTTGGTTCAGGCAACTCTCCTGCCTCAACCTCCTGAGTAGCTGGGATTACAGGCGCGCACCACCATGCCCAGCTAATTTTCTGTATTTTTTAGTAGAGACGGGGTTTCACCATGTTGACCAGGATGGTCTCGATCTCTTGACCTCGTGATCCACTCACCTCGGCCTCCCAAAGTGCTGGGATTACAGGCATGAGCCACTGCTCCTGGCTTATTTATTTTAAGATGGGGTTTCACCATTATGGCCAGGCTGGTTTTGAACTCCTGACCTCAGGTTATCCAACCACTTAGGCCTCCCAAATTGCTAGGATTACAGGCGAGAGCCACCGCGCCAGGCTTTTATTTTATTTTTTAAAAAAGATGGGGTTTCACCAAGATGGCCAGGCTGGTCTTGAACTTCTGACCTCAGGTGATCCACCCACCTTGGCCTCCCAAAGTGTTAGAATTGATAGGCTTGAGCCACCGCGCCCGGCCTTGCCTGCTCTTTAGTGGTTGGGACATACTCTTCTTGGTATCAGAAGGGAGGAACTGTGCCTCTGTGGCCACTTACTGTAGAATGGATTTCGGGTAAACCGAGCGCTCTGTTTTTACACATGCTGGAGAAATGACTTTGGCCCTGGGAGAAGTGGGGGTTGCGCAGATTGGCCTGAGAAGCTTGCTTTTTCTTTCTTTCTTTCTTTTTTATTTGAGACGGACTTTCGCTCTTGTTACCCAGGCTGGAGTGCAATGGCGCGATCTCAGCTCACTGCAACCTCCGCCTCCTGGGTTCAGGCAATTCTCCTGCCTCAGCCTCCTGAGTAGCTAGGATTACAGGCACGCGCCACCATGCCCAGCTAATTTTCTGTATTTTTAGTAGAGATGGGGTTTCACCATGTTGACCAGGATGGTCTCGATCTCTTGACCTCGTGATCTACCCGCCTCGGCCTCCCAAAGTGCTGGGATTACAGGCGTGAGCCACTGCGCCCGGCCCAGAAGCTTGCTTTTTCAAAGCTGGACTGCCCTCTAGAGTTTTCCGTGCAGATTTATCAGAATGAGCCTGCAGGCCCCACGCAGACTCGTGGAGCTGGCAGTGCAGAGCCTGCTGAGGGACCCGTGCTTGGACACCTCCACTCTGGATAAGCTGCCAGGGGAAGTCTTCCCCCTGATGTTCACGGAGGTCTTCAGCAGCAGGCACTATGAGATTCTACAGGCCATGGTGCGGACCTGGCCCTTCCCCTGCCTCCCTCTGGGGTCCCTGATGAAGACACCTCCTCTGGAGACCTTGCGAGCCGTGCTGGAGGGACTTGATCCAGTGGTGTACGTGAAGCTTCGCCCCAGGTGAGGTGACTAGGTGGCCTGGTGGGAAGGGCCCAGACATCCAGAGAAGGGACAGCTGGCTCGGGAGGAGTGGTGGGGTTGGGGAGCCAGGATGGCTCAGATGGTGCCGGTGATGAGAGGCCTTGGTCATTGCCCAGCTCCTTGGTAGCTCCCACCATGCAGAGTCCACTGAGCAAACAGGAATCTGCCTCCTCCCAGTGGAAGGTTAAGGAACTACAAGTGGATATCAGGAGTAATCAAAGGGAAAAGGGTGGAGAAGTGACAGAAGGGGACAGGAACAGCTGATTGACATCTTGAATGTGGAGTGAAAGCTCAGGTCTTCCCCGGGAGCAAAGATGGAGCTCCCGTTTCTAAAGACCCATCCCCATCAGTGCTGGGGCCTTGCCTGCATTCTAAGCCTTTCCCCTATTTTACCCACAGGAGGTGGAAACTTCAAGTACTGGATTTGGGGAATGTGAATGAGAATTTCTGGACCACGTGGTCTGGATCCAGGGCCCTGTCGTGCTCCCCAGAGGCCACGAGTAAGAGGCAGACAGTGGAGGACCATCCAAGGACGGGAGGGCGAAGGCTGTTGTGGATGTTCATACATGAGCCCTCAAAGGTGTTCATAGACGTCGGCCTCAAGGAAGCTACCCTGGATGAGTGGCTGAGCTACGTCTGCGACTGGATTCACCGCAGAAGACGTTTAGTACAGCTGTGTTGTCGTAAGGTGCAGAATTACCCAATGCCCGCTTCACATTTCAGAAGATTAGTGGAAATGGTATACCCAGACAGTATCCAGGAGTCGGAAGTCCAGAGAAAGCCCTCGCTGAATAGACCACCAGGAAGGTTTGCCCCTTACCTGAGCCAGTTAAGCGAGCTTCACAGAGTCTTGGTAGCCTTCGGTTATGATCATGAGTTATCCATGTGCGCCCAGCAGCAGTTCATTCCTGACTTGGAAACTCCGTCCCTCAGCCTGGGCCGCCCTGAGAGTTTTTTTTATGAGAATTGCCGATTATATCAATGAACACCAGGACCACCTGCACAGGTGAGAAAGGATGGTGAGCTTTCTCCGCATACTATACCACTGCCTTTTTCTTTTTTACAGTAAACACCAGTGGGCATCTACTGTGTGCCAGTCACTAGTGGTGTCACAGATAATGGGGCACTAGAATGTCAATGCATTATGCTCCTCAGTGCTCTATATCCTAAAGGGAGTAACACAAGACCACTCAAATAAGGGCAGAGGGATGGCCTGGGGTAGATGCTACAGAGAGATGTGTAGGCAGCTGGTTAGTCAAGCTCAGATCTAGCAGGGTGCAATTGTGAATTCCTTGTTAGGAATTTTGTTTAAAGTTAATATGATGGGCCAGGCGTGGTAGCTCATGCATGTAATCCAAGCACTTTGGGAGGCTGAGGAGGGCGGATCATGAGGTCAAGAGATGAAGACCATCCTGGCCAACATGGGGAAACCCCATCTCCGCTGAAATACAAAGATTAGCTGGGCGTGGTGGTGTGCGCCTGTAGTCCCAGCTGCTTGGGAGGCTGAGGCAGAACAATTGCTTGAACCCAGGAGGCAGAGATTGCAGTGAACCGAGATTGCGCCACTGCACTCCAGCCTGGCGCTTGGTGACAGAGCGAGACTCTGTCTCAAAAAAGAAACAAATAAAAACCATAAAGTTAACATGATGAAAACTTACTCATCATACAGAGGAGAGTATACAAGAAGGAAGTAGCATCAAACCTGTGCGTTTCACAGTAGAAGCTCTGTCCTCACAGCTTAGTAAATGCCGATAATCCTGTCCCTAATTCACTGTCTGTAAAAGATTGTTTTAAACTCCGGGAAAGGAAATTGATTTGGGACATGCATGCTTCTGGAACAGGGTGAGGAGTAGGCATGGGAATGGTGCAAAGTGATAGCTGGTTTGCAGATGCAGGCATGTCGGAACGTCTGCAGGCAGGAAGCCACAGCTGATGTCCCCAGACCTTGCTCAGTTGAGTTCTTTGTGCACGTCTCCCACTAGATGAGGTTGTCTGCTGAAAGATGAAGTAAAGAGGCTTTATAGATATTGTGGGCTTGAACCAATCACACCAGCGAGGATGAAAGGATTGAGCCTAAAATGGGACTGCCTCTGAATGATCTGAGTCTTTTTCTTTTGAGACAAAAGTTTCGCTCTTGTTGCCCAGGCTGGAGTGCAATGGCGCAATCTTGGCTCACTGCAACCTCTGCCTCCTTGATTCAAGCTATTCTCCCGTCTCAGCCTCCCGAGTAGCAGGGATTACAGGTGCTCACCACCACACCCGGCTAATTTTGTGTTTTTAGTAGAGATGGGGTTTCTCCATGTTGGTCAGGCTGGTCTCAAACTCCCGCCCGCAGGTGATCTGCCTGCCTCAGCCTCCCAAAGTGCTAGGATTACAGGTGCAAGCCACTGTGCCCGGCAATGATCTGAGTCTTCATCATGCAGCACCTTGAATGCTGACCATAATATGATGATGGGAACAAACTTGTATTGGGTGACCAGCAACGTGGACCAGCAATCTCGAGCCCCTGGGAGCCCTGCTAGCTGCTGCTAGCTAGTCTTGAGAGCCTCCTCTTACAGGACTGTGGGATTCAGGACTCGCAACTCAGGGTCATCCTGTCTGCCCTGAGCCGCTGCTCCCGGCTCACCACTTCCTAGTTTTACGGAAATGAGGCCTGTGAAGGCTCTGAAAGGCCTGCTGGGTCACACAGGCGGGTGAGCGAGGCAGGCCCGGAGACGCACCCTGCCCCTCTGAAGAGTCTTGACAGCAGGGGTCATGTCAGTTGGGAGATCCTCACCCTGATTTGGGCTGAGCTGATGCGTGTCCTCAGAGAAGTAAGGCGGCCCCAGAGGGTCTTCTTTGGGCTTGACCCCTGCCCTTCCTGTGGTGCATGGCCGTCTGAGAAACTGGAGTTCCATCCTTGCTCCTAGGGAAGGCCTGGTTAAGGGGGTTGGATACTCGCCCTTACGGACACTTGGGCCCTAAAATCAAGGACGTGGGTGCTTTTTTTTTTGACTCAGGGTCTCGCTCTATCACTCAGGCCCAAGTGCAGTGGCAGAATCTCAGCTCACTGCAACCTTTGCCTCCTGGGTTTAAGTGATCCTCCTGCCTCAGCCTCCTGAGTAGCTGGTGTTATGGATGTGCGCCACCGCACCCGGTTAATTGTTTTTTTTTTTTTTTTTGGTAGAGACAGGGTTTCATGAGCTTGGCAAGGCTGGCCTCCTTGAGGTCACTCCTGACCTCAAGTGATCTGCCCACCTCGGCCTTCCACAGTGCCGGGTTTACAGGCATGGGCAGCCAACACGGTCAGGTGCATCTTAAAGGAAGACAGAGCTGTGTGTTTCAGGCAGGTGCTCACTGTCAGTGGATAAAGCAACAGTGACTCAGCAGGGAGCAGTACTGGGTGACTGGGCGTCCATGAGGCCTTCAGGGACTTTTGTCCTAGAGTTAGAAATAGAACCTGAAGTTACAGAGTGATGGCATGAGTTAATCCCTGCGAGGGTGGTTATTAGAAAAATGTCTTAGCCATTTATACATCAGAAATCTCTAGTTACTGATGAGAGGTACTAAGTTGTGACTGAGGTTCAGCTGTAGGAAGTCAAAGCATCCAGAGTGAAATTTGATCATTTTGATTAATTCCCACCCCTCCTTCACTTCTCATCTAATTCTTCCTTAATTCTCCCGTGCCTTTTCACTAAGTTCATCCACAAAAGATGCACACTTGGGGCCTGGAACATTCTGTGTGGGCAGTGATGGTGAGCTACTGAAGTCTACCCTCTTTTCAGGAGCCCTCGCCGCGCCCCAGGTACTGAGACTCAGCTGACTCCGAATGGGCAGATCTAGAGGAATCTGTTCCTGATCACTGGCCCTGCCAGGGAACGGCTTCACTGCACAAGGGGCTGCCCCCTGACCTTGAAGGGAATGGCCATAGTGCGTATTGCAGGAGCCTCGTGACATCACCACCTCATGCCTGTCCTCATGATGGCTAGTGGGTTTTACTGAATTAAAGCATTTGGGTCCAATTTCGCTTTTGGAAAAATGCATACAGCATATTCTAAGTATTTCTAGCCCACATTAATAGAAAAATACATCTTTTGGAAAACTAATTCGTATCAATGAGATATCTTCTCATAAATAACATCTCCCTTCTCTTATCAAGAAACACCACTTAGAATGGTGTGAGATGGTATCTCAATGTTGTTTTGATTCACATTTCTCTAATGACCAGTGATGATGAGCTTTTTTTATACGTTTGTTGGCTGCATAACTGTCGTATTTTTGAGAAGTGTCTATTCATATCGTTCGCCCACTTTTTGGAGGGGTTTGTTTTTTCCTGTAAATTTGTTTTAAGTTCTTTATAGATTCTGGATATTAGCCCTTTATCAGATGGGTAGATTTCGAAAATTTTTTCCCATTCTGTCGGTTGCCGGTTCACTCTAATGTTAATTTCTTTTGTCATACAGAGCTCTTTAGTACAATTAGATCCCATTTGTCTATTTTGGCTTTTGTTGCCATTGCTTTTGGTGTTTGAGTCATGAAGTCCTTGCCCATGCCTATGTCCTGAATGGTTTTGCCCAGGTTTTCTTCTAGGTTTCATTTTTATAGTGTTAGATCTGATGTTTAAATCTTTAATCCATCTGGAGTTAATTTTTGCATAAAGTGTAAGAAAGGGATCCAGTCTCAGCTCTCCGCATATGGCTAGCCAGTTTTCCTAACACCATTTATTAAATAGGAAATCCTTTCCCCATCGCTTGTTTTTGTCAGGGCTTTCAAAGATGTGATGGACAGAGCTGTAAACCGTCATTTTCAGCAAGCTGACAAGAACGGAAAACTAAACACTGCATGTTCTCACGCATAAGTGTGAACATGTTCTCGCGCATGTTGAGCAATGAGAACACGTGGACACAGGGAGGGGAACATCACTCACAGGTGCCTGTTGTGGGGTTGGGGGATAGGGGTGGGGAAGGGATAGCAGGGGGTGGGGGATAATGGAGGAATAGCATTAGGAGAAATACCTAATGTTGATGAGGGGTTGATGGATGCAGCAAACCACCATGGCATGTGTATACCTATGTAACAAACCTGCATGTTCTGCATATGTAGCCCAGAACTTAAAGTATTTTTTAAAAAAGATAATTATCATGATGCAGCATTCCTTAATATAAAAGTCTTATTACAATATTGTATGTGTTTTTATTTACTTAAAAGCATTATATATTTTTGGTTAAAATATGTTTGATGAATTATGTATCAGTGATATTAATTCTCCATTTTTAGATATTAAGAGACCATGCTGAAAGGCTGGGCGTGGTGGCTCACACCTGTAATCCAAGCACTTTGGTGGAGAAGGCGGGTGGATACACCAGAGGTCGGGAGTTCAAGACCAGCCTGACCAACATGGTGATACCCCGTCTTTATAAAAGAAAAAAACTTTACACTGAGAAAAAACAAAAGAGGAACCTGTCCAGGGTACTGACCTACATGTATGCAGCCCATGTGGGCCAGGAAGTTCTCTGATGCTTCACTCAGGTGAACCTGGGCTGACTGTGGACCTGGTTGATCTCACACTGCTAGTCTCAAGTGTTCTTCCTTTCCTGGCCTCCCAAACTGCTGAAAGTATAGGCATGGACCACCGTGCCTAGTCTTAACAATTTTTAAAATTTTTATGGATACATAAAATTTGCATATTTAAAGGGTACATTTGATATTCTTTTTTTTTTTTTCTTGGAGATGGAGTCCCACTCTATCGCCCAGACTGGAGTGCAATGGCATAATCTCAACTCACTGCAACCTCTGCCTCTTGGGTTCAAGCAATTCTCCTGCCTCAGATTCCTGAATAGCTTGTCCTACAGGTGCGTGCTAACACGCCTGGCTAATTTTTGTACTTTCAGCAGAGGTGGGGTTTCACCATGTTGGCCAGGCCTGTCTTGAACTGACCTTGTGAACCACCCACCTCAGCCTCCCAAAGCCCTGGGATTACAGGTGTAAACCACCACACTGGCTTATTATTCCTGCTTTTAAAAGTTGGTCAATTCTTTTGTGTTTATTTCAGAGTTTATATCAGAACAACTCACAGTAATATATACCTCTACCAGAACTTGTCATATAGTCGAAGACAAAGTAGTTAACAATTTTACAAAGAGTAGATTGCCCTTGGAGGGATTGATAATTACAAAATATGTAAACACTTCTAGCAGAAACACATCGAATATGGACACGAGTGAGCAATGTTTGCCCTCAAAGATTTTTTTCCTTTTTTAAAAAATTTAATTAATTTTTTTTAGAGGTGGGGTTTCACCCTGTTGGCCAGGCTGGTCTTGAATTCTAACCTCATGATCCGCCCACCTCAGCCTCCCAAAGTGCTTGGATTACAGGCGTAAGCCACCACACCCGGCCTTTTTTTTCTTTTTCTTCTTTTTTTTTCTTAAGAGGTAGAGTCTCACTCTATCACCCAGGCTGAAGTACAATGATGCAATCTTGGTTGACTGCCAACCTCTGTGTCCTGGGCTCAAGCAATCCTCCCTACTCAGCCCCCAGAGTAGCTGGGAGTCTAGGTGCATGCCACCTGGTCCAGCTAATTATTTGTAGTTCAGGTAGAGGTGGGACTTCGTCATATTGCACAGACTGGTCTCCAGCTCCTGAGCTCAAGAGATCTACGCACTTTAGCCTCCCAAAATGCTGGGATTACAGGCATGAGCCACCGTGCCTGGCCAAAGGCTGTTGTTAAAATTAAAGCTTCTACTCATAACATTGAACCTAAATGTCAAGGAAATGCATTAGCAGACTTCTATGTGAACTCAGCTACCACCAGAGTTTTAAGAAATTGGATTAAGTTGTTTCATGTCAAATTATTTATGACAATTTGTGCCGTAAACAATACTGTGCACCTGAATTGGAATAACCAAAATAGTATCTGAAAGGATTCACATTTAATCCCGAATGAGGACTCACTGATGGCCTCAATGGCCACCTTATCCTTCCCGAGTTCCTGAAGTTGCCACTATTAAAGGCTCTGTACTCCACAGTCCATCACGTTGTAGAAAAAATTGTCGAATTTGTGAAAACTGGTGTTGGGATGATTGGTTTTTGCTTGTTTGTTTTTAATTGAGATGGAGTCTTGCTCTGTCGCCCAGGCTGGAGTGCAGTGGCTCAATCTCAGCTCACTGTAACCTCTGCCTCCCGGGTTCAAGCAATTTTCCTGACTCAGCCTTCTGAGTAGCTGGGATTACTGGTGTACAGAGCCATGCCCAGCTAATTTTTTTATTTTTAGTAGAGACAGTTTCACCATGTTGGTCAGGCTGGTCTCGAACTCCTTACCTCGTAATCCACCTGCCTCTGCCTCCCAAAGTGCTGGGATTACAGGGGTGAGCCACTGCGCCCGGCCTGGGATGATTGGTGTTAACCTGTACTTTTGGATTATAACCAGTGTCTGGCAAATGAAACTCACAACAGCCAAAAGATTCATAAGCTTTCATGTGGTATATTTCTACTACCTGCTAGAGCATTTGAAGATCTGCAGGTGGATTTCCTTCAATTGCCATGCTCAAGGCGATATCAAATTCCTGCAATTGTATGCCTGTTTTCAGGATGTATGGAGGCTTTGCCTTATAGAAAGACTGTTGCAACAGTAGCGAAAAAATTCACTAAAAAATATTTCTCTGGTGGGACATTCCTAGAGAAATCTCCAGTGATAGGAAAACTCCGTTGGCTCAACAGTTTATCAAAGAGTTAAATAAGATTTTACAAAATCAGCGATATGACCTTATCTTTTTTTTTTTTTTTTTTTTTTTTTGAGACGGAGTTTCGCTCCTGTTACCCAGGCTGGAGTGCAATGGCGGGATCTCGGCTCACCGCAACCTCCGCCTCCTGGGTTCAGGCAATTCTCTTGCCTCAGCCTCCTGAGTAGCTGGGATTACAGGCACGAGCCACCATGCCCAGCTAATTTTTTGTATTTTTAGTAGAGATGAGGTTTCACCATGTTGACCAGGACGGTCTCGATCTCTCGACCTGGTGATCCACCCGCCTCGGCCTCCCAAAGTGCTGGGATTACAGGCTTGACCCACCGCGCCTGGCCGACCTTATCATTATTTGTCCTCTCCAAAAGTTGAACAAACAAATGTTATCTTGAATCAAAAATGAGCTAAACTAACCAAAGGCTGGGATACTTTATTTTATTGAGATGGAGTCTCGCTCTATTGCCCAGGCTGGAGTCCAGTGGCAATTTTGGCTCACTGCAACCTCCCCTTCCTGGGTTCAAGCAATTCTCCTGCCTCAGCCTGTCAAGCAGCTGGGATTACAGGCATGAGCCATTATGCTAATTTTTGTATTTTTAGTAGAGATGGGGTTTCACAATGTTGGCCAGACTTGTCTCAAAACCCCTGACCTCGAGATCTGCCCATCTCAGCTGGGATTATAGGTGTACACGGTGACCAGCATTTTTTTTTTTTTTTTTTTTTTTCTTTTTGAGTTGGAGTCTCACTCTGGTGCCTGGAGTGCAATGGCTTGATCTCAGCTCACTGCAATCTCTGCCTCCCAGGGTAAAGCCATTCTTCTGCCTCAGCCTCCTGAGTAGCTGGGACTAAAGGCGTGTACCACCATGCCCAGCTAATTTTTGTATTTTCAGTAGAGATGGGGTTTCATAACACTTGTAAAATATTTCTATTCGTCATTCCAATTACAGTGTGATTCTTTTTCAGTGTAACCGGACCATATTGGTGAGAGATCTTTCCACAACACCTCCCTTCTCTATCAGGGAAGACTAGCGCAGGGTGCTTTGGAATCACACATCATCAGAGGGTGGATAATGATCAAGTGCCTCTAAATGACAAGTGACCTTCCCTGTGCTAAGAACTTTACACAAAGGGCACCCAAGTGAAGGACCCTGCTGAGGATCAGGGCCTGATGTTGGGCAGAAACCTTAGGTAAGAGGCCAGTTTCCCTGCAGGGGAAGCATTCCCACCCAGCTTATGAGACCCCCGTAAGATTCAATGACATGATGCACGTTGAAGGCTGGGCATGGGGCCTACAATCTGCTAGCTCAATAAATGCATCTTTTACTTCTTTTCTCTTTTAGCAGAATCCCCAGCATTCTTCATCTTATGTTTTTTGAGATGGAGTTTTGTTCTTGTTGCCCAGGCTAGAGCGCAAAGGCATGATCTCAGCTCACTGCAACCTCCGCCTCCCAGGTTCAAGTGATTCTCCTGCCTCAGCCTCCTGAGCAGCAGGGAGTACAGGTGTGCACACAACACCTGGCTAATTTTTGTATTTTCAGTACAGACAGGGTTTTACCATGTTGGCCAGGCCGGTTTAGAAACCCTGACCTCATGATCCAACCACCTCAGCCTCCCAAAGTGCTGGGATTATAGGCGTTAGCCACAATGCCCAAACTAATTGAAATAAGAAAGCTAAAGAAACCTTCTTTCTTTTCATTTTTTTTGAGACAGAGTTTTGCTCTGGGTGCCCAGGCTGGAGTGCAATGGTGTGATCGTGACTCACTGCAACCTCTGCCTCCCAGGTTCAAGCGTTTCTCCTGCCTCAGCCTCCCAAATAGCTGGGATCACAGGCATGCACCACCACTCCCGGCTACTTTTTTGTACTTTTAGTAGAGACAGGGTTTTTCATGTTGGTCAGGCTGGTCTCAAACTCCCAACCTCAGGTGATCTGCACCTCAGCCTTCCAAAGTGCTGGGATTACAGGCGTGTGCCACCACACCTTGCCTAATCTTTTCTTTTCTCAAAAGATGGTATCATAGTATTAGCTTTTATGCACCTAGGACTTGCTCTCAATATGACTCAGTACTGCAAGACCTTGACGCAGTAGTTGAAAGAATATTTCCAGTAGGGGAAGGAGACTTTCAATGATGGTTAGACCTCCATGCCCTAGTGTTGGGAGATTGCATCTTTTAGAAATGACACCAAGGGAAATCTGCCCATGTGCATCATTCAATGGGACCATACCAGGTGACTTAAAATTAAGGACATCCAAGGAAAAACCTTCCCTAGAAGCAGACCCCATCACACAGTAAACAGATTTTCCCAGACAATGGAACAAGACTCCATTCGATCTTCTTCCCTGGACTGAGACTTGGGTTTATTTTGCATTAACACGAAATGCTCAAACCTATATTTTATTTTGTCAGGTACTTTCAGCACTCAAAGCCAACACTTTCTAAGGTCTCCTGTTCAAAATTTAGCCACTATCACTTACCAAAGCAATTGCTGGCTACAGAGTCATTTAGATGAATGGGAAGGGTCACAACTAATGGTAGGACCTGCTCTCATACACAGTTGGGTAGCAACTGAGGACGCTAACTTCATGATAAGGTTTGTTATCCTTCCTTTGGCAAGTTGGTCAATTTTTTTTTTAATTTTTTTTTTGAGATAGTCTCGCTCTGTGGCCCAGGCTGGAGTATGGTGGCACGATCTTGGCTCACTGCAGCCTTCTGGATTCAAGCAATTCTGCTTCAGCTTCCCAAGTAGCTGGGACTACAGGCACCCGCCACCGTGCCCAGCTAATATTTTGTATTTTTAGTAGATTCAGGATTTCACTGTGTTAGCCAGGATGGTCTCCATCTCCCAATCTCATGATCCATCCGCCTCGGCCTCCCAAAGTGCTGGGATTACAGGCTTGAACCACAGCCCCCGGCCCTAATATTTTCAGTCAAATGACTTGGCACTGAGAAGAAGCTATAGATGTAAATGCGTGGCCTATGACTTTTGTTGATTTCATTACTGATAATTTATCTGTATGCATAGGAAGCATTAGCGTAACTGGGTCTTATCTAGGTAGTGTCCCGGCCTCCCTTATAATCACTCTTTGGTCTGACATACATTATGAAGACTGGATGCTCTAGTAGCAATTAGAATGCCAGTAGACATAGAATCAGTACATGACCATGTTACTCTCTGCCATATAATCAGAGAACTTACTGAAATGAGATATAGGTTCATTGGAAATTCTAGAGGCAAATAGAATGCCTCTATAGGTCTACTATATGCAATAAATAATAGTTTTATTTATTGGATGCATCAATACTCAGGGCATGTTTGGAGAGGAACCTATTTATTCTTCAATGGAGATGGCCTGCCAGGATTACTTTATACAATTCATAGAAGTATTTTTTTCTTCCCACCCCAATTCAAACCATTATCATGCAACCTGGTGTCAATGGAAGTCAAGGCTGTTGAGGCAGAAATACATAAAGCTTCATTGAATGCTAAATGTGAGGATTGACCTGGAAGACACACACCGACAAAGGGGGTGTGTTCCAACGTCTGTCAGAAGTTGGAATGCTTTTGTGAGAAAGGTTAAAAGAAGGGAATGGGACTCCTCATATCAGCTTTCTAAAAATTTTCTTTTGTCTTATTGACCTGGCAAGGGTCCAATAGAGTTTTGTTTCTGTGTTTTTCACTGGAAGGTGCAATAAGGAGGTTACAGTTATTGGCTTTAGATGACAACATAACAGGCTAGAACATTTACTTGCAAGACAGCCAGCAAAACTTCATGATCAGAATCAGATCAGTGTCCTCACTGTCAGAAGGTGAAGGCTTCATCAGTACTTGAAGAGTTTGAGGCTCTTGTGAACTCATGACAGATTCTTTTTTTTTTAATTTAATTTTTTATTTTATAATTTTTTGTTTTAAAGACGGGGTTTCACCATGTTGGTCAGGCTGGTCTTGAACTCCGGACATCAGGTGATCCACCCACCTTGGCCTCCAAAGTGCTTGGATTATAGACGGGAGCCACCACGCCCGGCTAATCATTCTTTACTTAGGGACAGGATATAAGCCAATCATAAGACCTTCCACAGGCGGTTAATTTGGAAGCCTGCCTAATGTGACCTGTAGGTTTCCACTGGCAAGATGCAGGTACAGATATGACAAAGAATAACCATGACCTTCATATCACCCCCACCTGGTGAGTAATGGAATCTTTTGACCTTTTCTCTACATAAAACCAGGTCACTCATCTTGTGTAGCAACAAAATATATAGTCTACTTAATGAAGAAAGAGACTCTGTGGAAAAAAAAAATTATTATGACATAAGCAAAGCAGCTGGGCATGGTGGCACGTGCCTGTAGTCCCAGCTACTTGAGAGGCTGAGGTGGGAGGATCGCTTGAGCCTAGGAGTTCTGGGCTATAGTATGCTTTGCCTATCGGATGTCCACACTAAGTTTGGCATCAATATGGTGACCTCCTGGGAGTGGGGGACCCCCAGGTTGCCTAAGGAGGGGTGAACTGGCTCAGGTCAAAAACAGAGCAGGCCAAAACTCCCGTGCTGATCAGTAGTGCACGCCTTTGAAGTGCCACTGCACTCCAGCCTGGGCAACATAGAGAGACCCTGTCTCTTAAAAAGAAATAAAAAAGGGCCGGGCGCGGTGGCTCAAGCCTGTAATCCTAGCACTTTGGGAGGCCGAGGTGGGTGGATGACGAGGTCAAGAGATCAAGACCATCCTGGTCAACATGGTGAAACCCAGTCTCTACTAAAAATACGAAAAATTAGCTGGGCATGGTGGCTTGTGCCTGTAATCCCAGCTACTCAGGAGGCTGAGGCAGGAGAATTGCCTGAACCCAGGAGGCGCAGGTTGCGGTGAGCCAAGATCATGCCATTGCACTCCAGCATGGGTAACAAGAACAAAACTCCATCTCAAAATAAAAAAGAAAAAGAAAAGAAATGAGCAAAGCAATGGAAATAAATGTGATATTATTCAGGGAGGTAAAGAAAGACAAAGGTTTTGAAAGACAAATAAGGAGGATTACATAAATTGTTTTGAAAGACTCATCCTTGCTCATAAGAATAAAAACCACCAGGCGCAGTGGCTCACACTTGTAATCCCAGCACTTTGGGAGGCCAAGGCAGGCGGATCACCAGGTCAAGAGATCAAGACCATCCTGGCCAACATAGTGGAACCCCGTCTCTACTAAAAATTAAAAAAAAAAAAAAATGGTCGGATGTGGTGGCTCAGGCCTGTAATCCAAGTACTTTGGAGGCCAAGGTGGGCAGATCACCTGAGGTCGGGAGTTCACGACTAGCCTGACCAACATGGTGAAACCCCATCTTAAAAACAAATAAAAAAATTAAGGTGGGCATGGTGGCGTGCATCTCTAGTCCCAGCTAATCGAGAGGCTGAGGCAGGAGAATCGCTTGAATCCAGGAGGTGGAAGTTGCAGTGAGCCACGATTATGCCACTGTACTCCAGCCTGGTGCCTGACGACAGAGCAAGACTGTCTCAAGAAAAAAAAAAAAAAAAAAAAGAACATAAACCAAGGAGGCATCAGTGCAAGGTTGGATAGATTCCTCCTCCACCCCCTCAATGACCCCAACATGTTTACCAAGTCTTGACTCACTCGCAGAATCCTATTAAAACACCCACCTCAACCCTGCCCAGCCCCCACTCTCACTTCCCTTGGTAATTTTCACATGACTCTATTACAGGACCATCAGGTTCCTAAGCCTGGTGCACAGTAGCACAGCACTATTCTGAGACAGCAGGGTTTGCAGCAGAGAGTTTAATGTTCACAGGATGACTGAATGAGAAGCTGGGAGGAGACCTTCAAATTCATCTCCCAAGGAGTACTGAGGGTTTTCAGGAGATCATGGATAGCAAGGAGCTGGAAATTTGGAGTACTTTGGTGGCAGGGAGAGGTATGAAGTCAACAGGATGTAGAAACTGCATTCTTGGTGAGTTGGTGCCTTACAGGGCCCTTCAAATCGGCTGGCATCAATAGTTTTACTGACATGCAGAACCTGGAAGAATATCTCCAATGAAAAAGTCAATGTTTTACAATGTTTAAATTGTCTGCAGTGCAGTTAAGGTGAACTGTAATCTAAGGTCTACATGATTTTGGGATGGTAGGCTGCCATCAACCATGAGGAAGCAGACCAGAGAGCAAACTAACCTCATGATGAATTCGGAATGGGCTGCAAGCTTGGTTTATTTTTGTTTCTCCCCCTCCCTTCTCCACTGATTAAATTGATAAGGTTTACAGGTATTGTTTCTTTTTTTTTTTTTTTTTTTTTTTTTTTTGAGATGGAGTTTCACTCTTGTTACCCAGGCTGGAGTGTAGTGGCGCGATCTCGGTTCACTGCAACCTCTGCCTCCTGGGTTCAAGGAATTCTCCTGCCTCAGCCTCCTGAGTAGCTGGAATTACAGGCGTGTGCCACCATGCCCAGTTAATTTTTGTATTTTTAGTAGAGACAGGGTTTCACCATGTTGACCAGAATGGTCTGGATCTCTTGACGTCGTGATCCACCTGCCTCGGCCTCCCAAAGTGCTGGGATTACAGGCTTGAGCCACGGCACCCGGCCTAGGTATTGTTTCAGTTTCTTCCAAAGAAGCCTTAACCTAAGCCCTGAGACCAATCACACCCTCAGTGGCACCTCTTTTCCACCAGAATGAGTGAATAGTCTGGTACATTAGGTGATGTAAAACCCACAAGACCATCTGATACATGACAGTTTTATTCTGATTTTGTAGGGATGATGCCTCAGTTTTTATAAATCTTTTTTTTTTTTTTTTTTTTTTTTTTTCCTGATATGGAGTCCTGTCTGTCTCCCAGGCTGGAGTACAGTGGCATGATCTTGGCTCACTGCAACCTCCGCCTCCTGGGTTCAAGCAATTCTGCCTCAGCCCCCCAAGTAGCTGGCATTACAGGCACTGCCACAGCTGGCTAATTTTGTATTTTCAGCAGAGATGGGTTTTCTCCATGTTGGTCAGGCTGGTCTGGAACTCCCCTCCTCAGGTCATCCACCTACTTTAGCCTCCCAAGGTGCTAGGATTACAGGTGTGAGCCACTGTGCCTGGCCTATAAAGCTATTTTAACTATGAAATATTTTTATAATTTTCATGTGTTCTCCTGACAGCACTACTTTCAGGTTTTCTTTTTCTGTCTAATGTCCAGAACAGATTGAACCCTTCCCTGCCTCACACTCAGAACTATACAGGTCACACATTAGTAAAATTTCATCAGTGTTTGTGGAGTTCATTAATGAATGAATTCTTTTTTTTTTTTTTTTTTTTGACAGCATCTCCCTCTATCACCCAGGCTGGAGTGCAATGGCACAATCTCAGCTCACTGCAACCACCTCTGCCTCCTGGGTTCAAGAGATTTTCCCATCTCAGCCTCCAGAGTAGCTGGAATACAGACATTTTTATATTTTTAGAGACGGGGTTTCACCATGTTGGCTAGGCTGGTCTTGGGCTCCTGACCTCAGGTGAGCCACCCTGGCTGGCCTTGAATGAATGAATTCACTTCCACCCGATCCCTAACGCTTTCAATTTCTTGATTCAGGAAATGAATATGAATATCTGATACTAATAGATTTCTGATTCAATCAATTAATCTTCAGAGAGCCAAAATCCCAATCAGGATTAATTGGGTGGAGATTCAGAAATCCAATCAGATATCAGTTTTTGATTGGAAGCTAGCAGTGGATACTTTGAAGGGAGGGGATGGGAGTGGTGATTACAAAGGTCAATAAAAGCTTCAAAAGACCCACGGGAGAGACCATAAGTCTTCGAACCTGGAGTTACTGCTTGTTTCTTGAGGTCTGAGCACCCTGCAAACTGAGTCCAGATCTGGTAAGTCACTAATCTCTGTAAGGACCCTCCTGTACGGCCCCTTCCACCTGATCTACAGTCAGCCCGTCTGGCATGGGGAGAATTCAGCCTAAGACGGCACAGAGTTATATCTTGTCATTTTTGTTTTTCTTTTTGTTTTTGTTTTTACTTTTTTCATATGAACAGTGTGAAAAACAGCTTTGATTTCTTCCTCTAAATGGAGTTTTAAAGCCTGGTCAAAAGGGTGAAACCCCACCTTTACTAAAAATATAAAAATTAGCCAGGCATGGTGGTAGTCACCTGTAATTCCAGCTACTAGGGAGGCTGAATCAGAATTATTTGAACCCAGAAGACAGAGGTGGCAGTGAGCCGACACGGTGCCACTGTACTCCAGCCTGGGCCACAGACTGAGCATCCGTCTCAAAAAAAAAAAAATTGCAGTTTTGTCTTTATTTCAAAAATTTTGATTTGTGCTTTGGTTTATGTCATTTCAAAATTCTTACAGGGTAGGCTCAGGCCTCATACCCGTAATCCCAGCACTTTGGGAGGCCGAGGCAAGCAGATCACCTGAGGTTGGGTGTCCTAGAGCAGCCTGGTCAACAGGGCAAAACCCCGTCTCTACTAAATAATAATAATAATAATATATAATTAGCCAGACCTGGTGGCACATGCCTGTAATCCCAGCTACTCGGGAAACTGAGGAAGAGGAGTCACTTGAACCTGGGAGGCAGAGGTTGTGTGAGCCGAGATCTTGCCATTGCACTCCAGCCTGGGAAACAAGAGCGAAACTCCATGTCAAAAAAAAAAAAAAAGCTGGGCATGGTGGCTCATGCCTGTACTTTCAACACTTTGGGAGGCTGAGGCCAGCCTGACCAACTTGGCAATATCTTCTCTTTACTAGAAATACAAAAAGTAGCTGGGCACAGTGGTGGGTGCCTGTTATCCCTACTCAAGAGGTTGAGGCAAGAGAATCCCTTGAACCTGGGAGGCGTAGGTTGCAGTGAGCCGAGATCCTGTCATTGCACTCTAGCCTGGGGGACCAAAAAAAAAAAAAAATTCTTGGTGGGAGCAGAAACTCATGCTTATAACCCAAAAGTTTGGGAGGCCAAGGCGGGAGGATCATTTCAGCCTAGGGATTCAAGACCAATCTGGGCAACATGGCAAACCCCCATCTCTACAAAATATTTTTTGCGGGGTTGAGGGGTTAGAGTCTCACTCTGTTGTCCAGGCTGGATCACAGTGGTGTGATCTCGGCTCACTGGAAGTGAGACTACAGTCTCACTCTGCCTCCCAGGCTCCAGCTATTGTCTTGCCTCAATCTCCCGAGTAGCTGGGATTACAGCCACCTGCCACCATGCTCAGCTAATTTTTGTGTTTTTAGTAGAGGTGGAGTTTCACCATGTTGACCAGGCTGGTGTCGAACTCCTGACCTCAATTTATCCACCCGTCTTGGCCTCCTAAAATGCTGGGATTATAGCCATGAGCCACCGCTGCCCGGCCTCTACAAAAAATTTCTTTAAAATATTAGTCATGGTGGCATGCATCTGTACTCCCAGCTGTTTGGGTGGCTCACATGGGAGAATCCCTTGAGCCTGGAAAATTGAGGTTGCAGTGAGCCGTGCTCACAGCACTGCTGTACTCTAGCCTGGGCAATACAATGAGATCCTGTCCAAAAAAAACGCCACAAAAAAAAATCTTAACCAAACAGTTAAGAAAATCCAAGCAATTGAAATCAGTAGACCAATCCCAACCCCCACAAAAAGGGGGAGAAAGAGAGTTTAGAAATCTCTACATGCCAACATCCCATTTAGACGGTTTAATCCGGCAGTTGTGGTTTTGTTAGAAAAACAGTGTTAAAGGTTTCCAGTCATTCCCACAGTGGCCATAAATTATCCTGGGTGTAATTTTACCATCAGTTTAAACATGGCCACATGAGAATGACCGTGAAATCTGAATGGTCTTCTGTCAGAAAGAGGTTAAACCCCTCCCTATCTCACAGTTAGGACTATGAAGGTCACATATTAGTAAAACTCCATGTTTATGGAGCAAATCAGTGAATGAGTCCTAGACTTTCACCCTATCCCTAATTCTTTCGCTCTAATGAATGAAAATCTAATTTGTTCAGTTAATCTGTAAGAAAGCCAACAATTCAATCAGGATTAACTGGGGTTGGGAAAACTTAAGGAATCTAATCAAATATTTTCTTTTTCCTTTTTTTTTTTTTTTTTTTTGAGATGGAGTTTCACTGTATCACCCAGGCTGGAGCACAGTGGCTCGATCTTGGCTCACTGCAACCTCCACCTCCCGGGTTCAAGTGATTCTCCTGCCTCAGCCTCCAGAGTAGCTGGGATTACAGGCATGTACCACTACACCTGGCTAAGTTTTTGTATTTTTAATAGAGATGGGGTTTCTCCATGTTGGCCAGGCCTGGAACTCCCAACCTCAGGTGATCCACCCACCTTTGCCTCCCAAAGTGCTGGGATTACAGGCATAAGCCACTCATGCCAGACCTTCAATTTTTTTTTATTTTTTTTGAGACCAGTTTTGCTCTTGTCTCCAGGCTAAAGTGCAATGGCATGATTGGCTCAATACAACCTCCTCCTCCCAAGTTCAAGTGATACTTCATCCTCAACCTCTCCAATAGCTGGGATTAAAGGTGCTAGCCACCACACACAGATAAATTGTGTCTTTTTAGTGGACATGAGGTTTCGTCATTTTGGCCAGGCTTTTCCCCCCGCTGTTCATGGAGGCCTTGAACCCTTGACCTCAGATGATCCACCCAGCTCAGCCTCCCAACGAGTTGGGATTGTGGGCAAGAGACGCCATTCCCAACCCCATTCTATTCCTTAATAATATGTTTAGAGCAGGCTAGGTGCAGTGGCTCATGCCTGTTTTTCCAGATGAAAGGATTTGGGCTTTGAATTTTCCTCTAAATGCAGTTTTGTCTTTATTCCAAAAATGTTGATTTGTGCCTTGGTTTCTGTCATTTCAAAAATCAGAAGTTTTTTCTTTTTTCTTGAGACAGAATCTCGCTCTGTTGCCCAGGCTGGAGTGCAACGGCATGATCTCGGCTCACTGAAACCTCTGACTCCCTGGTTTAAGTGATTCTCCTCCCTCATCCTCCCAAGTAGCTTGGACTGCAGGCGCCTGCTAACAAGCCCCGCTAATTTTTTTTTTTTTTTTTTTTTTTTTTTTTTGGTATGTTTAGTAGAGATGAGCTTTCATTGTGTTGGCCAGGCTGATCTTGAATTCCTGACCTCATGATCCACCTGCCTCAGCCTCCCAAAGTGTTGAGATTACAGGTGTGAGTCACTGCACCTATCCAAAGTGGGTCATTTTTAATATGTGTAAGAGTTGTGTACTGGAAACATCTCTGTCTTGCAAATGATCCATAATACTGTCACATAGCTTTAAAAATTTCTCACTGAAATTTTAAATAATGAGGCCAGGCGTGGAGGCTCAGGCCTATAATCCCAGAATTTTGGGAGGCCAATGTGAGTGAATTGCTTGAGTCTAGGAGTTCAAGACCGGCGTGGACAACAGAGCGAAACCCACTGTCTTTACAAGAGGTCAAAAAATCAAAGATTAGCTGGGAGTGTTGATGCAGGACTGTGGTCCTAGCTACTTGGGAGACTGAGGTGGAAGAATCCTTAGAGCCTGGGAGGTCACGACTGCACTGAGCTGAGATGGCACCACTGTACTCCAGCCACTCCAGCCTGGCTGACAGAGCAAGACCCTATCAGAAAAAAAAGAGAAAAGAAAGAAAAGAAAAGAAAGGAAGACAGAAGGGAGGAAAACAGGAAAAGAAGAAAGTGAGAGAGAAAGGGAAAGACAAATAGAGAAGTAAGCTTAACTACTACAAAGAAAACAAATAGAAAAACCCATTCTAGGAATGACCAGTGAATGTTCCCAACCATCTTATTTGTAGGGACTGTGAATGTCGGCATGTAGGGCTTGGGACATAACATTCCCATTGTTTTAGAACCCTGAGGAATTAGAAATTTCCCCCAACGGTGGGAGGGGTTAGGCTTCAGGCTCCGCCATACTCACTACTGAGTGGATGGAACACTGGCTGGAAAGGAAGGGCTAGTGGTGCTCCTGCCTCCTCACTGCTTGAGAAAAGCTGGTGCTAATGCCAGCAGAGACAGAACGCTAGCTTTGTGGCCACTGAGCACAGAGTCGAATTGAAGAAAACGAAGAAAAACTCTTTCACCATTGCCAGAGCACTGACTTTGGCCCTAGGAGAGGATGAGATTGCATGGGCTTGGTCTGAGAGTGATGCTCTTTCTCTGGATTTGTCCTCTGGAAGTTTTCCTTGCAGGTTGGTGAAGATGAGCATCTGGACTCCACCCAGACTCCTGGAGCTGGTGGGACGGAAGCTGCTGAGGGACCAGGCCTTGGCCGTCTGCACCCTGGAGGAGCTGCCCACGGAACTTTTCCCCCCGCTGTTCATGGAGGCCTTCAGCAGGAGACACTGTGAGGCCCTGAAGGCGATGGTGCAGGCCTGGCCCTTCCCCCGCCTCCCTCTGGGGTCCCTGATGAAGACGCCTTGCCTGGAGACCTTCCAAGCTGTGCTCCATGGACTTGATGCACTGCTGACCCAGGGGGTTCGTCTCAGGTGAGGTGGCCCAGATGGGCAGGTAGGGAGGGCCCAGGTGTCCAGAGAAGGAAGAGCTAGGTTGTGAGGAGTGGGGAGGCCCAAGGGGGAGCCCACAGGCTTCTGATGGTGCTGATGAGAAAGCTCAATGAGGCCTTGGCCATTGGCCAGCTCCTCAGGGAAAGGACTGCTCATCACGCAGGGTCCGTGGAGGTCACAGGAACCTCTCTCTTAGTGGCAATGAAGGGCACCACTAAAAGTGGGAACTGAGCAGGGCACGGACGCTCACACCTGTAATCTCAGCATTTGTGAGGCTGAGGAGGGTGGATCAAATGTGGTCAGGAGTTTGAAACCAGCCTGGCCAACGTGGTGAAATTCTGACTCTACTAAAAATACAAATATTAGCTGGGCATAGTGGTGAGTACCTGTCATCCCAGGTGCTCGGGAGGTTGAGGCAGGAGAATCACTTGAACCCAGGAGATGGAAGTTGCCGTGAGCTGAAATCTCACCACTGCACTCCAGCCTGGGCAACGGAGGGAGACCTATTCTCAGAATAAAGAGAAAGTGGAATTGAACAGGCTCCAAGGGGACAGCAGGGTGGAGAAAAGTCAGGGAAAGAAAAAAGCAAGGAGGGGCGCAGCTGGGGTGCAGGATGTGAAGTTGACGTTCAGCAGTGACCGCTTACATTCTCAGCCTCTCTATCTTCCCACAGAAGAAGGAAACTTCAAGTCCTGGATTTACGGGATGTCAGTGAGAACTTCTGGATGGTGTGGTCTGAGGCCATGGCCCGCGGGTACTTACCAGATGCCACGAGGAAGAGAAAACCAGCTCAGGACTGTTCAGTGATGAGAGGACAGCAGCGCTTGACTGTGTTCGTAGACCTTTGCCTCCAGAACAGGACTCTGGATGAATGCCTCACCTGCCTCTTTCTGTGGGTCAAGCAGAGGGAAGGTTTACTACACCTGTGCTGTAAGAAGCTGAAAGTTTTGGGAACGCCCCTCCACGAAGTCAAAAACATCCTGAATATGGTGAATCCAGAGTGTATCCAGAAGGTGGAAGTGAATTGCAGGTGGCGACTGCCCGACCTGGCAGAGTTTACCCCATACCTGGGCCAGATGAGGAATCTTCACAAGCTCGCTCTCTCCCACGTCGACGTCCCTTGCTACTTTTCCCCAGAGCAGAAGGAGGAGTTTGTTACCCAGTTCACCTCTCAGTTCCTCAAGCTGCACCACCTCCAAAAGCTGTATATGAACTGTGTTTCTTTCCTCGAAGGCCATCTGGCCCAGCTGCTCAGGTGAGGAAGGATGGTGAGCTTTCTCTGCAGACCGCAGCAGAGCCTTTCCAGGTCACAGTAAACGCTAGTGGGCATCTACTGTGACCGCCTATGAGGAGGGGACGGTGAAGGGGACACTGGAATGTCCATGCATTCCCCTGTGGGCGGCTCTGTCTTGAAATGGGTATCACACAACCATTCCAATAAAGGCAGAGGGATCAGTGGGGGTAGATGCTATGGAGAGGCTGCCATGCTAGGAAGCTGGCTACTGAAGGGTTCAGCTCTAGGGAGGGTGTGTCAGTGAATTCCTCCTGAGGACGCGCGTCTAAGTTAAGATGATGAGAAATAGGTCAGGCATGGTGTCTCATGCCTGTAATCCTAGCACTTTGAGAGCCTGAGGAAAGAGGATAACTTGAGCCCAGAAGTTTTAGAGCAGTCTGGGTAACAGCAAGACTGCTGACTAAAAGTAGGAATTAATAAAAATAAAAACAAACAAGATAAATTTTTTTATTTTGAAATGAAATTTCACTTGATTGCCCAGGGGGAGTGCAGTGACGTGATCTCAGCTTACTGCAACCCGTACCTCCCGGGTTCAAGTGATTCTCCTGCCTCAGTCTCCTGAGCACCTGGGATTACAGGTGTGGGCCACCACACCAGGCTAATTTTTGTATTTTTAGTAGAGACTAGGCTTCACCATATTGGCCAGGCTGGTCTCAAACTCCTGAGCTCACGTGATCCCCCTGCTTCAGCCTCCCAAAGTGCTGGGATTACAGGCGTGAGCAAACATGCCCAGCTCAAACAAGATAATTTTTATTTGTTCGTTTATTTATTTATTTATTTATGTTTGAGACAGAGTTTCGATCTGTCACCCAGGCTGGATGCAGTGGTGCAATCTCGGCTCACTGCAACCTCCGCCTCCCGGGTTCAAGCGATTCTCCTGTCAGTCTCCTGAGTAGTTGGGATTACAGGCACTCACCACCACACCCGGCTAAGTGTTGTATTTTAAGTAAAGACCAAGTTTCACCATGTTGGTCAGGTTGGTCTCGAACTCCTGGCCTTGGTCTTTGAAAGTGCTAGGATTACAGGCGTGAGCCACCATGCCAGGCCAAACGAGATTAGTTTTAAAAAGATGTTGGGAAGTGGGGGAGTGAAGTGGGCACTGAAGAGGGGAATGCTCATCAAACCTGCACGTTTCAGAATAATACAAGCTCTGTGCTCAACAGCTTGGGGAACACAAATGATCTCATCTCTTTTTTTTTTTTTTTCTTCCTTTTTTTTTAAGGTGGGGTTTCACCATGATGGCCAGGCTGGTCTTGAACTCCTGACCTCAGGTGATCCACCCACCTCAGCCTCCCAAAGTGCTAGGATTACCTCATCTCTAATTCCCGGTCACAATAGATTGTTTTGAGCTCCAGGTGAATTAATTACCTAGGAAACAGAAGGTCAGAGAATAGGCACAAAGACTGGTGAAAGTGATAAATGGTTTGCTGATTAGACAGGCGAGTCAGGGACCCCTGCAGCCTGGGCACCCCAGCTGATGTTGCAGAATCCCGCCTGGGTTTGTCCGTAAGCCTGTGTCCCCTCTGGGCTCCCGTGGCCCAGAGATGTGTTTTTATCCCTGAAGGATGAGTAAAGGGAGCTTCAGGGATTCTGTGAACTTGATCCATTCCTATAAATGATGGTGAAAAGACTCAGGAGGAAATGAAATTTTTCTTTGTTTTTCTTTTCTTTTTTTTTTTTAGACACAGTCTCACTCTGTTACAAAGGCTGGAGTGTAGCAGCATAATCTCTGCTTACTGCAACCTCCACTTCCTGGGTTCTTGTGATTCTCCTGCCTCAACCTCCCAAGTAGCTGAAATTACAGGCCCCTGCCACCACGCCTGGCTGATTTTTGCATTTTTAGTAGCGATGTGGTTTCACCATGTTGGCCAGGCTGTTCTCGAACTCCTGACCTCAAGTGATCCACCCATCTCAGCCTCCCAAAGTGCTCGGATTACAGGTGTGAGTTACTGCATCAGGCCTAAGATGGACTTGACCTCAGTGGCAAAGTTCTTCATCACGCAGCATCCTAAATGTTGACTATCAGACAATCGGAATGACCTTGGGCTTGGGCAAAATGGTCTTCGTCCATCACCTTGAAGTCATCCCCACCACCCTTTACTCACCCCTATGATTCCCCAGAACTAACTTCTTGCTCTCTCCCCAGCTGTCTGAAGACCCCGTTAAAGACCCTCGCAATAACGAACTGTGTGCTTTCAGAATCAGACTTGAGGCATCTGTCCCAGTCCCCCAGCATCAGTCAACTAACGACCCTGGACCTGAATGGCATCAGACTGGCCAATATGAGTCTTGTGCCTCTCCAACTTCTGCTAGAAAAGTTGGCAGCCACCCTGGAGTACCTGGACTTAGATGACTGTGGGATCGAAGACTCCCAAGTCAATGCCATCCTGCCTGCCTTAAGCCGCTGCTTTGAGCTCACCACCTTCAGCTTTTGTGGAAATCCCATCTCCATGGCCACCCTGGAGAACCTGCTGTCCCACACAATCAGACTGAACAACTTACGCCTGGAGCTGTATCCCGCCCCACGGGAGAGTTATGATGCTTCTGGTGCTCTCTGCCGGTGGAGGTTTGCCCAACTGGGGGCTGAGCTGATGGGGAGAGTGAAGGCCTTGAGGCAGACCAACAGGGTCTTGTTCTTTACCGCCTGGTGCCCTCACTGTGGCCACAGGGCATTTTATGACCTGGAGGTAAATCAATGCAGCTGTTGAATATCTGCCTGTTTGCGTGGATGTATCAAATGCTTTCTTCTGGACACTTGGAAACTAAAACGTAGGTCTTAGGCACATCCTCCAGGGAGCACAGAACCTATCGTTTCAGACACGGCTCTGAAAGTGGAAAAGGAAAAGTGATGAACCAGGGGCTGGACTTGGGGGAAACACTGACATGGATTGGATGAGACTTTGGGTATCTGTATCCTATAGAGTCAAAAATGGGAATCTGAGTGTCTAGAGTGGAATTCAGGCTTGCAAATGCCTGAGGGAGTTGCCTTTGCATGGATGGTTGCCAAGAAACAGAAATAAAGGGAAACTGAGTGGAAGCTGTCTGGTGCCCTCTATTATCAAGTAACCTGTTTTCCAGTTGAAGCCTCAGGAATCCTCAGTTATTGATGAAAAAAAACCAAAAGGCACTGAGTCTTGCAATCAGTAAGATTCAGCTCCAGCAAATCAAGGCATTTAAATGAAATTTGGTTACTGTAATCAGTTTCCTCCCATTCTTGTTTGTTTGTTTTGAGACAGTTTCACTTTTGTTGCCCCGGCTCACTGCAACCTCCACTTCCTGGGTTTAGGGTATTCTCCTGCCTCAGCCTCCCAAGTAGCTGGGATTACAGGCATGCACCACCACGCCCAGCTAATTTTTGTATTTGTAGTAGAGACAGGGTTTCACTATGTTGGTCAGGCTGGTCTTAAACTCCTGACCTCAGGTGATCCACCCACCTGAGCCTCTCAAAGTACTGGGATTATAGGCATGAGCCACCATGCCTGGTTCTTTTGTTTTTAATTTTTTAATTTTTTATTTTATTTTTATTTTTTTGAGACGGAGTTTCGCTCTTGTTACCCAGGCTGGAGTGCAATGGCACGGTCTCGGCTTATGGCAACCTCTGCCTCCTGAGTTCAAGCGGTTCTCCTGCCTCAGTCTCCTGAGTAGCTGGGATTACAGGCAGGCACCACTACACCCTGCTAATTTTTGTATTTTTTTTTTTTTTTTTTTAAGTAGAGATGGGTTTTCGCTATGTTGGCCAGGCTGGTCTCAAACTCCTGATCTCAGGTGATCCACCTGCCTTGGCCTCCCAGAGTGCTGAGATTACAGGCGTGCACCTGTAAAATAGGTGAGAGGCCATTGCTCCCGGCTGTTTTTAAATGGACATAATGGTGAGATAGCCATGTGGTTGGGGGGTCCCCGGAGAATCTCCCACCAGCCTGCACACTGTGGGAACGCGCAGCGGGGTGGAGCTTCGGGAGTAGCGCTCTCCGCAGCGGGGAGGAGTCTGGCATTGAGGAGAGTTCCTGTTCCGTCTTTTTCCTTTTCATGCAGTATAATCCTGCTTTACTCACCCTTCAAACCGTCTGCAAGCCTGAATTTTTGTGGCCATGGGACGAACAAGGACCCAGTCTTTAGCCGAACTAAGGAAGTCCTGCAACAATGGAACCTAATTTAGGGAGTCCCTTTAGTCTCCTAACTGGGTTCACTGATGGAACTGAGATTGTGGGCTGTGTGGGACCATAGGAAACTCCCATTCCCATTGTTTTCAACTTTTAGGTTGCAAAGGCATTTCTTTTTTGGTGGGGGTTGGGGAGACAGGAGTCTCGCTCTGTCACCCAGGCTGGAGTGCAGTGGCAGGCTCTTGGCTCACAGCAAGCTCCGCCTGCCGAATTCAAGTGATTCTCAGGCCTCAGCGCCCCCCCAATCCCCCTCCCCCAGTAGCTGGGTCTACAGGTGCCCACCATCACATCCGGCTAACTTTTTTTGCATTTTTAGTAGAGACCAGGTTTCACCATGTTGGTCAGGCTTGTCTTGAACTCCTGACCTCAGGTGATCTACCCGTCTTGGCCTCCCAAAGTGGTAGGTTTATAGGCATGAGCCACTGCACCAGGCCTTTTTAAATTTTGAGACAGTTTCACTCTGTTCCCCAGGCTGGAGTGCAAGTGGCATGATCTCAGCTCACTGCACCTCTGTCCCCTGGGGTTCAAGCGATTCTCCTGCCTCAGCCTCCTGAGTGGCTGGGATTATTTTTGAGACCGGGTTTCACCATGTTGATTGACCAGGCTGGTCTCCAATTCCTGACCTTATGATCCACCCACCTCCGCCTCTGAAAGTGCTGAGATTACAGGCATGAGCCACAGCTCCTGGCTGAGAAGACTTTTTTTTTTTTTTCCTCAAAAAAGTGGAGATCTGAGCTTCGGAGATCGCCGTCAGTAATATTTCACAGTGCTGTTAGAGTTTAGTGGAGCAATGGCTAATAATTCATGAATTAGGAGTGATCTTGCCTGCTTTTTATTTTATTTTATTTTATTTATTTATTTATTTGAGACGGAGTTTCACTCTTGTTACCCAGGCTGGAATGCAATGGTGCGATCTCGGCTCACCGCAACCTCTTCTTCCTTGGTTCAGGCAACTCTCCTGCTTCAACCTCCTGAGTAGCTGGGATTACAGGCGTGTGCCACCATGCACAGCTAATTTTCTGTATTTTTAGTAGAGACGGGATTTCACCATGTTGACCAGGATGGTCTCGATCTCTTGACCTCGTGATCCACCTGCCTCAGCCTCCCAAAGTGCTGGGATTACAGGCTTGAGCCACCCCGCTTGGCCTAGGTATTGTTTCAGTTTCTTCCAGAGAAGCCTTAACCTAAGCCCTGAGACCAATCACACCCTCAGTGGCTCCTCTCTTCCACCTGAATGAGTGAATAAACTGGTACATTAGGTGATGTAAAACCCACAAGACCATCTGATACATGACAGTTTTATTCTGATTTTGTAGGGATGATGCCTCCGTTTTTATAAATTTTTTTTTTTTTTTTTTTTTTTTTCTGATATGGAGTCCTGTCTGTCTCCCAGGCTGGAGTACAGTGGCATGATCTTGGCTCACTGCAACCTCTGCCTCCTGGGTTCAAGCAATTCTGCCTCAGCCTCCCAAGTAGCTGGCATTACAGGCACTACCACAGCTGGCTAATTTTGTATTTTCAGCAGAGATGGGTTTTCTCCATGTTGGTCAGGCTGGTCTGGAACTCCCATCCTCAGGTCATCCACCTGCTTTAGCCTACCAAAGTGCTAGGATTATAGGTGTGAGCCACTGCGCCTGGCCTATAAAGTTATTTTAACTATGAAATATTTTTATATTTTTGATGTGTTCTCCTGACAACACTACTTTCAGGTTTTATTTCTCTGTCTAATGTCCAGAACAGATTGAACCCTTCCCTGTCTCACACTCAGAACTATACAGGTCACATATTAGTAAAATTTCATCAGTGTTTGTGGAGTTCATTAATGAATGAATTCTTTTTTTTTTTTTTTTTTTTTTTTTTTTTGACAGCATCTCCCTCTATCACCCAGGCTGGAGTGCAATGGCACAATCTCAGCTCACTGCAACCTCTGCCTCCTGGGTTCAAGAGATTTTCCCATCTCAGCCTCCAGAGTAGCTGGAATACAGACGTTTTTGTATTTTTAGAGACGGGGTTTCACCATGTTGGCTAGGCTGGTCTTGGGCTCCTGACCTCAGGTGAGCCACCCTGTCTGGCCATGAATGAATGAATTCACTTCCACCCGATCCCTAAGGCTTTCAATTTCTTGATTCAGGAAATGAAAATGAATATCTGATATTAATAGAGTTCTGATTCAATCAATTAATCTTCAGAGAGCCAAAATCCCAATCAGGATTAATTGGGTGGAGATTCAGAAACCCAATCAGATATCAGTTTTTGATTGGAAGCTAGCAGTGGATACTTGGAGGGGAGGGGATGGGAGTGGTGATTACAAAGGTCAATAAAAGCTTCAAAAGACCCACGGGAGAGACCGTAAGTCTTCGAACCTGGAGTTACTGCTTGTTTCTTGAGGTCTGAGCTCCCTGCAAACTGAGTCCAGATCTGGTAAGTCACTAATCTCTGTAAGGCCCGTCCTGTACGGTCCCTTCCACTTGATCTATATTCAGCCCGTCTAGAATGGGGAGAATTCAGCCTAAGATGGCACAGAGCTATATCTTGTCATTTTTTGTATTTGTTTTTGTTTTTTTACTTTTTTCATATGAACAGTATGAAAAACAGCTTTGATTTCTTCCTCTAAATGGAGTTTTAAAGCCTGGTCAAAAGGGTGAAACCCCAGCTTTACTAAAAATATAAAAATTAGCCAGGCATGGTGGTAGTCACCTGTAATTCCAGCTACTAGGGAGGCTGAAGCAGAATTATTTGAACCCAGAAGACAAAGGTGGCAGTGAGCCGACACGATGCCACTGTACTCCAGCCTGGGCCACAGACTGAGCATCCGTCTCAAAAAAAAAAAAAAAAAATGCAGTTTTGTCTTTATTTCAAATTTTTGATTTGTGCTATGGTTTATGTCATCTCAAAATTCTTACAGGGTAGGCTCAGGCCTCACACCCGTAATCCCAGCAGTTTGGGAGGCCGAGGCAAGCAGATCACCTGAGGTTGGGTGTTCTAGACCAGCCTGGTCAACAGGGCAAAACCCCGTCTCTACTAAAACATCATAATAATAATATATAATTAGCCAGACCTGGTGGCACATGCCTGTAATCCCAGCTACTCGGGAAGCTGAGGAAGAAGAGTCACTTGAACCTGGGAGGTAGAGGTTGTGTGAGCCGAGATCTTGCCATTGCACTCCAGCCTGGGCAACAAGAGCGAAACTCCATGTCAAAAAAAAAAAAAAAAAGCTGGGCATGGTGGCTCATGCCTGTAATTTCAGCACTTTGGGAGGCTGAGGCCAGCCGGACCAACTTGGCAAAATCTTGTCTTTACTAGAAATACAAAAATTAGCTGGGCACAGTGGTGAGTGCCTGTTATCCCTACTCAAGAGGTTGAGGCAAGAGAATCCCTTAAACCTGGGAGACGTAGGTCGCAGTGAGCCGGGACCCTGTCATTGCACTCTAGCCTGGGGGACCAAAAAAAAAAAAAAAAAAAATTCTTGGTGGGAGCAGAAACTCATGCTTATAACCCAAAAGTTTGGGAGGCCAAGGCGGGAGGATCATTTCAGCCTAGGGATTCAAGACCAATCTGGGCAACATGGCAAACCCCCATCTCTACAAAATATTTTTTGGGAGGTTGAGGTGTTAGAGTCTCACTCTGTTGCCCAGGCTGGATCACAGTGCTGTGATCTCGGCTCACTGGAAGTGAGACTGCAGTCTCACTCTGCCTCCCAGGCTCCAGCTATTCTCTTGCCTCAATCTCCCGAGTAGCTGGGATTACAGCCACCTGCCACCATGCTCAGCTAATTTTTGTGTTTTTATTAGAGGTGGAATTTCACCATGTTGACCAGGCTGGTCTCGAACTCCTGACCTCAAGTTATCCACCCGTCTTGGCCTCCTAAAATGCTGGGATTATAGCCATGAGCCGCCGGTGCCCAGCCTCTACAAAAAGCTTCTTTAAAATATTAGTCATGATGGCAGGCATCTGTAGTCCCAGCTGTTGGGGTGGCTCACATGGGAGAATCCCTGGAGCCTGGAAAATTGAGGTTGCAGTGAGCCGTGCTCACAGCACTGCTGTACTCTAGCCTGGGCAATACAATGAGATCCTGTCCAAAAAAAACCCCACCAAAAAAGTCTTTACCAAACAGTTAAGAAAATCCAAGCAATTGAAATCCGTAGGCCAATCCCAACCCCCACAAAAAGGGGGAGAAAGAGAGTTTAGAAGCCTCTACATGCCAACATCCCATTTAGACGGTTTAATCCGGCAGTTGTGGTTTCGTTAGAAAAACAGTGTTAAAGATTTCCAATAATTCCCACAGTGGCCATAAATTATCCTGGGTGTAATTTTACCATCAGTTTAAACATGGCCACATGAGAATGACCGTGAAATCTGAATGGTCTTCTGTTAGAAAGAGGTTAAACCCGTCCCTATCTCACAGTTAGGATTATGAAGGTCACACATTAGTAAAACTCCATGTTTGTGGAGCAAATCAGTGAATGAGTCCTAGACTTTCACCCTATCCCTAATTCTTTCACTTTAATGAATGAAAATCTAATTTGTTGAGTTAATCTGTAAGAAAGCCAAAAATTCAATCAGGATTAACTGGGGTTAGGAAAACTTAAGGAATCTAATCAAATATTTTCTTTTTCCTTTTTTTCTTTTTTTTTTTTTTTTTTTTTTTTTGAGATGGAGTTTCACTGTATCACCCAGGCTGGAGCACAGTGGCTCGATCTTGGCTCACTGCAACCTCCACCTCCCGGGTTCAAGCGATTCTCCTGACTCAGCCTCCAGAGTAGCTGGGATTACAGGCATGTACCACTACACCTGGCTAAGTTTTTGTATTTCTAATAGAGATGGGGTTTCTCCATGTTGGCCAGGCCTCGAACTCCCAACCTCAGGTGATCCACCCACCTTTGCCTCCCAAAATACTGGGATTAGAGGTATAAGCCACTGATGCCAGGCCTTCAATTTTTATTTATTTATTTATTTATTTTTTATTTTTTTTTGAGACCAGTTTTGCTCTTGTCTCCAGGCTAAAGTGCAATGGCATGATTGGCTCAATACAACCCCCTCCTCCTGATTCTTCCTCCTCAGCCTCTCCAATAGCTGGGATTAAAGGTGCTGCCCACCACACACAGCTAAATTGTGTCTTTTTAGTGGAGATGAGGTTTCGTCATTTTGGCCAGGGTTTTCCCCACCGCTGTTCATGGAGGCCTTGAACTCTTGACCTCAGATGATCCACCCAGCTCAGCCTCCCAACAAGCTGGGATTGTGGGCGTGAGACGCCATTCCCAACCCCATTCTATTCCTTAATAATATGTTTAGAGCAGGCTAGGTGCAGTGGCTCATGCCTATTTTTCCAGATGAAAGGATCTGGGCTTTGAATTTTCCTCTAAATGCAGTTTTGTCTTTATTCCAAAAATGTTGATTTGTGCCTTGGTTTCTGTCATTTCAAAATTCAGAAGTTTTTTCTTTTTTCTTGAGACAGAATCTCGCTCTGTTGCCCAGGCTGGAGTGCAACGGCATGATCTCAGCTCACCGAAACCTCTGACTCTCTGGTCTAAGTGATTCTCCTACCTCATCCTCCCAAGTAGCTTGGACTCCTGACCTCATGATCCACCTGCCTCAGCCTCCCAAAGTGTCGGGATTACAGGTGTGAGTCACTGCGCCTATCCAAAGTGGGTCATTTTTAATATGTGTAAGAGATGAGTACTGGAAACATCTCTGTCATGCAAATGATCCATAATACTGTCACATAGCTTTAAAAGTTTCTCACTGAAATTTTAAATAATGAGGCCAGGCGTGGAGGCACAGGCCTATAATCCCAGGATTTTGGGAGGCCAATGTGAGTGAATTGCTTGAGTCTAGGAGTTCAAAACCAGCATGGACAACATAGCGAAACCCGCTGTCTTTACAAGAGGTCAAAAAATCAAAGATTAGCTGGGAGTGTTGATGCAAGACTGTGGTCCTAGCTACTTGGGAGACTGAGGTGGAAGAATCCTTAGAGCCTGGGAGGTCACGACTGCACTGAGCTGAGATGGCAGCACTGTACTCCAGCCACTCCAGCCTGGGTGACAGAGCAAGACCCTATCAGAAAAAAAAGAAAAAAGAAAGAAAGGAAGACAGAAGAGAGAAAAACAGGAAAAGAAGAAAGTGAGAGAGAAAGGGAAAGACAAATAGAGAAGTAAGCTTAACTACTACAAAGAAAACAAATAGAAAAACCCATTCTAGGAATGACCAGTGAATGTTCCCAACCAACTTATTTGTAGGGACTGTGAATGTCGGCATGTAGGGCTTGGGACATAACATTCCCATTGTTTTAGAACCCTGAGTAATTAGAAACTTCCCCCAACGGTGGGAGGGGTTAGGCTTCAGGCTCCCCCATACTCACTACTCGGTGGATGGAACACTGGCTGGAAAGGAAGGGCTAGTGGTGCTCCTGCCTCCTCACTGCTTGAGAAAAGCTGGTGCTAATGCCAGCAGAGACAGAACGCTAGCTTTGTGGCCACTGAGCACAGAGTCGAATTGGAGAAAACGAAGAAAAACTCTTTCACCATTGCCAGAGCACTGACTTTGGCCCTAGGAGAGGATGAGATTGCATGGGCTTGGTCTGAGAGTGATGCTCTTTCTCTGGATTTGTCCTCTGGAAGTTTTCCTTGCAGGTTGGTGAAGATGAGCATCTGGACTCCACCCAGACTCCTGGAGCTGGTGGGACGGAAGCTGCTGAGGGACCAGGCCTTGGCCGTCTGCACCCTGGAGGAGCTGCCCACGGAACTTTTCCCCCCGCTGTTCATGGAGGCCTTCAGCAGGAGACACTGTGAGGCCCTGAAGGCGATGGTGCAGGCCTGGCCCTTCCCCCGCCTCCCTCTGGGGTCCCTGATGAAGACGCCTTGCCTGGAGACCTTCCAAGCTGTGCTCCATGGACTTGATGCACTGCTGACCCAGGGGGTTTGTCTCAGGTGAGGTGGCCCAGATGGGCAGGTAGGGAGGGCCCAGGTGTCCAGAGAAGGAAGAGCTAGGTTGTGAGGAGTGGGGAGGCCCAATGGGGAGCCCACAGGCTTCTGATGCTGCTGATGAGAAAGCTGAGTGAGGCCTCGGCCACTGCCCAGCTCCTCAGGGAAAGGACTGCTCATCACGCAGGGTCCGTAGAGGTCACAGGAACCTCTCTCTTAGTGGCAATGAAGGGCACCACTAAAAGTGGGAACGGAGCAGGGCGCGGACGCTCACACCTGTAATCTCAGCATTTGGGAGGCTGAGGAGGGTGGATCACCTGTGGTCAGGAATTTGAAACCTGGCCAACATGGTGAAATTCTGACTCTACTAAAAATACAAATATTAGCTGGGCATAGTGGTGAGTTCCTGTCATCCCAGGTGCTCGGGAGGTTGAGGCAGGAGAATCACTTGAACCCAGGAGGTAGAAGTTGCCGTGAGCTGAAATCTCACCACTGCACTCCAGCCTGGGCGACGGAGGGAGACCTATTCCCAGAATAAAGAGAAAGTGGAATTGAACAGGCTCCAAGGGGACAACAGGGTGGAGAAAAGTCAGGGAAAGAAAAAAGCAAGGAGGGGCGCAGCTGGCATGCAGGATGTGAAGCTGACGTTCAGCAGTGACCGCTTACATTCTCAGCCTCTCTATCTTCCCACAGAAGAAGGAAACTTCAAGTCCTGGATTTACGGGATGTCAGTGAGAACTTCTGGATGGTGTGGTGTGAGGCCATGGCCCGCGGGTACTTACCAGATGCCATGAGGAAGAGAAAACCAGCTCAAGACTGTTCAGTGATGAGAGGACAGCAGCGCTTGACTGTGTTCGTAGACCTTTGCCTCAAGAACAGGACTCTGGATGAATGCCTCACCTACCTCTTTCTGTGGGTCAAGCAGAGGGAAGGTTTACTGCACCTGTGCTGTAAGAAGCTGAAAGTCTTGGGAACGCCCCTCCACAAAGTCCAAAGCATCCTGAATATGGTGAACCCAGAGTGTATCCAGGAGGTGGAAGTGAATTGCAGGTGGCGACTGCCCGACCTGGCAGAGTTTACCCCATACCTGGGCCACATGAGGAATCTTCACAAGCTCGCTCTCTCCCACGTCGACGTCCCTTGCTACTTTTCCCCAGAGCAGAAGGAGGAGTTTGTTACCCAGTTCACCTCTCAGTTCCTCAAGCTGCACCACCTCCAAAAGCTGTATATGAACTGTGTTTCTTTCCTCGAAGGCCATCTGGCCCAGCTGCTCAGGTGAGGAAGGATGGTGAGCTTTCTCTGCAGACCGCAGCAGAGCCTTTCCAGGTCACAGTAAATGCTAGTGGGCATCTACTGCGACCGCCTATGAGGAGGTGACGGTGAAGGGGACACTAGAATGTCAATGCATTCTCCTGTGGGCGGCTCTGTCCTGAAATGGGTATCACACAACCATTCCAATAAAGGCAGAGGGATCAGTGGGGGTAGATGCTATGGAGAGGCTGCCATGCTAGGAAGCTGGCTACTGAAGGGTTCAGCTCTAGGGAGGGTGAGTTAGTGAATTCCTCCTGAGGACGCGCGTCTAAGTTAAGATGATGAGAAATAGGTCAGGCATGGTGGCTCATGCCTGTAATCCTAGCACTTTGAGAGCCTGAGGAAAGAGGATAAGTTGAGCCCAGAAGTTTTAGAGAAGTCTGGGTAACACAGCAAGATTGCTGACTAAAAATAGGAATTAATAAAAATAAAAACAAACGAGATAATTTTTTTTATTTTGAAATGAAATTTCACTTGATTGCCCACAGGGAGTGCAGTGGCGTGATCTCGGCTTACTGCAACCCGTACCTCCCGGGTTCAAGTGATTCTCTTGCCTCAGTCTCCGGAGCACCTGGGATTGCAGGTGTGGGCCACCAACCTGGCTAATTTTTGTGTTTTTGTAGAGACTCGTCTTCACCATATTGGCCAGGCTGGTCTCAAACTCCTGAGCTCACGTGATCCCCCTGCTTCAGCCTCCCAAAGTGCTGAGATTACAGGCGTGAGCAAACACGCCCAGCTCAAACAAGATAATTTTTATTTGTTTGTTTGTTTGTTTGTTTATTTATTTCTGTTTGAGACAGAGTTTCGATCTGTCACCCAGGCTGGATGCAGTGGTGCAATCTCGGCTCACTGCAACCTCCGCCTCCCGGGTTCAAGCGATTCCCCTGTCAGTCTCCTGAGTAGTTGGGATTACAGGCACTCGCCACCACACCCGGCTAAGTGTTGTATTTTAAGTAAAGACCAAGTTTCACCATGTTGGTCAGGTTGGTCTCGAACTCCTGGCCTTGGCCTTTGAAAGTGCTAGGATTACAGACGTGAGCCACCATGCCAGGCCAAACGAGATTAGTTTTAAAAAGATGTTGGGAAGTGGGGGAGTGAAGTGGGCACTGAAGAGGGGAATGCTCATCAAACCTGCACGTTTCAGAATAATACAAGCTCTGTGCTCAACAGCTTGGGGAACACAAATGATCTCATCTCTTTTTTTTTTTTTTTTTTTTTTTCTTTTTTTTAAGGTGGGGTTTCACCATGATGGCCAAGCTAGTCTTGAACTCCTGACCTCAGGTGATCCACCCACCTCAGTCTCCCAAATTGCTAGGATTACCTCATCTCTAATTCCCGGTCACAAGAGATTGTTTTGAGCTCCAGGTAAATTAATTACCTAGGAAACAGAAGGTCAGAGAGTAGGCACAAAGACTGGTAAAAGTGATAAATGGTTTGCGGATTAGACAGGCCTGTCAGGGACCCCTGCAGCTTGGGCACCCCAGCTGATGTTGCAGAATCCCGCCTGGGTTTGTCCGTAAGCCTGTGTCCCCTCTGGGCTCCCGTGGCCCAGAGATGTGTTTTTATCCCTGAAGGATGAGTAAAGGGAGCTTCAGGGATTCTGTGAACTTGATCCATTCCTATAAATGATGGTGAAAAGACTCAGGAGGAAATGAAATTTTTCTTTGTTTTTCTTTTCTTTTTTTTTTTTAGACACAGTCTCACTCTGTTACAAAGGCTGGAGTGTAGCAGCATAATCTCTGCTTACTGCAACCTCCACTTCCTGGGTTCTTGTGATTCTCCTGCCTCAAACTCCCAAGTAGCTGAAATTACAGGTGCCTGCCACCACGCCTGGCTGATTTTTGCATTTTTAGTAGCGATGTGGTTTCACCATTTGGCCAGGCTGCTCTCCAACTCCTGACCTTAAGTGATCCACACATCTCAGCCTCCGTAAGTGCTCGGATTACAGATGTGAGTTACTGCATCAGGCCTAAGATGGACTTGACCTCAGTGGCAAAGTTCTTCATCACGCAGCATCCTAAATGTTGACTATCAGACAATCGGAATGACCTTGGACTTGGGCAAAATGGTCTTTGTCCATCACCTTGAAGTCATCACCCACCACTCTTCACTCACCCCTATGATTCCCCAGAACTAACTTCTTGCTCTCTCCCCAGCTGTCTGAAGACCCCGTTAAAGATCCTCGCAATAACGAACTGTGTGCTTTCGGAATCGGACTTGAGGCATCTGTCCCAGTCCCCCAGCATCAGTCAACTAATGACCCTGGACCTGAGTGGCATCAGCCTGGCCAATCTGAGTCTTGTGCCTCTCCAACTCCTGCTAGAAAAAGTGGCAGCCACCCTGGAGTCCCTGGACTTAGATGACTGTGGGATCGAAGACTCCCAAGTCAATGCCATCCTGCCTGCCTTAAGCCGCTGCTTTGAGCTCACCACCTTCAGCTTTCGTGGAAATCCCATCTCCATGGCCACCCTGGAGAACCTGCTGTCCCACACAATCAGACTGAACAACTTACGCCTGGAGCTGTATCCCGCCCCACGGGAGAGTTATGATGCTTCTGGTGCTCTCTGCCGGTGGAGGTTTGCCCAACTGGGGGCTGAGCTGATGGGGAGAGTGAAGGTCTTGAGGCAGACCAAGAGGGTCTTGTTCTCTACCGCCTGCTGCCCTCACTGTGGCCACAGGGCATATTATGACCTGGAGGTAAATCAATGCAGCGGTTGAATATCTGCCTGTTTGCGTGGATGTATCAAATGCTTTCTTCTGGACACTTGGAAACTAAAACGTAGGTCTTAGGCACATCCTCCAGGGAGCACAGAACCCATCGTTCCAGACACGGCTCTGAAAGTGGAAAAGGAAAAGTAATGAAGCAGGGGCTGGACTTGGGGAAACACTGACATGGATTGGATGAGACTTCGGGGATCTGTATCCCATAGTGTCAAAAACGGGAATCTGAGTGTCTAGAGTGGAATTCAGGCTTGCAAATGCCTGAGGGAGTTACCCTTGCATGGATGGTTGCAAAGAAACAGAAATAAAGGGAAACCGAGTGGAAGCTGTCTGGTGCCCTCTATTATCAAGTAACCTGTTTTCCAGTTGAAGCCTCAGGGAATCTTCACTTATTGATGAAAAAAAAACCCAAAAGGCACTGAGTCTTGCAATCAGTAAGATTCAGCTCCAGCAAATCAAGGCATTTAAATGAAATTTGGTTACTGTAATCAATTTCCTCCCATTCTTGTTTGTTGGTTTTGAGACAGTTTCACTTTTGTTGCCCCGGCTCACTGCAACCTCCACCTCCTGGGTTGAGGGTATTCTCCTGCCTCAGCCTCCCAAGTAGCTGGGATTACAGGCATGCACCACCACGCCCAGCTAATTTTTGGATTTGTAGTAGAGACAGGGTTTCACTATGTTGGTCAGGCTGGTCTTAAACTCCTGACCTCAGGTAATCCACCCACCTGGGCCTCCCAAAGTGCTGGGATTATAGGCATGAGCTACCATGCCTGGTTCTTTTATTTTTAATTTTTTAATTTTTTATTTTATTTTTATTTTTTTGAGATGGAGTTTCGCTCTTGTTACCCAGGCTGGAGTGCAATGGCGCGGTCTCGGCTTATGGCAACCTCTGCCTCCTGAGTTCAAGCGGTTCTCCTGCCTCAGTCTCCTGAGTAGCTGGGATTACAGGCAGGCACCACTACACCCGGCTAATTTTTGTATTTTTTTTTTTTTTTTTTTTTAAGTAGAGATGGGGTTTTGCTATGTTGGCCAGGCTGGTCTCAAACTCCTGATCTCAGGTGATCCACCTGCCTTGGCCTCCCAGAGTGCTGAGGTTACAGGCGTGCACCTGTAAAATAGGTGAGAGGCCATTGCTCCCGGCTGTTTTTAAATGGACATAATGGTGAGCTAGCCATGTGGTTGGGGGGTCCCCGGAGAATCTCCCACCAGCCTGCACACTGTGGGAATGCGCAGCGGGGTGGAGCTTCGGGAGTAGCGCTCTCCGCAGCGGGGAGGAGTCTGGCATTGAGGAGAGTTCCTGTTCCGTCTTTTTCCTTTTCATGCAGTATAATCCTGCTTTACTCACCCTTCAAACCGTCTGCAAGCCTGAATTTTTGTGGCCATGGGACGAACAAGGACACAGTCTTTAGCCGAACTAAGGAAGTCCTGCAACAATGGAACCTAATTTAGGGAGTCCCTTTAGTCTCCTAACTGGGTTCACTGATGGAACTGAGGTTGTGGGCTGTGTGGGACCATAGGAAACTCCCATTCCCATTGTTTTCAACCTTTAGTTTGCAAAGGCATTTCTTTTTTGGTGGGGGTTGGGGGGACAGGAGTCTCGCTCTGTCACCCAGGCTGGAGTGCAGTGGCAGGCTCTTGGCTCACAGCAAGCTCCGCCTGCCGAATTCAAGCGATTCTCAGGCCTCAGCGCCACCCCCCCAACCCCTCTCCCCCAGTAGCTGAGTCTACAGGTGCCCACCATCACATCCGGCTAATTGTTTTGCATTTTTAGTAGAGACCAGGTTTCACCATGTTGGTCAGGCTTGTCTTGAACTCCTGACCTCACGTGATCTACCCGTCTTGGCCTCCCAAAGTGGTAGGTTTATAGGCATGAGCCACTGCACCAGGCCTTTTTAAATTTTGAGACAATTTCACTCTGTTCCCCAGGCTGGAGTGCAAGTGGCATGATCTCAGCTCACTGCACCTCTGTCCCCTGGGGTTCAAGCGATTCTCCTGCCTCGGGCTCCCGAGTGGCTGGGATTATTTTTGAGACCGGGTTTCACCATGTTGATTGACCAGGCTGGTCTCCAATTCCTGACCTTATGATCCACCCACCTCCGCCTCTGAAAGTGCTGAGATTACAGGCATGAGCCACCGCTCCTGGCTGAGAAGACTTTTTTTTTTTTTTTTTCCTCAAAAAAGTGGAGATCTGAGCTTCGGAGATCGCCGTCAGTAATATTTCACAGTGCTGTTAGAGTTTAGTGGAGCAATGGCTAATAATTCATGAATTAGGAGTGATCTTGCCTGCTTTTTATTTTATTTTATTTTATTTATTTATTTATTTGAGACGGAGTTTCGCTCTTGTTACCCAGGCTGGAATGCAATGGTGCGATCTCGGCTCACCGCAACCTCCGCTTCCTGGGTTCAGGCAACTCTCCTGCTTCAACCTCCTGAGTAGCTGGGATTACAGGCGTGTGCCACCATGCACAGCTAATTTTCTCTATTTTTAGTAGAGACGGGGTTTCACCATGTTGACCAGGATGGTCTCGATCTCTTGACCTCGTGATCCACCTGCCTCAGCCTCCCAAAGTGCTGGGATTACAGGCTTGAGCCACCGCGCCCGGCCTAGGTATTGTTTCAGTTTCTTCCAGAGAAGCCTTAACCTAAGCCCTGAGACCAATCACACCCTCAGTGGCACCTCTCTTCCACCTGAATGAGTGAATAAACTGGTACATTAGGTGATGTAAAACCCACAAGACCATCTGATACATGACAGTTTTATTCTGATTTTGTAGGGATGATACCTCAGTTTTTATAAAACTTTTTTTTTTTTTTTTTTTTTTTTTTTTTTTTTTTTTTTTTTCTGAGATGGAGTCCTGTCTGTCTCCCAGGCTGGAGTACAGTGGCATGATCTTGGCTCACTGCAACCTCCGCCTCCTGGGTTCAAGCAATTCTGCATCAGCCTCCACAGTAGCTGGCATTGCAGGCGCTGCCACAGCTGGCTAATTTTGTACTTTCAGCAGAGATGGGTTTTCTCCATGTTGGTCAGGCTGGTCCGGAACTCCCATCCTCAGGTCATCCACCTACTTTAGCCTCCCAAAGTGCTAGGATTACAGGTGTGAGCCACTGTGCCTGGCCTATAACGCTATTTTAACGATAAAATATTTTTATAATTTTCATGTGTTCTCCTGACAACACTACTTTCAGGTTTTATTTTTCTGTCTGTTGTCCAGAACAGATTGAAGCCGTCCCTGCCTCACACTCAGAACTATACAGGTCACATATTAGTAAAATTTCATGAGTGTTTGTGGAGTTCATTAATGAATGAATTCTTTTTTTTTTTTTTTTTTTTTTGACAGCCTCTCCCTCTATCACCCAGGCTGGAGTGCAATGGCACAATCTCAGCTCACTGCAACCTCTGCCTCCTGGATTCAAGAGATTTTCCCATCTCAGCCTCCAGAGTAGCTGGAATACAGACATTTTTGTATTTTTAGAGACGGGGTTTCACCATGTTGGCTAGGCTGGTCTTGGGCTCCTGACCTCAGGTGAGCCACCCTGGCTGGCCTTGAATGAATGAATTCACTTCCACCCGATCCCTAACGCTTTCAATTTCTTGATTCAGGAAATGAATATGAATATCTGATATTAATAGAGTTCTGATTCAATCAATTAATCTTCAGAGAGCCAAAATCCCAATCAGGATTAATTGGGTGGAGATTCAGAAACCCAATCAGATATCAGTTTTTGATTGGAAGCTAGCAGTGGATACTTGGAGGGGAGGGGATGGGAGTGGTGATTACAAAGGTCAATAAAAGCTTCAAAAGACCCACGGGAGAGACCATAAGTCTTCGAACCTGGAGTTACTGCTTGTTTCTTGAGGTCTGAGCTCCCTGCAAACTGAGTCCAGATCTGGTAAGTCACTAATCTCTGTAAGGCCCCTCCTGTACGGCCCCTTCCACCTGATCTACAGTCAGCCCGTCTGGCATGGGGAGAATTCAGCCTAAGATGGCACAGAGTTATATCTTGTCATTTTTTGTTTTTGTTTTTGTTTTTGTTTTTACTTTTTTCATACGAACAGTATGAAAAACAGCTTTGATTTCTTCCTCTAAATGGAGTTTTAAAGCCTGGTCAAAAGGGGGAAACCCCATCTTTACTAAAAATATAAAAATTAGCCAGGCATGGTGGTAGTCACCTGTAATTCCAGCTACTAGGGAGGCTGAAGCAGAATTATTTGAACCCAGAAGACAGAGGTGGCAGTGAGCTGACACGGTGCCACTGTACTCCAGCCTGGGCCACAGACTGAGCATCCGTCTCAAAAAAAAAAAAAACAATGCAGTTTTGTCTTTATTTCAAAAATTTTGATTTGTGCTATGGTTTATGTCATTTCAAAATTCTTACAGGGTAGGCTCAGGCCTCACACCCGTAATCCTAGCACTTTGGGAGGCCGGGGCAAGCAGATCACCTGAGGTTGGGTGTTCTAGACCAGCCTGGTCAACAGGGCAAAACCCCGTCTCTACTAAAAAATAATAATAATAATATATAATTTGCTGGGCCTGGTGGCACATGCCTGTAATCCCAGCTACTCGGGAAGCTGAGGAAGAGGAGTCACTTGAACCTGGGAGGCAGAGGTTGTGTGAGCCGAGATCTTGCCATTGCACTCCAGCCTGGGCAACAAGAGCAAAACTCCATGTGAAAAAGAAAAAAAAGCTGGGCATGGTGGCTCATGCCTGTAATTTCAGCACTTTGGGAGGCTGAGGCCAGCCTGACCAACTTGGCAAAATCTTGTCTTTACTAGAAATACAAAAATTAGCTGGGCACAGTGGTGGGTGCCTGTTATCCCTACTCAAGAGGTCGAGGCAAGAGAATCCCTTGAACCTGGGAGGCGTAGGTTGCAGTGAGCCGAGATCCTGTCATTGCACTCTAGCCTGGGGGACCAAAAAAAAAAAAAAAAAAAATTCTTGGTGGGAGCAGAAACTCATGCTTATAACCCAGAAGTTTGCGAGGCCAAGGTGGGAGGATCATTTCAGCCTAGGGATTCAAGACCAATCTGGGCAACATGGCAAACCCCCATCTCTACAAAATATTTTTTGGGGCGTTGAGGGGTTAGAGTCTCACTCTGTTGCCCAGGCTGGATCACAGTGGTGTGATCTCGGCTCACTGGAAGTGAGACTGCAGTCTCACTCTGCCTCCCAGGCTCCAGCTATTCTCTTGCCTCAATCTCCCGAGTAGCTGGGATTACAGCCACCTGCCACATTGCTCAGCTAATTTTTGGGTTTTTAGTAGAGGTGGAGTTTCACCATGTTGACCAGGTTGGTCTCGAACTCCTGACCTCAAGTTATCCACCCGTCTTGGCCTCCTAAAATGCTGGGATTATAGCCATGAGCCACCGGTGCCCGGCCTCTACAAAAACTTCTTTAAAATATTAGTCATGATGGCATGCATCTGTAGTCCCAGCTGTTTGGGTGGCTCACATGGGAGAATCCCTTGAGCCTGGAAAATTGAGGTTGCAGTGAGCCGTGCTCACAGCACTGCTGTACTCTAGCCTGGGCAATACAATGAGATCCTGTCCAAAAAAAACCCCACCAAAAAAATCTTAACCAAACAGTTAAGAAAATCCAAGCAATTGAAATCAGTAGGCCAATCCCAACCCCCACAAAAAGGGGGAGAAAGAGAGTTTAGAAGCCTCTACATGCCAACATCCCATTTAGACAGTTTAATCCGGCAGTTGTGGTTTTGTTAGAAAAACAGTGTTAAAGGTTTCCAATAATTCCCACAGTGGCCATAAATTATTCTGGGTGTAATTTTACCATCAGTTTAAACATGGCCACATGAGAATGACCATGAAATCTGAATGGTCTTCTGTCAGAAAGAGGTTAAACCCCTCCCTATCTCACAGTTAGGACTATGAAGGTCACATATTAGTAAAACTCCATGTTTGTGGAGCAAATCAGTGAATGAGTCCTAGACTTTCACCCTATCCCTAATTCTTTCACTTTAATGAATGAAAATCTAATTTGTTCAGTTAATCTGTAAGAAAGCCAACAATTCAATCAGGATTAACTGGGGTTGGGAAAACTTAAGGAATCTAATCAAATATTTTCTTTTTCCTTTTTTTTTTTTTTTTTTTTTTTTGCGATGGAGTTTCACTGTATCACCCAGGCTGGAGCACAGTGGCTCGATCTTGGCTCACTGCAACCTCCACCTCCCGGGTTCAAGTGATTCTCCTGCCTCAGCCTCCAGAGTAGCTGGGATTACAGGCATGTACCACTACACCTGGCTAAGTTTTTGTATTTTTAATAGAGATGGGGTTTCTCCATGTTGGCCAGGCCTTGAACTCCCAACCTCAGGTGATCCACCCACCTTTGCCTCCCAAAGTGCTGGGATTACAGGCATAAGCCACTCATGCCAGACCTTCAATTTTTTTTTTTTTTTTTTTTTTTTTTTTGAGACCAGTTTTGCTCTTGTCTCCTGGCTAAAGTGCAATGGCATGATTGGCTCAATACAACCTCCTCCTCCCGATTCTTCCTCCTCAGCCTCTCCAATAGCTGGGATTAAAGGTGCTGCCCACCACACACAGCTAAATTGTGTCTTTTTAGTGGACATGAGGTTTCGTCATTTTGGCCAGGGTTTTCCCCACCGCTGTTCATGGAGGCCTTGAACTCTTGACCTCAGATGATCCACCCAGCTCAGCCTCCCAACAAGTTGGGATTGTGGGAGTGAGACGCGATTCCCAACCCCATTCTATTCCTTAATAATATGTTTAGAGCAGGCTAGGTGCAGTGGCTCATGCCTATTTTTCCAGATGAAAGGATCTGGGCTTTGAATTTTCCTCTAAATGCAGTTTTGTCTTTATTCCAAAAATGTTGATTTGTGCCTTGGTTTCTGTCATTTCAACATTCAGAAGTTTTTTCTTTTTTCTTGAGACAGAATCTCGCTCTGTTGCCCAGGCTGGAGTGCAATGGAATGATCTCGGCTCACTGAAACCTCTGACTCTCTGGTTTAAGTGATTGTCCTACCTCATCCTCCCAAGTAACTTGGACTACAGGCGCCTGCCACCATGCCACGCTAACTTTTTTTTTTTTTTTTTTTTGGTATTTTTAGTAGAGATGAGGTTTCATTGTGTTGGCCAGGCTGATCTTGAACTCCTGACCTCATGATCCACCTGCCTCAGCCTCCCAAAGTGTCGGGATTACAGGTGTGAGTCACTGCGCCTATCTAAAGTGGGTCATTTTTAACATGTCTAAGAGATGTGTACTGGAAACATCTCTGTCTTGCAAATGATCCATAATACTGTCACATAGCTTTAAAAATTTCTCACTGAAATTTTAAATAATGAGGCCAGGCGTGGAGGCTCAGGCCTATAATCCCAGAATTTTGGGAGGCCAATGTGAGTGAATTGCTTGAGTCTAGGAGTTCAAGACCGGCGTGGAAAACATAGCGAAACCTGCTGTCTTTACAGGAGGTCAAAAAATCAAAGATTAGCTTGGAGTGTTGATGCAGGACTGTGGTCCTAGCTACTCGGGAGACTGAGGTGGAAGAATCCTTAGAGCCTGGGAGGTCACGACTGCACTGAGCTGAGATGGCAGCACTGTACTCCAGCCACTCCAGCCTGGGTGACAGAGCAAGACCCTATCAGAAAAAAAAGAAAAAAGAAAGAAAAAAAAAGAAAGGAAGACAGAGGGAGGAAAAAAGGAAAAGAAGAAAGTGAGAGAGAAAGGGAAAGACAAATAGAGAAGTAAGCTTAACTACTACAAAGAAAACAAATAGAAAAACCCATTCTAGGAGTGACCAGTGAATGTTCCCAACCATCTTATTTGTAGGAACTGTGAATGTCGGCATGCAGGGCTTGGGACATAACATTCTCATTGTTTTAGAACCCTGAGTAATTAGAAATTTCCCCCAACGGTGGGAGGGGTTAGGCTTCAGGCTCCGCCATACTCACTACTCGGTGGATGGAACACTGGCTGGAAAGGAAGGGCTAGTGGTGGTCCTGCCTCCTCACTGCTTGAGAAAAGCTGGTGCTAATGCCAGCAGAGACAGAACGCTAGCTTTGTGGCCACTGAGCACAGAGTGGAATTGGAGAAAACGAAGAAAAACTCTTTCACCATTGCCAGAGCACTGACTTTGGCCCTAGGAGAGGATGAGATTGCATGGGCTTGGTCTGAGAGTGATGCTCTTTCTCTGGATTTGTCCTCTGGAAGTTTTCCTTGCAGGTTGGTGAAGATGAGCATCTGGACTCCACCCAGACTCCTGGAGCTGGTGGGACGGAAGCTGCTGAGGGACCAGGCCTTGGCCGTCTGCACCCTGGAGGAGCTGCCCACGGAACTTTTCCCCCCGCTGTTCATGGAGGCCTTCAGCAGGAGACACTGTGAGGCCCTGAAGGCGATGGTGCAGGCCTGGCCCTTCCCCCGCCTCCCTCTGGGGTCCCTGATGAAGACGCCTTGCCTGGAGACCTTCCAAGCTGTGCTCCATGGACTTGATGCACTGCTGACCCAGGGGGTTCGTCTCAGGTGAGGTGGCCCAGATGGGCAGGTAGGGAGGGCCCAGGTGTCCAGAGAAGGAAGAGCTAGGTTGTGAGGAGTGGGGAGGCCCAATGGGGAGCCCACAGGCTTCTGATGGGCTGATGAGAAAGCTCAGTGAGGCCTTGGCCATTGCCCAGCTCCTCAGGGAGAGGACTGCTCATCACGCAGGGTCCGTGGAGGTCACAGGAACCTCTCTCTTAGTGGCAATGAAGGGCACCACTAAAAGTGGGAACTGAGCAGGGCACGGACGCTCACACCTGTAATCTCAGCATTTGGGACGCTGAGGAGTGTGGATCACCTGTGGTCAGGAGTTTGAAACCAGCCTGGCCAACATGGTGAAATTCTGACTCTACTAAAAATACAAATATTAGCTGGGCATAGTGGTGAGTACCTGTCATCCCAGGTGCTCGGGAGGTTGAGGCAGGAGAATCACTTGAACCCAGGAGGTAGAAGTTGCCGTGAGCTGAAATCTCACCACTGCACTCCAGCCTGGGCGACGGAGGGAGACCTATTCTCAGAATAAAGAGAAAGTGGAATTGAACAGGCTCCAAGGGGACAGCAGGGTGGAGAAAAGTCAGGGAAAGAAAAAAGCAGGGAGGGGCGCAGCTGGCGTGCAGGATGTGAAGCTGACGTTCAGCAGTGACCGCTTACATTCTCAGCCTCTCTATCTTCCCACAGAGGAAGGAAACTTCAAGTCCTGGATTTACGGGATGTCAGTGAGAACTTCTGGATGGTGTGGTCTGAGGCCATGGCCAGCGGGTACTTACCAGATGCCACGAGGAAGAGAAAACCAGCTCAGGACTGTTCAGTGATGAGAGGACAGCAGCGCTTGACTGTGTTCGTAGACCTTTGCCTCCAGAACAGGACTCTGGATGAATGCCTCACCTGCCTCTTTCTGTGGGTCAAGCAGAGGGAAGGTTTACTACACCTGTGCTGTAAGAAGCTGAAAGTCTTGGGAACGCCCCTCCACAAAGTCCAAAACATCCTGAATATGGTGAACCCAGAGTGTATCCAGGAGGCGGAAGTGAATTGTAGGTGGCGACTGCCCGACCTGGCAGAGTTTACCCCATACCTGGGCCAGATGAGGAATCTTCACAAGCTCGCTCTCTCCAACGTCGACGTCCCTTTCTACTTTTCCCCAGAACAGAAGGAGGAGTTTGTTACCCAGGTCACCTCTCAGTTCCTCAAGCTGCACCACCTACAAAAGCTGTATATGAACTGTGTTTCTTTCCTCGAAGGCCATCTGGCCCAGCTGCTCAGGTGAGGAAGGATGGTGAGCTTTCTCTGCAGACCGCAGCAGAGCCTTGCCAGGTCACAGTAAACGCTAGTGGGCATCTACTGTGACCGCCTATGAGGAGGTGACGGTGAAGGGGACAGTGGAATGTCCATGCATTCCCCTGTGGGCGGCTCTGTCCTGAAATGGGTATCACACAACCATTCCAATAAAGGCAGAGGGATCAGTGGGGGTAGATGCTATGGAGAGGCTGCCATGCTAGGAAGCTGGCTACTGAAGGGTTCAGCTCTAGGGAGGCTCTGTTTGTGAATTCCTCCTGAGGACGCGTGTCTAAGTTAAGATGATGAAAAATAGGTCAGGCATGGTGGCCCATGCCTGTAATCCTAGCACTTTGAGAGCCTGAGGAAAGAGGATAAGTTGAGCCCAGAAGTTTTAGAGCAGACTGGGTAACACAGCAAGACTGCTAACTAAAAATAGGAATTAATAAAAATAAAAACAAACAAGATAAATTTTTTTTTTTGAAATGAAATTTCACTTGATTGCCCAGGGGGAGTGCAGTGGCGTGATCTTGGCTTACTGCAACCTGTACCTCCCGGGTTCAAGTGATTCTCCTGCCTCAGTCTCCTGAGCACCTGGGATTACAGGTGTGGGCCACCACACCTGGCTAATTTTTGTATTTTTAGTAGAGACTAGGCTTTACCATATTGGCCAGGCTGGTCTCAAACTCCTGAGCTCACGTGATCCCCCTGCTTCAGCCTCCCAAAGTGCTGGGATTACAGGCATGAGCAAACATGCCCAGCTCAAACAAGATAATTTTTATTTGTTTGTTTATTTATTTACTTATTTATGTTTGAGACAGAGTTTCGATCTGTCACCCAGGCTGGATGCAGTGGTGCAATCTCGGCTCACTTCAACCTCCGCCTCCTGGGTTCAAAGGATTCTCCTGTCAGTCTCCTGAGTAGTTGGGATTACAGGCACTCGCCACCACACCCGGCTAAGTGTTGTATTTTAAGTAAAGACCAAGTTTCACCATGTTGGTCAGGTTGGTCTCGAACTCCTGGCCTTGGCCTTCGAAAGTGCTGGGATTACAGGCCTGAGCCACCATGCCAGGCCAAACGAGATTAGTTTTAAAAAGATGTTGGGAAGTGGGGAAGTGAAGTGGGCACTGAAGAGGGGAATGCTCATCAAACCTGCACGTTTCAGAATAATACAAGCTCTGTGCTCAACAGCTTGGGGAACACAAATGATCTCATCTCTTTTTTTTTTTTCCCCCTTTTTTTTTAAGGTGGGGTTTCACCATGATGGCCAGGCTGGTCTTGAACTCCTGACCTCAGGTGATCCACCCACCTCAGTCTCCCAAAGTGCTAGGATTACCTCATCTCTAATTCCCGGTCACAATAGATTGTTTTGAGCTCCAGGTAAATTAATTACCTAGGAAACAGAAGGTCAGAGAGTAGGCACAAAGACTGGTGAAATTGATAAATGGTTTGCGGATTAGACAGGCGTGTCAGGGACCCCTGCAGCCTGGGCACCCCAGCTGATGTTGCAGAATCCCGCCTGGGTTTGTCCGTAAGCCTGTGTCCCCTCTGGGCTCCCGTGGCCCAGAGATGTGTTTTTATCCCTGAAGGATGAGTAAAGGGAGCTTCAGGGATTCTGTGAACTTGATCCATTCCTATAAATGATGGTGAAAAGACTCAGGAGGAAATGAAATTTTTCTTTGTTTTTCTTTTCTTTTTTTTTTTTAGACACAGTCTCACTCTGTTACAAAGGCTGGAGTGCAGCAGCATAATCTCTGCTTACTGCAACCTCCACTTCCTGGGTTCTTGTGATTCTCCTGCCTCAACCTCCCAAGTAGCTGAAATTACAGGCGCCTGCCACCACGCCTGGCTGATTTTTGCATTTTTAGTAGAGATGTGGTTTCATCATTTGGTCAGGCTGTTCTCGAACTCCTGACCTCAAGTGATCCACCCATCTCAGCCTCCCAAAGTGCTCGGATTACAGGTGTGAGTTACTGCATCAGGCCTAAGATGGACTTGACCTCAGTGGCAAAGTTCTTCATCACGCAGCATCCTAAATGTTGACTATCAATCAGAATGACCTTGGGCTTGGGCAAAATGGTCTTCGTCCATCACCTTGAAGTCATCCCCCACCACCCTTCACTCACCCCTATGATTCCCCAGAACTAACTTCTTGCTCTCTCCCCAGCTGTCTGAAGACCCCGTTAAAGACCCTCGCAATAACGAACTGTGTGCTTTTGGAATCGGACTTGAGGCATCTGTCCCAGTCCCCCAGCATCAGTCAACTAACGACCCTGGACCTGAATGGCATCAGCCTGGCCAATATGAGTCTTGTGCCTCTCCAACTTCTGCTAGAAAAAGTGGCAGTCACCCTGGAGTCCCTGGACTTAGATGACTGTGGGATCGAAGACTCCCAAGTCAATGCCATCCTGCCTGCCTTAAGCCGCTGCTTTGAGCTCACCACCTTCAGCTTTTGTGGAAATCCCATCTCCATGGCCACCCTGGAGAACCTGCTGTCCCACACAATCAGACTGAACAACTTACGCCTGGAGCTGTATCCCGCCCCACGGGAGAGTTATGATGCTTCTGGTGCTCTCTGCCGGTGGAGGTTTGCCCAACTGGGGGCTGAGCTGATGGGGAGAGTGAAGGCCTTGAGGCAGACCAACAGGGTCTTGTTCTGTACCACCTGCTGCCCTCACTGTGGCCACAGGGCATTTTATGACCTGGAGGTAAATCAATGCAGCTGTTGAATATCTGCCTGTTTGCGTGGATGTATCAAATGCTTTCTTCTGGACACTTGGAGACTAAAACGTAGGTCTTAGGCACATCCTCCAGGGAGCACAGAACCCATCGTTCCAGACACGGTTCTGAAAGTGGAAAAGGAAAAGTGATGAACCAGGGGCTGGACTTGGGGAAACACTGACATGGATTGGATGAGACTTCGGGGATCTGTATCCTATAGAGTCAAAAACGGGAATCTGAGTGTCTAGAGTGGAATTCAGGCTTGCAAATGCCTGAGGGAGTTGCCTTTGCATGGATGGTTGCCAAGAAACAGAAATAAAGGGAAACTGAGTGGAAGCTGTCTGGTGCCCTTATTATCAAGTAACCTGTTTTCCAGTTGAAGCCTCAGGAATCTTCAGTTATTGATGAAAAAAAACCAAAAGGCACTGAGTCTTGCAATCAGTAAGATTCAGCTCCAGCAAATCAAGGCATTTAAATGAAATTTGGTTACTGTAATCAATTTCCTCCCATTCTTGTTTGTTTGTTTGCAGACAGTTTCACTTTTGTTGCCCCGGCTCACTGCAACCTCCACCTCCTGGGTTTAGGGTATTCTCCTGCCTCAGCCTCCCAAGTAGCTGGGATTACAGGCATGCACCACCACGCCCAGCTAATTTTTGGATTTGTAGTAGAGACAGGGTTTCACTATGTTGGTCAGGCTGGTCTTAAACTCCTGACCTCAGGTAATCCACCCACCTGGGCCTCCCAAAGTGCTGGGATTATAGGCATGAGCTACCATGCCTGGTTCTTTTATTTTTAATTTTTTAATTTTTTATTTTATTTTTTTTTTTTTGAGACGGAGTTTCGCTCTCGTTACCCAGGCTGGAGTGCAATGGCGTGATCTCGGCTTATGGCCTCATGAGTTCAACCTCTGCCTCCTGAGTTCAAGCAATTTTCCTGCCTCAGTCTCCTGAGTAGCTGGGATTACAGGCAGGCACCACTACACCCGCCTAATTTTTTTTTTTTTTTTTAAGTAGAGATGTGGTTTTGCTATGTTGGCCAGGCTGGTCTCAAACTCCTGATCTCAGGTGATCCACCTGCCTTGGCCTCCCAGAGTGCTGAGGTTACAGGCGTGCACCTGTAAAATGGGTGAGAGGCCATTGCTCCCGGCTGTTTTTAAATGAACATAATGGTGAGATAGCCATGTGGTTGGGGGGTCCCCGGAGAATCTCCCACCAGCCTGGAGAATCTCTCACCAGCCTGCACACTGTTGGAACGCGCAGCGGGGTGGAGCTTCGGGAGTAGCTCTCTCCGCATGGCGGTGGAGTCTGGCATTGAGGAGAGTTCCTGTTCCGTCTTTTTCCTTTTCATGCCGTATAATCCTGCTTTACTCACCCTTCAAACCGTCTGCAAGCCTGAATTTTTGTGGCCATGGGACGAACAAGGACCCAGTCTTCAGCCGAACTAAGGAAGTCCTGCAACAATGGAACCTAATTTAGGGAGTCCCTTTAGTCTCCTAACTGGGTTCACTGATGGAACTGAGATTGTGGGCTGTGTGGGACCATAGGAAACTCCCATTCCCATTGTTTTCAACCTTTAGGTTGCAAAGGCATTTCTTTTTTGGTGGGGGTTGGGGGGACAGGAGTGTCGCTCTGTCACCCAGGCTGGAGTGCAGTGGCAGGCTCTTGGCTCACAGCAAGCTCCGCCTACCGAATTCAAGTGATTCTCGGGCCTCAGCGCCCCCCCCCATCCCCCTTCCCCAGTAGCTGGGTCTACAGGTGCCCACCATCACATCCGGCTAATTTTTTTTGCATTTTTAGAAGAGACCAGGTTTCACCATGTTGGTCAGGCTTGTTTTGAACTCCTGACCTCACGTGATCTACCCATCTTGGCCTCCCAAAGTGGTAGGTTTATAGGCATGAGCCACTGCACCAGACCTTTTTAAATTTTGAGACAGTTTCACTCTGTCCCCCAGGCTGGAGTGCAAGTGGCATGATCTCAGCTCACTGCACTTCTGTCCCCTGGGGTTCAAGCGATTCTCCTGCCTCGGGCTCCCGAGTGGCTGGGATTATTTTTGAGACCGGGTTTCACCATATTGATTGACCAGGCTGGTCTCCAATTCCTGACCTTATGATCCACCCACCTCCGCCTCTGAAAGTGCTGAGATTACAGGCATGAGCCACCGCTCCTGGCTGAGAAGACTTTTTTTTTTTTTTTTTTTTCTCAAAAAAGTGGAGATCTGAGATTGCCGTCCGTAATATTTCACAGTGCTGTTAGAGTTTAGTGGAGCAATGGCTAATAATTCATGGATTAGGAGTGATCTTGCCTGCTTTTTATTTAATTTAATTTAATTTATTTATTTATTTGAGACGGAGTTTCGCTCTTGTTACCCAGGCTGGAGTGCAATGGCGCGATCTTGGCTCACCGCAACCTCTGCTTCCTGGGTTCAGGCAATTCTCCTGCCTCAGCCTCCTGAATAGCTGTGATTACAGGCACGCGCCACCATGCCCAGCTAATTTTCTGTATTTTTAGTAAAGACGGGGTTTCACCATGTTGACCAGGATGGTCTCCATCTCTTGACCTGGTGATCCACCCGCCTCGGCCTCCCAAAGTGCTGGGATTACAGGCTGGAGCCACTGTGCCCGGCCTGTGTTTTTAGTAGAGATGGGGTTTTTCCATGTTGGTCAGGCTGGTCTCAAACTCCCGCCCTCAGGTGATCTGCCTGCCTCAGCCTCCCAAAGTGCTAGGATTACAGGTGCAAGCCACTGTGCCCAGCAATGATCTGAGTCTTCATCATACAGCACCTTGAATGCTGACCATCATCTACTGATGGGAACAAACTTGTATTTGGGTGACCAGCAACGTGGACCAGCTATCTCGAGCCCCTGGGAGCCCTGCTAGAGAAAGCTGCTGCTAGCTAGTCTTGAGAGCCTCCTCTTACAGGACTGTGGGATTCAGGACACGCAACTCAGGGTCATCCTGTCTGCCCTGAGCCGCGGCTCCCGGCTCACCACTTCCTAGTTTTACGGAAATGAGGCCTGTGAAGGCTCTGAAAGGCCTGCTGTGTCACACAGGCGGGCTGAGCGAGGCAGGCCAGGAGACGCACCCTGCCCCTCTGAAGAGTCTTGACAGCAGGGGTCATGTCAGTTGGGAGATCCTCACCCTGATTTGGGCTGAGCTGATGCGTGTCCTCAGAGAAGTAAGGCGGCCCCAGAGGGTCTTCTTTGGGCTTGACCCCTGCCCTTCCTGTGGTGCATGGCCGTCTGAGAAACTGGAGTTCCATCCTTGCTCCTAGGGAAGGCCTGGTTAAGGGGGTTGGATACTCGCCCTTACGGACACTTGGGCCCTAAAATCAAGGACGTGGGTGCTTTTTTTTTTTGACTCAGGGTCTCGCTCTATCACTCAGGCCCAAGTGCAGTGGCAGAATCTCAGCTCACTGCAACCTTCGCCTCCTGGGTTTAAGTGATCCTCCTGCCTCAGCCTCCTGAGTAGCTGGTGTTATGGATGTGCGCCACCACACCCGGTTAATTGTTTTTTGTTTGTTTGTTTTTTTTTTTTGGTAGAGACAGGGTTTCATGAGCTTGGCAAGGCTGGCCTCCTTGAGGTCACTCCTGACCTCAAGTGATCTGCCCACCTCGGCCTTCCACAGTGCCGGGTTTACAGGCATGGGCAGCCTAGCCCGGTCAGGTGCATCTTAAAGGAAGACAGAGCTGTGCGTTTCAGGCAGGTGCTCACTGTCAGTGGATAAAGCAACAGTGACTCAGCAGGGAGCAGTACTGGGTGACTGGGCGTCCATGAGGCCTTCAGGGACTTTTGTCCTAGAGTTAGAAATAGAACCTGAAGTTATAGATTGATGGCATGAGTTAATCCCTGCGAGGGTGGTTATTAAAAAAATGTCAGCCATTTATACATCAGAAATCTCTAGTTACTGATGAGAGGTACTAAGTTGTGACTGAGGTTCAGCTGTAGGAAGTCAAGGCATCCAGAGTGAAATTTGATCATTTTGATTAATTCCCACCCCTCCTCCACTTCTCATCTAGTTCTTCCTTAATTCTCCCGTGCCTGTTCACTAAGTTCATCCACAAAAGATGCACACTTGGGGCCTGGAACATTCTGTGTGGGCAGTAATGGTGAGCTACTGAAGTCTACCCTCTTTTCAGGATCCCTCGCCGCGCCTCAGGTACTGAGACTCAGCTGACCCCAAATGGGCAGATCTAGAGGAATCTGTTCCTGTTCACTGGCCCTGCCAGGGAACGGCTTCACTGCACAAGGGGCTGCCCCCTGACCTTGAAGGGAATGGCCATAGTGCGTATTGCAGGAGCCTCGTGACATCACCACCCCATGCCTGTCCTCATGATGGCTAGTGGGTTTTACTGAATTAAAGCACTTGGGTCCAATTTCCCTTTTGGAAAAATGCATACAGCATATTCTAAGTATTTCTAGCCCACATTAATAGAAAAATACATCTTTTGGAAAACTAATTCGTATCAATGAGATATCTTCTCATAAATAACATCTCCCTTCTCTTATCAAGAAACACCACTTAGAATGGTATGAGATGGTATCTCAATGTTGTTTTGATTCACATTTCTCTAATGACCAGTGATGATGAGCTTTTTTCATACGTTTGTTAGCTGTATAACTGTCCTATTTTTGAGAAGTGTCTATTCATATCGTTTGCCCACTTTTTGGAGGGGTTTGTTTTTTCCTGTAAATTTGTTTTAAGTTCTTTATAGATTCTGGATATTAGCCCTTTATCAGATGGGTAGATTTCGAAAATTTTTTCCCATTCTGTCAGTGGTCGGTTCACTCTAATGTTAGTTTCTTTTGTCGTACAGAGCTCTTTAGTACAATTAGATCCCATTTGTCTATTTTGGCTTTTGTTGCCATTGCTTTTGGTGTTTGAGTCATGAAGTCCTTGCCCATGCCTATGTCCTGAATGGTATTGCCCAGGTTTTCTTCTAGGTTTTTTTTTTTTTTTATAGGGTTAGATCTGATGTTTAAATCTTTAATCCATCTGGAGTTAATTTTTGCATAAAGTGTAAGAAAGGGATCCAGTTTCAGCTCTCTGCATATGGCTAGCCAGTTTTCCTAACACCATTTATTAAATAGGAAATCCTTTCCCCATCGCTTGTTTTTGTCAGGGCTTTCAAAGATGTGATGGAGAGAGATGTAAACCGTCATTTTCAGCAAGCTGACAAGAACGGAAAACTAAACACTGCATGTTCTCACGCATAAGTGTGAACATGTTCTCGCGCATGTTGAGCAATGAGAACACATGGACACAGGGAGGGGAACATCACTCACAGGTGCCTGTTGTGGGGTTGGGGGATAGGGGTGGGGAAGGGATAGCAGGGGGTGGGAGGATAATGGAGGAATAGCATTAGGAGAAATACCTAATGTTGATGATGGGTTGATGGATGCAGCAAACCACCATGGCATGTGTATACCTATGTAACAAACCTGCATGTTCTGCATATGTAGCCCAGAACTTAAAGTATTTTTAAAAAAAGATAGTTATCATGATGCAGCATTCCTTAATATAAAAGTCTTATTATAATATTGTATGTGTTTTTATTTACTTAAAAGCATTATATATTTTTGGTTAAAATATGTTTGATGAATTATGTATCAGTGATATTAATTCTCCATTTTTAGATATTAAGAAACCATGCTGAAAGGCTGGGCATGGTGGCTCACACCTGTAATCCAAGCACTTTGGTGGCAAAGGTGGGCGGATCACCAGAGGTCGGGAGTTCAAGACCAGCCTGACCAACATGGTGACACCCCGTCTTTATAAAAGAAAAAAACTTTACACTGAGATAAAACAAAAGAGGAACCTGTCCAGGGTGCTGACCTACATGTATGCAGCCCATGTGGGCCAGGAAGTTCTCTGATGCTTCACTCAGGTGAACCTGGGCTGACTCTTGACCTGGTTGATCTCACACTCCTAGTCTCAAGTGTTCCTCCTGTCCTGGCCTCCCAAACTGCTGAAAGTATAGGCATGGACCACCGTGCCTAGTCTTAACAATTTTTAAAATTATTATGGATACATAAAACTTGCATATTTACAGGGTACATTTGATATTCTTTTTTTTTTTTTCTTGGAGATGGAGTCCCACTCTATCCCCCAGACTAGAGTGCAATGGCATAATCTCAACTCACTGCAACCTCTGCCTCTTGGGTTCAAGCAATTCTCCTGCCTCAGATTCCTGAATAGCTTGTCCTACAGGTGCGTGCTAACACGCCTGGCTAATTTTTGTACTTTCAGCAGAGGTGGGGTTTCACCATGTTGGCCAGGCCTGTCTTGAACTGACCTTGTGAACCACCCACCTCAGCCTCCCAAAGCCCTGGGATTACAGGCGTGAGCCACCACACTGGCTTATTATTCCTGCTTTTAAAAGTTGGTCAATTCTTTTGTGTTTATTTCAGAGTTTATATCAGAACAACTCACAGTAATATATACCTCTACTAGAACTTGTCATATAGTCGAAGACAAAGTAGTTAACAATTTTACAAATAGTAGATTGCCTTTGGAGGGATTGATAATTACAAAATATGTAAACACTTCTGGCAGAAGCACATCAAATATGGACACGAGTGAGCAATGTTTGCCCTCAAAGATTTCTTTTTTTCCTTTTTTTAAAAATTTAATTAATTTTTTTTAGAGGTGGGGTTTCACCCTGTTGGCCAGGCTGGTCTTGAATTCTAACCTCATGATCCGCCCACCTCAGCCTCCCAAAGTGCTTGGATTACAGGCGTAAGCCACCACACCCGGCCTTTTTTTCTTTTTCTTTTTTTTTTTTTAAGAGGTAGAGTCTCACTCTATCACCCAGGCTGGAGTACAGTGATGCAATCTTGGTTGACTGCCAACCTCTGCATCCTGGGCTCAAGCAATCCTCCCCACTCAGCCCCCAGAGTAGCTGGGAGTCTAGGTGCATGCCACCTGGTCCAGCTAATTATTTGTAGTTCAGGTAGAGTTGGGACTTCGTCATATTGCACAGACTGGTCTCCAGCTCCTGAGCTCAAGAGATCTACTCACTTTAGCCTCCCAAAATGCTGGGATTACAGGCATGAGCCACCGTGCCTGGCCAAAGGTGGTTGTTAAAATTAAAGCTTCTACTCAACATTGAACCTAAATGTCAAGGAAATGCATTAGCAGACTTTTATGTGAACTCAGCTACCACCAGAGTTTTAAGAAATTGGATTAAGTTGTTTCACGTCAAATTATTTATGACAATTTGTGCCATAAACAATACTGTGCACCTGAATTGGAATAACCAAAATAGTATCTGAAAGGATTCACATTTAATCCCGAATGAGGACTCACTGATGGTCTCAATGGCCACCTTATCCTTCCCGAGTTCCTGAAGTTGCCACTATTAAAGGCTCTGTACTCCACAGTCCATCATGTTGTAGAAAAAATTGTCGAATTTGTGAAAACAGGTGTTGGCATGATTGGTTTTTGCTTGTTTGTTTTTAATTGAGATGGAGTCTTGCTCTGTCGCCCAGGCTGGAGTGCAGTGGCTCAATCTCAGCTCACTGTAACCTCTGCCTCCCGGGTTCAAGCAATTTTCCTGACTCAGCCTTCTGAGTAGCTGGGATTACAGGCACGAGCCACCATGCCCACCTAATTTTTTGTATTTTTAGTAGAGACGGGGTTTCACCATGTTGACCAGGATGGTCTCAATCTCTCGACCGCGTGATCCACCCGCCTCGGCCTCCCAAAGTGCTGGGATTACACGCTTGAGCCACCACGCCTGACCGACCTTATCATCTCTCCAAAAGTTGAACAAACAAATGTTATCTTGAATCAAAAATGAGCTAAACTAACCAAAGGCTGGGATACTTTATTTTATTGAGATGGAGTCTCGCTCTATTGCCCAGGCTGGAGTCCAGTGGCAATTTTGGCTCACTGCAACCTCCCTTTCCCGGGTTCAAGCAATTCTCCTGCCTCAGCCTGTCAAGTAGCTGGGATTACAGGCATGAGTCACCATGCTAATTTTTGTATTTTTAGTAGAGACGGGGTTTCACAATGTTGGCCCGGCTGGTCTCAAAACCCCTGACCTCGATATCTGCCCATCTCAGCTGGGATTACAGGTGTACACAGTGACCAGCATTTTTTTTTTTTTTTTTTTTTTTTTTTTGAGTTGGAGTCTCACTCTGGTGCCTGGAGTGCAGTGGCTTGATCTCAGCTCACTGCCACCTCTGCCTCCCAGGGTAAAGCCATTCTTCTGCCTCAGCCTCCTGAGTAGCTGGGCCTAAAGGCGTGTACCACCATGCCCAGCTAATTTTTGTATTTTCAGTAGAGATGAGGTTTCATAACACTTGTAAAATATTTCTATTCCTCATTCCAATTACAGTGTGATTCTTTTTCAGTGTAACTGGGCCATATTGGTGAGAGATCTTTCCACAACACCTCCCTTCTCTATCAGGGAAGACTAGCGCAGGGTGCTTTGGAATCACACATCATCAGAGGGTGGATAATGATCAAGTGCCTCTAAATGACAAGTGACCTTCCCTGTGCTAAGAACTTTACACAAAGGGCACCCAAGTGAAGGACCCTGCTGAGGATCAGGGCCTGATGTTGGGCAGAAACCTTAGGTAAGAGGCCAGTTGCCCTGCAGGGGAAGCATTCCCACCCAGCTTATGAGACCCCCGTAAGATTCAATGACATGATGCACGTTGAAGGCTGGGCATGGGGCCTACCATCTGCTAGCTCAATAAACACATCTTTTTCTTCTTTTTTCTTTTAGCAGAATCCCGAGCATTCTTCATCTTATATTTTTTGAGATGGAGTTTTGCTCTTGTTTCCCAGGCTAGAGCGCAAAGGCATGATCTCAGCTCACTGTAACCTCCGCCTCCCAGGTTCAAGTGATTCTCCTGCCTCAGCCTCCTGAGCAGCTAGGAGTACAGATGTGCACACAACACCTGGGTAATTTTTGTATTTTCAGTACAGACAGGGTTTTACCATGTTGGCCAGGCCGGTTTAGAAACCCTGACCTCCTGATCCAACCACCTCAGCCTCCTGAGCAGCTGGGAGTACAGATGTGCACACAACACCTGGGTAATTTTTGTATTTTCAGTACAGACAGGGTTTTACCATGTTGGCCAGGCCGGTTTAGAAACCCTGACCTCATGATCCAACCACCTCAGCCTCCCAAAGTGCAGGGATTATAGGGGTTAGCCACAATGCCCAACCTAATTGAAATAAGAAACCTAAAGAAACCTTCTTTCTTTTCATTTTTTTTGAGACAGAGTTTTGCTCTGGTTGCCCAGGCTGGAGTGCAATGGTGTGATCGTGACTCACTGCAACCTCTGCCTCCCAGGTTCAAGCGTTTCTCCTGCCTCAGCCTCCCAAGTAGCTGGGATCACAGGCATGCACCACCACTCCCGGCTACTTTTTTGTACTTTTGGTAGAGACAGGGTTTTTCATGTTGGTCCGGCTGGTCTCAAACTCCCAGCCTCAGGTGATCTGCACCTCAGCCTTCCAAAGTGCTGGGATTACAGGCGTGTGCCACCACACCTTGCCTAATCTTTTCTTTTCTCAATAGATGGTATCATAATATTAGCTTTTATGCACCTAGGACTTGCTCTCAATATGACTCAGTACTGCAAGACCTTGACGCACTAGTTCAAAGAAAATTTCCAGTAGGGGAAGGAGGCTTTCAATGATGGTTAGACCTCCATGCCCAAGTGTTGGGAGATTGCATCTTTTAGAAATGACACCAAGGGAAATCTGCCCATGTGCATCATTCAATGGGACCATACCAGGTGACTTAAAATTAAGGACATCCAAGGAAAAACCTTCCCTAGAAGCAGACCCCATCACACAGTAAACAGCTTTTCCCAGACAATGGAACAAGACTCCATTCGATCTTCTTCCCTGGACTGAGACTTGGGTTTATTTTGCATTAACACGAAATGCTCAAACCTATATTTTATTTTGTCAGGTACTTTCAGCACTCAAAGCCAACACTTTCTAAGGTCTCCTGTTCAAAATTTAGCCACTATCACTTACCAAAGCAATTGCTGGCTACAGAGTCATTTAGATGAATGGGAAGGGTCACAACTAATGGTAGGACCTGCTCTCATACACAGTTGGGTAGCAATTGAGGACGCTAACTTCATGATAAAGTTTGTTATCCTTCCTTTGGCAAGTTGGTCCATTTTTTTTTTATTTTTTATTTTTTATTTTTTATTTTTTAGTGATAGTCTCGCTCTGTCGCCCAGGCTGGAGTATGGTAGCGCGATCTTGGCTCACTGCAGCCTTCTGGATTCAGGCAATTCTCCTGCTTCAGCTTCCCAAGTAGCTGGGACTACAGGCACCCGCCACCATGCCCAGCTAATATTTTGTATTTTTAGTAGATTCAGGATTTCACTGTGTTAGCCAGGATGGTCTCCATCTCCCAATCTCATGATCCATCCACCTCGGCCTCCCAAAGTGCTGGGATTACAGGCTTGAACCACAGCCCCCGGCCCTAATATTTTCTGTCAAATGACTTGGCACTGAGAAGAAGCTATAGATGTAAATGCGTGGCCTATGACTTTTGTTGATTTCATTACTGATAATTTATCTGTATGCATAGGAAGCATTAGTGTAACTGGGTCTTATCTAGGTAGTGTCCCAGCCTCCCTTATAATCAGACTCTTTGGTCTGACACACATTATGAAGACTGGATGCTCTAGTAGCAATTAGAATGCCAGTAGACATAGAATCAGTACATGACCATGTTACTCTCTGCCATATAATCAGAGAACTTACTGAAATGAGATATAGGTTCATTGGAAATTCTAGAGGCAAATAGAATGCCTCTATAGGTCTACTATATGCAATAAATAATAGTTTTATTTATTGGATGCATCAATACTCAGGGCATGTTTGGAGAGGAACCTATTTATTCTTCAATGGAGATGGCCTGCCAGGATTACTTTATACAATTCATAGAAATATTTTTTTCTTCCCACCCCAATTCAAACCATTATCATGCAACCTGGTGTCAATGGAAGTCAAGGCTGTTGAGGCAGAAATAAATAAAGCTTCATTGAATGCTAAATGTGAGGATTGACCTGGAAGACACACACCGACAAAGGGGGTGTGTTCCAACGTCTGTCAGAAGTTGGAATGCTTTTGTGAGAAAGGTTAAAAGAAGGGAATGGGACTCCTCATATCAGCTTTCTAAAAATTTTCTTTTGTCTTATTGACCTGGCAAGGGTCCAATAGAGTTTTGTTTCTGTGTTTTTCACTGGAAGGTGCAATAAGGAGGTTACAGTTATTGGCTTTAGATGACAACATAACAGGCTAGAACATTTACTTGCAAGACAGCCAGCAAAACTTCATGATCAGAATCAGATCAGTGTCCTCACTGTCAGAAGGTGAAGGCTTCATCAGTACTTGAAGAGTTTGAGGCACTTGTGAACTCATGACAGATTCTTTTTTTTTTAATTTAATTTTTTATTTTATAATTTTTTGTTTTAAAGACGGGGTTTCACCATGTTGGTCAGGCAGGTCTTGAACTCCGGACATCAGGTGATCCACCCACCTTGGCCTCCAAAGTGCTTGGATTATAGACGGGAGCCACCACGCCCGGCTAATCATTCTTTACTTAGGGACAGGATATAAGCCAATCATAAGGCCTTCCACAGGCGGTTAATTTGGAAGCCTGCCTAATGTGACCTGTAGGTTTCCACTGGCAAGATGCAGGTACAGATATGACAAAGAATAACCATGACCTTCATATCACCCCCACCTGGTGAGTAATGGGATCCTTTTGACCTTTTCTCTACATAAAACCAGGTCACTCATCTTGTGTAGCAACAAAATATATAGTCTACTTAATGAAGAAAGAGACTCTGTGGAAAAAAAAAATTATTATGACATAAGCAAAGCAGCTGGGCATGGTGGCACGTGCCTGTAGTCCCAGCTACTTGAGAGGCTGAGGTGGTTGGATCGCTTGAGCCTAGGAGTTCTGGGCTGTAGTATGCTTTGCCCATCGGATGTCCACACTAAGTTTGGCATCAATATGGTGACCTCCTGGGAGTGGGGGACCCCCAGGTTGCCTAAGGAGGGGTGAACTGGTCCAGGTCAAAAACGGAGCAGGCCAAAACTCCCGTGCTGATCAGTAGTGCACGCCTTTGAAGTGCCACTGCACTCCAGCCTGGGCAACATAGAGAGACCCTGTCTCTTAAAAAAAAAAAAAAAGGGGGCCGGGCGCGGTGGCTCAAGCCTGTAATCCTAGCACTTTGGGAGGCCGAGGTGGGTGGATGACGAGGTCAAGAGATCAAGACCATCCTGGTCAACATGGTGAAACCCCGTCTCTACTAAAAATACGAAAAATTAGCTGGGCATGGTGGCTTGTGCCTGTAATCCCAGCTACTCAGCAGGCTGAGGCAGGAGAATTGCCTGAACCCAGGAGGCGGAGGTTGCGGTGAGCCAAGATCATGCCATTGCACTCCAGCCTGGGTAACAAGAGCAAAACTCCATCTCAAAATAAAAGAGAAAAGGAAAAGAAATGAGCAAAGCAATGGAAATAAATGTGATATAATTCAGGGAGGTAAAGAAAGACAAAGGTTTTGAAAGACAAATAAGGAGGATTACATAAATTGTTTTGAAAGACTCATCCTTGCTCATAAGAATAAAAACCACCAGGCGCAGTGGCTCACACTTGTAATCCCAGCACTTTGGGAGGCCAAGGCGGGCAGATCACCAGGTCAATAGATCAAGATCATCCTGGCCAACATAGTGAAACCCCATCTCTACTAAAAATTTAAAAAAAAAAAAAATCTGGTCTGGTGTGGTGGCTCACGCCTGTAATCCAAGTACTTTGGAGGCCAAGGTGGGCAGATCACCTGAGGTCAGGGGTTCAAGACTAGCCTGACCAACATGGTGAAACCCTGTCTTAAAAACAAACAAAAAAATTAAGCTGGGCATGGTGGCGTGCGTCTGTAGTCCCAGCTAATCGAGAGGCTGAGGCAGGAGAATAGCTTGAACCCAGGAGGTCGAAGTTGCAGTGAGCCAAGATTATCCCACTGCATTCCAGCCTGGTGCCTGATGACAGAGCAAGACTGTCTCGCAAAAAAAAAAAAAAAGAGAGAACATAAACCAAAGAGGCATCAGTGCAAGGTTGGATAGATTCCTCTTCCACTCCCTCAATGACCCCAACAAGTTTACCAAGTCTTGACTCACTCGCAGAATCCTATTAAAACATCTACCTCAACCCTGCCCAGCCCCCACTCTCACTTCCCTTTGTAATTTTGACATGACTCTATTACAGGACCATCAGGTTCCTAAGCCTGGTGCACAGTAGCACACCAGTATTCTGAGACAGCAGGGTTTGCAGCAGAGAGTTTAATGTTCACAGGATGACTGAATGAGAAGCTGGGAGGAGACCCTCAAATTCATCTCCCCAAGGAGTACTGAGGGTTTTCAGGAGATCATGGATAGCAAGGAGCTGGAAATTTGGAGTACTTTGGTGGCAGGGAGAGGTATGAAGTCAACAGGATGTAGAAACTGCATTCTTGGTGAGTTGGTGCCTTACAGGGCCCTGCAAATCAGCTGGCATCAATAGTTTTACTGACATGCAGAACCTGAAAGAATATCTCCAATGAAAAAGTCAATGTTTTACAATGTTTAAATAGTCTGCAGTGCAGTTAAGGTGAACTGTAATCTAAGGTCTACATGATTTTGGGATGGTAGGCTGCCAGCAACCATGAGGAAGCAGGCCAGAGAGCAAGCTAACCTCATGATGAATTCGGAATGGGCTGCAAGCTTGGTTTATTTTTGTTTCTCCCCCTCCCTTCTCCACTGATAAATTGATAAGGGTTATAGGTATTGTTTCTTTTCTTTTTTTTTTTTTCTGAGATGGATTTTCACTCTTGTTACCCAGGCTGGAGTGCAGTGGCGGGATCTCGGTTCACTGCAACCTCCGCCTCCTGGGTTCAAGCAATTCTCCTGCCTCAGCCTCCTGAGTAGCTGGAATTACAGGCGTGTGCCACCATGCCCAGCTAATTTTTGTATTTTTAGTAGAGACGGGGTTTCACCATGTTGACCAGGACGGTCTCGATCTGTTGACCTCGTGATCCACCTGCCTCGGCCTCCCAAAGTGCTGGGATTACAGGCTTGAGCCACCCCGCCCGGCCTAGGTATTGTTTCAGTTTCTTCCAGAGAAGCCTTAACCTAAGCCCCGAGACCAATCACACCCTCAGTGGCACCTCTCTTCCACTTGAATGAGTGAATAATCTGGTACATTAGGTGATGTAAAACCCACAAGACCATCTGATACATGACAGTTTTATTCTGATTTTGTAGGGATGATGATGCCTCAGTTTTTATAAATCTTTTTTTTTTTTTCTGAGATGGAGTCCTGTCTGTCTCCCAGGCTGGAGTACAGTGGCATGATCTTGGCTCAATGCAACCTCTGCCTCCTGGGTTCAAGCAATTCTGCCTCAGCCTCCCATGTAGCTGGCATTACAGGCACTGCCGCAGCTGGCTAATTTTGTATTTTCAGCAGAGACGGGTTTTCTCCATGTTGGTCAGGCTGGTCTGGAACTCCCATCCTCAGGTCATCCACCTACTTTAGCCTCCCAAAAAGTGCTAGGATTACAGGTGTGAGCCACTGTGCCTGGCCTATAAAGCTATTTTAACTATGAAATATTTTTATAATTTTGATGTGTTCTCCTGACAACACTACTTTCAGGTTTTATTTCTCTGTCTAATGTCCAGAACAGATTGAACCCTTCCCTGCCTCACACTCAGAACTATACAGGTCACACATTAGTAAAATTTCATCAGTGTTTGTGGAGTTCATTAATGAATGAATTCTTTTTTTTTTTTTTTTTTTTTTTTGACAACATCTCCCTCTATCACCCAGGCTGGAGTGCAATGGCACAATCTCAGCTCACTGCAACCTCTGCCTCCTGGGTTCAAGAGATTTTCCCATCTCAGCCTCCAGAGTAGCTGGAATACAGACATTTTTGTATTTTTAGAGATGGGGTTTCACCATGTTGGCTAGGCTGGTCTTGGGCTCCTGACCTCAGGTGAGCCACCCTGGCTGGCCTTGAATGAATGAATTCACTTCCACCCGATCCTTAACGCTTTCAATTTCTTGATTCAGGAAATGAATATGAATATCTGATACTAATAGATTTCTGATTCAATCAATTAATCTTCAGAGAGCCAAAATCCCAATCAGGATTAATTGGGTGGAGATTCAGAAATCCAATTAGATATCAGTTTTTGATTGGAAGCTAGCAGTGGATACTTTGAAGGGAGGCGATGGGAGTGGTGATTACAAAGGTCAATAAAAGCTTCAAAAGACCCACAGGAGAGACCATAAGTCTTCGAACCTGGAGTTACTGCTTGTTTCTTGAGGTCTGAGCACCCTGCAAACTGAGTCCAGATCTGGTAAGTCACCAATCTTTCTAAGGACCCTCCTGTACGTCCCCTTCCACCTGATCTACAGTCAGCCCATCTGGCATGGGGAGAATTAGGCCTAAGATGGCACAGAGTTATATCTTGTCATTTTTTGTTTTTGTTTTTGTTTTTGTTTTTACTTTTTTCATACGAACAGTATGAAAAACAGCTTTGATTTCTTCCTCTAAATGGAGTTTTAAAGCCTGGTCAAAGGGTGAAACCCCAACTTTACTAAAAATATAAAAATTAGCCAGGCATGGTGGTAGTTACCTGTAATTCCAGCTACTAGGGAGGCTGAAGCAGAATTATTTGAACCCAGAAGACAGAGGTGGCAGTGAGCCGACACGGTGCCAATGTACTCCAGCCTGGGCCACAGACTGAGCATCCGTCTCAAAAAAAAAAAAAAAATTGCAGTTTTGTCTTTATTTCAAAAATTTTGATTTGTGCTTTGGTTTATGTCATTTCAAAATTCTTACAGGGTAGGCTCAGGCCTCACACCCATAATCCCAGCACTTGGGAGGCCGAGGCAAGCAGATCACCTGAGGTTGGGTGTTCTAGACCAGCCTGGTCAACAGGGCAAAACCCCATCTCTACTAAATAATAATAATAATAATAATAATAATAATAATAATATATAATTAGCCAGGCCTGGTGGCACATGCCTGTAATCCCAGCTACTCGGGAACCTGAGGAAGAGGAGTCACTTGAACCTGGGAGGCAGAGGTTGTGTGAGCCGAGATCTTGCCATTGCACTCCAGCCTGGGAAACAAGAGCGAAACTCCATGTCAAAAAAAAAAAAAAAAAAAAAAAAGCTGGGCATGGTGGCTCATGCCTGTAATTTCAGCACTTTGGGAGGCTGAGGCCAGCCTGACCAACTTGGCAAAATCTTGTCTTTACTAGAAATACAAAAATTAGCTGGGCACAGTGGTGGGTGCCTGTTATCCCTACTCAAGAGGTTGAGGCAAGAGAATCCCTTGAACCTTGGAGGCGTAGGTTTCAGTGAGCCGGGATCCTGTCATTGCACTCTAGCCTGGGGGACCAAAAAAAAAAAAAAAATTCTTGGTGGGAGCAGAAACTCATGCTTATAACCCAAAAGTTTGGGAGGCCAAGGCGGGAGGGTCATTTCAACCTAGGGATTCAAGACCAATCTGGGCAACATGGCAAACCCCCATCTCTACAAAATATTTTTTGGGGGTTTGAGGGGTTAGAGTCTCACTCTGTTGCCCAGGCTGGATCACAGTGGTGTGATCTCGGCTCACTGGAAGTGAGACTGCAGTCTCACTCTGCCTCCCAGGCTCCAGCTATTCTCTTGCCTCAATCTCCCGAGTAGCTGGGATTACAGCCACCTGCCACCATGCTCAGCTAATTTTTGTGTTTTTAGTAGAGGTGGAATTTCACCATGTTGACCAGGCTGGTCTTGAACTCCTGACCGCACGTTATCCACCCGTCTTGGCCTCCTAAAATGCTGGGATTATAGCCATGAGCCACCGGTGCCCGGCCTCTACAAAAAAAAACTTCTTTAAAATATTAGTCATGGTGGCATGCATCTGTAATCCCAGCTATTTGGGTGGCTCAGATGGGAGAATCCCTTCAGCCTGGAAAATTGAGGTTGCAGTGAGCCGTGCTCACACCACTGCTGTACTCTAGCCTGGGCAATACAATGAGATCCTGTCCAAAAAAAACCCCACCAAAAAATGTTAACCAAACAGTTAAGAAAATCCAAGCAATTGAAATCAGTAGGCCAATCCCAACCCCCACAAAAAGGGGGAGAAAGAGAGTTTAGAAGCCTCTACATGCCAACATCCCATTTAGACTGTTTAATCCGGCAGTTGTGGTTTTGTTAGAAAAACAGTGTTAAAGATTTCCAATAATTCCCACAGTGGCCATAAATTATCCTGGGTGTAATTTTACCATCAGTTTAAAAATGGCCACATGAGAATGACCATGAAATCTGAATGGTCTTCTGTCAGAAAGAGGTTAAACCCTTCCCTATCTCACAGTTAGGACTATGAAGGTCACATATTAGTAAAACTCCATGTTTGTGGAGCAAATCAGTGAATGAGTCCTAGACTTTAACACTATCCCTAATTCTTTCATTTTAATGAATGAAAATCTAATTTGTTCAGTTAATCTGTAAGAAAGCCAAAAATTCAATCAGGATTAACTGGGGTTAGGAAAACTTAAGGAATCTAATCAAATATTTTCTTTTTCCTTTTTTTTTTTTTTTTTTTTTGAGATGGAGTTTGACTGTATCACCCAGGCTGGAGCACAGTGGCTCGATCTTGGCTCACTGCAACCTCCACCTCCCGGGTTCAAGCGATTCTCCTGCCTCAGCCTCCAGAGTAGCTGGGATTACAGGCATGTACCACTACACCTGGCTAAGTTTTTGTATTTTTAATAGAGATGGGGTTTCTCCATGTTGGCCAGGCCTTGAACTCCCAACCTCAGGTGATCCACCCACCTTTGCCTCCCAAAGTGCTGGGATTACAGGCATAAGCCACTCATGCCAGACCTTCAATTTTTTTTTTTTTTTTTTTTTTTTTTTGAGACCAGTTTTGCTCTTCTCTCCAGGCTAAAGTGCAATGGCATGATTGGCTCAATACAACCTCCTCCTCCCGAGTTCAAGTGATTCTTCATCCTCAGCCTCTCCAATAGCTGGGATTAAAGGTGCTACCCACCACACACAGCTAAATTGTGTCTTTTTAGTGGAGATGAGGTTTCGTCATTTTGGCCAGGCTTTTCCCCCCGCTGTTCATGGAGGCCTTGAACTCTTGACCTCAGATGATCCACCCAGCTCAGCCTCCCAACAAGCTGGGATTGTGGGAGTGAGACACCATTCCCAACCCCATTCTATTCCTTAATAATATGTTTAGAGCAGTCTAGGTGCAGTGGCTCATGCCTGTTTTTCCAGATGAAAGGATTTGGGCTTTGAATTTTCCTCTAAATGCAGTTTTGTCTTTATTCCAAAAATGTTGATTTGTGTCTTGGTTTCTGTCATATCAAAATTCAGAAGTTTTTTCTTTTTTCTTGAGACAGAATCTCGCTCTGTTGCCCAGGCTGGAGTGCAATGGCAGGATCTTGGCTCACTGAAACCTCTGACTCCCTGGTTTAAGTGATTCTCCTACCTCATCCTCCCAAGTAGCTTGGACTGCAGGCGCCTGCCACCATGCCCCGCTAATTTTTTTTTTTTTTTTTTTTTTTTTTGGTATTTTTAGTAGGATGAGGTTTCATTGTGTTGGCCAGGCTGATCTTGAACTCCTGAACTCATGATCCACCTGCCTCAGCCTCCCAAAGTGTTGGGATTACAGGTGTGAGTCACTGCGCCCATCCAAAGTGGGTCATTTTTAATATGTGTAAGAGATGAGTACTGGAAACCTCTCTATCTTGCAAATGATCCATAATACTATCACATAGCTTTAAAAATTTCTCACTGAAATTTTAAATAATGAGGCCAGGCGTGGAGGCTCAGGCCTATAATCGCAGAATTTTGGGAGGTCAATGTGAGTGAATTGCTTGAGTCTAGGAGTTCAAGACCGGCGTCTTTACAAGGAGTCAAAAAATCAAAGATTAGCTGGGAGTGTTGATGCAGGACTGTGGTCCTAGCTACTCGGGAGACTGAGGTGGAAGAATCCTTAGAGCCTGGGAGGTCACGACTGCACTGAGCTGAGATGGCACCACTGTACTCCAGCCACTCCAGCCTGGGTGACAGAGCAAGACCCATCAGAAAAAAAAGAGAAAAGAAAGAAAAGAAAAGAAAGGAAGACAGAAGGGAGGAAAACAGGAAAAGAAGAAAGTGAGAGAGAAAGGGAAAGACAAATAGAGAAGTAAGCTTAACTACTACAAAGAAAACAAATAGAAAAACCCATTCTAGGAGTGACCAGTGAATGTTCCCAACCATCTTATTTGTAGGGACTGTGAATGTCGGCATGTAGGGCTTGGGACATAACATTCCCATTGTTTTAGAACCCTGAGGAATTAGAAATTTCCCCCAACGGTGGGAGGGGTTAGGCTTCAGGCTCCCCCATACTCACTACTCGGTGGATGGAACACTGGCTGGAAAGGAAGGGCTAGTGGTGCTCCTGCCTCCTCACTGCTTGAGAAAAGCTGGTGCTAATGCCAGCAGAGACAGAACGCTAGCTTTGTGGCCACTGATCACAGAGTCGTATTGGAAAAAACGAAGAAAAACTCTTTCACCATTGCCAGAGCACTGACTTTGGCCCTAGGAGAGGATGAGATTGCATGGGCTTGGTCTGAGAGTGATGCTCTTTCTCTGGATTTGTCCTCTGGAAGTTTTCCTTGCAGGTTGGTGAAGATGAGCATCTGGACTCCACCCAGACTCCTGGAGCTGGTGGGACGGAAGCTGCTGAGGGACCAGGCCTTGGCCGTCTGCACCCTGGAGGAGCTGCCCACGGAACTTTTCCCCCCGCTGTTCATGGAGGCCTTCAGCAGGAGACACTGTGAGGCCCTGAAGGCGATGGTGCAGGCCTGGCCCTTCCCCCGCCTCCCTCTGGGGTCCCTGATGAAGACGCCTTGCCTGGAGACCTTCCAAGCTGTGCTCCATGGACTTGATGCACTGCTGACCCAGGGGGTTCGTCTCAGGTGAGGTGGCCCAGATGGGCAGGTAGGGAGGGCCCAGGTGTCCAGAGAAGGAAGAGCTAGGTTGTGAGGAGTGGGGAGGCCCAATGGGGAGCCCACAGGCTTCTGATGGGCTGATGAGAAAGCTCAGTGAGGCCTTGGCCATTGCCCAGCTCCTCAGGGAGAGGACTGCTCATCACGCAGGGTCCGTGGAGGTCACAGGAACCTCTCTCTTAGTGGCAATGAAGGGCACCACTAAAAGTGGGAACTGAGCAGGGCACGGACGCTCATACCTGTAATCTCAGCATTTGGGAGGCTGAGGAGGGTGGATCACCTGTGGTCAGGAGTTTGAAACCAGCCTGGCCAACATGGTGAAATTCTGACTCTACTGAAAATACAAATATTAGCTGGGCATTGTGGTGAGTACCTGTCATCCCAGGTGCTCGGGAGGTTGAGGCAGAAGAATCACTTGAACCCAGGAGGTAGAAGTTGCCGTGAGCTGAAATCTCACCACTGCACTCTAGCCTGGGCGACGGAGGGAGACCTATTCTCAGAATAAAGAGAAAGTGGAATTGAACAGGCTCCAAGGGGACAGCAGGGTGGAGAAAAGTCAGGGAAAGAAAAAAGCAAGGAGGGGCGCAGCTGGGGTGCAGGATGTGAAGCTGACGTTCAGCAGTGACCGCTTACATTCTCAGCCTCTCTATCTTCCCACAGAAGAAGGAAACTTCAAGTCCTGGATTTACGGGATGTCAGTGAGAACTTCTGGATGGTGTGGTCTGAGGCCATGGCCCGCGGGTACTTACCAGATGCCACGAGGAAGAGAAAACCAGCTCAGGACTGTTCAGTGATGAGAGGACAGCAGCGCTTGACTGTGTTCGTAGACCTTTGCCTCCAGAACAGGACTCTGGATGAATGCCTCACCTGCCTCTTTCTGTGGGTCAAGCAGAGGGAAGGTTTACTACACCTGTGCTGTAAGAAGCTGAAAGTCTTGGGAACGCCCCTCCACAAAGTCCAAAACATCCTGAATATGGTGAACCCAGAGTGTATCCAGGAGGTGGAAGTGAATTGCAGGTGGCGACTGCCCGACCTGGCAGAGTTTACCCCATACCTGGGCCAGATGAGGAATCTTCACAAGCTCGCTCTCTCCCACGTCGACGTCCCTTGCTACTTTTCCCCAGAGCAGAAGGAGGAGTTTGTTACCCAGGTCACCTCTCAGTTCCTCAAGCTGCACCACCTCCAAAAGCTGTATATGAACTGTGTTTCTTTCCTCGAAGGCCATCTGGCCCAGCTGCTCAGGTGAGGAAGGATGGTGAGCTTTCTCTGCAGACCGCAGCAGGGCCTTTCCAGGTCACAGTAAACGCTAGTGGGCATCTACTGTGACCGCCTATGAGGAGGTGACGGTGAAGGGGACACTGGAATGTCATTGCATTCCCCTGTGGGCGGCTCTGTCCTGAAATGGGTATCACACAACCATTCCAATAAAGGCAGAGGGATCAGTGGGTGTAGATGCTATGGAGAGGCTGCCATGCTAGGAAGCTGTCTACTGAAGGGTTCAGCTCTAGGGAGGCTCTGTTTGTGAATTCCTCCTGAGGACGCGTGTCTAAGTTAAGATGATGAAAAATAGGTCAGGCATGGTGGCCCATGCCTGTAATCCTAGCACTTTGAGAACCTGAGGAAAGAGGATAAGTTGAGCCCAGAAGTTTTAGAGCAGTCTGGGTGACACAGCAAGACTGCTGACTAAAAATAGGAATTAATAAAAATAAAAACAAACAAGATAATTTTTTTTTTTTGAAATGAAATTTCACTTGATTGCCCAGGGGGAGTGCAGTGGCGTGATCTTGGCTTACTGCAACCTGTACCTCCCGGGTTCAAGTGATTCTCCTGCCTCAGTCTCCTGAGCACCTGGGATTACAGGTGTGGGCCACCACACCTGGCTAATTTTTGTATTTTTAGTAGAGACTAGGCTTCACCATATTGGCCAGGCTGGTCTCAAACTCCTGAGCTCACGTGATCCCCCTGCTTCAGCCTCCCAAAGTGCTGGGATTACAGGCGTGAGCAAACATGCCCAGCTCAAACAAGATAATTTTTATTTGTTTGTTTATTTTTTTACTTATTTATGTTTGAGACAGAGCTTAGATCTGTCACCCAGGCTGGATGCAGTGGTGCAATCTCGGCTCACTGCAACCTCCACCTCCCGGGTTCAAAGGATTCTCCTGTCAGTCTCCTGAGTAGTTGGGATTACAGGCACTCGCCACCACACCTGGCTAAGTGTTGTATTTTCCGTAAAGACCAAGTTTCACCATGTTGGTCAGGTTGGTCTCGAACTCCTGGCCTTGGCCTTCGAAAGTGCTGGGATTACAGGCATGAGCCACCATGCCAGGCCAAACGAGATTAGTTTTAAAAAGATGTTGGGAAGTGGGGAAGTGAAGTGGGCACTGAAGAGGGGAATGCTCATCAAACCTGCACGTTTCAGAATAATACAAGCTCTGTGCTCAACAGCTTGGGGAACACAAATGATCTTATCTCTTTTTTTTTCCCCCCCTTTTTTTTTAAGGTGGGGTTTCACCATGATGGCCAGGCTGGTCTTGAACTCCTGACCTCAGGTGATCCACCCACCTCAGTCTCCCAAAGTGCTAGGATTACCTCATCTCTAATTCCCGGTCACAATAGATTGTTTTGAGCTCCAGGTAAATTAATTACCTAGGAAACAGAAGGTCAGAGAGTAGGCACAAAGACTGGTGAAAGTGATAAATGGTTTGCGGATTAGACAGGCGTGTCAGGGACCCCTGCAGCCTGGGCACCCCAGCTGATGTTGCAGAATCCCGCCTGGGTTTGTCTGTAAGCCTGTGTCCCCTCTGGGCTCCCGTGGCCCAGAGATGTGTTTTTATCCCTGAAGGATGAGTAAAGGGAGCTTCAGGGATTCTGTGAACTTGATCCATTCCTATAAATGATGGTGAAAAGACTCAGGAGGAAATGAAATTTTTCTTTGTTTTCCTTTTCTTTTTTTTTTTAGACACAGTCTCACTCTGTTACAAAGGCTGGAGTGCAGCAGCATAATCTCTGCTTACTGCAACCTCCACTTCCTGGGTTCTTGTGATTCTCCTGCCTCAACCTCCCAAGTAGCTGAAATTACAGGCGCCTGCCACCACGCCTGGCTGATTTTTGCATTTTTAGTAGAGATGTGGTTTCATCATTTGGTCAGGCTGTTCTCGAACTCCTGACCTCAAGTGATCCACCCATCTCAGCCTCCCAAAGTGCTCGGATTACAGGTGTGAGTTACTGCATCAGGCCTAAGATGGACTTGACCTCAGTGGCAAAGTTCTTCATCACGCAGCATCCTAAATGTTGACTATCAATCAGAATGACCTTGGGCTTGGGCAAAATGGTCTTTGTCCATCACCTTGAAGTCATCCCCCACCACCCTTCACTCACCCCTATGATTCCCCAGAACTAACTTCTTGCTCTCTCCCCAGCTGTCTGAAGACCCCGTTAAAGACCCTCGCAATAACGAACTGTGTGCTTTCGGAATCAGACTTGAGGCATCTGTCCCAGTCCCCCAGCATCAGTCAACTAATGACCCTGGACCTGAGTGGCATCAGCCTGGCCAATCTGAGTCTTGTGCCTCTCCAGCTTCTGCTAGAAAAAGTGGCAGCCACCCTGGAGTCCCTGGATTTAGATGACTGTGGGATCGAAGACTCCCAAGTCAATGCCATCCTGCCTGCCTTAAGCCGCTGCTTTGAGCTCACCACCTTCAGCTTTTGTGGAAATCCCATCTCCATGGCCACCCTGGAGAACCTGCTGTCCCACACAATCAGACTGAACAACTTACGCCTGGAGCTGTATCCCGCCCCACGGGAGAGTTATGATGCTTCTGGTGCTCTCTGCCGGTGGAGGTTTGCCCAACTGGGGGCTGAGCTGATGGGGAGAGTGAAGGACTTGAGGCAGACCAACAGGGTCTTGTTCTGTACCACCTGCTGCCCTCACTGTGGCCACAGGGCATTTTATGACCTGGAGGTAAATCAATGCAGCTGTTGAATATCTGCCTGTTTGCGTGGATGTATCAAATGCTTTCTTCTGGACACTTGGAAACTAAAACGTAGGTCTTAGGCACATCCTCCAGGGAGCACAGAACCCATCGTTCCAGACACGGCTCTGAAAGTGGAAAAGGAAAAGTGATGAACCAGGGGCTGGACTTGGGGGAAACACTGACATGGATTGGATGAGACTTCGGGGATCTGTATCCTATAGAGTCAAAAACGGGAATCTGAGTGTCTAGAGTGTAATTCAGGCTTGCAAATGCCTGAGGGAGTTACCCTTGCATGGATGGTTGCCAAGAAACAGAAATAAAGGGAAACTGAGTGGAAGCTGTCTGGTGCCCTTATTATCAAGTAACCTGTTTTCCAGTTGAAGCCTCAGGGAATCTTCAGTTATTGATGAAAAAAAAACCCAAAAGGCACTGAGTCTTGCAATCAGTAAGATTCAGCTCCAGCAAATCAAGGCATTTAAATGAAATTTGGTTACTGTAATCAGTTTCCTCCCATTCTTGTTTGTTTGTTTTGAGACAGTTTCACTTTTGCTGCCCCGGCTCACTGCAACCTCTACCTCCTGGGTTTAGGGTATTCTCCTGCCTCAGCCTCCCAAGTAGCTGGGATTACAGGCATGCACCACCACACCCAGCTAGTTTTTGTATTTGTAGTAGAGACAGGGTTTCACTATGTTGGTCAGGCTGGTCTTAAACTCCTGACCTCAGGTAATCCACCCACCTGGGCCTCCCAAAGTGCTGGGATTATAGGCATGAGCTACCATGCCTGCTTCTTTTATTTTTTACTTTTTATTTTTTTATTTTATTTTTATTTTTTTGAAACGGAGTTTTGCTCTTGTTACCCAGGCTGGAGTGCAATGGCGCGGTCTCGGCTTATGGCAACCTCTGCCTTCTAAGTTCAAGCGGTTCTCCTGCCTCAGTCTCCTGAGTAGCTGGGATTACAGGCAGGCACCACTATACCCGGCTAATTTTTTTTTTTTTTTTTTTTTTTTTTTTTAGTAGAGATGGGGTTTCGCTATGTTGGCCAGGCTGGTCTCAAACTCCTGCTCTCAGGTGATCCACCTGCCTTGGCCTCCCAGAGTGCTGAGGTTACAGGCGTGGACCTGTAAAATAGGTGAGAGGCCATTGCTCCCGGCTGTTTTTAAATGGACATAATGGTGAGATAGCCATGTGGTTGGGGGGTCCCCGGAGAATCTCCCACCAGCCTGGAGAATCTCCCACCAGCCTGCACACTGTGGGAACGCGCAGCGGGGTGGAGCTTCGGGAGTAGCGCTCTCCGCAGCGGGGAGGAGTCTGGCATTGAGGAGAGTTCCTGTTCCGTCTTTTTCCTTTTCGTGCAGTATAATCCTGCTTTACTCACCCTTCCAACCGTCTGCAAGCCTGAATTTTTGTGGCCATGGGACGAACAAGGACCCAGTCTTTAGCCGAACTAAGGAAGTCCTGCAACAATGGAACCTAATTTAGGGAGTCCCTTTAGTCTCCTAACTGGGTTCACTGATGGAACTGAGATTGTGGGCTGTGTGGAACCATAGGAAACTCCCATTCCCATTGTTTTCAACCTTTAGGTTGCAAAGGCATTTCTTTTTTGGTGGGGGTTGGGGGGACAGGAGTCTCGCTCTGTCACCCAGGCTGCAGTGCAATGGCAGGCTCTTGGCTCACAGCAAGCTCCGCCTGCCGAATTCAAGCGATTCTCAGGCCTCAGCGCCACCCCCCCAACCCCTCTCCCCCAGTAGCTGAGTCTACAGGTGCCCACCATCACACCCGGCTAATTTTTTTGCATTTTTAGTAGAGACCAGGTTTCACCATGTTGGTCAGGCTTGTCTTGAACTCCTGACCTCAGGTGATCTACCCGTCTTGGCCTCCCAAAGTGGTAGGTTTATAGGCATGAGCCACTGCACCAGGCCTTTTTAAATTTTGAGACAGTTTCACTCTGTTTCCCAGGCTGGAATGCAAGTGGCATGATCTCAGCTCACTGCACCTCTGTCCCCTGGGGTTCAAGCGATTCTCCTGCCTCAGCCTCCCGAGTGGCTGGGATTATTTTTGAGACCGGGTTTCACCATGTTGATTGACCAGGCTGGTCTCCAATTCCTGACCTTATGATCCACCCACCTCCGCCTCTGAAAGTGCTGAGATTACAGGCATGAGCCACCGCTCCCGGCTGAGAAGACTTTTTTTTTTTTTTTTTCTCAAAAAAGTGGAGATCTGAGCTTCGGAGATCGCCGTCAGTAATATTTCACAGTGCTGTTACAGTTTAGTGGAGCAATGGCTAATAATTCATGAATTAGGAGTGATTTTGCCTGCTTTTTATTTTATTTTATTTATTTATTTATTTATTTGAGACGGAGTCCCACTCTTGTTACCCAGGCTGGAGTGCAATGGTGCGATCTCGGCTCACCGCAACCTCCGCTTCCTGGGTTCAGGCAACTCTCCTGCCTCAACCTCCTGAGTAGCTGGGATTACAGGCGCGCACCACCATGCCCAGCTAATTTTCTGTATTTTTAGTAGAGACAGGTTTCACCATGTTGACCAGGATGGTCTCGATCTCTTGACCTCATGATCCACTCACCTCGCCCTCCCAAAGTGCTGGGATTACACGCATGAGCCACTGCTTCTGGCTTATTTATTTTAAGATGGGGTTTCACCATGATGGCCAGGCTGGTCTTGAACTCCTGATCTCAGGTGATCCAACCACTTAGGCCTCCCAAAGTGCTAGGATTACAGGCGAGAGCCACCGCGCCCGGCTTTTATTTTATTTATTAAAAAAGATGGGGTTTCACCAAGATGGCCAGGCTGGTCTTGAACTTCTGACCTCAGGTGATCCACCCACCTCGGCCTCCCAAAGCTCTAGGATTGATAGGCTTGAGCCACCGTGCCCAGCCTTGCCTGCTCTTTACAGGTTGGGACATACGCTTCTTGGTATCAGAAGGGAGGAACTGTGCCTCTGTGGCCATTTACTGTAGAATGGATTTGGGGTAAACTGAGTGCTCTGTTTTCACACATGCTGAAGAAATGACTTTGGCCCTGGGAGAAGTGGGGGTTGCGCGGATTGGCCTGAGAAGCTTGCTTTTTCTTTCTTTCTTTCTTTCTTTTTTTTTTTTTTTGAGACGGAGTTTCCCTTTTGTTACCCAAGCTGGAGTGCAATGGTGCGATCTCAGCTCACCGAAACCTCCGCCTCCTGGGTTCAGGCAATTCTCCTGCCTCAGCCTCCTGAGTAGCTAGGATTACAGGCACGCGCCACCATGCCCAGCTAATTTTCTGTATTTTTAGTAGAGATGGGGTTTCACCATGTTGACCAGGATGGTCTCGATCTCTTGACCTCGTGATCCACCCGCCTCGGCCTCCCAAAGTGCTGGGATTACAGGCGTGAGCCACTGCGCCCGGCCCAGAAGCTTGCTTTTTCAAAGCTGGACTGCCCTCTAGAGTTTTCCGTGCAGATTTATCAGAATGAGCCTGCAGGCCCCACGCAGACTCGTGGAGCTGGCAGTGCAGAGCCTGCTGAGGGACCCCTGCTTGGACACCTCCACTCTGGATAAGCTGCCAGGGAAAGTCTTCCCCCTGATGTTCACGGAGGTCTTCAGCAGCAGGCACTATGAGATTCTACAGGCCATGGTGCGGACCTGGCCCTTCCCCTGCCTCCCTCTGGGGTCCCTGATGAAGACACCTCCTCTGGAGACCTTGCGAGCCGTGCTGGAGGGACTTGATCCAGTGGTGTACGTGAAGCTTCGCCCCAGGTGAGGTGACTAGGTGGCCTGGTGGGAAGGGCCCAGACATCCAGAGAAGGGACAGCTGGCTCGGGAGGAGTGGTGGGGTTGGGGAGCCAGGATGGCTCAGATGGTGCCGGTGATGAGAGGCCTTGGCCACTGCCCAGCTCCTTGGGAGCTCCCACCATGCAGGGTCCACTGAGCAAACAGGAATCTGCCTCCTCCCAGTGGAAGGTTAAGGAACTACAAGTGGATATCAGGAGTAATCAAAGGGAAAAGGGTGGAGAAGTGACAGAAGGGGACAGGAACAGCTGATTGACATCTTGAATGTGGAGTGAAAGCTCAGGTCTTCCCCGGGAGCAAAGATGGAGCTCCCGTTTCTAAAGACCCATCCCCATCAGTGCTGGGGCCTTGCCTACATGCTAAGCCTTTCCCCTATTTTACCCACAGGAGGTGGAAACTTCAAGTACTGGATTTGGGGAATGTGAATGAGAATTTCTGGACCACGTGGTCTGGATCCAGGGCCCTGTCGTGCTCCCCAGAGGCCACGAGTAAGAGGCAGACAGTGGAGGACCATCCAAGGACGGGAGGGCGAAGGCTGTTGTGGATGTTCATACATGAGCCCTCGAAGGTGTTCATAGACGTCGGCCTCAAGGAAGCTACCCTGGATGAGTGGCTGAGCTACGTCTGCGACTGGATTCACCGCAGAAGACGTTTAGTACAGCTGTGTTGTCATAAGGTGCAGAATTACCCAATGTCCGCTTCACATTTCAGAAGATTAGTGGAAATGGTATACCCAGACAGTATCCAGGAGTCGGAAGTCCAGAGAAAGCCCTCGCTGAATAGACCACCAGGAAGGTTTGCCCCTTACCTGAGCCAGTTAAGCGAACTTCACAGAGTCTTGGTAGCCTTCGGTTATGATCATGAGTTATCCGTGTGTGCCCAACAGCAGTTCATTCCTGACTTGGAAACTCCGTCCCTCAGCCTGGACCGCCCTGAGAGTTTTTTTTATGAGAATTGCCAATTATATCAATGAACACCAGGACCACCTGCACAGGTGAGAAAGGATGGTGAGCTTTCTCCGCATACTATACCACTGCCTTTTTCTTTTTTACAGTAAACACCAGTGGGCATCTACTGTGTGCCAGTCACTAGTGGTGTCACAGGGAATGGGGCACTAGAATGTCAATACATTATGCTGTTCAGTGCTCTATATCCTGAAGGGAGTAACACAAGACCACTCAAATAAGGGCAGAGGGATGGCCTGGGGTAGATGCTACAGAGAGATGTGTAGGCAGCTGGTTAGTCGAGCTCAGATCTAGTAGGGTGCAATTGTGAATTCCTTGTTAGGAAGTTTGTTTAAAGTTAATATGATGGGCCAGGCGTGGTGGCTCATGCATGTAATCCAAGCACTTTGGGAGGCTGAGGAGGGCAGATCATGAGGTCAAGAGATCAAGACCATCCTGGCCAACATGGGGAAACCCCATCTCCGCTGAAATACAAAGATTAGCTGGGCGTGGTGGCGTGCGCCTGTAGTCCCAGCTGCTTGGGAGGCTGAGGCAGAACAATTTCTTGAACCTGGGAGGCAGAGATTGCAGTGAACCGAGATTGCGCCACTGCACTCCAGCCTGGCGCTTGGTGACAGAGCGAGACTCTGTCTCAAAAAAGAAACAAATACAAACCATAAAGTTAACATGATGAAAACTTACTCATCATACAGAGGAGAGTATACAAGAAAGAAGTAGCATCAAACCTGTGCATTTCACAGTAGAAGCTCTGTCCTCAGAGCTTAGTAAATGCCGATAATCCTGTCCCTAATTCACTGTCTGTAAAAGATTGTTTTAAACTCCGGGAAAGGTAATTGACTTGGGACATGCATGCTTCTGGAACAGGGTGAGGAGTAGGCATGGGAATGGTGCAAAATGATAGGTGGTTTGCAGATGCAGGCATGTCGGAACGTCTGCAGGCAGGAAGCCACAGCTGATGTCCCCAGACCTTGCTCAGTTGAGTTCTTTGTGCACGTCTCCCACTAGATGAGGTTGTCTGCTGAAAGATGAAGTAAAGAGGCTTTAGAGATATTGTGGGCTTGAACCAATCACACCAGCGAGGATGAAAGGATTGAGCCTAAAATGGGACTGCCTCTGAATGATCTGAGTCTTTTTCTTTTGAGACAAAAGTTTCGCTCTTGTTGCCCAGGCTGGAGTGCAATGGCGCAATCTTGGCTCACTGCAACCTCTGCCTCCTTGATTCAAGCTATTCTCCCGTCTCAGCCTCCCGAGTAGCAGGGATTACAGGTGCTCACCACCACACCCGGCTAATTTTGTGTTTTTAGTAGAGATGGGGTTTCTCCATGTTGGTCAGGCTGGTCTCAAACTCCCGCCCTCAGGTGATCTGCCTGCCTCAGCCTCCCAAAGTGCTAGGATTACAGGTGCAAGCCACTGTGCCCGGCAATGATCTGAGTCTTCATCACGCAGCACCTTGAATGCTGACCATCATGTGATGATGGGAACAAACTTGTATTTGGGTGACTAGCAACGTGGACCAGCAATCTCGAGCCCCTGGGAGCCCTGCTAGCTGCTGCTAGCTAGTCTTGAGAGCCTCCTCTTACAGGACTGTGGGATTCAGGACTCGCAACTCAGGGTCATCCTGTCTGCCCTGAGCCGCGGCTCCCGGCTCACCACTTCCTAGTTTTACGGAAATGAGGCCTGTGAAGGCTCTGAAAGGCCTGCTGGGTCACACAGGCGGGTGAGCGAGGCAGGCCCGGAGACGCACCCTGCCCCTCTGAAGAGTCTTGACAGCAGGGGTCATGTCAGTTGGGAGATCCTCACCCTGATTTGGGCTGAGCTGATGCGTGTCCTCAGAGAAGTAAGGCGGCCCCAGAGGGTCTTCTTTGGGCTTGACCCCTGCCCTTCCTGTGGTGCATGGCCGTCTGAGAAACTGGAGTTCCATCCTTGCTCCTAGGGAAGGCCTGGTTAATGGGGTTGGATACTCGCCCTTACGGACACTTGGGCCCTTAAATCAAGGACGTGGGTGCTTTTTTTTTTTTTTTTGACTCAGGGTCTCGCTCTATCACTCAGGCCGAAGTGCAGTGGCAGAATCTCAGCTCACTGCAACCTTCGCCTCCTGGGTTTAAGTGATCCTCCTGCCTCAGCCTCCCAAGTTTCAGCTCTCTGCATATGGCTAGCCAGTTTTCCTAACACCATTTATTAAATAGGAAATCCTTTCTCCATCGCTTGTTTTTGTCAGGGCTTTCAAAGATGTGATGGAGAGAGATGTAAACCGTCATTTTCAGCAAGCTGACAAGAACGGAAAACTAAACACTGCATGTTCTCACCCATAAGTGTGAACATGTTCTCGCGCATTTTGAGCAAGGAGAACACATGGACACAGGGAGGGGAACATCACTCACAGGTGCCTGTTGTGGGGTTGGGGGATAGGGGTGGGGAAGGGATAGCAGGGGGTGGGGGGATAATGGAGGAATAGCATTAGGAGAAATACCTAATGTTGATGAGGGGTTGATGGATGCAGCAAACCACCATGGCATGTGTATACCTATGTAACAAACCTGCATGTTCTGCATATGTAGCCCAGAACTTAAAGTATTTTAAAAAAAAGATAGTTGTCATGATGCAGCATTCCTTAATATAAAAGTCTTATTACAATATTGTATGTGTTTTTATTTACTTAATAGCATTATATATTTTTGGTTAAAATATGTTTGATGAATTATGTATCCGTGATATTAATTCTCCATTTTTAGATATTAAGAGACTATGCTGAAAGGCTGGGCGTGGAGGCTCACCTGTAATCCAAGCACTTTGGTGGCAAAGGCGGGCGGATCACCAGAGGTCGGGAGTTCAAGACCAGCCTGACCAACATGGTGACACCCCATATTTATAACAGAAAAAAACTTTACACTGAGAAAAAACAAAAGAGGAACCTGTCCAGGGTACTGACCTACATGTATGCAGCCCATGTGGGCCAGGAAGTTCTCTGATGCTTCACTCAGGTGAACCTGGGCTGACTGTGGACCTGGTTGATCTCACACTGCTAGTCTCAAGTGTTCCTCCTGTCCTGGCCTCCCAAACTGCTGAAAGTATAGGCATGGACCACGGGGCCTAGTCTTAACAATTTTTAAAATTATTATGGATACATGAAATTTGCTTATTTACAGGGTACATTTGATATTCTTTTTTTTTTTTTTCTTGGAGATGGAGTCCCACTCTATCCCCCAGACTGGAGTGCAATGGCATAATCTCAACTCACTGCAACCTCTGCCTCTTGGGTTCAAGCAATTCTCGTGCCTCAGATTCCTGAATAGCTTGTCCTACAGGTGCGTGCTAACACGTCTGGCTAATTTTTGTACTTTCAGCAGAGGTGGGGTTTCACCATGTTGGCCAGGCCTGTCTTGAACTGACCTTGTGAACCACCCACCTCAGCCTCCCAAAGCCCTGGGATTACAGGCGTGAGCCACCACACTGGCTTATTATTCCTGCTTTTAAAAGCTGGTCAATTCTTTTGTGTTTATTTCAGAGTTTATATCAGAACAACTCACAGTAATATATACCCCTACTAGAACTTGTCATATAGTCGAAGACAAAGTAGTTAACAATTTTACAAATAGTAGATTGCCTTTGGAGGGATTGATAATTACAAAATATGTAAACACTTCTAGCAGAAGCACATCAAATATGGACACGAGTGAGCAATGCTTGCCCTCAAAGATTTCTTTTTTTCCTTTTTTAAAAAATTTAATTAATTTTTTTTAGAGGTGGGGTTTCACCCTGTTGGCCAGGCTGGTCTTGAATTCTAACCTCATGATCCGCCCACCTCAGCCTCCCAAAGTGCTTGGATTACAGGAGTAAGCCACCACACCCGGCCTTTTTTTTCTTTTTCTTTCTTTTTTTTTTTAAGAGGTAGAGTCTCACTCTATCACCCAGGCTGGAGTACAATGATGCAATCTTGGTTGACTGCCAACCTCTGTGCCCTGGGCTCAAGCAATCCTCCCCACTCAGCGCCCAGAGTAGCTGGGAGTCTAGGTGCATGCCACCTGGTCCAGCTAATTATTTGTAGTTCAGATAGAGGTGGGACTTCGTCATATTGCACAGACTGGTCTCCAGCTCCTGAGCTCAAGAGATCTACTCACTTTAGCCTCCCAAAATGCTGGGATTACAGGCATGAGCCACCGTGCCTGGCCAAAGGTTGTTGTTAAAGTTAAAGCTTCTACTCATAACATTGAACCTAAATGTCAAGGAAATGCATTAGCAGACTTTTATGTGAACTCAGCTACCACCAGAGTTTTAAGAAATTGGATTAAGTTGTTTCACGTCAAATTATTTATGACAATTTGTGCCATAAACAATACTGTGCACCTGAATTGGAATAACCAAAATAGTATCTGAAAGGATTCACATTTAATCCCGAATGAGGACTCACTGATGGCCTCAATGGCCACCTTATCCTTCCCGAGTTCCTGAAGTTGCCACTATTAAAGGCTCTGTACTCCACAGTCCATCATGTTGTAGAAAAAATTGTTGAATTTGTGAAAACTGGTGTTGGGATGATTGGTTTTTGCTTGTTTGTTTTTAATTGAGATGGAGTCTTGCTCTGTCGCCCAGGCTGGAGTGCAGTGGCTCAATCTCAGCTCACTGTAACCTCTGCCTCCTGGGTTCAAGCAATTTTCCTGACTCAGCCTTCTGAGTAGCTGGGATTACTGGTGTACAGAACCACGCCCAGCTATTTTTTTTGTTTTTAGTAGAGACAGTTTCACCATGTTGGTCAGGCTGGTCTCAAACTCCCAACCTCAGGTGATCTGCACCTCAGCCTTCCAAAGTGCTGGGATTACAGGCGTGTGCCGCCACACCTTGCCTAATCTTTTCTTTTCTCAATAGATGGTATCATAGTATTAGCTTTTATGCACCTAGGACTTGCTCTCAATATGACTCAGTACTGCAAGACCTTGACGCACTAGTTCAAAGAATATTTCCAGTAGGGGAAGGAGGCTTTCAATGATGGTTAGACCTCCATGCCCCAGTGTTGCGAGATTGCATCTTTTAGAAATGACACCAAGGGAAATCTGCCCATGTGCATCATTCAATGGGACCATACCAGGTGACTTAAAATTAAGGACATCCAAGGAAAAACCTTCCCTAGAAGTAGACCCCATCACACAGTAAACAGCTTTTCCCAGACAATGGAACAAGACTCCATTCGATCTTCTTCCCTGGACTGAGACTTGGGTTTATTTTGCATTAACACGAAATGCTCAAACTTATATTTTATTTTGTCAGGTACTTTCAGCACTCAAAGCCAACACTTTCTAAGGTCTCCTGTTCAAAATTTAGCCACTATCACTTACCAAAGCAATTGCTGGCTACAGAGTCATTTAGATGAATGGGAAGGATCACAACTAATGGTAGGACCTGCCCTCATACACAGTTGGGTAGCAATTGAGGACGCTAACTTCATGATAAGGTTTGTTATCCTTCCTTTGGCAAGTTGGTCAATTTATTTTTTATTTTTTATTTTTTATTTTTTTGAGATAGTCTCGCTCTGTCTCCCAGGCTGGAGTATGGTGCCGCGATCTTGGCTCACTGCAGCCTTCTGTATTCAAGCAATTCTCCTGCCTCAGCTTCCCAAGCAGCTGGGACTACAGGCACCCGCCACTGTGCCCAGCTAATATTTTGTATTTTTAGTAGATTCAGGATTTCACTGTGTTAGCCAGGATGGTCTCCATCTCCCAATCTCATGATCCATCCTCTTCGGCCTCCCAAAGTGCTGGGATTACAGGCTTGAACCACCACCACCGGACCTAATATTTTCAGTCAAATGACTTGGCACTGAGAAGAAGCTATAGATGTAAATGCGTGGCCTATGACTTTTGTTGATTTCATTACTGATAATTTATCTGTATGCATAGGAAGCATTAGCGTAACTGGGTCTTATCTAGGTAGTGTCCCAGCCTCCCTTATAATCAGACTCTTTGGTCTGACACACATTATGAAGACTGGAATGCTCTATGTAGTAATTAGAATGCCAGTAGACATAGAATCAGAACATGACGATGTTACTCTGTGCCATATAATCAGAGAACTTACTGAAATGAGATATAGGTTCATTGGAAATTCTAGAGGCAAATAGAATGCCTCTATAGGTCTACTATATGCAATAAATAATAGTTTTATTTATTGGATGCATCAATACTCAGGGCATGTTTGGAAAGGAACCTATTTATTCTTCAATGGAGATGGCCTGCCAGGATTACTTTATACAATTCATAGAAATATTTTTTCTTCCCACCCCAATTCAAACCATTATCATGCAACCTGGTGTCAGTGGAAGTCAAAGCTGTTGAGGCAGAAATAAATAAAGCTTCATTGAATGCTAAATGTGAGGATTGACCTGGAAGACACACACTGACAAAGGGGGTATGTTCCAACGTCTGTCAGAAGTTGGAATGCTTTTGTGAGAAAGGCTAAAAGAAGGGAATGGGACTCCTCATATCAGCTTTCTAAAAATTTTCTTTTGTCTTATTTACCTGGCAAAGGTCCAATAGAGTTTTGTTTCTGTGTTTTTCATTGGAAGGTGCAATAAGGAGGTTACAGTTATTGGCTTTAGATGACAACATAACAGGCTAGAACATTTACTTGCAAGACAGCCAGCAAAACTTCATGATCAGAATCAGATCAGTGTCCTCACTGTCAGTAGATGAAGCCTTCATCAGTACTTGAAGAGTTTGAGGCACTTGTGAACTCATGATCAGATTCTTTTAAATTTTTTATGTTATAATTTTTTTTTTTAAAGAAGGGGTTTCACCATGTCCGTCAGGCTGGTCTTGAACTCCCGACATTAGGTGATCCACCCACCTTGGCCTCCAAAGTGCTTGGATTATACACGTGAGCCACCACGCCTGGCTAATCAGATTCTTTACTTAGGGACAGGATATAAGCCAATCATAAGACCTTCCACAGGCAGTTAATTTGGAAGCCTGCCTAATGTGACCTGTAGGTTTCCACTGGCAAGATGCAGGTACAGATATGACAAAGAATAACCATGACCTTCATATCACCCCCACCTGGTGAGTAATGGGATCCTTTTGACCTTTTCTCTACGTAAAACCAGGTCACTCATCTTGTGTAGCAACAAAATATATAGTCTACCTAATGAAGAAAGAGACTCTGTGGAAAAAAAAAATTATTATGACATAAGCAAAGCAGCTGGGCATGGTGGCACATGCCTATAGTCCCAGCTACTTGAAAGGCTGAGGTGGGAGGATCGCTTGAGCCTAGGAATTCTGGGCTGTAGTACGCTATGCCCATCGATGTCCACACTAAGTTTGGCATCAATATGGTGACCTCTTAAGAGTGGGGGACCCCCAGGTTGCCTAAGGAGGGGTGAACTGGCCCAGGTCAAAAACGGAGCAGACCAAAACTCCCGTGCTGGTCAGTAGTGCACGTCTTTGAAGAGCCACTGCACTCCAGCCTGGGCAACAAAGCGAGAACCTGTCTCTTAAAAAAAAAAAAAAAAAAAAAAGGGCTGGGCACAGTGGCTCAAGCCTGTAATCCCAGCACTTTGGGAGGCCGAGGTGAGTAGATCATGAGGTCAAGAGATCGAGACCATCCTGGTCAACATGGTGAAACCCCATCTCTACTAAAAATACAAAAAATTAGCTGGGCATGGTGGCTTGTTCCTGTAACCCCAGCTATTCAGAAGGCTGAGGCAGGAGAATTGCCTGAACCCAGGAGGCAGAGGTTGCGGTGAGCCGAGATCGTGCCATTGCACTCCAGCCTGGGTAACAAGAGTGAAACTCCGTCTCAAAAAAAAAAAAAAAAGAAAGAAAGAAAAGAAAAGAAAAACAAAGAAAAGAAATGAGCAAAGCAATGGAAATAAATGTGATATTATTCAGGGAGGTAAAGAAAGACAAAGGTTTTGAAAGAAAAATAAGGAGGATTACATAAATTGTTTTGAAAGACTCATCCTTGCTCATAAGAATAAAAACCACCAGGCGCAGTGGCTCACACTTGTAATCCCAGCACTTTGAGAGGCCAAGGCGGACAGATCACCAGGTCAATAGATCAAGACCATCCTGGCCAACATATTGAAACCCCATCTCTACTAAAAATTAAAAAAAAAAAAAAATCTGGTCTGGTGTGGTGGCTCACGCCTGTAATCCAAGTACTTTGGAGGCCAAGGTGGGCAGATCACCTGAGGTCAGGGGTTCAAGACTAGCCTGACCAACATGGTGAAACCCCGTCTTAAAAACAAACAAAAAAATTAAGCTGGGCATGGTGGCGTGCGTCTGTAGTCCCAGCTAATCGAGAGGCTGAGGCAGGAGAATCGCTTGAACCCAGGAGGTGGAAGTTGCAGTGAGCCAAGATTATCCCACTGCACTCCAGCCTGGTGCCTGATGACAGAGCAAGACTGTCTCGAAAAAGAAAAAAAAAAAAAAAAGAACATAAACCAAGGAGGCATCAGTGCAAGGTTGGATAGATTCCTCCTCCACCCCCTCAATGACCCCAACATGTTTACCAAGTCTTGACTCACTCGCAGAATCCTATTAAAACATCTACCTCAACCCTGCCCAGTCCCCACTCTCACTTCCCTTTGTAATTTTGACATGACTCTATTACAGGACCATCCGGTTCCTAAGCCTGGTGCACAGTAGCACACCAGTATTCTGAGACAGCAGGGTTTGCAGCAGAGAGTTTAATGTTCACAGGATGACTGAATGAGAAGCTGGGATGAGACCCTCAAATTCATCTCCCCAAGGAGTACTGAGGGTTTTCAGGAGATCATGGATAGCAAGGAGCTGGAAATTTGGAGTACTTTGGTGGCAGGGGGAGGTATGAAGTCAACAGGATGTAGAAACTGCATTCTTGGTGAGTTGGTGCCTTACAGGGCCCTTCAAATCAGCTGGCATCAATAGTTTTACTGACATGCAGAACCTGAAAGAATATCTCCAATGAAAAAGTCAATGTTTTACAATGTTTAAATTGTCTGCAGTGCAGTTAAGGTGAACCGTAATCTAAGGTCTACATGATTTTGGGATGGTAGGCTGCCAGCAACCATGAGGAAGCAGGCCAGAGAGCAAACTAACCTCATGATGAATTCGGAATGGGCTGCAAGCTTGGTTTATTTTTGTTTCTCCCCCTCCCTTCTCCACTGATTAAATTGATAAGGGTTATAGGTATTGTTTCTTTTCTTTTCTTTTTTTTTTTTTCTGAGATGGAGTTTCACTCTTGTTACCCAGGCTGGAGTGCAGTGGCGGGATCTCGGTTCACTGCAACCTCCGCCTCCTGGGTTCAAGCAATTCTCCTGCCTCAGCCTCCTGAGTAGCTGGAATTACAGGCGTGTGCCACCATGCCCAGTTAATTTTTGTATTTTTAGTAGAGACGGGGTTTCACCATGTTGACCAGGATGGTCTCGATCTCTTGACCTCGTGATCCACCTGCCTCGGCCTCCCAAAGTGCTGGGATTACAGGCTTGAGCCACCGCGCCCGGCCTAGGTATTGTTTCAGTTTCTTCCAGAGAAGCCTTAACCTAAGCCCTGAGACCAATCACACCCTCAGTGGCACCTCTCTTCCACTTGAATGAGTGAATAATCTGGTACATTAGGTGATGTAAAACCCACAAGACCATCTGATACATGACAGTTTTATTCTGATTTTGTAGGGATGATGATGCCTCAGTTTTTATAAATCTTTTTTTTTTTTTCTGAGATGGAGTCCTGTCTGTCTCCCAGGCTGGAGTACAGTGGCATGATCTCGGCTCAATGCAACCTCTGCCTCCTGGGTTCAAGCAATTCTGCCTCAGCCTCCCATGTAGCTGGCATTACAGGCACTGCCGCAGCTGGCTAATTTTGTGTTTTCAGCAGAGACGGGTTTTCTCCATGTTGGTCAGGCTGGTCTGGAACTCCCATCCTCAGGTCATCCACCTACCTTAGCCTCCCAAAAAGTGCTAGGATTACAGGTGTGAGCCACTGTGCCTGGCCTATAAAGCTATTTTAACTATGAAATATTTTTATAATTTTCATGTGTTCTCCTGACAACACTACTTTCAGGTTTTATTTTTCTGTCTAATGTCCAGAACAGATTGAACCCTTCCCTGCCTCACACTCAGAACTATACAGGTCACACATTAGTAAAATTTCATCAGTGTTTGTGGAGTTCATTAATGAATGAATTCTTTTTTTTTTTTTTTTCTGACAGCATCTCCCTCTATCACCCAGGCTGGAGTGCAATGGCACAATCTCAGCTCACTGCAACCTCTGCCTCCTGGGTTCAAGAGATTTTCCCATCTCAGCCTCCAGAGTAGCTGGAATACAGACATTTTTGTATTTTTAGAGACGGAGTTTCACCATGTTGGCTAGGCTGGTCTTGGGCTCCTGACCTCAGGTGAGCCACCCTGGCTGGCCTTGAATGAATGAATTCACTTCCACCCGATCCCTAACGCTTTCAATTTCTTGATTCAGGAAATGAATATGAATATCTGATACTAATAGATTTCTGATTCAATCAATTAATCTTCAGAGAGCCAAAATCCCAATCAGGATTAATTGGGTGGAGATTCAGAAATCCAATCAGATATCAGTTTTTGATTGGAAGCTAGCAGTGGATACTTTGAAGGGAGGGGATGGGAGTGGTGATTACAAAGGTCAATAAAAGTTCAAAAGACCCACGGGAGAGACCATAAGTCTTCGAACCTGGAGTTACTGCTTGTGTCTTGAGGTCTGAGCACCCTGCAAACTGAGTCCAGATCTGGTAAGTCACTAATCTCTGTAAGGACCCTACTGTATGGCCCCTTCCACCTGATCTACAGTCAGCCCCTCTGGCATGGGGAGAATTCAGCCTAAGATGGCACAGAGTTATATCTTGTCATTTTTTGTTTTTGTTTTTGTTTTTGTTTTTACTTTTTTCATACGAACAGTATGAAAAACAGCTTTGATTTCTTCCTCTAAATGGAGTTTTAAAGCCTGGTCAAAGGGTGAAACCCCACCTTTACTAAAAATATAAAAATTAGCCAGGCATGGTGGTAGTCACCTGTAATTCCAGCTACTAGGGAGGCTGAAGCAGAATTATTTGAACCCAGAAGACAGAGGTGGCAGTGAGCCGACACGGTGCCAATGTACTCCAGCCTGGGCCACAGACTGAGCATCCGTCTCAAAAAAAAAAAAAAAAAAATTGCAGTTTTGTCTTTATTTCAAAAATTTTGATTTGTGCTATGGTTTATGTCATTTCAAAATTCTTACAGGGTAGGCTCAGGCCTCACACCCATAATCACAGCACTTGGGAGGCCGAGGCAAGCAGATCACCTGAGGTTGGGTGTTCTAGACCAGCCTGGTCAACAGGGCAAAACCCCGTCTCTACTAAATAATAATAATAATAATAATATATAATTAGCCAGGCCTGGTGGCACATGCCTGTAATCCCAGCTACTCGGGAAAGTGAGGAAGAGGAGTCACTTGAACGTGGGAGGCAGAGGTTGTGTGAGCCGAGATCTTGCCATTGCACTCCAGCCTGGGCAACAAGAGCGAAACTCCATGTCAAAAAAAAAAAAAAAGCTGGGCATGGTGGCTCATGCCTGTAATTGCAGCACTTTGGGAGGCTGAGGCCAGCGTGACCAACTTGGCAAAATCTTCTATTTACTAGAAATGCAAAAATTACCTGGGCAGTGGTGGGTGCCTGTTATCCCTACTCAAGAAGTTGAGGCAAGAGAATCCCTTGAACCTGGGAGGCGTAGGTCGCAGTGAGCCGAGATCCTGTCATTGCACTCTAGCCTGGGGGACCAAAAAAAAAAAAAAAAAAAAAAAAATTCTTGGTGGGAGCAGAAACTCATGCTTATAAACCAAAAGTTAGGGAGGCCAAGGTGGGAGGATCATTTCAGCCTAGGGATTCAAGACCAATCTGGGCAACATGGCAAACCCCCATCTCTACAAAATATTTTTTTGGGGATTGAGGGGTTAGAGTCTCACTCTGTTGCCCAGGCTGGATCACAGTGGTGTCATCTCGGCTCACTGGAAGTGAGACTGCAGTTTCACTCTGCCTCCCAGGCTCCAGCTATTCTCTTGCCTCAATCTCCCGAGTAGCTGGGATTACAGCCACCTGCCACCATGCTCAGCTAATTTTTGTGTTTTTAGTAGAGGTGGAGTTTCACCATGTTGACCAGGCTGGTCTCAAACTCCTGACCTCAAGTTATCCACCCGTCTTGGCCTCCTAAAATGCTGGGATTATAGCCATGAGCCACCGGTGCCCGGCCTCTACAAAAAACTTCTTTAAAATATTAGTCATGCTGGCATGCATCTGTACTCCCAGCTGTTTGGGTGGCTCACATGGGAGAATCCCTTGAGCCTGGAAAATTGAGGTTGCAGTGAGCCGTGCTCACAGCACTGCTGTACTCTAGCCTGGGCAATACAATGAGATCCTGTCCAAAAAAAACCCCACCAAAAAAATCTTAACCAAACAGTTAAGAAAATCCAAGCAATTGAAATCAGTAGGCCAATCCCAACCCCCACAAAAAGGGGGAGAAAGAGAGTTTAGAAGCCTCTACATGCCAACATCCCATTTAGACGGTTTAATCCGGCAGTTGTGTTTTGTTAGAAAAACAGTGTTAAAGGTTTCCAGTCATTCCCACAGTGGCCATAAATTATCCTGGGTGTAATTTTACCATCAGTTTAAAAATGGCCACATGAGAATGACCATGAAATCTGAATGGTCTTCTGTCAGAAAGAGGTTAAACCCTTCCCTATCTCACAGTTCGGACTATGAAGGTCACACATTAGTAAAACTCCCTGTTTATGGAGCAAATCAGTGAATGAGTCCTAGACTTTCACCCTATCCCTAATTCTTTCACTTTAATGAATGAAAATCTAATTTGTTGAGTTAATCTGTAAGAAAGCCAACAATTCAATCAGGATTAACTGGGGTTGGGAAAACTTAAGGAATCTAATCAAATATTTTCTTTTTCCTTTTTTTTCTTTTTTTTTTTTTTTTTGAGATGGAGTTTCACTGTATCACCCAGGCTGGAGCACAGTGGCTCGATCTTGGCTCACTGCAACCTCCACCTCCCGGGTTCAAGTGATTCTCCTGCCTCAGCCTCTAGAGTAGCTGGGATTACAGGCATGTACCACTACACCTGGCTAAGTTTTTGTATTTTTAATAGAGATAGGGTTTATCCATTTTGGCCAGGCCTCGAACTCCCAACCTCAGGTGATCACCCACCTTTGCCTCCCAAAGTGCTGGGATTACAGGCATAAGCCACTCATGCCAGGCCTTCAATTTTTTTTTTTTTTTTTGAGACCAGTTTTGCTCTTGTCTCCAGGCTAAAGTGCAATGGCATGATTGGCTCAATGCAACCTCCTCCTCCTGAGTTCAAGTGATACTTCATCCTCAGCCTCTCCAATAGCTGGGATTAAAGGTGCTAGCCACCACACACAGCTAAATTGTGTCTTTTTAGTGGAGATGAGGTTTCGTCATTTTGGCCAGGCTTTTCCCCCCGCTGTTCATGGAGGCCTTGAACCCTTGACCTCAGATGATCCACCCAGCTCAGCCTCCCAACAAGTTGGGATTGTGGGCGTGAGACGCCATTCCCAACCCCATTCTATTCCTTAATAATATGTTTAGAGCAGGCTAGGTGCAGTGGCTCATGCCTGTTTTTCCAGATGAAAGGATTTGGGCTTTGAATTTTTCTCTAAATGCAGTTTTGTCTTTATTCCAAAAATGTTGATTTGTGCCTTGGTTTCTGTCATTTCAAAATTCAGAAGTTTTTTCTTTTTTCTTGAGACAGAATCTCGCTCTGTTGCCCAGGCTGGAGTGCAACGGCATGATCTCGGCTCACTGAAACCTCTGACTCCCTGGTTTAAGTGATTCTCCTCCCTCATCCTCCCAAGTAGCTTGGACTGCAGGCGCCTGCGACCATGCCTAGCTAATTTTTTTTTTTTTTTTTGGTATTTTTAGTAGAGATGAGGTTTCATTGTGTTGGCCAGGCTGATCTTGAACTCCTGACCTCATGATCCACCTGCCTCAGCCTCCCAAAGTGTTGGGATTACAGGTGTGAGTCACTGCACCTATCCAAAGTGGGTCATTTTTAATATGTGTAAGAGATTTGTACTGGAAACATCTCTGTCTTGCAAATGATCCATAATACTGTCACATAGCTTTAAAAATTTCTCACTGAAATTTTAAATAATGAGGCCAGGCGTGGAGGCTCAGGCCTATAATCCCAGAATTTTGGGAGGCCAATGTGAGTGAATTGCTTGAGTCTAGGAGTTCAAGACCGGCGTGGACAACATAGCGAAACCCGCTGTCTTTACAAGAGGTCAAAAAATCAAAGATTAGCTGGGAGTGTTGATGCAGGACTGTGGTCCTAGCTACTCGGGAAACTGAGGTGGAAGAATCCTTAGAGCCTGGGAGGTCACGACTGCACTGAGCTGAGATGGCACCACTGTACTCCAGCCACTCCAGCCTGGGTGACAGAGCAAGACCCTATCAGAAAAAAAAGAGAAAAGAAAGAAAAGAAAAGAAAGGAAGACAGAGGGAGGAAAACAGGAAAAGAAGAAAGTGAGAGAGAAAAGGAAAGACAAATAGAGAAGTAAGCTTAACTACTACAAAGAAAACAAGTAGAAAAACCCATTGTAGGAGTGACCAGTGAATGTTCCCAACCATCTTATTTGTAGGGACTGTGAATGTCGGCATGTAGGGCTTGGGACATAACATTCCCATTGTTTTAGAACCCTGAGTAATTAGAAATTTCCCCCAACGGTGGGAGGGGTTAGGCTTCAGGCTCCCCCATACTCACTACTTGGTGGATGGAACACTGGCTGGAAAGGAAGGGCTAGTGGTGCTCCTGCCTCCTCACTGCTTGAGAAAAGCTGGTGCTAATGCCAGCAGAGACAGAACGCTAGCTTTGTGGCCACTGAGCACAGAGTAGAATTGAAGAAAACGAAGACAAACTCTTTCACCATTGCCAGAGCACTGACTTTAGCCCTAGGAGAGGATGAGATTGCATGGGCTTGGTCTGAGAGTGATGCTCTTTCTCTGGATTTGTCCTCTGGAAGTTTTCCTTGCAGGTTGGTGAAGATGAGCATCTGGACTCCACCCAGACTCCTGGAGCTGGTGGGACGGAAGCTGCTGAGGGACCAGGCCTTGGCCGTCTGCACCCTGGAGGAGCTGCCCACGGAACTTTTCCCCCCGCTGTTCATGGAGGCCTTCAGCAGGAGACACTGTGAGGCCCTGAAGGCGATGGTGCAGGCCTGGCCCTTCCCCCGCCTCCCTCTGGGGTCCCTGATGAAGACGCCTTGCCTGGAGACCTTCCAAGCTGTGCTCCATGGACTTGATGCACTGCTGACCCAGGGGGTTTGTCTCAGGTGAGGTGGCCCAGATGGGCAGGTAGGGAGGGCCCAGGTGTCCAGAGAAGGAAGAGCTAGGTTGTGAGGAGTGGGGAGGCCCAATGGGGAGCCCACAGGCTTCTGATGCTGCTGATGAGAAAGCTCAGTGAGGCCTCGGCAACTGCCCAGCTCCTCAGGGAAAGGACTGCTCATCACGCAGGGTCCGTAGAGGTCACAGGAACCTCTCTCTTAGTGGCAATGAAGGGCACCACTAAAAGTGGGAACGGAGCAGGGCGCGGACGCTCACACCTGTAATCTCAGCATTTGGGAGGCTGAGGAGGGTGGATCACCTGTGGTCAGGAATTTGAAACCTGGCCAACATGGTGAAATTCTGACTCTACTAAAAATACAAATATTAGCTGGGCATAGTGGTGAGTACCTGTCATCCCAGGTGCTCGGGAGGTTGAGGCAGGAGAATCACTTGAACCCAGGAGGTAGAAGTTGCCGTGAGCTGAAATCTCACCACTGCACTCCAGCCTGGGCGATGGAGGGAGACCTATTCTCAGAATAAAGAGAAAGTGGAATTGAACAGGCTCCAAGGGGACAGCAGGGTGGAGAAAAGTCAGGGAAAGAAAAAAGCAGGGAGGGGCGCAGCTGGCGTGCAGGATGTGAAGCTGACGTTCAGCAGTGACCGCTTACATTCTCAGCCTCTCTATCTTCCCACAGAAGAAGGCAACTTCAAGTCCTGGATTTACGGGATGTCAGTGAGAACTTCTGGATGGTGTGGTCTGAGGCCATGGCCCGCGGGTACTTACCAGATGCCACGAGGAAGAGAAAACCAGCTCAGGACTGTTCAGTGATGAGAGGACAGCAGCGCTTGACTGTGTTCGTAGACCTTTGCCTCCAGAACAGGACTCTGGATGAATGCCTCACCTGCCTCTTTCTGTGGGTCAAGCAGAGGGAAGGTTTACTACACCTGTGCTGTAAGAAGCTGAAAGTCTTGGGAACGCCCCTCCACAAAGTCCAAAGCATCCTGAATATGGTGAACCCAGAGTGTATCCAGGAGGTGGAAGTGAATTGCAGGTGGCGACTGCCCGACCTGGCAGAGTTTACCCCATACCTGGGCCACATGAGGAATCTTCACAAGCTCGCTCTCTCCCACGTCGACGTCCCTTGCTACTTTTCCCCAGAGCAGAAGGAGGAGTTTGTTACCCAGGTCACCTCTCAGTTCCTCAAGCTGCACCACCTCCAAAAGCTGTATATGAACTGTGTTTCTTTCCTCGAAGGCCATCTGGCCCAGCTGCTCAGGTGAGGAAGGATGGTGAGCTTTCTCTGCAGACCGCAGCAGAGCCTTTCCAGGTCACAGTAAATGCGAGTGGGCATCTACTGCGACCGCCTATGAGGAGGTGACGGTGAAGGGGACACTAGAATGTCAATGCATTCTCCTGTGGGCGGCTCTGTCCTGAAATGGGTATCACACAACCATTCCAATAAAGGCAGAGGGATCAGTGGGGGTAGATGCTATGGAGAGGCTGCCATGCTAGGAAGCTGGCTACTGAAGGGTTCAGCTCTAGGGAGGGTGAGTTAGTGAATTCCTCCTGAGGACGCGCGTCTAAGTTAAGATGATGAGAAATAGGTCAGGCATGGTGGCTCATGCCTGTAATCCTAGCACTTTGAGAGCCTGAGGAAAGAGGATAAGTTGAGCCCAGAAGTTTTAGAGAAGTCTGGGTAACACAGCAAGATTGCTGACTAAAAATAGGAATTAATAAAAATCAAAGCAAACGAGATAATTTTTTTTATTTTGAAATGAAATTTCACTTGATTGCCCACAGGGAGTGCAGTGGCGTGATCTCGGCTTACTGCAACCCGTACCTCCCGGGTTCAAGTGATTCTCTTGCCTCAGTCTCCGGAGCACCTGGGATTGCAGGTGTGGGCCACCAACCTGGCTAATTTTTGTGTTTTTGTAGAGACTCGTCTTCACCATATTGGCCAGGCTGGTCTCAAACTCCTGAGCTCACGTGATCCCCCTGCTTCAGCCTCCCAAAGTGCTGAGATTACAGGCGTGAGCATACACGCCCAGCTCAAACAAGATAATTTTTATTTGTTTGTTTGTTTGTTTATTTATTTCTGTTTGAGACAGAGTTTCGATCTGTCACCCAGGCTGGATGCAGTGGTGCAATCTCGGCTCACTGCAACCTCCGCCTCCCGGGTTCAAGCGATTCCCCTGTCAGTCAACTGAGTAGTTGGGATTACAGGCACTTGCCACCACACCCGGCTAAGTTTTGTATTTTAAGTAAAGACCAAGTTTCACCATGTTGGTCAGGTTGGTCTCGAACTCCTGGCCTTGGCCTTTGAAAGTGCTAGGATTACAGGCGTGAGCCACCATGCCAGGCCAAACGAGATTAGTTTTAAAAAGATGTTGGGAAGTGGGGGAGTGAAGTGGGCACTGAAGAGGGGAATGCTCATCAAACCTGCACGTTTCAGAATAATACAAGCTCTGTGCTCAACAGCTTGGGGAACACAAATGATCTCATCTCTTGTTTTTTTTTTTTTTTTTTTTTTCTTTTTTTTAAGGTGGGGTTTCACCATGATGGCCAAGCTAGTCTTGAACTCCTGACCTCAGGTGATCCACCCACCTCAGTCTCCCAAATTGCTAGGATTACCTCATCTCTAATTCCCGGTCACAAGAGATTGTTTTGAGCTCCAGGTAAATTAATTACCTAGGAAACAGAAGGTCAGAGAGTAGGCACAAAGACTGGTAAAAGTGATAAATGGTTTGCGGATTAGACAGGCCTGTCAGGGACCCCTGCAGCCTGGGCACCCCAGCTGATGTTGCAGAATCCCGCCTGGGTTTGTCCGTAAGCCTGTGTCCCCTCTGGGCTCCCGTGGCCCAGAGATGTGTTTTTATCCCTGAAGGATGAGTAAAGGAAGCTTCAGGGATTCTGTGAACTTGATCCATTCCTATAAATGATGGTGAAAAGACTCAGGAGGAAATGAAATTTTTCTTTGTTTTTCTTTTCTTTTTTTTTTTTAGACACAGTCTCACTCTGTTACAAAGGCTGGAGTGTAGCAGCATAATCTCTGCTTACTGCAACCTCCACTTCCTGGGTTCTTGTGATTCTCCTGCCTCAACCTCCCAAGTAGCTGATATTACAGGTGCCTGCCACCACGCCTGGCTGATTTTTGCATTTTTAGTAGCGATGTGGTTTCACCGTTTGGCCAGGCTGCTCTCCAACTCCTGACCTTAAGTGATCCACACATCTCAGCCTCCGTAAGTGCTCGGATTACAGGTGTGAGTTACTGCATCAGGCCTAAGATGGACTTGACCTCAGTGGCAAAGTTCTTCATCACGCAGCATCCTAAATGTTGACTATCAGACAATCGGAATGACCTTGGACTTGGGCAAAATGGTCTTTGTCCATCACCTTGAAGTCATCACCCACCACTCTTCACTCACCCCTATGATTCCCCAGAACTAACTTCTTGCTCTCTCCCCAGCTGTCTGAAGACCCCGTTAAAGATCCTCGCAATAACGAACTGTGTGCTTTCGGAATCGGACTTGAGGCATCTGTCCCAGTCCCCCAGCATCAGTCAACTAATGACCCTGGACCTGAGTGGCATCAGCCTGGCCAATCTGAGTCTTGTGCCTCTCCAACTCCTGCTAGAAAAAGTGGCAGCCACCCTGGAATACCTGGACTTAGATGACTGTGGGATCGAAGACTCCCAAGTCAATGCCATCCTGCCTGCCTTAAGCCGCTGCTTTGAGCTCACCACCTTCAGCTTTCGTGGAAATCCCATCTCCATGGCCACCCTGGAGAACCTTCTGTCCCACACAATCAGACTGAACAACTTACGCCTGGAGCTGTATCCCGCCCCACGGGAGAGTTATGATGCTTCTGGTGCTCTCTGCCGGTGGAGGTTTGCCCAACTGGGGGCTGAGCTGATGGGGAGAGTGAAGGTCTTGAGGCAGACCAAGAGGGTCTTGTTCTCTACCGCCTGCTGCCCTCACTGTGGCCACAGGGCATATTATGACCTGGAGGTAAATCAATGTAGCGGTTGAATATCTGCCTGTTTGCGTGGATGTATCAAATGCTTTCTTCTGGACACTTGGAAACTAAAACGTAGGTCTTAGGCACATCCTCCAGGGAGCACAGAACCCATCTTTCCAGACACGGCTCTGAAAGTGGAAAAGGAAAAGTAATGAAGCAGGGGCTGGACTTGGGGAAACACTGACATGGATTGGATGAGACTTCGGGGATCTGTATCCTATAGCGTCAAAAACGGGAATCTGAGTGTCTAGAGTGGAATTCAGGCTTGCAAATGCCTGAGGGAGTTACCCTTGCATGGATGGTTGCCAAGATACAGAAATAAAGGGAAACCGAGTGGAAGCTGTCTGGTGCCCTCTATTATCAAGTAACCTGTTTTCCAGTTGAAGCCTCAGGGAATCTTCACTTATTGATGAAAAAAAAACCCAAAAGGCACTGAGTCTTGCAATCAGTAAGATTCAGCTCCAGCAAATCAAGGCATTTAAATGAAATTTGGTTACTGTAATCAATTTCCTCCCATTCTTGTTTGTTGGTTTTGAGACAGTTTCACTTTTGTTGCCCCGGCTCACTGCAACCTCCACCTCCTGGGTTGAGGGTATTCTCCTGCCTCAGCCTCCCAAGTAGCTGGGATTACAGGCATGCACCACCACGCCCAGCTAATTTTTGGATTTGTAGTAGAGACAGGGTTTCACTATGTTGGTCAGGCTGGTCTTAAACTCCTGACCTCAGGTAATCCACCCACCTGGGCCTCCCAAAGTGCTGGGATTATAGGCATGAGCTACCATGCCTGGTTCTTTTATTTTTAATTTTTTAATTTCTTATTTTAGTTTTATTTTTTTGAGATGGAGTTTCGCTCTTGTTACCCAGGCTGGAGTGCAATGGCGCGGTCTCGGCTTATGGCAACCTCTGCCTCCTGAGTTCAAGCGGTTCTCCTGCCTCAGTCTCCTGAGTAGCTGGGATTACAGGCAGGCACCACTACACCCGGCTAATTTTTGTATTTTTTTTTTTTTTTTTTTTTTTTTAAGTAGAGATGGGGTTTCGCTATGTTGGCCAGGCTGGTCTCAAACTCCTGATCTCAGGTGATCCACCTGCCTTGGCCTCCCAGAGTGCTGAGGTTACAGGCGTGGACCTGTAAAATAGGTGAGAGGCCATTGCTCCCGGCTGTTTTTAAATGGACATAATGGTGAGATAGCCATGTGGTTGGGGGGTCCCCGGAGAATCTCCCACCAGCCTGGAGAATCTCCCACCAGCCTGCACACTGTGGGAACGCGCAGTGGGGTGGAGCTTCGGGAGTAGCGCTCTCCGCAGAGGGGAGGAGTCTGGCATTGAGGAGAGTTCCTGTTCCGTCTTTTTCCTTTTCATGCAGTATAATCCTGCTTTACTCACCCTTCAAACCGTCTGCAAGCCTGAATTTTTGTGGCCATGGGACGAACAAGGACACAGTCTTTAGCCGAACTAAGGAAGTCCTGCAACAATGGAACCTAATTTAGGGAGTCCCTTTAGTCTCCTAACTGGGTTCACTGATGGAACTGAGATTGTGGGCTGTGTGGGACCATAGGAAACTCCCATTCCCATTGTTTTCAACCTTTAGGTTGCAAAGGCATTTCTTTTTTGGTGGGGGTTGGGGGGACAGGAGTCTCGCTCTGTCACCCAGGCTGGAGTGCAGTGGCAGGCTCTTGGCTCACAGCAAGCTCCGCCTACCGAATTCAAGTGATTCTCGGGCCTCAGCGCCCCCCCCCATCCCCCTTCCCCAGTAGCTGGGTCTACAGGTGCCCACCATCACATCCGGCTAATTTTTTTTGCATTTTTAGAAGAGACCAGGTTTCACCATGTTGGTCAGGCTTGTTTTGAACTCCTGACCTCACGTGATCTACCCATCTTGGCCTCCCAAAGTGGTAGGTTTATAGGCATGAGCCACTGCACCAGACCTTTTTAAATTTTGAGACAGTTTCACTCTGTCCCCCAGGCTGGAGTGCAAGTGGCATGATCTCAGCTCACTGCACCTCTGTCCCCTGGGGTTCAAGCGATTCTCCTGCCTCGGGCTCCCGAGTGGCTGGGATTATTTTTGAGACCGGGTTTCACCATATTGATTGACCAGGCTGGTCTCCAATTCCTGACCTTATGATCCACCCACCTCCGCCTCTGAAAGTGCTGAGATTACAGGCATGAGCCACCGCTCCCGGCTGAGAAGACTTTTTTTTTTTTTTTTCTCAAAAAAGTGGAGATCTGAGATTCGGAGATAGCCGTCCGTAATATTTCACAGTGCTGTTAGAGTTTAGTGGAGCAATGGCTAATAATTCATGGATTAGGAGTGATCTTGCCTGCTTTTAATTTAATTTAATTTAATTTATTTATTTATTTGAGACGGAGTTTCGCTCTTGTTACCCAGGCTGGAGTGCAATGGCGCGATCTCGGCTCACCGCAACCTCTGCTTCCTGGGTTCAGGCAATTCTCCTGCCTCAGCCTCCTGAATAGCTGTGATTACAGGCACGCGCCACCATGCCCAGCTAATTTTCTGTATTTTTAGTAAAGACGGGGTTTCACCATGTTGACCAGGATGGTCTCCATCTCTTGACCTGGTGATCCACCCGCCTCGGCCTCCCAAAGTGCTGGGATTACAGGCTGGAGCCACTGTGCCCGGCTTATTTATTTTAAGATGGGGTTTCACCATGATGGCCAGGTTGGTCTTGAACTTCTGACCTCAGGTGATCCACCCACCTCGGCATCCCAAAGTGTTAGAATTGATAGGCTTGAGCCACCGTGCCCAGCCTTGCCTGCTCTTTACAGGTTGGGACATACTCTTCTTGGTATCAGAAGGGAGGAACTGTGCCTCTGTGGCCACTTACTGTAGAATGGATTTCGGGTAAACCGAGCGCTCTGTTTTTACACATGCTGGAGAAATGACTTTGGCCCTGGAAGAAGTGGGGGTTGCGCAGATTGGCCTGAGAAGCTTGCTTTTTCTTTCTTTTTTTTTTTTTATTTGAGACGGAGTTTCACTCTTGTTACCCAGTGTGGAGTGCAATGGCGCCTATTCTCAGCTCACCGCAACCTCCGCCTCCTGGGTTCAGGCAATTCTCCTGCCTCAGCCTCCTGAGTAGCTGGGATTACAGGCACGCGCCACCATGCCCAGCTAATTTTCTGTATTTTTAGTAGAGACGTGGTTTCACCATATTGACCAGGATGGTCTTGATCTCTTGACCTCGTGATCCACCTGCCTTGGCCTCCCAAAGTGCTGGGATTACAGGCTTGAGCCACCGTGCCCGGCCTGTGTTTTTAGTAGAGATGGGGTTTTTCCATGTTGGTCAGGCTGGTCTCAAACTCCCGCCCTCAGGTGATCTGCCTGCCTCAGCCTCCCAAAGTGCTAGGATTACAGGTGCAAGCCACTGTGCCCAGCAATGATCTGAGTCTTCATCATACAGCACCTTGAATGCTGACCATCATCTACTGATGGGAACAAACTTGTATTTGGGTGACCAGCAACGTGGACCAGCAATCTCGAGCCCCTGGGAGCCCTGCTAGAGAAAGCTGCTGCTAGCTAGTCTTGAGAGCCTCCTCTTACAGGACTGTGGGATTCAGGACTCGCAATTCAGGGTCATCTTGTCTGCCCTGAGCCGCTGCTCCTGGCTCACCACTTTCTAGTTTTACGGAAATGAGGCCTGTGAAGGCTCTGAAAGGCCTGCTGGGTCACACAGGCGGGCTGAGCGAGGCAGGCCCGGAGACGCACCCTGCCCCTCTGAAGAGTCTTGACAGCAGGGGTCATGTCAGTTGGGAGATCCTCACCCTGATTTGGGCTGAGCTGATGCGTGTCCTCAGAGAAGTAAGGCGGCCCCAGAGGGTCTTCTGTGGGCTTGACCCCTGCCCTTCCTGTGGTGCATGGCCGTCTGAGAAACTGGAGTTCCATCCTTGCTCCTAGGGAAGGCCTGGTTAAGGGGGTTGGATACTCGCCCTTACGGACACTTGGGCCCTAAAATCAAGGACGTGGGTGCTTTTTTTTTTGACTCAGGGTCTCGCTCTATCACTCAGGCCCAAGTGCAGTGGCAGAATCTCAGCTCACTGCAACCTTCGCCTCCTGGGTTTAAGTGATCCTCCTGCCTCAGCCTCCTGAGTAGCTGGTGTTATGGATGTGCGCCACCACACCCGGTTAATTGTTTTTTTTTTTTTTTTTTTTGGTAGAGACAGGGTTTCATGAGCTTGGCAAGGCTGGCCTCCTTGAGGTCACTCCTGACCTCAAGTGATCTGCCCACCTCGGCCTTCCACAGTGCCGGGTTTACAGGCATGGGCAGCCTAGCCCGGTCAGGTGCATCTTAAAGGAAGACAGAGCTGTGCGTTTCAGGCAGGTGCTCACTGTCAGTGGATAAAGCAACAGTGACTCAGCAGGGAGCAGTACTGGGTGACTGGGCGTCCATGAGGCCTTCAGGGACTTTTGTCCTAGAGTTAGAAATAGAACCTGAAGTTACAGAGTGATGGCATGAGTTAATCCCTGCGAGGGTGGTTATTAAAAAAATGTCAGCCATTTATACATCAGAAATCTCTAGTTACTGATGAGAGGGACTAAGTTGTGACTGAGGTTCAGCTGTAGGAAGTCAAGGCATCCAGAGTGAAATTTGATCATTTTGATTAATTCCCACCCCTCCTCCACTTCTCATCTAGTTCTCCCTTAATTCTCCCGTGCCTGTTCACTAAGTTCATCCACAAAAGATGCACACTTGGGGCCTGGAACATTCTGTGTGGGCAGTGATGGTGAGCTACTGAAGTCTACCCTCTTTTCAGGAGCCCTCGCCGCGCCTCAGGTACTGAGACTCAGCTGACCCCAAATGGGCAGATCTAGAGGAATCTGTTCCTGATCACCGGCCCTGCCAGGGAAGGGCTTCACTGCACAAGGGGCTGCCCCCTGACCTTGAAGGGAATGGCCATAGTGCGTATTGCAGGAGCCTCGTGACATCACCACCCCATGCCTGTCCTCATGATGGCTAGTGGGTTTTACTGAATTAAAACACTTGGGTCCAATTTCCCTTTTGGAAAAATGCATACAGCATATTCTAAGTATTTCTAGCCCACATTAATAGAAAAATACATCTTTTGGAAAACTAATTCGTATCAATGAGATATCTTCTCATAAATAACATCTCCCTTCTCTTATCAAGAAACACCACTTAGAATGGTATGAGATGGTATCTCAATGTTGTTTTGATTCACATTTCTCTAATGACCAGTGATGATGAGCTTTTTTCATACATTTGTTAGCTGTATAACTGTCGTATTTTTGAGAAGTGTCTATTCATATCGTTTGCCCACTTTTTGGAGGGGTTTGTTTTTTCCTGTAAATTTGTTTTAAGTTCTTTATAGATTCTGGATATTAGCCCTTTATCAGATGGGTAGATTTCAAAAATTTTTTCCCATTCTGTCAGTGGTCGGTTCACTCTAATGTTAGTTTCTTTTGTTGTACAGAGCTCTTTAGTACAATTAGATCCCATTTGTCTATTTTGGCTTTTGTTGCCATTGCTTTTGGTGTTTGAGTCATGAAGTCCTTGCCCATGCCTATGTCCTGAATGGTATTGCCCAGGTTTTCCTCTAGGTTTCATTTTTATAGTGTTAGATCTGATGTTTAAATCTTTAATCCATCTGGAGTTAATTTTTGCATAAAGTGTAAGAAATGGATCCAGAGACCAGCATGACCAACATGGTGACACCCCATATTTATAACAGAAAAAAACTTTACACTGAGAAAAAACAAAAGAGGAACCTGTCCAGGGTACTGACCTACATGTATGCAGCCCATGTGGGCCAGGAAGTTCTCTGATGCTTCACTCAGGTGAACCTGGGCTGACTGTGGACCTGGTTGATCTCACACTGCTAGTCTCAAGTGTTCCTCCTGTCCTGGCCTCCCAAACTGCTGAAAGTATAGGCATGGACCACCGTGCCTAGTCTTAACAATTTTTAAAATTATTATGGATACATGAAATTTGCATATTTACAGGGTACATTTGATATTCTTTTTTTTTTTTTTCTTGGAGATGGAGTCCCACTCTATCCCCCAGACTGGAGTGCAATGGCATAATCTCAACTCACTGCAACCTCTGCCTCTTGAGTTCAAGCAATTCTCCTGCCTCAGATTCCTGCATAGCTTGTCCTACAGGTGCGTGATAACACGCCTGGCTAATTTTTGTACTTTTAGCAGAGGTGGGGTTTCACCATGTTGGCCAGGCCTGTCTTGAACTGACCTTGTGAACCACCCACCTCAGCCTCCCAAAGCCCTGGGATTACAGGCGTGAGCCACCACACTGGCTTATTATTCCTGCTTTTAAAAGCTGGTCAATTCTTTTGTGTTTATTTCAGAGTTTATATCAGAACAACTCACAGTAATATATACCTCTACTAGAACTTGTCATATAGTCGAAGACAAAGTAGTTAACAATTTTACAAATAGTAGATTGCCTTTGGAGGGATTGATAATTACAAAATATGTAAACACTTCTAGCAGAAGCACATCAAATATGGACATGAGTGAGCAATGTTTGCCCTCAAAGATTTCTTTTCTTCCTTTTTTTAAAAATTTAATTAATTTTTTTTAGAGGTGGGGTTTCACCCTGTTGGCCAGGCTGGTCTTGAATTCTAACCTCATGATCCGCCCACCTCAGCCTCCCAAAGTGCTTGGATTACTGGCGTAAGCCACCACACCCGGCCTTTTTTTTCTTTTTCTTTTTTTTTTTAAGAGGTAGAGTCTCACTCTATCACCCAGGCTGGAGTACAATGATGCAATCTTGGTTGACTGCCAACATCTGTGCCCTGGGCTCAAGCAATCCTCCCCACTCAGCCCCCAGAGTAGCTGGGAGTCTAGGTGCATGCCACCTGGTCCAGCTAATTATTTGTAGTTCAGGTAGAGGTTGGATTTCGTCATATTGCACAGACTGGTCTCCAGCTCCTGAGCTCAAGAGATCTACTCACTTTAGCCTCCCAAAATGCTGGGATTACAGGCATGAGCCACCGTGCCTGGCCAAAGGTGGTTGTTAAAATTAAAGCTTCTACTCATAACATTGAACCTAAATGTCAAGGAAATGCATTAACAGACTTTTATGTGAACTCAGCTACCACCAGAGTTTTAAGAAATTGGATTAAGTTGTTTCACGTCAAATTATTTATGACAATTTGTGCCATAAACAATACTGTGCACCTGAATTGGAATAACCAAAATAGTATCTGAAAGGATTCACATTTAATCCCGAATGAGGACTCACTGATGGCCTCAATGGCCACCTTATCCTTCCCGAGTTCCTGAAGTTGCCACTATTAAAGGCTCTGTACTCCACAGTCCATCATGTTGTAGAAAAAATTGTTGAATTTGTGAAAACTGGTGTTGGGATGATTGGTTTTTGCTTGTTTGTTTTTAATTGAGATGGAGTCTTGCTCTGTCGCCCAGGCTGGAGTGCAGTGGCTCAATCTCAGCTCACTGTAACCTCTGCCTCCTGGGTTCAAGCAATTTTCCTGACTCAGCCTTCTGAGTAGCTGGGATTACTGGTGTACAGAACCACGCCCAGCTAATTTTTTTGTTTTTAGTAGAGACAGTTTCACCATGTTGGTCAGGCTGGTCTCAAACTCCCGACCTCAGGTGATCTGCACCTCAGCCTTCCAAAGTGCTGGGATTACAGGCGTGTGCCGCCACACCTTGCCTAATCTTTTCTTTTCTCAATAGATGGTATCATAGTATTAGCTTTTATGCACCTAAGACTTGCTCTCAATATGACTCAGTACTGCAAGACCTTGACGCAGTAGTTGAAAGAATATTTCCAGTAGGGGAAGGAGGCTTTCAATGATGGTTAGACCTCCATGCCCCAGTGTTGCAAGATTGCATCTTTTAGAAATGACACCAAGGGAAATCTGCCCATGTGCATCATTCAATGGGACCATACCAGGTGACTTAAAATTAAGGACATCCAAGGAAAAACCTTCCCTAGAAGTAGACCCCATCACACAGTAAACAGCTTTTCCCAGACAATGGAACAAGACTCCATTTGATCTTCTTCCCTGGACTGAGACTTGGGTTTATTTTGCATTAACACGAAATGCTCAAACTTATATTTTATTTTGTCAGGTACTTTCAGCACTCAAAGCCAACACTTTCTAAGGTCTCCTGTTCAAAATTTAGCCACTATCACTTACCAAAGCAATTGCTGGCTACAGAGTCATTTAGATGAATGGGAAGGATCACAACTAATGGTAGGACCTGCTCTCATACACAGTTGGGTAGCAATTGAGGACGCTAACTTCATGATAAGGTTTGTTATCCTTCCTTTGGCAAGTTGGTCAATTTATTTTTTATTTTTTATTTTTTTGAGATAGTCTCGCTCTGTCTCCCAGGCTGGAGTATGGTGCCGCGATCTTGGCTCACTGCAGCCTTCTGTATTCAAGCAATTCTCCTGCCTCAGCTTCCCAAGTAGCTGGGACTACAGGCACCCGCCACCGTGCCCAGCTAATATTTTGTATTTTTAGTAGATTCAGGATTTCACTGTGTTAGCCAGGATGGTCTCCATCTCCCAATCTCATGATCCATCCGCCTCGGCCTCCCAAAGTGCTGGGATTACAGGCTTGAACCACCACCACCGGACCTAATATTTTCAGTCAAATGACTTGGCACTGAGAAGAAGCTATAGATGTAAATGCGTGGCCTATGACTTTTGTTGATTTCATTACTGATAATTTATCTGTATGCATAGGAAGCATTAGCGTAACTGGGTCTTATCTAGGTAGTGTCCCAGCCTCCCTTATAATCAGACTCTTTGGTCTGACACACATTATGAAGACTGGATGCTCTAGTAGCAATTAGAATGCCAGTAGACATAGAATCAGTACATGACCATGTTACTCTCTGCCATATAATCAGAGAACTTACTGAAATGAGATATAGGTTCATTGGAGATTCTAGAGGCAAATAGAATGCCTCTATAGGTCTACTATATGCAATAAATAATAGTTTTATTTATTGGATGCATCAATACTCAGGGCATGTTTGGAGAGGAACCTATTTATTCTTCAATGGAGATGGCCTGCCAGGATTACTTTATACAATTCATAGAAGTATTTTTTTCTTCCCACCCCAATTCAAACCATTATCATGCAACCTGGTGTCAATGGAAGTCAAGGCTGTTGAGGCAGAAATAAATAAAGCTTCATTGAATGCTAAATGTGAGGATTGACCTGGAAGACACACACCGACAAAGGGGGTGTGTTCCAACGTCTGTCAGAAGTTGGAATGCTTTTGTGAGAAAGGTTAAAAGAAGGGAATGGGACTCCTCATATCAGCTTTCTAAAAATTTTCTTTTGTCTTATTGACCTGGCAAGGGTCCAATAGAGTTTTGTTTCTGTGTTTTTCACTGGAAGGTGCAATAAGGAGGTTACAGTTATTGGCTTTAGATGACAACATAACAGGCTAGAACATTTACTTGCAAGACAGCCAGCAAAACTTCATGATCAGAATCAGATCAGTGTCCTCACTGTCAGAAGGTGAAGGCTTCATCAGTACTTGAAGAGTTTGAGGCTCTTGTGAACTCATGACAGATTCTTTTTTTTTTTAATTTAATTTTTTATTTTATAATTTTTTTTTTTAAAGACGGGGTTTCACCATGTTGGTCAGGCAGGTCTTGAACTCCGGACATCAGGTGATCCACCCACCTTGGCCTCCAAAGTGCTTGGATTATAGACGGGAGCCACCACGCCCGGCTAATCATTCTTTACTTAGGGACAGGATATAAGCCAATCATAAGACCTTCCACAGGCAGTTAATTTGGAAGCCTGCCTAATGTGACCTGTAGGTTTCCACTGGCAAGATGCAGGTACAGATATGACAAAGAATAACCATGACCTTCATATCACCCCCACCTGGTGAGTAATGGGATCCTTTTGACCTTTTCTCTACATAAAACCAGGTCACTCATCTTGTGTAGCAACAAAATATATAGTCTACTTAATGAAGAAAGAGACTCTGTGGAAAAAAAAAATTATTATGACATAAGCAAAGCAGCTGGGCATGGTGGCACGTGCCTGTAGTCCCAGCTACTTGAGAGGCTGAGGTGGGAGGATCGCTTGAGCCTAGGAGTTCTGGGCTGTAGTATGCTTTGCCCATCGGATGTCCACACTAAGTTTGGCATCAATATGGTGACCTCCTGGGAGTGGGGGACCCCCAGGTTGCCTAAGGAGGGGTGAACTGGCTCAGGTCAAAAACAGAGCAGGCCAAAACTCCCGTGCTGATCAGTAGTGCACGCCTTTGAAGTGCCACTGCACTCCAGCCTGGGCAACATAGAGAGACCCTGTCTCTTAAAAAAAAAAAAAAAAAGGGGCTGGGCGCGGTGGCTCAAGCCTGTAATCCTAGCACTTTGGGAGGCCAAGGTGGGTGGATGACGAGGTCAAGAGATCAAGACCATCCTGGTCAACATGGTGAAACCCAGTCTCTACTAAAAATACGAAAAATTAGCTGGGCATGGTGGCTTGTGCCTGTAATCCCAGCTACTCAGGAGGCTGAGGCAGGAGAATTGCCTGAACCCAGGAGGCGCAGGTTGCGGTGCGCCAAGATCATGCCATTGCACTCCAGCATGGGTAACAAGAGCGAAACTCCATCTCAAAATAAAAAAGAATAAGAAAAGAAATGAGCAAAGCAATGGAAATAAATGTGATATTATTCAGGGAGGTAAAGAAAGACAAAGGTTTTGAAAGACAAATAAGGAGGATTACATAAATTGTTTTGAAAGACTCATCCTTGCTCATAAGAATAAAAACCACCAGGCGCAGTGGCTCACACTTGTAATCCCAGCACTTTGGGAGGCCAAGGCAGGCGGATCACCAGGTCAAGAGATCAAGACCAGCCTGGCCAACATAGTGGAACCCCGTCTCTACTAAAAATTAAAAAAAAAAAAAAATGGTCGGATGTGGTGGCTCACGCCTGTAATCCAAGTACTTTGGAGGCCAAGGTGGGCAGATCACCTGAGGTCGGGAGTTCACGACTAGCCTGACCAACATGGTGAAACCCCATCTTAAAAACAAATAAAAAAATTAAGGTGGGCATTGTGGCGTGCATCTCTAGTCCCAGCTATTCCAGAGGCTGAGGCAGGAGAATCGCTTGAACCCAGGAGGTGGAAGTTGCAGTGAGCCACGATTATGCCACTGTACTCCAGCCTGGTGCCTGACGACAGAGCAAGACTGTCTCAAGAAAAAAAAAAAAAAAAAAAAGAACATAAACCAAGGAGGCATCAGTGCAAGGTTGGATAGATTCCTCCTCCACCCCCTCAATGACCCCAACATGTTTACCAAGTCTTGACTCACTCGAAGAATCCTATTAAAACACCCACCTCAACCCTGCCCAGCCCCCACTCTCACTTCCCTTGGTAATGTTCACATGACTCTATTACAGGACCATCAGGTTCCTAAGCCTGGTGCACAGTAGCACATCAGTATTCTGAGACAGCAGGGTTTGCAGCAGAGAGTTTAATGTTCACAGGATAACTGAATGAGAAGCTGGGAGGAGACCCTCAAATTCATCTCCCAAGGAGTACTGAGGGTTTTCAGGAGATCATGGATAGCAAGGAGCTGGAAATTTGGAGTACTTTGGTGGCAGGGAGAGGTATGAAGTCAACAGGATGTAGAAACTGCATTCTTGGTGAGTTGGTGCCTTACAGGGCCCTGCAAATCAGCTGGCATCAATAGTTTTACTGACATGCAGAACCTGGAAGAATATCTCCAATGAAAAAGTCAATGATTTACAATGTTTAAATTGTCTGCAGTGCAGTTAAGGTGAACTGTAATCTAAGGTCTACATGATTTTGGGATGGTAGGCTGCCATCAACCATGAGGAAGCAGACGAGAAAGCAAACTAACCTCATGATGAATTCGGAATGGGCTGCAAGCTTGGTTTATTTTTGTTTCTCCCCTCCCTTCTCCACTGATTAAATTGATAAGGTTTACAGGTATTGTTTCTTTTTTTTTTTTTTTTTTGAGATGGAGTTACACTCTTGTTACCCAGGCTGGAGTGTAGTGGCGCGATCTCGGTTCACTGCAACCTCCGCCTCCTGGGTTCAAGCAATTCTCCTGCCTCAGCCTCCTGAGTAGCTGGAATTACAGGCGTGTGCCACCATGCCCAGTTAATTTTTGTATTTTTAGTAGAGACAGGGTTTCACCATGTTGACCAGAATGGTCTGGATCTCTTGACCTCGTGATCCTCCTGCCTCGGCCTCCCAAAGTGCTGGGATTACAGGCTTGAGCCACGGCACCCGGTCTAGGTATTGTTTTAGTTTCTTCCAGAGAAGCCTTAACCTAAGCCCCGAGACCAATCACACCCTCAGTGGCACCTCTCTTCCACCAGAATGAGTGAATAATCTGGTACATTAGGTGATGTAAAACCCACAAGACCATCTGATACATGACAGTTTTATTCTGATTTTGTAGGGATGATGACTCAGTTTTTATAAATCTTTTTTTTTTTTTTTTTTTTTTTTTTTTTTTTTTTCTGATATGGAGTCCTGTCTGTCTCCCAGGCTGGAGTACAGTGGCATGATCTTGGCTCACTGCAACCTCCGCCTCCTGGGTTCAAGCAATTCTGCCTCAGCCTCCCAAGTAGCTGGCATTACAGGCACTGCCACAGCTGGCTAATTTTGTATTTTCAGCAGAGATGGGTTTTCTCCATGTTGGTCAGGCTGGTCTAGAACTCCCATCCTCAGGTCATCCACCTACTTTAGCCGCCCAAGGTGCTAGGATTACAGGTGTGAGCCACTGTGCCTGGCCTATAAAGCTATTTTAACTATGAAATATTTTTATAATTTTCATGTGTTCTCCTGACAACACTACTTTCAGGTTTTCTTTTTCTGTCTAATGTCCAGAACAGATTGAACCCTTCCCTGCCTCACACTCAGAACTATACAGGTCACACATTAGTAAAATTTCATCAGTGTTTGTGGAGTTCATTAAAGAATGAATTCTTTTTTTTTTTTTTTTTTGACAGCATCTCCCTCTATCACCCAAGCTGGAGTGCAATGGCACAATCTCAGCTCACTGCAACCACCTCTGCCTCCTGGGTTCAAGAGATTTTCCCATCTCAGCCTCCAGAGTAGCTGGAATACAGACATTTTTGTATTTTTAGAGACAGCGTTTCACCACGTTGGCTAGGCTGGTCTTGGGCTCCTGACCTCACGCGAGCCACCCTGGCTGGCCTTGAATGAATGAATTCACTTCCACCCGATCCCTAACGCTTTCAATTTCTTGATTCAGGAAATGAATATGAATATCTGATATTAATAGAGTTCTGATTCAATCAATTAATCTTCAGAGAGCCAAAATCCCAATCAGGATTAATTGGGTGGAGATTCAGAAACCCAATCAGATATCAGTTTTTGATTGGAAGCTAGCAGTGGATACTTGGAGGGGAGGGGATGGGAGTGGTGATTACAAAGGTCAATAAAAGCTTCAAAAGACCCACGGGAGAGACCATAAGTCTTCGAACCTGGAGTTACTGCTTGTTTCTTGAGGTCTGAGCTCCCTGCAAACTGAGTCCAGATCTGGTAAGTCACTAATCTCTGTAAGGCCCCTCCTGTACGGCCCCTTCCACCTGATCTACAGTCAGCCCGTCTGGCATGGGGAGAATTCAGCCTAAGATGGCACAGAGTTATATCTTGTCATTTTTTGTTTTTGTTTTTGTTTTTGTTTTTACTTTTTTCATACAAACAGTATGAAAAACAGCTTTGATTTCTTCCTCTAAATGGAGTTTTAAAGCCTGGTCAAAAGGGTGAAACCCCATCTTTACTAAAAATATAAAAATTAGCCAGGCACGTTGGTAGTCACCTGTAATTCCAGCTACTAGGGAGGCTGAAGCAGAATTATTTGAACCCAGAAGACAGAGGTGGCAGTGAGCCGACACGGTGCCACTGTACTCCAGCCTGGGCCACAGACTGAGCATCCGTCTCAAAAAAAAAAACATTGCAGTTTTGTCTTTATTTCAAAAATTTTGATTTGTGCTATGGTTTATGTCATTTCAAAATTCTTACAGGGTAGGCTCAGGCCTCACACCCGTAATCCTAGCACTTTGGGAGGCCGGGGCAAGCAGATCACCTGAGGTTGGGTGTTCTAGACCAGCCTGGTCAACAGGGCAAAACCCCGTCTCTACTAAAAAATAATAATAATAATATATAATTTGCCAGGCCTGGTGGCACATGCCTGTAATCCCAGCTACTCGGGAAGCTGAGGAAGAGGAGTCACTTGAACCTGGGAGGCAGAGGTTGTGTGAGCCGAGATCTTACCATTGCACTCCAGCCTGGGCAACAAGAGCAAAACTCCACGTCAAAAAGAAAAAAAAGCTGGGCATGGTGGCTCATGCCTGTAATTTCAGCACTTTGGGAGGCTGAGGCCAGCCTGACCAACTTGGCAAAATCTTGTCTTTACTAGAAATACAAAAATTAGCTGGGCACAGTGGTGGGTGCCTGTTATCCCTACTCAAGAGGTCGAGGCAAGAGAATCCCTTGAACCTGGGAGGCGTAGGTTGCAGTGACCCGAGATCCTGTCATTGCACTCTAGCCTGGGGGACCAAAAAAAAAAAAAAATTCTTGGTGGGAGCAGAAACTCATGCTTATAACCCAAAAGTTTGCGAGGCCAAGGTGGGAGGATCATTTCAGCCTAGGGATTCAAGACCAATCTGGGCAACATGGCAAACCCCCATCTCTACAAAATATTTTTTGGGGGGTTGAGGGGTTAGAGTCTCACTCTGTTGCCCAGGCTGGATCACAGTGGTATGATCTCGGCTCACTGGAAGTGAGACTGCAGTCTCACTCTGCCTCCCAGGCTCCAGCTATTCTCTTGCCTCAATCTCCCGAGTAGCTGGGATTACAGCCACCTGCCATATTGCTCAGCTAATTTTTGTGTTTTTAGTAGAGGTGGAATTTCTTTTTTTTTTTTTTTTTTTTATTGCATTTTAGGTTTTGGGGTACATGTGATGAACATGCAAGATTGTTGCGTAGGTACACACATGGCAGTGTGCTTTGCTGCCTTCCATCCCCTCACCTGTATCTGTCATTTCTCCCCATGCTATCTCTTCCCACCTCCCCACCCCCCACCCCTCCCCCATTCCCCCAACAGACCCCAGTGTGTAGTGCTCCCCTCCCTGTGTCCATGTGTTCTCATTGTTCAACACCCGCCTATGAGCGAGAATATAGGGTGTTTGATTTTCTGCTCTTGTGTCAGTTTGCTGAGAATTTCACCATGTTGACCAGGCTGGTCTCGAACTCCTGACCTCAAGTTATCCACCCGTCTTGGCCTCCTAAAATGCTGGGATTATAGCCATGAGCCACCGGTGCCCAGCCTCTACAAAAAGCTTCTTTAAAATAATAGTCATGATGGCAGGCATCTGTAGTCCCAGCTGTTGGGGTGGCTCACATGGGAGAATCCCTGGAGCCTGGAAAATTGAGGTTGCAGTGAGCCGTGCTCACAGCACTGCTGTACTCTAGCCTGGGCAATACAATGAGATCCTGTCCAAAAAAAACCCCACAAAAAAAAATCTTAACCAAACAGTTAAGAAAATCCAAGCAATTGAAATCAGTAGGCCAATCCCAACCCCCACAAAAAGGGGGAGAAAGAGAGTTTAGAAGCCTCTACATGCCAACATCCCATTTAGACGGTTTAATCCGGCAGTTGTGTTTTGTTAGAAAAACAGTGTTAAAGGTTTCCAGTCATTCCCACAGTGGCCATAAATTATCCTGGGTGTAATTTTACCATCAGTTTAAAAATGGCCACATGAGAATGACCATGAAATCTGAATGGTCTTCTGTCAGAAAGAGGTTAAACCCCTCCCTATCTCACAGTTAGGACTATGAAGGTCACATATTAATAAAACTCCATGTTTGTGGAGCAAATCAGTGAATGAGTCCTAGACTTTCACCCTATCCCTAATTCTTTCACTTTAATGAATGAAAATCTAATTTGTTGAGTTAATCTGTAAGAAAGCCAACAATTCAATCAGGATTATCTGGGGTTGGGAAAACTTAAGGAATCTAATCAAATATTTTCTTTTTCCTTTTTTTTGAGATGGAGTTTCACTGTATCACCCAGGCTGGAGCACAGTGGCTCGATCTTGGCTCACTGCAACCTCCACCTCCCGGGTTCAAGCGATTCTCCTGCCTCAGCCTCCAGAGTAGCTGGGATTACAGGCATGTACCACTACACCTGGCTAAGTTTTTGTATTTTTAATAGAGATGTGGTTTATCCATGTTGGCCAGGCCTTGAACTCCCAACCTCAGGTGATCCACCCACCTTTGCCTCCCAAAGAGCTGGGATTACAGGCATAAGCCACTCATGCCAGGCCTTCAATTTTTTTTTTTTTTTTTTTTTTTTGAGATCAGTTTTGCTCTTGTCTCCAGGCTAAAGTGCAATGGCATGATTGGCTCAATGCAACCCCCTCCTACCGATTCTTCCTCCTCAGCCTCTCCAATAGCTGGGATTAAAGGTGCTACCCACCACACACAGCTAAATTGTGTCTTTTTAGTGGAGATGAGGTTTCGTCATTTTGGCCAGGGTTTTCCCCACCGCTCTTCATGGAGGCCTTGAACTCTTGACCTCAGATGATCCACCCAGCTCAGCCTCCCAACAAGTTGGGATTGTGGGAGTGAGACGCGATTCCCAACCCCATTCTATTCCTTAATAATATGTTTAGAGCAGGCTAGGTGCAGTGGCTCATGCCTGTTTCTCCAGATGAAAGGATATGGGCTTTGAATTTTCCTCTAAATGCAGTTTTGTCTTTATTCCAAAAATGTTGATTTGTGCCGTGGTTTCTGTCATTTCAAAATTCAGAAGTTTTTTCTTTTTTCTTGAGACAGAATCTCGCTCTGTTGCCCAGGCTGGAGTGCAACGGCATGATCTCGGCTCACTGATACCTCTGACTCTCTGGTTTAAGTGATTCTCCTACCTCATCCTCCCAAGTAGCTTGGACTACAGGCGCCTGCCACCATGCCACGCTAACTTTTTTTTTTTTTTGGTATTTTTAGTAGAGATGAGGTTTCATTGTGTTGGCCAGGCTGATCTTGAACTCCTGACCTCATGATCCACCTGCCTCAGCCTCCCAAAGTGTCGGGATTACAAGTGTGAGTCACTGTGCCTATCCAAAGTGGGTCATTTTTAACATGTCTAAGAGATGTGTACTGGAAACATCTCTGTCTTGCAAATGATCCATAATACTGTCACATAGCTTTAAAAATTTCTCACTGAAATTTTAAATAATGAGGCCAGGCGTGGAGGCTCAGGCCTATAATCCCAGAATTTTGGGAGGCGTATGTGAGTGAATTGCTTGAGTCTAGGTGTTCAAGACCGGCGTGGAAAACATAGCGAAACCCGTTGTCTTTACAGGAGGTCAAAAAATAAAAGATTAGCTGGGAGTGTTGATGCAGGACTGTGGTCCTAGCTACTTGGGAGACTGAGGTGGAAGAATCCTTAGAGCCTGGGAGGTCACGACTGCACTGAGCTGAGATGGCACCACTGTACTCCAGCCACTCCAGCCCGGGTGACAGAGCAAGACCCTATCAGAAAAAAAAAAAAAAAGAAAGAAAAGAAAAGAAAGGAAGACAGAGGGAGGAAAACAGGAAAAGAAGAAAGTGAGAGAGAAAGGGAAAGACAAATAGAGAAGTAAGCTTAACTACTACAAAGAAAACAAATAGAAAAACCCATTGTAGGAGTGACCAGTGAATGTTCCCAACCATCTTATTTGTAGGAACTGTGAATGTCGGCATGCAGGGCTTGGGATATAACATTCTCATTGTTTTAGAACCCTGAGTAATTAGAAATTTCCCCCAACGGTGGGAGGGGTTAGGCTTCAGGCTCCCCCATACTCACTACTCGGTGGATGGAACACTGGCTGGAAAGGAAGGGCTAGTGGTGCTCCTGCCTCCTCGCTGCTTGAGAAAAGCTGGTGCTAATGCCAGCAGAGACAGAACGCTAGCTTTGTGGCCACTGAGCACAGAGTCGAATTGAAGAAAACGAAGAAAAACTCTTTCACCATTGCCAGAGCACTGACTTTGGCCCTAGGAGAGGATGAGATTGCATGGGCTTGGTCTGAGAGTGATGCTCTTTCTCTGGATTTGTCCTCTGGAAGTTTTCCTTGCAGGTTGGTGAAGATGAGCATCTGGACTCCACCCAGACTCCTGGAGCTGGTGGGACGGAAGCTGCTGAGGGACCAGGCCTTGGCCGTCTGCACCCTGGAGGAGCTGCCCACGGAACTTTTCCCCCCGCTGTTCATGGAGGCCTTCAGCAGGAGACACTGTGAGGCCCTGAAGGCGATGGTGCAGGCCTGGCCCTTCCCCCGCCTCCCTCTGGGGTCCCTGATGAAGACGCCTTGCCTGGAGACCTTCCAAGCTGTGCTCCATGGACTTGATGCACTGCTGACCCAGGGGGTTCGTCTCAGGTGAGGTGGCCCAGATGGGCAGGTAGGGAGGGCTCAGGTGTCCAGAGAAGGAAGAGCTAGGTTGTGAGGAGTGGGAAGGCCCAATGGGGAGCCCACAGGCTTCTGATGGTGCTGATGAGAAAGCTCAGTGTGGCCTTGGCGATTGCCCAGCTCCTCAGGGAAAGGACTGCTCATCACACAGGGTCCGTGGAGGTCACAGGAACCTCTCTCTTAGTGGCAATGAAGGGCACCACTAAAAGTGGGAACTGAGCAGGGCACGGACGCTCATACCTGTAATCTCAGCGTTTGGGAGGCTGAGGAGGGTGGATCACCTGTGGTCAGGCGTTTGAAACCAGCCTGGCCAACGTGGTGAAATTCTGACTCTACTAAAAATACAAATATTAGCTGGGCATAGTGGTGAGTACCTGTCATCCCAGGTGCTCGGGAGGTTGAGGCAGGAGAATCACATGAACCCAGGAGGTGGAAGTTGCCGTGAGCTGAAATCTCACCACTGCACTCCAGCCTGGGCGACGGAGGGAGACCTATTCTCAGAATAAAGAGAAAGTGGAATTGAACAGGCTCCAAGGGGACAGCAAGGTGGAGAAAAGTCAGGGAAAGAAAAAAGCAGGAAGGGGCGCAGCTGGCGTGCAGGATGTGAAGGTGACGTTCAGCAGTGACCGCTTACATTCTCAGCCTCTCTATCTTCCCACAGAAGAAGGAAACTTCAAGTCCTGGATTTACGGGATGTCAGTGAGAACTTCTGGATGGTGTGGTCTGAGGCCATGGCCAGCGGGTACTTACCAGATGCCACGAGGAAGAGAAAACCAGCTCAGGACTGTTCAGTGATGAGAGGACAGCAGCGCTTGACTGTGTTCGTAGACCTTTGCCTCAAGAAGAGGACTCTGGATGAATGCCTCACCTGCCTCTTTCTGTGGGTCAAGCAGAGGGAAGGTTTACTACACCTGTGCTGTAAGAAGCTGAAAGTCTTGGGAACGCCCCTCCACAAAGTCCAAAACATCCTGAATATGGTGAACCCAGAGTGTATCCAGGAGGTGGAAGTGAATTGCAGGTGGCGACTGCCCGACCTGGCAGAGTTTACCCCATACCTGGGCCAGATGAGGAATCTTCACAAGCTCGCTCTCTCCCACGTCGACGTCCCTTGCTACTTTTCCCCAGAACAGAAGGAGGAGTTTGTTACCCAGTTCACCTCTCAGTTCCTCAAGCTGCACCACCTCCAAAAGCTGTATATGAACTGTGTTTCTTTCCTCGAAGGCCATCTGGCCCAGCTGCTCAGGTGAGGAAGGATGGTGAGCTTTCTCTGCAGACCGCAGCAGAGCCTTTCCAGGTCACAGTAAATGCTAGTGGGCATCTACTGTGACCGCCTATGAGGAGGTGACGGTGAAGGGGACACTAGAATGTCCATGCATTCCCCTGTGGGCGGCTCTGTCTTGAAATGGGTATCACACAACCATTCCAATAAAGGCAGAGGGATCAGTGGGGGTAGATGCTATGGAGAGGCTGCCATGCTAGGAAGCTGGCTACTGAAGGGTTCAGCTCTAGGGAGGCTCTGTTTGTGAATTCCTCCTGAGGACGCGCGTCTAAGTTAAGATGATGAGAAATAGGTCAGTCATGGTGGCTCATGCCTGTAATCCTAGCACTTTGAGAGCCTGAGGAAAGAGGATAACTCGAGCTCAGAAGTTTTAGAGCAGTCTGGGTAACACAGCAAGACTTCTGACTAAAAATAGGAATTAATAAAAATAAAAACAAACAAGATAAATTTTTTTATTTTGAAATGAAATTTCACTTGATTGCCCAGGGGGAGTGCAGTGGCGTGATCTCGGCTTACTGCAACCCGTACCTCCCGGGTTCAAGTGATTCTCCTGCCTCAGTCTCCTGAGCACCTGGGATTACAGGTGTGGGCCACCACACCAGGCTAATTTTTGTATTTTTAGTAGAGACTAGGCTTCACCATATTGGCCAGGCTGGTCTCAAACTCCTGAGCTCACGTGATCCCCCTGCTTCAGCCTCCCAAAGTGCTGGGATTACAGGCCTGAGCCACCATGCCAGGCCAAACGAGATTAGTTTTAAAAAGATGTTGGGAAGTGGGGGAGTGAAGTGGGCACTGAAGAGGGGAATGCTCATCAAACCTGCACGTTTCAGAATAATACAAGCTCTGTGCTCAACAGCTTGGGGAACACAAATGATCTCATCTCTCTTTTTTTTTTTTTTTCCTTTTATTTTAAGGTGGGGTTTCACTATGATGGCCAGGCTGGTCTGGAACTCCTGACCTCAGGTGATCCACCCACCTCAGTCTCCCAAAGTGCTAGGATTACCTCATCTCTAATTCCCGGTCACAATAGATTGTTTTGAGCTCCAGGTGAATTAATTACCTAGGAAACAGAAGGTCAGAGAGTAGGCACAAAGACTGGTGAAAGTGATAAATGGTTTGCTGATTAGACAGGTGTGTCAGGGACCCCTGCAGCCTGGGCACCCCAGCTGATGTTGCAGAATCCCGCCTGGGTTTGTCCGTAAGCCTGTGTCCCCTCTGGGCTCCCGTGGCCCAGAGATGTGTTTTTATCCCTGACGGATGAGTAAAGGGAGCTTCAGGGATTCTGTGAACTTGATCCATTCCTATAAATGATGGTGAAAAGACTCAGGAGGAAATGAAATTTTTCTTTGTTTTTCTTTTCTTTTTTTTTTTAGACACAGTCTCACTCTGTTACAAAGGCTGGAGTGTAGCAGCATAATCTCTGCTTACTGCAACCTCCACTTCCTGGGTTCTTGTGATTCTCCTGCCTCAACCTCCCAAGTAGCTGAAATTACAGGCCCCTGCCACCACGCCTGGCTGATTTTTGCATTTTTAGTAGCGATGTGGTTTCACCATGTTGGCCAGGCTGGTCTCGAACTCCTGACCTCAAGTGATCCACCCATCTCAGCCTCCCAAAGTGCTCGGATTACAGGTGTGAGTTACTGCATCAGGCCTAAGATGGACTTGACTTCAGTGGCAAAGTTCTTCATCACGCAGCATCCTAAATGTTGACTATCAGACAATCGGAATGACCTTGGGCTTGGGCAAAATGGTCTTCGTCCATCACCTTGAAGTCATCCCCCACCACCCTTAACTCACCCCTATGATTCCCCAGAACTAACTTCTTGCTCTCTCCCCAGCTGCCTGAAGACCCCGTTAAAGACCCTCGCAATAACGAACTGTGTGCTTTCGGAATCGGACTTGAGGCATCTGTCCCAGTCCCCCAGCATCAGTCAACTAACGACCCTGGACCTGAGTGGCATCAGCCTGGCCAATCTGAGTCTTGTGCCTCTCCAACTCCTGCTAGAAAAAGTGGCAGCCACCCTGGAGTACCTGGACTTAGATGACTGTGGGATCGAAGACTCCCAAGTCAATGCCATCCTGCCTGCCTTAAGCCGCTGCTTTGAGCTCACCACCTTCAGCTTTTGTGGAAATCCCATCTCCATGGCCACCCTGGAGAACCTGCTGTCCCACACAATCAGACTGAACAACTTACGCCTGGAGCTGTATCCCGCCCCACGGGAGAGTTATGATGCTTCTGGTGCTCTCTGCCGGTGGAGGTTTGCCCAACTGGGGGCTGAGCTGATGGGGAGAGTGAAGGACTTGAGACAGACCAAGAGGGTCTTGCTCTGTACCGCCTGCTGCCCTGACTGTGGCCACAGGGCATTTTATAACCCGGAGGTAAATCAGTGCAGCTGTTGAATATCTGCCTGTTTGCGTGGATGTATCAAATGCTTTCTTCTGGACACTTGGAAACTAAAACGTAGGTCTTAGGCACATCCTCCAGGGAGCACAGAACCCATCGTTGCAGACACGGCTCTGAAAGTGGAAAAGGAAAAGTGATGAACCAGGGGCTGGACTTGGGGAAAACACTGACATGGATTGGATGAGACTTCGGGGATCTGTATCCTATAGAGTCAAAAACGGGAATCTGAGTGTCTAGAGTGGAATTCAGGCTTGCAAATGCCTGAGGGAGTAACCCTTGCATGGAATGTTGCCAAGAAACAGAAATAAAGGGAAACTGAGTGGAAGCTGTCTGGTGCCCTTATTATCAAGTAACCTGCTTTCCAGTTGAAGCCTCAGGAATCTTCAGTTATTGATGAAAAAAAACCAAAAGGCACTGAGTCTTGCAATCAGTAAGATTCAGCTCCAGCAAATCGAGGCATTTAAATGAAATTTGGTTACTGTAATCAGTTTCCTCCCATTCTTGTTTGTTTGTTTTGAGACAGTTTCCCTTTTGTTGCCCCGGCTCACTGCAACCTCCACCTCCTGGGTTTAGGGTATTCTGCTGCCTCAGCCTCCCAAGTAGCTGGGATTACAGGCATGCACCACCACGCCCAGCTAATTTTTGTATTTGTAGTAGAGACAGGGTTTCACTATGTTGGTCAGGCTGGTCTTAAACTCCTGACCTCAGGTGATCCACCCACGTGGGCCTCCCAAAGTGCTGAGATTATAGGCATGAGCTACCATGCCTGGTTCTTTTATTTTTTTTTTTTAATTTTTTATTTTATATTTTTATTTTTTTGAGACGGAGTTTCGCTCTTGTTACCCAGGCTGGAGTGCAATGGTGCGGTCTCGGCTTATGGCAACCTGTGCCTCCTGAGTTCAAGCGGTTCTCCTGCCTCAGTCTCCTGAGTAGCTGGGATTACAGGCAGGCACCACTACACACGCCTAATTTTTGTATTTTTTTTTTTTTTTTTTTTTTTTTTTTTTTTTTAGTAGAGATGTGGTTTTGCTATGTTGGCCAGGCTGGTCTCAAACTCCTGATCTCAGGTGATCCACCTGCCTTGGCCTCCCAGAGTGCTGAGGTTACAGGCGTGGACCTGTAAAATAGGTGAGAGGCCATTGCTCCCAGCTGTTTTTAAATGGACATAATGGTGAGATAGCCATGTGGTTGGGGGGTCCCCGGAGAATCTCCCACCAGCCTGGAGAATCTCCCACCAGCCTGCACACTGTGGGAACGCGCAGTGGGGTGGAGCTTCGGGAGTAGCGCTCTCAGCAGCGGGGAGGAGTCTGGCATTGAGGAGAGTTCCTGTTCCGTCTTTTTCCTTTTCATGCAGTATAATCCTGCTTTACTCACCCTTCAAACCGTCTGCAAGCCTGAATTTTTGTGGCCATGGGACGAACAAGGACCCAGTCTTTAGCCGAACTAAGGAAGTCCTGCAACAATGGAACCTAATTTAGGGAGTCCCTTTAGTCTCCTAACTGGGTTCACTGATGGAACTGAGATTGTGGGCTGTGTGGGACCATAGGAAACTCCCATTCCCATTGTTTTCAACCTTTAGGTTGCAAAGGCATTTCTTTTTTGGTGGGGGTTGGGGGGACAGGAGTCTCCCTCTGTCACCCAGGCTGGAGTGCAGTGGCAGGCTCTTGGCTCACAGCAAGCTCCGCCTGCCGAATTCAAGTGATTCTTGGGCCTCAGCGCCCTCCCCCAATCCCCCTTCCCCAGTAGCTGGGTCTACAGGTGCCCACCATCACATCCGGCTAATTTTTTTTGCATTTTTAGAAGAGACCAGGTTTCACCATGTTGGTCAGGCTTGTCTTGAACTCCTGACCTCAGGTGATCTACCCGTCTTGGCCTCCCAAAGTGGTAGCTTTATAGGCATGAGCCACTGCACCAGGCCTTTTTAAATTTTGAGACAGTTTCACTCTGTTCCCCAGGCTGGAGTGCAAGTGGCATGATCTCAGCTCACTGCTCCTCTGTCCCCTGGGGTTCAAGCGATTCTCCTGCCTCAGCCTCCTGAGTGGATGGGATTATTTTTGAGACCGGGTTTCACCATGTTGATTGACCAGGCTGGTCTCCAATTCCTGACCTTATGATCCACCCACCTCCGCCTCTGAAAGTGCTGAGATTACAGGCATGAGCCACCGCTCCCGGCTGAGAAGACTTTTTTTTTTTCTCAAAAAAGTGGAGATCTCAGCTTCGGAGATCGCCGTCAGTAATATTTCACAGTGCTGTTAGAGTTTAGTGGAGCAATGGCTAATAATTCATGAATTAGGAGTGATCTTGCCTGCTTTTTATTTTATTTTATTTATTTATTTATTTGAGACGGAGTTTCACTCTTGTTACTCAGGCTGGAGTGCAATGGCGCGATCTCGGCTCACCGCAACCTCCGCTTCCTTGGTTCAGGCAACTCTCCTGCCTCAACCTCCTGAGTAGCTGGGATTACAGGCGCGCACCACCATGCCCAGCTAATTTTCTGTATTTTTTAGTAGAGACGGGGTTTCACCATGTTGACCAGGATGGTCTCGATCTCTTGACCTCGTGATCCACTCACCTCGGCCTCCCAAAGTGCTGGGATTACAGGCATGAGCCACTGCTCCTGGCTTATTTATTTTAAGATGGGGTTTCACCATTATGGCCAGGCTGGTTTTGAACTCCTGACCTCAGGTTATCCAACCACTTAGGCCTCCCAAATTGCTAGGATTACAGGCGAGAGCCACCGCGCCAGGCTTTTATTTTATTTTTTAAAAAAGATGGGGTTTCACCAAGATGGCCAGGCTGGTCTTGAACTTCTGACCTCAGGTGATCCACCCACCTTGGCCTCCCAAAGTGTTAGAATTGATAGGCTTGAGCCACCGCGCCCGGCCTTGCCTGCTCTTTAGTGGTTGGGACATACTCTTCTTGGTATCAGACGGGAGGAACTGTGCCTCTGTGGCCACTTACTGTAGAATGGATTTCGGGTAAACCGAGCGCTCTGTTTTTACACATGCTGGAGAAATGACTTTGGCCCTGGGAGAAGTGGGGGTTGCGCAGATTGGCCTGAGAAGCTTGCTTTTTCTTTCTTTCTTTCTTTTTTATTTGAGACGGACTTTCGCTCTTGTTACCCAGGATGGAGTGCAATGGCGCGATCTCAGCTCACTGCAACCTCCGCCTCCTGGGTTCAGGCAATTCTCCTGCCTCAGCCTCCTGAGTAGCTAGGATTACAGGCACGCGCCACCATGCCCAGCTAATTTTCTGTATTTTTAGTAGAGATGGGGTTTCACCATGTTGACCAGGATGGTCTCGATCTCTTGACCTCGTGATCTACCCGCCTCGGCCTCCCAAAGTGCTGGGATTACAGGCGTGAGCCACTGCGCCCGGCCCAGAAGCTTGCTTTTTCAAAGCTGGACTGCCCTCTAGAGTTTTCCGTGCAGATTTATCAGAATGAGCCTGCAGGCCCCACGCAGACTCGTGGAGCTGGCAGTGCAGAGCCTGCTGAGGGACCCGTGCTTGGACACCTCCACTCTGGATAAGCTGCCAGGGGAAGTCTTCCCCCTGATGTTCACGGAGGTCTTCAGCAGCAGGCACTATGAGATTCTACAGGCCATGGTGCGGACCTGGCCCTTCCCCTGCCTCCCTCTGGGGTCCCTGATGAAGACACCTCCTCTGGAGACCTTGCGAGCCGTGCTGGAGGGACTTGATCCAGTGGTGTACGTGAAGCTTCGCCCCAGGTGAGGTGACTAGGTGGCCTGGTGGGAAGGGCCCAGACATCCAGAGAAGGGACAGCTGGCTCGGGAGGAGTGGTGGGGTTGGGGAGCCAGGATGGCTCAAATGGTGCCGGCGATGAGAGGCCTTGGTCATTGCCCAGCTCCTTGGGGGCTCCCACCATGCAGGGTCCACTGAGCAAACAGGAATCTGCCTCCTCCCAGTGGAAGGTTAAGGAACTACAAGTGGATATCAGGAGTAATCAAAGGGAAAAGGGTGGAGAAGTGACAGAAGGGGACAGGAACAGCTGATTGACATCTTGAATGTGGAGTGAAAGCTCAGGTCTTCCCCGGGAACAAAGATGGAGCTCCCGTTTCTAAAGACCCATCCCCATCAGTGCTGGGGCCTTGCCTGCATTCTAAGCCTTTCCCCTATTTTACCCACAGGAGGTGGAAACTTCAAGTACTGGATTTGGGGAATGTGAATGAGAATTTCTGGACCACGTGGTCTGGATCCAGGGCCCTGTCGTGCTCCCCAGAGGCCACGAGTAAGAGGCAGACAGTGGAGGACCATCCAAGGACGGGAGGGCGAAGGCTGCTGTGGATGTTCATACATGAGCCCTCAAAGGTGTTCATAGACGTCGGCCTCAAGGAAGCTACCCTGGATGAGTGGCTGAGCTACGTCTGCCACTGGATTCACCGCAGAAGACGTTTAGTACAGCTGTGTTGTCGTAAGGTGCAGAATTACCCAATGCCCGCTTCACATTTCAGAAGATTAGTGGAAATGGTATACCCAGACAGTATCCAGGAGTCGGAAGTCCAGAGAAAGCCCTCGCTGAATAGACCACCAGGAAGGTTTGCCCCTTACCTGAGCCAGTTAAGCGAGCTTCACAGAGTCTTGGTAGCCTTCGGTTATGATCATGAGTTATCCGTGTGCGCCCAGCAGCAGTTCATTCCTGACTTGGAAACTCCGTCCCTCAGCCTGGGCCGCCCTGAGAGTTTTTTTTATGAGAATTGCCGATTATATCAATGAACACCAGGACCACCTGCACAGGTGAGAAAGGATGGTGAGCTTTCTCCGCATACTATACCACTGCCTTTTTCTTTTTTACAGTAAACACCAGTGGGCATCTACTGTGTGCCAGTCACTAGTGGTGTCACAGATAATGGGGCACTGGAATGTCAATGCATTATGCTCCTCAGTGCTCTATATCCTAAAGGGAGTAACACAAGACCACTCAAATAAGGGCAGAGGGATGGCCTGGGGTAGATGCTACAGAGAGATGTGTAGGCAGCTGGTTAGTCAAGCTCAGATCTAGCAGGGTGCAATTGTGAATTCCTTGTTAGGAATTTTGTTTAAAGTTAATATGATGGGCCAGGCGTGGTAGCTCATGCATGTAATCCAAGCACTTTGGGAGGCTGAGGAGGGCGGATCATGAGGTCAAGAGATGAAGACCATCCTGGCCAACATGGGGAAACCCCATCTCCGCTGAAATACAAAGATTAGCTGGGCGTGGTGGTGTGCGCCTGTAGTCCCAGCTGCTTGGGAGGCTGAGGCAGAACAATTGCTTGAACCCAGGAGGCAGAGATTGCAGTGAACCGAGATTGCGCCACTGCACTCCAGCCTGGCGCTTGGTGACAGAGCGAGACTCTGTCTCAAAAAAGAAACAAATAAAAACCATAAAGTTAACATGATGAAAACTTACTCATCATACAGAGGAGAGTATACAAGAAGGAAGTAGCATCAAACCTGTGCGTTTCACAGTAGAAGCTCTGTCCTCACAGCTTAGTAAATGCCGATAATCCTGTCCCTAATTCACTGTCTGTAAAAGATTGTTTTAAACTCCGGGAAAGGAAATTGATTTGGGACATGCATGCTTCTGGAACAGGGTGAGGAGTAGGCATGGGAATGGTGCAAAGTGATAGGTGGTTTGCAGATGCAGGCATGTCGGAACGTCTGCAGGCAGGAAGCCACAGCTGATGTCCCCAGACCTTGCTCAGTTGAGTTCTTTGTGCACGTCTCCCACTAGATGAGGTTGTCTGCTGAAAGATGAAGTAAAGAGGCTTTAGAGATATTGTGGGCTTGAACCAATCACACCAGCGAGGATGAAAGGATTGAGCCTAAAATGGGACTGCCTCTGAATGATCTGAGTCTTTTTCTTTTGAGACAAAAGTTTCGCTCTTGTTGCCCAGGCTGGAGTGCAATGGCGCAATCTTGGCTCACTGCAACCTCTGCCTCCTTGATTCAAGCTATTCTCCCGTCTCAGCCTCCCGAGTAGCAGGGATTACAGGTGCTCACCACCACACCCGGCTAATTTTGTGTTTTTAGTAGAGATGGGGTTTCTCCATGTTGGTCAGGCTGGTCTCAAACTCCCGCCCGCAGGTGATCTGCCTGCCTCAGCCTCCCAAAGTGCTAGGATTACAGGTGCAAGCCACTGTGCCCGGCAATGATCTGAGTCTTCATCATGCAGCACCTTGAATGCTGACCATAATATGATGATGGGAACAAACTTGTATTTGGGTGACCAGCAACGTGGACCAGCAATCTCGAGCCCCTGGGAGCCCTGCTAGCTGCTGCTAGCTAGTCTTGAGAGCCTCCTCTTACAGGACTGTGGGATTCAGGACTCGCAACTCAGGGTCATCCTGTCTGCCCTGAGCCGCTGCTCCCGGCTCACCACTTCCTAGTTTTACGGAAATGAGGCCTGTGAAGGCTCTGAAAGGCCTGCTGGGTCACACAGGCGGGTGAGCGAGGCAGGCCCGGAGACGCACCCTGCCCCTCTGAAGAGTCTTGACAGCAGGGGTCATGTCAGTTGGGAGATCCTCACCCTGATTTGGGCTGAGCTGATGCGTGTCCTCAGAGAAGTAAGGCGGCCCCAGAGGGTCTTCTTTGGGCTTGACCCCTGCCCTTCCTGTGGTGCATGGCCGTCTGAGAAACTGGAGTTCCATCCTTGCTCCTAGGGAAGGCCTGGTTAAGGGGGTTGGATACTCGCCCTTACGGACACTTGGGCCCTAAAATCAAGGACGTGGGTGCTTTTTTTTTTGACTCAGGGTCTCGCTCTATCACTCAGGCCCAAGTGCAGTGGCAGAATCTCAGCTCACTGCAACCTTTGCCTCCTGGGTTTAAGTGATCCTCCTGCCTCAGCCTCCTGAGTAGCTGGTGTTATGGATGTGCGCCACCGCACCCGGTTAATTGTTTTTTTTTTTTTTTTTGGTAGAGACAGGGTTTCATGAGCTTGGCAAGGCTGGCCTCCTTGAGGTCACTCCTGACCTCAAGTGATCTGCCCACCTCGGCCTTCCACAGTGCCGGGTTTACAGGCATGGGCAGCCAACACGGTCAGGTGCATCTTAAAGGAAGACAGAGCTGTGTGTTTCAGGCAGGTGCTCACTGTCAGTGGATAAAGCAACAGTGACTCAGCAGGGAGCAGTACTGGGTGACTGGGCGTCCATGAGGCCTTCAGGGACTTTTGTCCTAGAGTTAGAAATAGAACCTGAAGTTACAGAGTGATGGCATGAGTTAATCCCTGCGAGGGCGGTTATTAGAAAAATGTCTTAGCCATTTATACATCAGAAATCTCTAGTTACTGATGAGAGGTACTAAGTTGTGACTGAGGTTCAGCTGTAGGAAGTCAAAGCATCCAGAGTGAAATTTGATCATTTTGATTAATTCCCACCCCTCCTTCACTTCTCATCTAATTCTTCCTTAATTCTCCCGTGCCTTTTCACTAAGTTCATCCACAAAAGATGCACACTTGGGGCCTGGAACATTCTGTGTGGGCAGTGATGGTGAGCTACTGAAGTCTACCCTCTTTTCAGGAGCCCTCGCCGCGCCCCAGGTACTGAGACTCAGCTGACTCCGAATGGGCAGATCTAGAGGAATCTGTTCCTGATCACTGGCCCTGCCAGGGAACGGCTTCACTGCACAAGGGGCTGCCCCCTGACCTTGAAGGGAATGGCCATAGTGCGTATTGCAGGAGCCTCGTGACATCACCACCCCATGCCTGTCCTCATGATGGCTAGTGGGTTTTACTGAATTAAAGCATTTGGGTCCAATTTCGCTTTTGGAAAAATGCATACAGCATATTCTAAGTATTTCTAGCCCACATTAATAGAAAAATACATCTTTTGGAAAACTAATTCGTATCAATGAGATATCTTCTCATAAATAACATCTCCCTTCTCTTATCAAGAAACACCACTTAGAATGGTGTGAGATGGTATCTCAATGTTGTTTTGATTCACATTTCTCTAATGACCAGTGATGATGAGCTTTTTTTATACGTTTGTTGGCTGCATAACTGTCGTATTTTTGAGAAGTGTCTATTCATATCGTTCGCCCACTTTTTGGAGGGGTTTGTTTTTTCCTGTAAATTTGTTTTAAGTTCTTTATAGATTCTGGATATTAGCCCTTTATCAGATGGGTAGATTTCGAAAATTTTTTCCCATTCTGTCGGTTGCCGGTTCACTCTAATGTTAATTTCTTTTGTCATACAGAGCTCTTTAGTACAATTAGATCCCATTTGTCTATTTTGGCTTTTGTTGCCATTGCTTTTGGTGTTTGAGTCATGAAGTCCTTGCCCATGCCTATGTCCTGAATGGTTTTGCCCAGGTTTTCTTCTAGGTTTCATTTTTATAGTGTTAGATCTGATGTTTAAATCTTTAATCCATCTGGAGTTAATTTTTGCATAAAGTGTAAGAAAGGGATCCAGTCTCAGCTCTCCGCATATGGCTAGCCAGTTTTCCTAACACCATTTATTAAATAGGAAATCCTTTCCCCATCGCTTGTTTTTGTCAGGGCTTTCAAAGATGTGATGGACAGAGCTGTAAACCGTCATTTTCAGCAAGCTGACAAGAATGGAAAACTAAACACTGCATGTTCTCACGCATAAGTGTGAACATGTTCTCGCGCATGTTGAGCAATGAGAACACGTGGACACAGGGAGGGGAACATCACTCACAGGTGCCTGTTGTGGGGTTGGGGGATAGGGGTGGGGAAGGGATAGCAGGGGGTGGGGGGATAATGGAGGAATAGCATTAGGAGAAATACCTAATGTTGATGAGGGGTTGATGGATGCAGCAAACCACCATGGCATGTGTATACCTATGTAACAAACCTGCATGTTCTGCATATGTAGCCCAGAACTTAAAGTATTTTTTAAAAAAGATAATTATCATGATGCAGCATTCCTTAATATAAAAGTCTTATTACAATATTGTATGTGTTTTTATTTACTTAAAAGCATTATATATTTTTGGTTAAAATATGTTTGATGAATTATGTATCAGTGATATTAATTCTCCATTTTTAGATATTAAGAGACCATGCTGAAAGGCTGGGCGTGGTGGCTCACACCTGTAATCCAAGCACTTTGGTGGAGAAGGCGGGTGGATACACCAGAGGTCGGGAGTTCAAGACCAGCCTGACCAACATGGTGATACCCCGTCTTTATAAAAGAAAAAAACTTTACACTGAGAAAAAACAAAAGAGGAACCTGTCCAGGGTACTGACCTACATGTATGCAGCCCATGTGGGCCAGGAAGTTCTCTGATGCTTCACTCAGGTGAACCTGGGCTGACTGTGGACCTGGTTGATCTCACACTGCTAGTCTCAAGTGTTCTTCCTTTCCTGGCCTCCCAAACTGCTGAAAGTATAGGCATGGACCACCGTGCCTAGTCTTAACAATTTTTAAAATTTTTATGGATACATAAAATTTGCATATTTACAGGGTACATTTGATATTCTTTTTTTTTTTTTCTTGGAGATGGAGTCCCACTCTATCCCCTAGACAGGAGTGCAATGGCATAATCTCAACTCACTGCAACCTCTGCCTCTTGGGTTCAAGCAATTCTCCTGCCTCAGATTCCTGAATAGCTTGTCCTACAGGTGCGTGCTAACACGTCTGGCTAATTTTTGTACTTTCAGCAGAGGTGGGGTTTCACCATGTTGGCCAGGCCTGTCTTGAACTGACCTTGTGAACCACCCACCTCAGCCTCCCAAAGCCCTGGGATTACAGGCGTGAGCCACCACACTGGCTTATTATTCCTGCTTTTAAAAGTTGGTCAATTCTTTTGTGTTTATTTCAGAGTTTATATCAGAACAACTCACAGTAATATATACCTCTACTAGAACTTGTCATATAGTCGAAGACAAAGTAGTTAACAATTTTACAAATAGTAGATTGCCTTTGGAGGGATTGATAATTACAAAATATGTAAACACTTCTGGCAGAAGCACATCAAATATGGACACGAGTGAGCAATGTTTGCCCTCAAAGATTTCTTTTTTTCCTTTTTTAAAAAATTTAATTAATTTTTTTTAGAGGTGGGGTTTCACCCTGTTGGCCAGGCTGGTCTTGAATTCTAACCTCATGATCCGCCCACCTCAGCCTCCCAAAGTGCTTGGATTACAGGCGTAAGCCACCACACCCGGCCTTTTTTTCTTTTTCTTTTCTTTTTTTTTTTTTTTTTTAAGAGGTAGAGTCTCACTCTATCACCCAGGCTGGAGTACAGTGATGCAATCTTGGTTGACTGCCAACCTCTGCATCCTGGGCTCAAGCAATCCTCCCCACTCAGCCCCCAGAGTAGCTGGGAGTATAGGTGCATGCCACCTGGTCCAGCTAATTATTTGTAGTTCAGGTCGAGTTGAGACTTCGTCGTATTGCACAGACTGGTCTCCAGCTCCTGAGCTCAAGAGATCTACTCACTTTAGCCTCCCAAAATGCTGGGATTACAGGCATGAGCCACCGTGCCTGGCCAAAGGTGGTTGTTAAAATTAAAGCTTCTACTCATAACATTGAACCTAAATGTCAAGGAAATGCATTAGCAGACTTTTATGTGAACTCAGCTACCACCAGAGTTTTAAGAAATTGGATTAAGTTGTTTCACGTCAAATTATTTATGACAATTTGTGCCATAAACAATACTGTGCACCTGAATTGGAATAACCAAAATAGTATCTGAAAGGATTCACATTTAATCCCGAATGAGGACTCACTGATGGCCTCAATGGCCACCTTATCCTTCCCGAGTTCCTGAAGTTGCCACTATTAAAGGCTCTGTACTCCACAGTCCATCATGTTGTAGAAAAAATTGTCGAATTTGTGAAAACAGGTGTTGGGATGATTGGTTTTTGCTTGTTTGTTTTTAATTGAGATGGAGTCTTGCTCTGTCGCCCAGGCTGGAGTGCAGTGGCTCAATCTCAGCTCACTGTAACCTCTGCCTCCCGGGTTCAAGCAATTTTCCTGACTCAGCCTTCTGAGTAGCTGGGATTACTGTTGTACAGAACCATGCCCAGCTAATTTTTTTTATTTTTAGTAGAGACAGTTTCACCATGTTGGTCAGGCTGGTCTCGAACTGCTTACCTCGTAATCCACCTGCCTCTGCCTCCCAAAGTGCTGGGATTACAAGGGTGAGCCACTGCGCCCGGCCTGGGATGATTGGTGTTAACCTGTACGTTTGGATTATAACCAGTGTCTGGCAAATGAAACTCACAACAGCCAAAAGATTCATAAGCTTTCATGTGGTATATTTCTACTACCTGCTAGAGCATTTGAAGATCGGCAGGTGGATTTCCTTCAATTGCCATGCTCAGTGGGATATCAAATTCCTGCAATTGTATGCCTGTTTTCAGGATGTAAGGAGGCTTTGCCTTACAGAAAGACTGTTGCAACAGTAGCGAAAAAACTCACTAAAAAATATTTCTCTGATGGGGCATTCCTAGAGAAATCTCCAGTGATAGGAAAACTCCGTTGGCTGAACAGTTTATCAGAGTTAAATAAGATTTTACACAATCAGCAATATGACCTTATCATTCTTTTTTTTTTTTTTTTTTTTTGAGACGGAGTTTCGCTCTTGTTACCCAGGCTGGAGTGCAATGGCGCGATCTCGGCTCACCACAACCTCCGCCTCCTGGGTTCAGGCAATTCTCCTGCCTCAGCCTTCTGAGTAGTTGGGATTACAGGCACGAGCCACCACGCCCACCTAATTTTTTGTATTTTTAGTGGAGACGGGGTTTCACCATGTTGACCAGGATGGTCTCGATCTCTCGACCTCGTGATCCACCCGCCTCGGCCTCCCAAAGTGCTGGGATTACACGCTTGAGCCACCACGCCTGACCGACCTTATCATCTCTCCAAAAGTTGAACAAACAAATGTTATCTTGAATCAAAAATGAGCTAAACTAACCAAAGGCTGGGATACTTTATTTTATTGAGATGGAGTCTCGCTCTATTGCCCAGGCTGGAGTCCAGTGGCAATTTTGGCTCACTGCAACCTCCCTTTCCCGGGTTCAAGCAATTCTCCTGCCTCAGCCTGTCAAGTAGCTGGAATTACAGGCATGAGCCACCATGCTAATTTTTGTATTTTTAGTAGAGACGGGGTTTCACAATGTTGGCCCAGCTGGTCTCAAAACCCCTGACCTCGATATCTGCCCAACTCAGCTGGGATTACAGGTGTACACAGTGACCAGCATTTTTTTTTTTTTTTTTTTTTTTGAGTTGGAGTCTCACTCTGGTGCCTGGAGTGCAGTGGCTTGATCTCAGCTCACTGCAATCTTTGCCTCCCAGGGTAAAGCCATTCTTCTGCCTCAGCCTCCTGAGTAGCTGGGACTAAAGGCGTGTACCACCATGCCCAGCTAATTATTGTATTTTCAGTAGAGATGAGGTTTCATAACACTTGTAAAATATTTCTATTCCTCATTCCAATTACAGTGTGATTCTTTTTCAGTGTAACTGGGCCATATTGGTGAGAGATCTTTCCACAACACCTCCCTTCTCTATCAGGGAAGACTAGCGCAGGGTGCTTTGGAATCACACATCATCAGAGGGTGGATAATGATCAAGTGCCTCTAAATGACAAGTGACCATCCCTGTGCTAAGAACTTTACACAAAGGGCACCCAAGTGAAGGACCCTGCTGAGGATCAGGGCCTGATGTTGGGCAGAAACCTTAGGTAAGAGGCCAGTTGCCCTGCAGGGGAAGCATTCCCACCCAGCTTATGAGACCCCCGTAAGATTCAATGACATGATGCACGTTGAAGGCTGGGCATGGGGCCTACCATCTGCTAGCTCAATAAACGCATCTTTTTCTTCTTTTCTCTTTTAGCAGAATCCCCAGCATTCTTCATCTTATATTTTTTGAGATGGAGTTTTGTTCTAGTTCCCCAGGCTAGAGCGCAAAGGCATGATCTCAGCTCACTGCAACCTCCGCCTCCCAGGTTCAAGTGATTCTCCTGCCTCAGCCTCCTGAGCAGCAGGGAGTACAGGTGTGCACACAACACCTCGCTAATTTTTGTATTTTCAGTACAGACAGGGTTTTACCATGTTGGCCAGGCCGGTTTAGAAACCCTGTCCTCATGATCCAACCACCTCAGCCTCCCAAAGTGCTGGGATTATAGGCGTTAGCCACAATGCCCAAACTAATTGAAATAAGAAAGCTAAAGAAACCTTCTTTCTTTTCATTTTTTTTGAGACAGAGTTTTGCTCTGGGTGCCCAGGCTGGAGTGCAATGGTGTGATCGTGACTCACTGCAACCTCTGCCTCCCAGGTTCAAGCATTTCTCCTGCCTCAGCCTCCCAAGTAGCTGGGATCACAGGCATGCACCACCACTCCCGGCTACTTTTTTGTACTTTTAGGAGAGACAGAATTTCTCATGTTGGTCAGGCTGGTCTCAAACTCCCAACCTCAGGTGATCTGCACCTCAGCCTTCCAAAGTCCTGGGATTACAGGCGTGTGCCACCACACCTTGCCTAATCTTTTTCTTTTCTCAATAGATGGTATCATAGTATTAGCTTTTATGCACCTAGGACTTGCTCTCAATATGACTCAGTACTGCAAGACCTTGACGCAGTAGTTCAAAGAATATTTCCAGTAGGGGAAGGAGGCTTTCAATGATGGTTAGACCTCCATGCCCTAGTGTTGGGAGATTGCATCTTTTAGAAATGACACCAAGGGAAATCTGCCCATGTGCATCATTCACTGGGACCATACCAGGTGACTTAAAATTAAGGACATCCAAGGAAAAACCTTCCCTAGAAGCAGACCCCATCACACAGTAAACAGATTTTCCCAGACAATGGAACAAGACTCCATTCGATCTTCTTCCCTGGACTGAGACTTGGGTTTATTTTGCATTAACACGAAATGCTCAAACCTATATTTTATTTTGTCAGGTACTTTCAGCACTCAAAGCCAACACCTTCTAAAGTCTCCTGTTCAAAATTTAGCCACTATCACTTACCAAAGCAATTGCTGGCTACAGAGTCATTTAGATGAATGGGAAGGGTCACAACTAATGGTAGGACCTGCTCTCATACACAGTTGGGTAGCAATTGAGGACGCTAACTTCATGATAAGGTTTGTTATCCTTCCTTTAGCAAGTTGGTCCATTCTTTTTTTATTTTTTATTTTTTATTTTTTTGAGATAGTCTCGCTCTGTCGCCCAGGCTGGAGTAGGGTGGCGCGATCTTGGCTCACTGCAGCCTTCTGGATTCAAGCAATTCTCCTGCCTCAGCTTCCCAAGTAGCTGGGACTACAGGCACCCGCCACCGTGCCCAGCTAATATTTTGTATTTTTAGTAGATTCAGGATTTCACTGTGTTAGCCAGGATGGTCTCCATCTCCCAATCTCATGATCCATCCACCTCGGCCTCCCAAAGTTCTGGGATTACAGGCTTGAACCACTGCCCCCGGCCTTAATATTTTCAGTCAAATGACTTGGCACTGAGAAGAAGCTATAGATGTAAATGCGTGGCCTATGACTTTTGTTGATTTCATTACTGATAATTTATCTGTATGCATAGGAAGCATTAGCGTAACTGGGTCTTATCTAGGTAGTGTCCCAGCCTCCCTTATAATCACTCTTTGGTCTGACACACATTATGAAGACTGGAATGCTCTAGTAGCAATTAGAATGCCAGTAGACATAGAATCAGTACATGACCATGTTACTCTCTGCCATATAATCAGAGAACTTACTGAAATGAGATATAGGTTCATTGGAAATTCTAGAGGCAAATAGAATGCCTCTATAGGTCTACTATATGCAATAAATAATAGTTTTATTTATTGGATGCATCAATACTCAGGGCATGTTTGGAGAGGAACCTATTTATTCTTCAATGGAGATGGTCTGCCAGGATTACTTTATACAATTCATAGAAATATTTCTTTCTTCCCACCCCAATTCAAACCATTATCATGCAACCTGGTGTCAATGGAAGTCAAGGCTGTTGAGGCAGAAATAAATAAAGCTTCACTGAATGCTAAATGTGAGGATTGACCTGGAAGACACACACCGACAAACAGGGTATGTTCCAACGTCTGTCAGAAGTTGGAATGCTTTTGTGAGAAAGGTTAAAAGAAGGGAATGGGACTCCTCATATCAGCTTTCTAAAAATTTTCTTTTGTCTTATTGACCTGGCAAGGATCCAATAGAGTTTTATTTCTGTATTTTTCATTGGAAGGTGCAATAAGGAGGTTACAGTTATTGGCTTTAGATGACAACATAACAGGCTAGAACATTTACTTGCAAGACAGCCAGCAAAACTTCATGATCCGAATCAGATCAGCGTCCTCACTGTCAGAAGGTGAAGGCTTCATCAGTACTTGAAGAGTTTGAGGCACTTGTGAACTCATAATCAGATTCTTTTAAATATTTTATTTTATAATTTTTTCTTTAAAGACGGGGTTTCACCATGTTGGTCAGGCTGGTCTTGAACTCCCGACATCAGGTGATCCACCCACCTTGGCCTCCAAAGTGCTTGGATTATAGACGTGAGCCACCACACCCGGCTAATCAGATTCTTTACTTAGGGACAGGATATGAGCCAATCATAAGACCTTCCACAGGCGGTTAATTTGGAAGCCTGCCTAATGTGACCTGTAGGTTTCCACTGGCAAGATGCAGGTACAGATATGACAAAGAATAACCATGACCTTCATATCACCCCCACCTGGTGAGTAATTGGATCCTTTTGACCTTTTCTCTACATAAAACCAGGTCACTCATCTTGTATAGCAACAAAATATATAGTCTACCTAATGAAGAAAGAGACTCTGTGGAAAAAAAAAATTATTATGACATAAGCAAAGCAGCTGGGCATGGTGGCACGTGCCTGTAGTCCCAGCTACTTGAGAGGCTGAGGTGGGAGGATCGCTTGAGCCTAGGAGTTCTGGGCTGTAGTACGCTATGCCCATCAGATGTCCACACTAAGTTTGGCATCAATATGGTGACCTCCTGGGACTGGGGGACCCCCAGGTTGCCTAAGGAGGGGTGAACTGGCCCAGGTCAAAAACGGAGCAGGCCAAAACTCCCGTGCTGGTCAGTAGTGCACGCCTTTGAAGAGCCACTGCACTCCAGCCTCGGCAACATAGAGAGACCCTGTCTCTTAAAAAATAAAAAAAAAAAAAGGGGCCGGGCGCGGTGGTTCAAGCCTGTAATCCCAGCACTTTGGGAGGCCGAGGTGGGTGGATGACGAGGTCAAGAGATCAAGACCATCCTGGTCAAGATGGTGAAACCCCATCTCTACTAAAAAAACAAAAAATTAGCTGGGCATGGTGGCTTGTGCCTGTAATCTCAGCTACTCAGGAGGCTGAGGCAGGAGAATTGCCTGAACCCAGGAGGCGGAGGTTGCGGTGAGCCAAGATCGTGCCACTGCACTCCAGCATGGGTAAAAAGAGTGAAACTCCATCTCAAAAAAAAAAAAAAAAAAAAAAAAGAAAAAGAAAAGAAATGAGCAAAGCAATGGAAATAAATGTGATATTATTCAGGGAGGTAAAGAAAGACAAAGGTTTTGAAAGACAAATAAGGAGGATTACATAAATTGTTTTGAAAGACTCATCCTTGTTCATAAGAATAAAAACCACCAGGCGCAGTGGCTCACACTTGTAATCCCAGCACTTTGGGAGGCCAAGGCAGGCGGATCACCAGGTCAAGAGATCAAGACCATCCTGGCCAACATAGTGGAACCCCGTCTCTACTAAAAATTAAAAAAACAAAAAAAATGGTCGGATGTGGTGGCTCACCCCTGTAATCCAAGTACTTTGGAGGCCAAGGTGGGCAGATCACCTGAGTTCACGACTAGCCTGACCAACATGGTGAAACCCCGTCTTAAAAACAAATAAAAAAATTAAGGTGGGCATGGTGGCGTTCATCTCTAGTCCCAGCTAATCGAGAGGCTGAGGCAGGAGAATCGCTTGAACTTAGGAGGTGGAAGTTGCAGTGAGCCAAGATTATGCCACTGTACTCCAGCCTGGTGCCTGACAACAGAGCAAGACTGTCTCAAAAAAAAAAAAAAAAAAAAAAAAAAGAATATAAACCAAGGAGGCATCAGTGCAAGGTTGGATAGATTCCTCCTCCACCCCCTCAATGACCCCAACATCTTTACCAAGTCTTGACTCACTGGCAGAATCCTATTAAAACACCCACCTCAACCCTGACCAGCCCCCACTCTCACTTCCCTTTGTAATTTTGACATGACTCTATTACAGGACCATCAGGTTCCTAAGCCTGGTGCACAGTAGCACAGCAGTATTCTGAGACAGCAGGGTTTGCAGCAGAGAGTTTAATGTTCACAGGATGACTGAATGAGAAGCTGGGAAGAGACCCTCAAATTCATCTCCCCAAGGAGTACTGAGGGTTTTCAGGAAATCATGGATAGCAAGGAGCTGGAAATTTGGAGTACTTTGGTGGCAGGGAGAGGTATGAAGTCAACAGGATGTAGAAACTGCATTCTTGGTGAATTGGTGCCTTACAGGGCCCTGCAAATCAGCTGGCATCAATAGTTTTACTGGCCGGGCGCGGTGGCTCAAGCCTGTAATCCCAGCACTTTGGGAGGCCGAGGCGGGTGGATCACAAGGTCGAGAGATCGAGACCATCCTGGTCAACATGGTGAAACCCCGTCTCTACTAAAAATACAAAAAAATTAGCTGGGCATGGTGGCGTGTGCCTGTAATCCCAGCTACTCAGGAGGTTGAGGCAGGGGAATTGCCTGAACCCAGGAGGCGGAGGTTGCGGTGAGCCGAGATCGCGCCATTGCACTCCAGCCTGGGTAACAAGAGCGAAACTCCGTCTCAAAAAAAAAAAAAAAAAAAAAAAAAAATAGTTTTACTGACATGCAGAAGCTGAAAGAATATCTCCAATGAAAAAGTTAATGTTTTACAACGTTTAAATTGTCTGCAGTGCAGTTAAGGTGAACCGTAATCTAAGGTCTGCAAGATTTGGGGATGGTAGGCTGCCAGCAACCATGAGGAAGCAGACCAGAGAGCAAGCTAACCTCATGATGAATTCGGAATGGGCTGCAAGCTTGGTTTATTTTTGTTTCTCCCCCTCCCTTCTCCACTGATTAAATTGATAAGGTTTATAGGTATTGTTTCTTTCTTTTTTTTTTATTGAGACGGAGTTTCACTCTTGTTACCCAGGCTGGAGTGCAATGGCGAGATCTCGGCTCACCACAACCTCTGCCTCCTGGGTTCAAGCAATTCTCCTGCCTCAGCCTCCTGAGTAGCTGGAATTACAGGCGTGTGCCACCATGCACAGCTAATTTTCGTATTTTTAGTAGAGACGGGGTTTCACCATATTGACCAGAATGGTCTCGATCTCTTGACCTCGTGATCCACCTGCCTCGGCCTCCCAAAGTGCTGGGATTACAGGCTTGAGCCACCGCGCCGGGCCTAGGTATTGTTTCAATTTCTTCCAGAGAAGCCTTAACCTAAGCCCCGAGACCAATCACACCCTCAGTGGCACCTCTCTTCCACTTGAATGAGTGAATAATCTGGTACATTAGGTGATGTAAAACCCACAAGACCATCTGATACATGACAGTTTTATTCTGATTTTGTAGGGATGATGCCTCAGTTTTTATAAATCTTTTTTTTTTTTTTTTTCTGAGATAGAGTCCTGTCTGTCTCCCAGGCTGGAGTACAGTGGCATGATCTTTGCTCACTGCAACCTCCGCCTCCTGGGTTCAAGCGATTCTGCCTCAGCCTCCCAAGTAGCTGGCATTGCAGGCGCTGCCGCAGCTGCTAATTTTGTATTTTCAGCAGAGCTGGGTTTTCTCCATGTTGGTCAGGCTGGTCTGGAACTCCCATCCTCAGGTCATCCACCTGCTTTAGCCTCCCAAAGTGCTGGGATTACAGGTGTGAGCCACTGTGCCTGGCCTATAAAGCTATTTTAACTAGAAAATATTTTTATAATTTTGATGTGTTCTCCTGACAACACTACTTTCAGGGTTTATTTTTCTGTCTATTGTCCAGAACAGATTGAAGCCTTCCCTGCCTCACACTCAGAACTATACAGGTCACATATTAGTAAAATTTCATCAGTGTTTGTGGAGTTCATTAATGAATGAATTCTTTTTTTTTTTTTTTTTTTTTTTTTTTTTTTTGACAGCATCTCCCTCTATCACCCAGGCTGGAGTGCAATGGCACAATCTCAGCTCACTGCAACCTCTGCCTCCTGGGTTCAAGAGATTTTCCCATCTCAGCCTCCAGAGTAGCTGGAATACAAACATTTTTGTATTTTCAGAGACGGGGTTTCACCATGTTGGCTAGGCTGGTCTTGGGCTCCTGACCTCAGGCGAGCCACCCTGTCTGGCCTTGAATGAATGAATTCACTTCCACCTGATCCCTAACACTTTCAATTTCTTGATTCAGGAAATGAATATGAATATCTGATACTAATAGAGTTCTGATTCAATCAATTAATCTTCAGAGAGCCAAAATCCCAATCAGGATTAATTGGGTGGAGATTCAGAAACCCAATCAGATATCAGTTTTTGATTGGAAGCTAGCAGTGGATACTTGGAGGGGATGGGATGGGAGTGGTGATTACAAAGGTCAATAAAAGCTTCAAAAGACCCACGGGAGAGACCATAAGTCTTCGAACCTGGAGTTACTGCTTGTTTCTTGAGGTCTGAGCTCCCTGCAAACTGAGTCCAGATCTGGTAAGTCACCAATCTTTGTAAGGCCCCTCCTGTACGGCCCCTTCCACTTGATCTACAGTCAGCCTGTCTGGCATGGGGAGAATTCAGCCTAAGATGGCACAGAGTTATATCTTGTCATTTTTGTTTTTGTTTTTACTTTTTTCATACGAACAGTATGAAAAACAGCTTTGATTTCTTCCTCTAAATGGAGTTTTAAAGCCTGGTCAAAAGGGGGAAACCCCATCTTTACTAAAAATATAAAAATTAGCCAGGCATGGTGGTAGTCACCTGTAATTCCAGCTACTAGGGAGGCTGAAGCAGAATTATTTGAACCCAGAAGACAGAGGTGGCAGTGAACTGACACGGTGCCACTGTCCTCCAGCCTGGGACACAGACTGAGCATCCGTAATGCAGTTTTGTCTTTATTTCAAAAATTTTGATTTGTGCTTTGGTTTATGTCATTTCAAAATTCTTACAGGGTAGGCTCAGGCCTCACACCCGTAATCCCAGTATTTTGGGAGGCCGAGGCAAGCAGATCACCTGAGGTTGGGTGTTCTAGACCAGCCTGGTCAACAGGGCAAAACCCCGTCTCTACTAAAAAATAATAAAAATAATATATAATTAGCCGGACCTGGTGGCACATGCCTGTAATCCCAGCTACTCCGGAAGCTGAGGAAGAGGAGTCACTTGAACCTGGGAGGCAGAGGTTGTGTGAGCCGAGATCTTGCCATTGCACTCCAGCCTGGGCAACAAGAGCGAAACTCCATGTCAAAAAAAAAAAAAGCTGGGCATGGTAGCTCATGCCTGTAATTTCAGCACTTTGGGAGGCTGAGGCCAGCCTGACCAACTTGGCAAAATCTTGTCTTTACTAGAAATACAAAAAGTAGCTGGGCACAGTGGTGGGTGCCTGTTATCCCTACTCAAGAGGTTGAGGCAAGAGAATCCCTTGAACCTGGGAGGCGTAGGTCGCAGTGAGCCGGGACCCTGTCATTGCACTCTAGCCTGGGGGACAAAAAAAAAAAAAAAAAAAATTCTTGCTGGGAGCAGAAACTCATGCTTATAACCCAAAAGTTTGGGAGGCCAAGGCGGGAGGATCATTTCAGCCTAGGGATTCAAGACCAATCTGGGAAACATGGCAAACCCCCATCTCTACAAAATATTTTTTGGGAGGTTGAGGTGTTAGAGTCTCACTCTGTTGCCCAGGCTGGATCACAGTGGTGTGATCTCGGCTCACTGGAAGTGAGACTGCAGTCTCACTCTGCCTCCCAGGCTCCAGCTATTCTCTTGCCTCAATCTCCCGAGTAGCTGGGATTACAGCCACCTGCCACCATGCTCAGCTAATTTTTGTGTTTTTAGTAGAGGTGGAGTTTCACCATGTTGACCAGGCTGGTCTCGAACTCCTGACCTCAAGTTATCCACCCGTCTTGGCCTCCTAAAATGCTGGGATTATAGCCATGAGCCACCGGTGCCCAGCCTCTACAAAAAGCTTCTTTAAAATATTAGTCATGATGGCAGGCATCTGTAGTCCCAGCTGTTGGGGTGGCTCACATGGGAGAATCCCTTGAGCCTGGAAAATTGAGGTTGCAGTGAGCCGTGCTCACAGCACTGCTATACTCTAGCCTGGGCAATACAATGAGATCCTGTCCAAAAAAAACCCCACCAAAAAAATCTTAACCAAACAGTTAAGAAAATCCAAGCAATTGAAATCAGTAGGCCAATCCCAACCCCCACAAAAAGGGGGAGAAAGAGAGTTTAGAAGCCTCTACATGCCAACATCCCATTTAGACGGTTTAATCCGGCAGTTGTGTTTTGTTAGAAAAACAGTGTTAAAGATTTCCAATAATTCCCACAGTGGCCATAAATTATCCTGGGTGTAATTTTACCATCAGTTTAAAAATGGCCACATGAGAATGACCGTGAAATCTGAATGGTCTTCTGTCAGAAAGAGGTTAAACCCTTCCCTATCTCACAGTTAGGATTATGAAGGTCACACATTAGTAAAACTCCATGTTTGTGGAGCAAATCAGTGAATGAGTCCTAGACTTTCACCCTATCCCTAATTCTTTCACTTTAATGAATGAAAATCTAATTTGTTGAGTTAATCTGTAAGAAAGCCAAAAATTCAATCAGGATTAACTGGGGTTGGGAAAACTTAAGGAATCTAATCAAATATTTTCTTTTTCCTTTTTTTTCTTTTTTTTTTTTTTTGCGATGGAGTTTCACTGTATCACCCAGGCTGGAGCACAGTGGCTCCATCTTGGCTCACTGCAACCTCCACCTCCCGGGTTCAAGCGATTCTCCTGCCTCAGCCTCCAGAGTAGCTGGGATTACAGGCATGTACCACTACACCTGGCTAAGTTTTTGTATTTTTAATAGAGATGGGGTTTCTCCATGTTGGCCAGGCCTTGAACTCCCAACCTCAGGTGATCCACCCACCTTTGCCTCCCAAAGTGCTGGGATTACAGGTATAAGCCACTGATGCCAGGCCTTCAATATTTATTTATTTATTTTTTATTTTTTATTTTTTTTTGAGACCAGTTTTGCTCTTGTCTCCAGGCTAAAGTGCAATGGCATGATTGGCTCAATGCAACCTCCTCCTCCTGAGTTCAAGTGATTCTTCATCCTCAGCCTCTCCAATAGCTGGGATTAAAGGTGCTGCCCACCACACACAGCTAAATTGTGTCTTTTTAGTGGAGATGAGGTTTCGTCATTTTGGCCAGGCTTTTCCCCCCGCTGTTCATGGAGGCCTTGAACTCTTGACCTCAGATGATCCACCCAGCTCAGCCTCCCAACAAGCTGGGATTGTGGGCGTGAGACACCATTCCCAACCCCATTCTATTCCTTAATAATATGTTTAGAGCAGGCTAGGTGCAGTGGCTCATGCCTATTTTTCCAGATGAAAGGATCTGGGCTTTGAATTTTCCTCTAAATGCAGTTTTGTCTTTATTCCAAAAATGTTGATTTGTGCCTTGGTTTCTGTCATTTCAAAATTCAGAAGTTTTTTCTTTTTTCTTGAGACAGAATCTCGCTCTGTTGCCCAGGCTGGAGTGCAACGGCATGATCTCAGCTCACCGAAACCTCTGACTCTCTGGTTTAAGTGATTCTCCTACCTCATCCTCCCAAGTAGCTTGGACTCCTGACCTCATGATCCACCTGCCTCAGCCTCCCAAAGTGTCGGGATTACAGGTGTGAGTCACTGCGCCTATCCAAAGTGGGTCATTTTTAATATGTGTAAGAGATGAGTACTGGAAACATCTCTGTCATGCAAATGATCCATAATACTGTCACATAGCTTTAAAAGTTTCTCACTGAAATTTTAAATAATGAGGCCAGGCGTGGAGGCACAGGCCTATAATCCCAGGATTTTGGGAGGCCAATGTGAGTGAATTGCTTGAGTCTAGGAGTTCAAAACCAGCATGGACAACATAGCGAAACCCGCTGTCTTTACAAGAGGTCAAAAAATCAAAGATTAGCTGGGAGTGTTGATGCAGGACTGTGGTCCTAGCTACTTGGGAGACTGAGGTGGAAGAATCCTTAGAGCCTGGGAGGTCACTACTGCACTGAGCTGAGATGGCAGCACTGTACTCCAGCCACTCCAGCCTGGGTGACAGAGCAAGACCCTATCAGAAAAAAAAGAAAAAAGAAAGAAAGGAAGACAGAAGGGAGGAAAACAGGAAAAGAAGAAAGTGAGAGAGAAAGGGAAAGACAAATAGAGAAGTAAGCTTAACTACTACAAAGAAAACAAATAGAAAAACCCATTCTAGGAATGACCAGTGAATGTTCCCAACCATCTTATTTGTAGGGACTGTGAATGTCGGCATGTAGGGCTTGGGACATAACATTCCCATTGTTTTAGAACCCTGAGTAATTAGAAACTTCCCCCAACGGTGGGAGGGGTTAGGCTTCAGGCTCCCCCATACGCACTACTCGGTGGATGGAACACTGGCTGGAAAGGAAGGGCTAGTGGTGCTCCTGCCTCCTCACTGCTTGAGAAAAGCTGGTGCTAATGCCAGCAGAGACAGAACGCTAGCTTTGTGGCCACTGAGCACAGAGTGGAATTGGAGAAAACGAAGAAAAACTCTTTCACCATTGCCAGAGCACTGACTTTGGCCCTAGGAGAGGATGAGATTGCATGGGCTTGGTCTGAGAGTGATGCTCTTTCTCTGGATTTGTCCTCTGGAAGTTTTCCTTGCAGGTTGGTGAAGATGAGCATCTGGACTCCACCCAGACTCCTGGAGCTGGTGGGACGGAAGCTGCTGAGGGACCAGGCCTTGGCCGTCTGCACCCTGGAGGAGCTGCCCACGGAACTTTTCCCCCCGCTGTTCATGGAGGCCTTCAGCAGGAGACACTGTGAGGCTCTGAAGGCGATGGTGCAGGCCTGGCCCTTCTCCCGCCTCCCTCTGGGGTCCCTGATGAAGACGCCTTGCCTGGAGACCTTCCAAGCTGTGCTCCATGGACTTGATGCACTGCTGACCCAGGGGGTTTGTCTCAGGTGAGGTGGCCCAGATGGGCAGGTAGGGAGGGCCCAGGTGTCCAGAGAAGGAAGAGCTAGGTTGTGAGGAGTGGGGAGGCCCAATGGGGAGCCCACAGGCTTCTGATGCTGCTGATGAGAAAGCTGAGTGAGGCTTCGGCCACTGCCCAGCTCCTCAGGGAAAGGACTGCTCATCACGCAGGGTCCGTAGAGGTCACAGGAACCTCTCTCTTAGTGGCAATGAAGGGCACCACTAAAAGTGGGAACGGAGCAGGGCGCGGACGCTCACACCTGTAATCTCAGCATTTGGGAGGCTGAGGAGGGTGGATCACCTGTGGTCAGGAATTTGAAACCTGGCCAACATGGTGAAATTCTGACTCTACTAAAAATACAAATATTAGCTGGGCATAGTGGTGAGTACCTGTCATCCCAGGTGCTCGGGAGGTTGAGGCAGGAGAATCACTTGAACCCAGGAGGTAGAAGTTGCCGTGAGCTGAAATCTCACCACTGCACTCCAGCCTGGGCGACGGAGGGAGACCTATTCTCAGAATAAAGAGAAAGTGGAATTGAACAGGCTCCAAGGGGACAGCAGGGTGGAGAAAAGTCAGGGAAAGAAAAAAGCAGGGAGGGGCGCAGCTGGCGTGCAGGATGTGAAGCTGACGTTCAGCAGTGACCGCTTACATTCTCAGCCTCTCTATCTTCCCACAGAAGAAGGAAACTTCAAGTCCTGGATTTACGGGATGTCAGTGAGAACTTCTGGATGGTGTGGTCTGAGGCCATGGCCCGCGGGTACTTACCAGATGCCACGAGGAAGAGAAAACCAGCTCAGGACTGTTCAGTGATGAGAGGACAGCAGCGCTTGACTGTGTTCGTAGACCTTTGCCTCCAGAACAGGACTCTGGATGAATGCCTCACCTGCCTCTTTCTGTGGGTCAAGCAGAGGGAAGGTTTACTACACCTGTGCTGTAAGAAGCTGAAAGTCTTGGGAACGCCCCTCCACAAAGTCCAAAGCATCCTGAATATGGTGAACCCAGAGTGTATCCAGGAGGTGGAAGTGAATTGCAGGTGGCGACTGCCCGACCTGGCAGAGTTTACCCCATACCTGGGCCAGATGAGGAATCTTCACAAGCTCGCTCTCTCCCACGTCGACGTCCCTTGCTACTTTTCCCCAGAGCAGAAGGAGGAGTTTGTTACCCAGTTCACCTCTCAGTTCCTCAAGCTGCACCACCTCCAAAAGCTGTATATGAACTGTGTTTCTTTCCTCGAAGGCCATCTGGCCCAGCTGCTCAGGTGAGGAAGGATGGTGAGCTTTCTCTGCAGACCGCAGCAGAGCCTTGCCAGGTCACAGTAAATGCTAGTGGGCATCTACTGCGACCGCCTATGAGGAGGTGACGGTGAAGGGGACACTAGAATGTCAATGCATTCTCCTGTGGGCGGCTCTGTCCTGAAATTGGTATCACACAACCATTCCAATAAAGGCAGAGGGATCAGTGGGGGTAGATGCTATGGAGAGGCTGCCATGCTAGGAAGCTGGCTACTGAAGGGTTCAGCTCTAGGGAGGGTGAGTTAGTGAATTCCTCCTGAGGACGCGCGTCTAAGTTAAGATGATGAGAAATAGGTCAGGCATGGTGGCTCATGCCTGTAATCCTAGCACTTTGAGAGCCTGAGGAAAGAGGATAAGTTGAGCCCAGAAGTTTTAGAGAAGTCTGGGTAACACAGCAAGATTGCTGACTAAAAATAGGAATTAATAAAAATCAAAACAAACGAGATAATTTTTTTTATTTTGAAATGAAATTTCACTTGATTGCCCACAGGGAGTGCAGTGGTGTGATCTCGGCTTACTGCAACCCGTACCTCCCGGGTTCAAGTGATTCTCTTGCCTCAGTCTCCGGAGCACCTGGGATTGCAGGTGTGGGCCACCAACCTGGCTAATTTTTGTGTTTTTGTAGAGACTCGTCTTCACCATATTGGCCAGGCTGGTCTCAAACTCCTGAGCTCACGTGATCCCCCTGCTTCAGCCTCCGAAAGTGCTGAGATTACAGGCGTGAGCAAACACGCCCAGCTCAAACAAGATAATTTTTATTTGTTTGTTTGTTTGTTTATTTATTTCTGTTTGAGACAGCGTTTCGATCTGTCACCCAGGCTGGATGCAGTGGTGCAATCTCGGCTCACTGCAACCTCCGCCTCCCGGGTTCAAGCGATTCCCCTGTCAGTCTCCTGAGTAGTTGGGATTACAGGCACTTGCCACCACACCCGGCTAAGTGTTGTATTTTAAGTAAAGACCAAGTTTCACCATGTTGGTCAGGTTGGTCTCGAACTCCTGGCCTTGGCCTTTGAAAGTGCTAGGATTACAGGAGTGAGCCACCATGCCAGGCCAAACAAGATTAGTTTTAAAAAGATGTTGGGAAGTGGGGGAGTGAAGTGGGCACTGAAGAGGGGAATGCTCATCAAACCTGCACGTTTCAGAATAATACAAGCTCTGTGCTCAACAGCTTGGGGAACACAAATGATCTCATCTCTTTTTTTTTTTTTTTTTTTTCTTTTTTTTAAGGTGGGGTTTCACCATGATGGCCAAGCTAGTCTTGAACTCCTGACCTCAGGTGATCCACCCACCTCAGTCTCCCAAATTGCTAGGATTACCTCATCTCTAATTCCCGGTCACAAGAGATTGTTTTGAGCTCCAGGTAAATTAATTACCTATGAAACAGAAGGTCAGAGAGTAGGCACAAAGACTGGTAAAAGTGATAAATGGTTTGCGGATTAGACAGGCGTGTCAGGGACCCCTGCAGCCTGGGCACCCCAGCTGATGTTGCAGAATCCCGCCTGGGTTTGTCTGTAAGCCTGTGTCCCCTCTGGGCTCCCGTGGCCCAGAGATGTGTTTTTATCCTTGAAGGATGAGTAAAGGGAGCTTCAGGGATTCTGTGAACTTGATCCATTCCTATAAATGATGGTGAAAAGACTCAGGAGGAAATGAAATTTTTCTTTGTTTTTCTTTTCTTTTTTTTTTTAGACACAGTCTCACTCTGTTACTAAGGCTGGAGTGTAGCAGCATAATCTCTGCTTACTGCAACCTCCACTTCCTGGGTTCTTGTGATTCTCCTGCCTCAACCTCCCAAGTAGCTGAAATTACAGGTGCCTGCCACCACGCCTGGCTGATTTTTGCATTTTTAGTAGCGATGTGGTTTCACCGTTTGGCCAGGCTGCTCTCCAACTCCTGACCTTAAGTGATCCACACATCTCAGCCTCCGTAAGTGCTCGGATTACAGGTGTGAGTTACTGCATCAGGCCTAAGATGGACTTGACCTCAGTGGCAAAGTTCTTCATCACGCAGCATCCTAAATGTTGACTATCAGACAATCGGAATGACCTTGGACTTGGGCAAAATGGTCTTTGTCCATCACCTTGAAGTCATCACCCACCACTCTTCACTCACCCCTATGATTCCCCAGAACTAACTTCTTGCTCTCTCCCCAGCTGTCTGAAGACCCCGTTAAAGATCCTCGCAATAACGAACTGTGTGCTTTCGGAATCGGACTTGAGGCATCTGTCCCAGTCCCCCAGCATCAGTCAACTAATGACCCTGGACCTGAGTGGCATCAGCCTGGCCAATCTGAGTCTTGTGCCTCTCCAACTCCTGCTAGAAAAAGTGGCAGCCACCCTGGAGTACCTGGACTTAGATGACTGTGGGATCGAAGACTCCCAAGTCAATGCCATCCTGCCTGCCTTAAGCCGCTGCTTTGAGCTCACCACCTTCAGCTTTCGTGGAAATCCCATCTCCATGGCCACCCTGGAGAACCTGCTGTCCCACACAATCAGACTGAACAACTTACGCCTGGAGCTGTATCCCGCCCCACGGGAGAGTTATGATGCTTCTGGTGCTCTCTGCCGGTGGAGGTTTGCCCAACTGGGGGCTGAGCTGATGGGGAGAGTGAAGGTCTTGAGGCAGACCAAGAGGGTCTTGTTCTCTACCGCCTGCTGCCCTCACTGTGGCCACAGGGCATATTATGACCTGGAGGTAAATCAATGCAGCGGTTGAATATCTGCCTGTTTGCGTGGATGTATCAAATGCTTTCTTCTGGACACTTGGAAACTAAAACGTAGGTCTTAGGCACATCCTCCAGGGAGCACAGAACCCATCGTTCCAGACACGGCTCTGAAAGTGGAAAAGGAAAAGTAATGAAGCAGGGGCTGGACTTGGGGAAACACTGACATGGATTGGATGAGACTTCGGGGATCTGTATCCTATAGCGTCAAAAACGGGAATCTGAGTGTCTAGAGTGGAATTCAGGCTTGCAAATGCCTGAGGGAGTTACCCTTGCATGGATGGTTGCAAAGAAACAGAAATAAAGGGAAACCGAGTGGAAGCTGTCTGGTGCCCTCTATTATCAAGTAACCTGTTTTCCAGTTGAAGCCTCAGGGAATCTTCACTTATTGATGAAAAAAAAACCCAAAAGGCACTGAGTCTTGCAATCAGTAAGATTCAGCTCCAGCAAATCAAGGCATTTAAATGAAATTTGGTTACTGTAATCAATTTCCTCCCATTCTTGTTTGTTGGTTTTGAGACAGTTTCACTTTTGTTGCCCCGGCTCACTGCAACCTCCACCTCCTGGGTTGAGGGTATTCTCCTGCCTCAGCCTCCCAAGTAGCTGGGATTACAGGCATGCACCACCACGCCCAGCTAATTTTTGGATTTGTAGTAGAGACAGGGTTTCACTATGTTGGTCAGGCTGGTCTTAAACTCCTGACCTCAGGTAATCCACCCACCTGGGCCTCCCAAAGTGCTGAGATTATAGGCATGAGCTACCATGCCTGGTTCTTTTATTTTTAATTTTTTAATTTTTTATTTTATTTTTATTTTTTTGAGATGGAGTTTCGCTCTTGTTACCCAGGCTGGAGTGCAATGGCGCGGTCTCGGCTTATGGCAACCTCTGCCTCCTGAGTTCAAGCGGTTCTCCTGCCTCAGTCTCCTGAGTAGCTGGGATTACAGGCAGGCACCACTACACCCGGCTAATTTTTGTATTTTTTTTTTTTTTTTTTTTTTAAGTAGAGATGGGGTTTCGCTATGTTGGCCAGGCTGGTCTCAAACTCCTGATCTCAGGTGATCCACCTGCCTTGGCCTCCCAGAGTGCTGAGGTTACAGGCGTGCACCTGTAAAATAGGTGAGAGGCCATTGCTCCCGGCTGTTTTTAAATGGACATAATGGTGAGCTAGCCATGTGGTTGGGGGGTCCCCGGAGAATCTCCCACCAGCCTGGAGAATCTCCCACCAGCCTGCACACTGTGGGAACGCGCAGTGGGGTGGAGCTTCGGGAGTAGCGCTCTCCGCAGCGGGGAGGAGTCTGGCATTGAGGAGAGTTCCTGTTCCGTCTTTTTCCTTTTCATGCAGTATAATCCTGCTTTACTCACCCTTCAAACCGTCTGCAAGCCTGAATTTTTGTGGCCATGGGATGAACAAGGACCCAGTCTTTAGCCGAACTAAGGAAGTCCTGCAACAATGGAACCTAATTTAGGGAGTCCCTTTAGTCTCCTAACTGGGTTCACTGATGGAACTGAGATTGTGGGCTGTGTGGGACCATAGGAAACTCCCATTCCCATTGTTTTCAACTTTTAGGTTGCAAAGGCATTTCTTTTTTGGTGGGGGTTGGGGAGACAGGAGTCTTGCTCTGTCACCCAGGCTGGAGTGCAGTGGCAGGCTCTTGGCTCACAGCAAGCTCCGCCTACCGAATTCAAGCGATTCTCAGGCCTCAGCGTCCCCCCAATCCCCCTTCCCCAGTAGCTGGGTCTACAGGTGCCCACCATCACATCCGGCTAACTTTTTTTGCATTGTTAGAAGAGACCAGGTTTCACCATGTTGGTCAGGCTTGTCTTGAACTCCTGACCTCAGGTGATCTACCCGTCTTGGCCTCCCAAAGTGGTAGCTTTATAGGCATGAGCCACTGCACCAGGCCTTTTTAAATTTTGAGACAGTTTCACTCTGTCCCCCAGGCTGCAGTGCAAGTGGCATGATCTCAGCTCACTGCTCCTCTGTCCCCTGGGGTTCAAGCGATTCTCCTGCCTCAACCTCCCGAGTGGCTGGGATTATTTTTGAGACCGGGTTTCACCATGTTGATTGACCAGGCTGGTCTCCAATTCCTGACCTTATGATCCACCCACCTCCGCCTCTGAAAGTGCTGAGATTACAGGCATGAGCCACCGCTCCTGGCTGAGAAGACTTTTTTTTTTTTTTTTTCCTCAAAGAAGTGGAGATCTGAGCATCGGAGATCGCCGTCAGTAATATTTCACAGTGCTGTTAGAGTTTAGTGGAGCAATGGCTAATAATTCATGAATTAGGAGTGATCTTGCCTGCTTTTTATTTTATTTTATTTTATTTATTTATTTATTTGAGACGGAGTTTCGCTCTTGTTACCCAGGCTGGAATGCAATGGTGCGATCTCAGCTCACCGCAACCTCCGCTTCCTGGGTTCAGGCAACTCTCCTGCTTCAACCTCCTGAGTAGCTGGGATTACAGGCACGCACCACCATGCACAGCTAATTTTCTCTATTTTTAGTAGAGACGGGGTTTCACCATGTTGACCAGGATGGTCTCGATCTCTTGACCTCGTGATCCACCTGCCTCAGCCTCCCAAAGTGCTGGGATTACAGGCTTGAGCCACCCCGCCCGGCCTAGGTATTGTTTCAGTTTCTTCCAGAGAAGCCTTAACCTAAGCCCTGAGACCAATCACACCCTCAGTGGCACCTCTCTTCCACCTGAATGAGTGAATAAACTGGTACATTAGGTGATGTAAAACCCACAAGACCATCTGATACATGACAGTTTTATTCTGATTTTGTAGGGATGATACCTCAGTTTTTATAAAACTTTTTTTTTTTTTTTTTTTTTTCTGAGATGGAGTCCTGTCTGTCTCCCAGGCTGGAGTACAGTGGCATGATCTTGGCTCACTGCAACCTCCGCCTCCTGGGTTCAAGCAATTCTGCATCAGCCTCCCAAGTAGCTGGCATTGCAGGCGCTGCCACAGCTGGCTAATTTTGTACTTTCAGCAGAGATGGGTTTTCTCCATGTTGGTCAGGCTGGTCCGGAACTCCCATCCTCAGGTCATCCACCTCATGCTTATAAACCAAAAGTTAGGGAGGCCAAGGTGGGAGGATCATTTCAGCCTAGGGATTCAAGACCAATCCGGGCAACATGGCAAACCCCCATCTCTACAAAATATTTTTTGCGGGGTTGAGGGGTTAGAGTCTCACTCTGTTGCCCAGGCTGGATCACAGTGGTGTCATCTCGGCTCACTGGAAGTGAGACTGCAGTCTCACTCTGCCTCCCAGGCTCCAGCTATTCTCTTGCCTCAATCTCCTGAGTAGCTGGGATTACAGCCACCTGCCACATTGCTCAGCTAATTTTTGTGTTTTTAGTAGAGGTGGAGTTTCACCATGTTGACCAGGTTGGTCTCGAACTCCTGACCTCAAGTTATCCACCCGTCTTGGCCTCCTAAAATGCTGGGATTATAGCCATGAGCCACCGGTGCCCGGCCTCTACAAAAACTTCCTTAAAATATTAGTCATGATGGCAGGCATCTGTAGTCCCAGCTGTTTGGGTGGCTCACATGGGAGAATCCCTTGAGCCTGGAAAATTGAGGTTGCAGTGAGCCGTGCTCACATCACTGCTGTACTCTAGCCTGGGCAATGCAATGAGATCCTGTCCAAAAAAAACCCCACCAAAAAAATCTTAACCAAATAGTTAAGAAAATCCAAGCAATTGAAATCAGTAGGCCAATCCCAACCCCCACAAAAAGGGGGAGAAAGAGAGTTTAGAAGCCTCTACATGCCAACATCCCATTTAGACGGTTTAATCCGGCAGTTGTGGTTTTGTTAGAAAAACAGTGTTAAAGATTTCCAATAATTCCCACAGTGGCCATAGATTATCCTGGGTGTAATTTTACCATCAGTTTAAAAATGGCCACATGAGAATGACCGTGAAATCTGAATGGTCTTCTGTCAGAAAGAGGTTAAACCCTTCCCTATCTCACAGTTAGGACTATGAAGGTCACATATTAGTAAAACTCCATGTTTGTGGAGCAAATCAGTGAATGAGTCCTAGACTTTCACCCTATCCCTAATTCTTTCACTTTAATGAATGAAAATCTAATTTGTTGAGTTAATCTGTAAGAAAGCCAACAATTCAATCAGGATTAACTGGGGTTGGGAAAACTTAAGGAACCTAATCAAATATTTTCTTTTTCCTTTTTTTTTTTTTTTTTTTTTTTTTGCGATGGAGTTTCACTGTATCACCCAGGCTGGAGCACAGTGGCTCCATCTTGGCTCACTGCAACCTCCACCTCCCGGGTTCAAGTGATTCTCCTGCCTCAGCCTCCAGAGTAGCTGGGATTACAGGCATGTACCACTACACCTGGCTAAGTTTTTGTATTTTTAATAGAGATGGGGTTTCTCCATGTTGGCCAGGCCTTGAACTCCCAACCTCAGGTGATCCACCCACCTTTGCCTCCCAAAGTGCTGGGATTACAGGCATAAGCCACTGATGCCAGGCCTTCAATTTTTTTTTTTTTTTTTTTTTTTTTTTTTGAGACCAGTTTTGCTCTTGTCTCCAGGCTAAAGTGCAATGGCATGATTGGCTCAATACAACCCCCTCCTCCTGATTCTTCCTCCTCAGCCTCTCCAATAGCTGGGATTAAAGGTGCTGCCCACCACACACAGCTAAATTGTGTCTTTTTAGTGGAGATGAGGTATCGTCATTTTGGCCAGGGTTTTCCCCCCGCTGTTCATGGAGGCCTTGAACTCTTGACCTCAGATGATCCACCCAGCTCAGCCTCCCAACAAGCTGGGATTGTGGGCGTGAGACACCATTCCCAACCCCATTCTATTCCTTAATAATATGTTTAGAGCAGGCTAGGTGCAGTGGCTCATGCCTGTTTCTCCAGATGAAAGGATTTGGGCTTTGAATTTTCCTCTAAATGCAGTTTTGTCTTTATTCCAAAAATGTTGATTTGTGCCTTGGTTTCTGTCATTTCAAAATTCAGAAGTTTTTTCTTTTTTCTTGAGACAGAATCTCGCTCTGTTGCCCAGGCTGGAGTGCAACGGAATGATCTCGGCTCACTGAAACCTCTGACTCTCTGGTTTAAGTGATTGTCCTACCTCATCCTCCCAAGTAGCTTGGACTACAGGCGCCTGCCACCATGCCACGCTAACTTTTTTTTTTTTTTTTTTTTTAGTATTTTTAGTAGAGATGAGGTTTCATTGTGTTGGCCAGGCTGATCTTGAACTCCTGACCTCGTGATCCACCTGCCTCAGCCTCCCAAAGTGTCGGGATTACAGGTGTGAGTCACTGCGCCTATCCAAAGTGGGTCATTTTTAACATGTGTAAGAGATGTGTACTGGAAACATCTCTGTCTTGCAAATGATCCATAATACTGTCACATAGCTTTAAAAATTTCTCACTGAAATTTTAAATAATGAGGCCAGGCGTGGAGGCTCAGGCCTATAATCCCAGAATTTTGGGAGGCCAATGTGAGTGAATTGCTTGAGTCTAGGTGTTCAAGACCGGCGTGGAAAACATAGCGAAACCCGCTGTCTTTACAGGAGGTCAAAAAATCAAAGATTAGCTGGGAGTGTTGATGCAGGACTGTGGTCCTAGCTACTTGGGAGACTGAGGTGGAAGAATCCTTAGAGCCTGGGAGGTCACGACTGCACTGAGCTGAGATGGCAGCCCTGTACTCCAGCCACTCCAGCCTGGGTGACAGAGCAAGACCCTATCAGAAAAAAAAGAAAAAAGAAAGAAAAGAAAAGAAAGGAAGACAGAGGGAGGAACAGGAAAAGAAGAAAGTGAGAGAGAAAGGGAAAGACAAATAGAGAAGTAAGCTTAAATACTACAAAGAAAACAAGTAGAAAAACCCATTCTAGGAGTGACCAGTGAATGTTCCCAACCATCTTATTTGTAGGAACTGTGAATGTCGGCATGCAGGGCTTGGGACATAACATTCCCATTGTTTTAGAACCCTGAGTAATTAGAAATTTCCCCCAACGGTGGGAGGGGTTAGGCTTCAGGCTCCGCCATACGCACTACTCGGTGGATGGAACACTGGCTGGAAAGGAAGGGCTAGTGGTGCTCCTGCCTCCTCGCTGCTTGAGAAAAGCTGGTGCTAATGCCAGCAGAGACAGAACGCTAGCTTTGTGGCCACTGAGCACAGAGTCGAATTGAAGAAAACGAAGAAAAACTCTTTCACCATGGCCAGAGCACTGACTTTGGCCCTAGGAGAGGATGAGATTGCATGGGCTTGGTCTGAGAGTGATGCTCTTTCTCTGGATTTGTCCTCTGGAAGTTTTCCTTGCAGGTTGGTGAAGATGAGCATCTGGACTCCACCCAGACTCCTGGAGCTGGTGGGACGGAAGCTGCTGAGGGACCAGGCCTTGGCCGTCTGCACCCTGGAGGAGCTGCCCACGGAACTTTTCCCCCCGCTGTTCATGGAGGCCTTCAGCAGGAGACACTGTGAGGCCCTGAAGGCGATGGTGCAGGCCTGGCCCTTCCCCCGCCTCCCTCTGGGGTCCCTGATGAAGACGCCTTGCCTGGAGACCTTCCAAGCTGTGCTCCATGGACTTGATGCACTGCTGACCCAGGGGGTTCGTCTCAGGTGAGGTGGCCCAGATGGGCAGGTAGGGAGGGCTCAGGTGTCCAGAGAAGGAAGAGCTAGGTTGTGAGGAGTGGGGAGGCCCAATGGGGAGCCCACAGGCTTCTGATGGGCTGATGAGAAAGCTCAGTGAGGCCTTGGCCATTGCCCAGCTCCTCAGGGAGAGGACTGCTCATCACGCAGGGTCCGTGGAGGTCACAGGAACCTCTCTCTTAGTGGCAATGAAGGGCACCACTAAAAGTGGGAACTGAGCAGGGCACGGATGCTCACACCTGTAATCTCAGCATTTGGGAGGCTGAGGAGGGTGGATCACCTGTGGTCAGGAGTTTGAAACCAGCCTGGCCAACATGGTGAAATTCTGACTCTACTGAAAATACAAATATTAGCTGGGCATTGTGGTGAGTACCTGTCATCCCAGGTGCTCGGGAGGTTGAGGCAGGAGAATCACTTGAACCCAGGAGGTAGAAGTTGCCGTGAGCTGAAATCTCACCACTGCACTCTAGCCTGGGCGACGGAGGGAGACCTATTCTCAGAATAAAGAGAAAGTGGAATTGAACAGGCTCCAAGGGGACAGCAGGGTGGAGAAAAGTCAGGGAAAGAAAAAAGCAAGGAGGGGCGCAGCTGGGGTGCAGGATGTGAAGCTGACGTTCAGCAGTGACCGCTTACATTCTCAGCCTCTCTATCTTCCCACAGAAGAAGGAACCTTCAAGTCCTGGATTTACGGGATGTCAGTGAGAACGTCTGGATGGTGTGGTCTGAGGCCATGGCCCGCGGGTACTTACCAGATGCCACGAGGAAGAGAAAACCAGCTCAGGACTGTTCAGTGATGAGAGGACAGCAGCGCTTGACTGTGTTCGTAGACCTTTGCCTCCAGAACAGGACTCTGGATGAATGCCTCACCTGCCTCTTTCTGTGGGTCAAGCAGAGGGAAGGTTTACTACACCTGTGCTGTAAGAAGCTGAAAGTCTTGGGAACGCCCCTCCACAAAGTCCAAAACATCCTGAATATGGTGAACCCAGAGTGTATCCAGGAGGTGGAAGTGAATTGCAGGTGGCGACTGCCCGACCTGGCAGAGTTTACCCCATACCTGGGCCAGATGAGGAATCTTCACAAGCTCACTCTCTCCCACGTCGACGTCCCTTTCTACTTTTCCCCAGAACAGAAGGAGGAGTTTGTTACCCAGGTCACCTCTCAGTTCCTCAAGCTGCACCACCTCCAAAAGCTGTATATGAACTGTGTTTCTTTCCTCGAAGGCCATCTGGCCCAGCTGCTCAGGTGAGGAAGGATGGTGAGCTTTCTCTGCAGACCGCAGCAGAGCCTTTCCAGGTCACAGTAAACGCTAGTGGGCATCTACTGTGACCGCCTATGAGGAGGTGACGGTGAAGGGGACACTGGAATGTCCATGCATTCCCCTGTGGGCGGCTCTGTCCTGAAATGGGTATCACACAACCATTCCAATAAAGGCAGAGGGATCAGTGGGGGTAGATGCTATGGAGAGGCTGCCATGCTAGGAAGCTGGCTACTGAAGGGTTCAGCTCTAGGGAGGCTCTGTTTGTGAATTCCTCCTGAGGACGCGTGTCTAAGTTAAGATGATGAAAAATAGGTCAGGCATGGTGGCTCATGCCTGTAATCCTAGCACTTTGAGAGCCTGAGGAAAGAGGATAAGTTGAGCCCAGAAGTTTTAGAGCAGTCTGGGTAACACAGCAAGACTGCTGACTAAAAATAGGAATTAATAAAAATAAAAACAAACAAGATAAATTTTTTTTTTTGAAATGAAATTTCACTTGATTGCCCAGGGGGAGTGCAGTGGCGTGATCTTGGCTTACTGCAACCCGTACCTCCCGGGTTCAAGTGATTCTCCTGCCTCAGTCTCCTGAGCACCTGGGATTACAGGTGTGGGCCACCACACCTGGATAATTTTTGTATTTTTAGTAGAGACTAGGCTTCACCATATTGGCCAGGCTGGTCTCAAACTCCTGAGCTCACGTGATCCCCCTGCTTCAGCCTCCCAAAGTGCTGGGATTACAGGCATGAGCAAACATGCCCAGCTCAAACAAGATAATTTTTATTTGTTTGTTTATTTATTTACTTATTTATGTTTGAGACAGAGTTTCGATCTGTCACCCAGGCTGGATGCAGTGGTGCAATCTCGGCTCACTGCAACCTCCGCCTCCCGGGTTCAAAGGATTCTCCTGTCAGTCTCCTGAGTAGTTGGGATTACAGGCACTCGCCACCACACCCGGCTAAGTGTTGTATTTTACGTAAAGACCAAGTTTCACCATGTTGGTCAGGTTGGTCTCGAACTCCTGGCCTTGGCCTTCGAAAGTGCTGGGATTACAGGCGTGAGCCACCATGCCAGGCCAAACGAGATTAGTTTTAAAAAGATGTTGGGAAGTGGGGAAGTGAAGTGGGCACTGAAGAGGGGAATGCTCATCAAACCTGCACGTTTCAGAATAATACAAGCTCTGTGCTCAACAGCTTGGGGAACACAAATGATCTCATCTCTTTTTTTTCCCCCCCCCCTTTTTTTTTTAAGGTGGGGTTTCACCATGATGGCCAGGCTGGTCTTGAACTCCTGACCTCAGGTGATCCACCCACCTCAGTCTCCCAAAGTGCTAGGATTACCTCATCTCTAATTCCCGGTCACAATAGATTGTTTTGAGCTCCAGGTGAATTAATTACCTAGGAAACAGAAGGTCAGAGAGTAGGCACAAAGACTGGTGAAAGTGATAAATGGTTTGCGGATTAGACAGGCGTGTCAGGGACCCCTGCAGCCTGGGCACCCCAGCTGATGTTGCAGAATCCCGCCTGGGTTTGTCCGTAAGCCTGTGTCCCCTCTGGGCTCCCGTGGCCCAGAGATGTGTTTTTATCCCTGACGGATGAGTAAAGGGAGCTTCAGGGATTCTGTGAACTTGATCCATTCCTATAAATGATGGTGAAAAGACTCAGGAGGAAATGAAATTTTTCTTTGTTTTTCTTTTCTTTTTTTTTTTAGACACAGTCTCACTCTGTTACAAAGGCTGGAGTGTAGCAGCATAATCTCTGCTTACTGCAACCTCCACTTCCTGGGTTCTTGTGATTCTCCTGCCTCAACCTCCCAAGTAGCTGAAATTACAGGCGCCTGCCACCACGCCTGGCTGATTTTTGCATTTTTAATAGAGATGTGGTTTCATCATTTGGTCAGGCTGTTCTCGAACTCCTGACCTCAAGTGATCCACCCATCTCAGCCTCCCAAAGTGCTCGGATTACAGGTGTGAGTTACTGCATCAGGCGTAAAATGGACTGGACCTCAGTGGCAAAGTTCTTCATCATGCAGCATCCTAAATGTTGACTATCAATCAGAATGACCTTGGGCTTGGGCAAAATGGTCTTCGTCCATCACCTTGAAGTCATCCCCACCACCCTTCACTCACCCCTATGATTCCCCAGAACTAACTTCTTGCTCTCTCCCCAGCTGTCTGAAGACCCCGTTAAAGACCCTCGCAATAACGAACTGTGTGCTTTCGGAATCGGACTTGAGGCATCTGTCCCAGTCCCCCAGCATCAGTCAACTAATGACCCTGGACCTGAGTGGCATCAGCCTGGCCAATCTGAGTCTTGTGCCTCTCCAGCTTCTGCTAGAAAAAGTGGCAGCCACCCTGGAGTACCTGGACTTAGATGACTGTGGGATCGAAGACTCCCAAGTCAATGCCATCCTGCCTGCCTTAAGCCGCTGCTTTGAGCTCACCACCTTCAGCTTTTGTGGAAATCCCATCTCCATGGCCACCCTGGAGAACCTGCTGTCCCACACAATCAGACTGAACAACTTACGCCTGGAGCTGTATCCCGCCCCACGGGAGAGTTATGATGCTTCTGGTGCTCTCTGCCGGTGGAGGTTTGCCAAACTGGGGGCTGAGCTGATGGGGAGAGTGAAGGACTTGAGGCAGACCAAGGGGGTCTTGTTCTCTACCGCCTGCTGCCCTCACTGTGGCCACAGGGCATTTTATGACCTGGAGGTAAATCAATGCAGCTGTTGAATATCTGCCTGTTTGCGTGGATGTATCAAATGCTTTCTTCTGGACACTTGGAAACTAAAACGTAGGTCTTAGGCACATCCTCCAGGGAGCACAGAACCCATCGTTCCAGACACGGCTCTGAAAGTGGAAAAGGAAAAGTGATGAACCAGGGGCTGGACTTGGGGGAAACACTGACATGGATTGGATGAGACTTCGGGGATCTGTATCCTATAGAGTCAAAAACGGGAATCTGAGTGTCTAGAGTGTAATTCAGGCTTGCAAATGCCTGAGGGAGTTACCCTTGCATGGATGGTTGCCAAGAAACAGAAATAAAGGGAAACTGAGTGGAAGCTGTCTGGTGCCCTTATTATCAAGTAACCTGTTTTCCAGTTGAAGCCTCAGGGAATCTTCAGTTATTGATGAAAAAAAAACCCAAAAGGCACTGAGTCTTGCAATCAGTAAGATTCAGCTCCAGCAAATCAAGGCATTTAAATGAAATTTGGTTACTGTAATCAGTTTCCTCCCATTCTTGTTTGTTTGTTTTGAGACAGTTTCACTTTTGCTGCCCCGGCTCACTGCAACCTCTACCTCCTGGGTTTAGGGTATTCTCCTGCCTCAGCCTCCCAAGTAGCTGGGATTACAGGCATGCACCACCACACCCAGCTAGTTTTTGTATTTGTAGTAGAGACAGGGTTTCACTATGTTGGTCAGGCTGGTCTTAAACTCCTGACCTCAGGTAATCCACCCACCTGGGCCTCCCAAAGTGCTGGGATTATAGGCATGAGCTACCATGCCTGCTTCTTTTATTTTTTACTTTTTATTTTTTTATTTTATTTTTATTTTTTTGAAACGGAGTTTCGCTCTTGTTACCCAGGCTGGAGTGCAATGGCGCGGTCTCGGCTTATGGCAACCTCTGCCTTCTAAGTTCAAGCGGTTCTCCTGCCTCAGTCTCCTGAGTAGCTGGGATTACAGGCAGGCACCACTATACCCGGCTAATTTTTTTTTTTTTTTTTTTTTTTTTTTAGTAGAGATGGGGTTTCGCTATGTTGGCCAGGCTGGTCTCAAACTCCTGCTCTCAGGTGATCCACCTGCTTTGGCCTCCCAGAGTGCTGAGGTTACAGGCGTGGACCTGTAAAATGGGTGAGAGGCCATTGCTCCCGGCTGTTTTTAAATGGACATAATGGTGAGATAGCCATGTGGTTGGGGGGTCCCCGGAGAATCTCCCACCAGCCTGGAGAATCTCCCACCAGCCTGCACACTGTGGGAACGCGCAGCGGGGTGGAGCTTCGGGAGTAGCGCTCTCCGCAGCGGGGAGGAGTCTGGCATTGAGGAGAGTTCCTGTTCCGTCTTTTTCCTTTTCGTGCAGTATAATCCTGCTTTACTCACCCTTCCAACCGTCTGCAAGCCTGAATTTTTGTGGCCATGGGACGAACAAGGACCCAGTCTTTAGCCGAACTAAGGAAGTCCTGCAACAATGGAACCTAATTTAGGGAGTCCCTTTAGTCTCCTAACTGGGTTCACTGATGGAACTGAGATTGTGGGCTGTGTGGAACCATAGGAAACTCCCATTCCCATTGTTTTCAACCTTTAGGTTGCAAAGGCATTTCTTTTTTGGTGGGGGTTGGGGGGACAGGAGTCTCGCTCTGTCACCCAGGCTGCAGTGCAATGGCAGGCTCTTGGCTCACAGCAAGCTCCGCCTGCCGAATTCAAGCGATTCTCAGGCCTCAGCGCCACCCCCCCCAACCCCTCTCCCCCAGTAGCTGGGTCTACAGGTGCCCACCATCACACCCGGCTAATTTTTTTGCATTTTTAGTAGAGACCAGGTTTCACCATGTTGGTCAGGCTTGTCTTGAACTCCTGACCTCAGGTGATCTACCCGTCTTGGCCTCCCAAAGTGGTAGGTTTATAGGCATGAGCCACTGCACCAGGCCTTTTTAAATTTTGAGACAGTTTCACTCTGTTTCCCAGGCTGGAATGCAAGTGGCATGATCTCAGCTCACTGCACCTCTGTCCCCTGGGGTTCAAGCGATTCTCCTGCCTCAGCCTCCCGAGTGGCTGGGATTATTTTTGAGACCGGGTTTCACCATGTTGATTGACCAGGCTGGTCTCCAATTCCTGACCTTATGATCCACCCACCTCCGCCTCTGAAAGTGCTGAGATTACAGGCATGAGCCACCGCTCCCGGCTGAGAAGACTTTTTTTTTTTTTTTTTCTCAAAAAAGTGGAGATCTGAGCTTCGGAGATCGCCGTCAGTAATATTTCACAGTGCTGTTACAGTTTAGTGGAGCAATGGCTAATAATTCATGAATTAGGAGTAATTTTGCCTGCTTTTTATTTTATTTTATTTATTTATTTATTTATTTGAGACGGAGTCCCACTCTTGTTACCCAGGCTGGAGTGCAATGGTGCGATCTCGGCTCACCGCAACCTCCGCTTCCTGGGTTCAGGCAACTCTCCTGCCTCAACCTCCTGAGTAGCTGGGATTACAGGCGCGCACCACCATGCCCAGCTAATTTTCTGTATTTTTAGTAGAGACAGGTTTCACCATGTTGACCAGGATGGTCTCGATCTCTTGACCTCATGATCCACTCACCTCGCCCTCCCAAAGTGCTGGGATTACACGCATGAGCCACTGCTTCTGGCTTATTTATTTTAAGATGGGGTTTCACCATGATGGCCAGGCTGGTCTTGAACTCCTGATCTCAGGTGATCCAACCACTTAGGCCTCCCAAAGTGCTAGGATTACAGGCGAGAGCCACCGCGCCCGGCTTTTATTTTATTTATTAAAAAAGATGGGGTTTCACCAAGATGGCCAGGCTGGTCTTGAACTTCTGACCTCAGGTGATCCACCCACCTCGGCCTCCCAAAGCTCTAGGATTGATAGGCTTGAGCCACCGTGCCCAGCCTTGCCTGCTCTTTACAGGTTGGGACATACGCTTCTTGGTATCAGAAGGGAGGAACTGTGCCTCTGTGGCCATTTACTGTAGAATGGATTTGGGGTAAACTGAGTGCTCTGTTTTCACACATGCTGAAGAAATGACTTTGGCCCTGGGAGAAGTGGGGGTTGCGCGGATTGGCCTGAGAAGCTTGCTTTTTCTTTCTTTCTTTCTTTCTTTTTTTTTTTTTTGAGACGGAGTTTCCCTTTTGTTACCCAAGCTGGAGTGCAATGGTGCGATCTCAGCTCACCGAAACCTCCGCCTCCTGGGTTCAGGCAATTCTCCTGCCTCAGCCTCCTGAGTAGCTAGGATTACAGGCACGTGCCACCATGCCCAGCTAATTTTCTGTATTTTTAGTAGAGATGGGGTTTCACCATGTTGACCAGGATGGTCTCGATCTCTTGACCTCGTGATCCACCCGCCTCGGCCTCCCAAAGTGCTGGGATTACAGGCGTGAGCCACTGCGCCCGGCCCAGAAGCTTGCTTTTTCAAAGCTGGACTGCCCTCTAGAGTTTTCCGTGCAGATTTATCAGAATGAGCCTGCAGGCCCCACGCAGACTCGTGGAGCTGGCAGTGCAGAGCCTGCTGAGGGACCCCTGCTTGGACACCTCCACTCTGGATAAGCTGCCAGGGAAAGTCTTCCCCCTGATGTTCACGGAGGTCTTCAGCAGCAGGCACTATGAGATTCTACAGGCCATGGTGCGGACCTGGCCCTTCCCCTGCCTCCCTCTGGGGTCCCTGATGAAGACACCTCCTCTGGAGACCTTGCGAGCCGTGCTGGAGGGACTTGATCCAGTGGTGTACGTGAAGCTTCGCCCCAGGTGAGGTGACTAGGTGGCCTGGTGGGAAGGGCCCAGACATCCAGAGAAGGGACAGCTGGCTCGGGAGGAGTGGTGGGGTTGGGGAGCCAGGATGGCTCAGATGGTGCCGGTGATGAGAGGCCTTGGCCACTGCCCAGCTCCTTGGGAGCTCCCACCTTGCAGGGTCCACTGAGCAAACAGGAATCTGCCTCCTCCCAGTGGAAGGTTAAGGAACTACAAGTGGATATCAGGAGTAATCAAAGGGAAAAGGGTGGAGAAGTGACAGAAGGGGACAGGAACAGCTGATTGACATCTTGAATGTGGAGTGAAAGCTCAGGTCTTCCCCGGGAGCAAAGATGGAGCTCCCGTTTCTAAAGACCCATCCCCATCAGTGCTGGGGCCTTGCCTACATGCTAAGCCTTTCCCCTATTTTACCCACAGGAGGTGGAAACTTCAAGTACTGGATTTGGGGAATGTGAATGAGAATTTCTGGACCACGTGGTCTGGATCCAGGGCCCTGTCGTGCTCCCCAGAGGCCACGAGTAAGAGGCAGACAGTGGAGGACCATCCAAGGACGGGAGGGCGAAGGCTGTTGTGGATGTTCATACATGAGCCCTCGAAGGTGTTCATAGACGTCGGCCTCAAGGAAGCTACCCTGGATGAGTGGCTGAGCTATGTCTGCGACTGGATTCACCGCAGAAGACGTTTAGTACAGCTGTGTTGTCATAAGGTGCAGAATTACCCAATGCCCGCTTCACATTTCAGAAGATTAGTGGAAATGGTATACCCAGACAGTATCCAGGAGTCGGAAGTCCAGAGAAAGCCCTCGCTGAATAGACCACCAGGAAGGTTTGCCCCTTACCTGAGCCAGTTAAGCGAACTTCACAGAGTCTTGGTAGCCTTCGGTTATGATCATGAGTTATCCGTGTGTGCCCAACAGCAGTTCATTCCTGACTTGGAAACTCCGTCCCTCAGCCTGGACCGCCCTGAGAGTTTTTTTTATGAGAATTGCCAATTATATCAATGAACACCAGGACCACCTGCACAGGTGAGAAAGGATGGTGAGCTTTCTCCGCATACTATACCACTGCCTTTTTCTTTTTTACAGTAAACACCAGTGGGCATCTACTGTGTGCCAGTCACTAGTGGTGTCACAGGGAATGGGGCACTAGAATGTCAATACATTATGCTGTTCAGTGCTCTATATCCTGAAGGGAGTAACACAAGACCACTCAAATAAGGGCAGAGGGATGGCCTGGGGTAGATGCTACAGAGAGATGTGTAGGCAGCTGGTTAGTCGAGCTCAGATCTAGTAGGGTGCAATTGTGAATTCCTTGTTAGGAAGTTTGTTTAAAGTTAATATGATGGGCCAGGCGTGGTGGCTCATGCATGTAATCCAAGCACTTTGGGAGGCTGAGGAGGGCAGATCATGAGGTCAAGAGATCAAGACCATCCTGGCCAACATGGGGAAACCCCATCTCCGCTGAAATACAAAGATTAGCTGGGCGTGGTGGCGTGCGCCTGTAGTCCCAGCTGCTTGGGAGGCTGAGGCAGAACAATTTCTTGAACCTGGGAGGCAGAGATTGCAGTGAACCGAGATTGCGCCACTGCACTCCAGCCTGGCGCTTGGTGACAGAGCGAGACTCTGTCTCAAAAAAGAAACAAATACAAACCATAAAGTTAACATGATGAAAACTTACTCATCATACAGAGGAGAGTATACAAGAAAGAAGTAGCATCAAACCTGTGCATTTCACAGTAGAAGCTCTGTCCTCAGAGCTTAGTAAATGCCGATAATCCTGTCCCTAATTCACTGTCTGTAAAAGATTGTTTTAAACTCCGGGAAAGGTAATTGACTTGGGACATGCATGCTTCTGGAACAGGGTGAGGAGTAGGCATGGGAATGGTGCAAAATGATAGGTGGTTTGCAGATGCAGGCATGTCGGAACGTCTGCAGGCAGGAAGCCACAGCTGATGTCCCCAGACCTTGCTCAGTTGAGTTCTTTGTGCACGTCTCCCACTAGATGAGGTTGTCTGCTGAAAGATGAAGTAAAGAGGCTTTAGAGATATTGTGGGCTTGAACCAATCACACCAGCGAGGATGAAAGGATTGAGCCTAAAATGGGACTGCCTCTGAATGATCTGAGTCTTTTTCTTTTGAGACAAAAGTTTCGCTCTTGTTGCCCAGGCTGGAGTGCAATGGCGCAATCTTGGCTCACTGCAACCTCTGCCTCCTTGATTCAAGCTATTCTCCCGTCTCAGCCTCCCGAGTAGCAGGGATTACAGGTGCTCACCACCACACCCGGCTAATTTTGTGTTTTTAGTAGAGATGGGGTTTCTCCATGTTGGTCAGGCTGGTCTCAAACTCCCGCCCTCAGGTGATCTGCCTGCCTCAGCCTCCCAAAGTGCTAGGATTACAGGTGCAAGCCACTGTGCCCGGCAATGATCTGAGTCTTCATCACGCAGCACCTTGAATGCTGACCATCATGTGATGATGGGAACAAACTTGTATTTGGGTGACTAGCAACGTGGACCAGCAATCTCGAGCCCCTGGGAGCCCTGCTAGCTGCTGCTAGCTAGTCTTGAGAGCCTCCTCTTACAGGACTGTGGGATTCAGGACTCGCAACTCAGGGTCATCCTGTCTGCCCTGAGCCGCGGCTCCCGGCTCACCACTTCCTAGTTTTACGGAAATGAGGCCTGTGAAGGCTCTGAAAGGCCTGCTGGGTCACACAGGCGGGTGAGCGAGGCAGGCCCGGAGACGCACCCTGCCCCTCTGAAGAGTCTTGACAGCAGGGGTCATGTCAGTTGGGAGATCCTCACCCTGATTTGGGCTGAGCTGATGCGTGTCCTCAGAGAAGTAAGGCGGCCCCAGAGGGTCTTCTGTGGGCTTGACCCCTGCCCTTCCTGTGGTGCATGGCCGTCTGAGAAACTGGAGTTCCATCCTTGCTCCTAGGGAAGGCCTGGTTAATGGGGTTGGATACTCGCCCTTACGGACACTTGGGCCCTTAAATCAAGGACGTGGGTGCTTTTTTTTTTTTTTTGACTCAGGGTCTCGCTCTATCACTCAGGCCGAAGTGCAGTGGCAGAATCTCAGCTCACTGCAACCTTCGCCTCCTGGGTTTAAGTGATCCTCCTGCCTCAGCCTCCCAAGTTTCAGCTCTCTGCATATGGCTAGCCAGTTTTCCTAACACCATTTATTAAATAGGAAATCCTTTCTCCATCGCTTGTTTTTGTCAGGGCTTTCAAAGATGTGATGGAGAGAGATGTAAACCGTCATTTTCAGCAAGCTGACAAGAACGGAAAACTAAACACTGCATGTTCTCACCCATAAGTGTGAACATGTTCTCGCGCATTTTGAGCAAGGAGAACACATGGACACAGGGAGGGGAACATCACTCACAGGTGCCTGTTGTGGGGTTGGGGGATAGGGGTGGGGAAGGGATAGCAGGGGGTGGGGGGATAATGGAGGAATAGCATTAGGAGAAATACCTAATGTTGATGAGGGGTTGATGGATGCAGCAAACCACCATGGCATGTGTATACCTATGTAACAAACCTGCATGTTCTGCATATGTAGCCCAGAACTTAAAGTATTTTAAAAAAAAGATAGTTGTCATGATGCAGCATTCCTTAATATAAAAGTCTTATTACAATATTGTATGTGTTTTTATTTACTTAATAGCATTATATATTTTTGGTTAAAATATGTTTGATGAATTATGTATCCGTGATATTAATTCTCCATTTTTAGATATTAAGAGACTATGCTGAAAGGCTGGGCGTGGTGGCTCACACCTGTAATCCAAGCACTTTGGTGGCAAAGGCGGGCGGATCACCAGAGGTCGGGAGTTCAAGACCAGCCTGACCAACATGGTGACACCCCATATTTATAACAGAAAAAAACTTTACACTGAGAAAAAACAAAAGAGGAACCTGTCCAGGGTACTGACCTACATGTATGCAGCCCATGTGGGCCAGGAAGTTCTCTGATGCTTCACTCAGGTGAACCTGGGCTGACTGTGGACCTGGTTGATCTCACACTGCTAGTCTCAAGTGTTCCTCCTGTCCTGGCCTCCCAAACTGCTGAAAGTATAGGCATGGACCACCGTGCCTAGTCTTAACCATTTTTAAAATTATTATGGATACATGAAATTTGCTTATTTACAGGGTACATTTGATATTCTTTTTTTTTTTTTCTTGGAGATGGAGTCCCACTCTATCCCCCAGACTGGAGTGCAATGGCATAATCTCAACTCACTGCAACCTCTGCCTCTTGGGTTCAAGCAATTCTCCTGCCTCAGATTCCTGAATAGCTTGTCCTACAGGTGCGTGCTAACACGTCTGGCTAATTTTTGTACTTTCAGCAGAGGTGGGGTTTCACCATGTTGGCCAGGCCTGTCTTGAACTGACCTTGTGAACCACCCACCTCAGCCTCCCAAAGCCCTGGGATTACAGGCGTGAGCCACCACACTGGCTTATTATTCCTGCTTTTAAAAGCTGGTCAATTCTTTTGTGTTTATTTCAGAGTTTATATCAGAACAACTCACAGTAATATATACCTCTACTAGAACTTGTCATATAGTCGAAGACAAAGTAGTTAACAATTTTACAAATAGTAGATTGCCTTTGGAGGGATTGATAATTACAAAATATGTAAACACTTCTGGCAGAAGCACATCAAATATGGACACGAGTGAGCAATGTTTGCCCTCAAAGATTTCTTTTTTTCCTTTTTTAAAAAATTTAATTAATTTTTTTTAGAGGTGGGGTTTCACCCTGTTGGCCAGGCTGGTCTTGAATTCTAACCTCATGATCCGCCCACCTCAGCCTCCCAAAGTGCTTGGATTACAGGAGTAAGCCACCACACCCGGCCTTTTTTTTCTTTTTCTTTCTTTTTTTTTTTAAGAGGTAGAGTCTCACTCTATCACCCAGGCTGGAGTACAATGATGCAATCTTGGTTGACTGCCAACCTCTGTGCCCTGGGCTCAAGCAATCCTCCCCACTCAGCGCCCAGAGTAGCTGGGAGTCTAGGTGCATGCCACCTGGTCCAGCTAATTATTTGTAGTTCAGATAGAGGTGGGACTTCGTCATATTGCACAGACTGGTCTCCAGCTCCTGAGCTCAAGAGATCTACTCACTTTAGCCTCCCAAAATGCTGGGATTACAGGCATGAGCCACCGTGCCTGGCCAAAGGTTGTTGTTAAAGTTAAAGCTTCTACTCATAACATTGAACCTAAATGTCAAGGAAATGCATTAGCAGACTTTTATGTGAACTCAGCTACCACCAGAGTTTTAAGAAATTGGATTAAGTTGTTTCACGTCAAATTATTTATGACAATTTGTGCCATAAACAATACTGTGCACCTGAATTGGAATAACCAAAATAGTATCTGAAAGGATTCACATTTAATCCCGAATGAGGACTCACTGATGGCCTCAATGGCCACCTTATCCTTCCCGAGTTCCTGAAGTTGCCACTATTAAAGGCTCTGTACTCCACAGTCCATCATGTTGTAGAAAAAATTGTTGAATTTGTGAAAACTGGTGTTGGGATGATTGGTTTTTGCTTGTTTGTTTTTAATTGAGATGGAGTCTTGCTCTGTCGCCCAGGCTGGAGTGCAGTGGCTCAATCTCAGCTCACTGTAACCTCTGCCTCCTGGGTTCAAGCAATTTTCCTGACTCAGCCTTCTGAGTAGCTGGGATTACTGGTGTACAGAACCACGCCCAGCTAATTTTTTTGTTTTTAGTAGAGACAGTTTCACCATGTTGGTCAGGCTGGTCTCAAACTCCCAACCTCAGGTGATCTGCACCTCAGCCTTCCAAAGTGCTGGGATTACAGGCGTGTGCCGCCACACCTTGCCTAATCTTTTCTTTTCTCAATAGATGGTATCATAGTATTAGCTTTTATGCACCTAGGACTTGCTCTCAATATGACTCAGTACTGCAAGACCTTGACGCACTAGTTCAAAGAATATTTCCAGTAGGGGAAGGAGGCTTTCAATGATGGTTAGACCTCCATGCCCCAGTGTTGCGAGATTGCATCTTTTAGAAATGACACCAAGGGAAATCTGCCCATGTGCATCATTCAATGGGACCATACCAGGTGACTTAAAATTAAGGACATCCAAGGAAAAACCTTCCCTAGAAGTAGACCCCATCACACAGTAAACAGCTTTTCCCAGACAATGGAACAAGACTCCATTCCATCTTCTTCCCTGGACTGAGACTTGGGTTTATTTTGCATTAACACGAAATGCTCAAACTTATATTTTATTTTGTCAGGTACTTTCAGCACTCAAAGCCAACACTTTCTAAGGTCTCCTGTTCAAAATTTAGCCACTATCACTTACCAAAGCAATTGCTGGCTACAGAGTCATTTAGATGAATGGGAAGGATCACAACTAATGGTAGGACCTGCCCTCATACACAGTTGGGTAGCAATTGAGGACGCTAACTTCATGATAAGGTTTGTTATCCTTCCTTTGGCAAGTTGGTCAATTTATTTTTTATTTTTTATTTTTTATTTTTTTGAGATAGTCTCGCTCTGTCTCCCAGGCTGGAGTATGGTGCCGCGATCTTGGCTCACTGCAGCCTTCTGTATTCAAGCAATTCTCCTGCCTCAGCTTCCCAAGCAGCTGGGACTACAGGCACCCGCCACTGTGCCCAGCTAATATTTTGTATTTTTAGTAGATTCAGGATTTCACTGTGTTAGCCAGGATGGTCTCCATCTCCCAATCTCATGATCCATCCTCTTCGGCCTCCCAAAGTGCTGGGATTACAGGCTTGAACCACCACCACCGGACCTAATATTTTCAGTCAAATGACTTGGCACTGAGAAGAAGCTATAGATGTAAATGCGTGGCCTATGACTTTTGTTGATTTCATTACTGATAATTTATCTGTATGCATAGGAAGCATTAGCGTAACTGGGTCTTATCTAGGTAGTGTCCCAGCCTCCCTTATAATCAGACTCTTTGGTCTGACACACATTATGAAGACTGGAATGCTCTATGTAGTAATTAGAATGCCAGTAGACATAGAATCAGAACATGACGATGTTACTCTGTGCCATATAATCAGAGAACTTACTGAAATGAGATATAGGTTCATTGGAAATTCTAGAGGCAAATAGAATGCCTCTATAGGTCTACTATATGCAATAAATAATAGTTTTATTTATTGGATGCATCAATACTCAGGGCATGTTTGGAAAGGAACCTATTTATTCTTCAATGGAGATGGCCTGCCAGGATTACTTTATACAATTCATAGAAATATTTTTTCTTCCCACCCCAATTCAAACCATTATCATGCAACCTGGTGTCAGTGGAAGTCAAAGCTGTTGAGGCAGAAATAAATAAAGCTTCATTGAATGCTAAATGTGAGGATTGACCTGGAAGACACACACTGACAAAGGGGGTATGTTCCAACGTCTGTCAGAAGTTGGAATGCTTTTGTGAGAAAGGCTAAAAGAAGGGAATGGGACTCCTCATATCAGCTTTCTAAAAATTTTCTTTTGTCTTATTGACCTGGCAAAGGTCCAATAGAGTTTTGTTTCTGTGTTTTTCATTGGAAGGTGCAATAAGGAGGTTACAGTTATTGGCTTTAGATGACAACATAACAGGCTAGAACATTTACTTGCAAGACAGCCAGCAAAACTTCATGATCAGAATCAGATCAGTGTCCTCACTGTCAGTAGATGAAGCCTTCATCAGTACTTGAAGAGTTTGAGGCACTTGTGAACTCATGATCAGATTCTTTTAAATTTTTTATGTTATAATTTTTTTTTTTAAAGAAGGGGTTTCACCATGTCCGTCAGGCTGGTCTTGAACTCCCGACATTAGGTGATCCACCCACCTTGGCCTCCAAAGTGCTTGGATTATACACGTGAGCCACCACGCCTGGCTAATCAGATTCTTTACTTAGGGACAGGATATAAGCCAATCATAAGACCTTCCACAGGCAGTTAATTTGGAAGCCTGCCTAATGTGACCTGTAGGTTTCCACTGGCAAGATGCAGGTACAGATATGACAAAGAATAACCATGACCTTCATATCACCCCCACCTGGTGAGTAATGGGATCCTTTTGACCTTTTCTCTACGTAAAACCAGGTCACTCATCTTGTGTAGCAACAAAATATATAGTCTACCTAATGAAGAAAGAGACTCTGTGGAAAAAAAAAATTATTATGACAAGCAAAGCAGCTGGGCATGGTGGCACATGCCTATAGTCCCAGCTACTTGAAAGGCTGAGGTGGGAGGATCGCTTGAGCCTAGGAATTCTGGGCTGTAGTACGCTATGCCCATCGATGTCCACACTAAGTTTGGCATCAATATGGTGACCTCTTAAGAGTGGGGGACCCCCAGGTTGCCTAAGGAGGGGTGAACTGGCCCAGGTCAAAAACGGAGCAGACCAAAACTCCCGTGCTGGTCAGTAGTGCACGTCTTTGAAGAGCCACTGCACTCCAGCCTGGGCAACAAAGCGAGAACCTGTCTCTTAAAAAAAAAAAAAAAAAAAAAGGGCTGGGCACAGTGGCTCAAGCCTGTAATCCCAGCACTTTGGGAGGCCGAGGTGAGTAGATCATGAGGTCAAGAGATCGAGACCATCCTGGTCAACATGGTGAAACCCCATCTCTACTAAAAATACAAAAAATTAGCTGGGCATGGTGGCTTGTTCCTGTAACCCCAGCTATTCAGAAGGCTGAGGCAGGAGAATTGCCTGAACCCAGGAGGCAGAGGTTGCGGTGAGCCGAGATCGTGCCATTGCACTCCAGCCTGGGTAACAAGAGTGAAACTCCGTCTCAAAAAAAAAAAAAAAAGAAAGAAAGAAAAGAAAAGAAAAACAAAGAAAAGAAATGAGCAAAGCAATGGAAATAAATGTGATATTATTCAGGGAGGTAAAGAAAGACAAAGGTTTTGAAAGAAAAATAAGGAGGATTACATAAATTGTTTTGAAAGACTCATCCTTGCTCATAAGAATAAAAACCACCAGGCGCAGTGGCTCACACTTGTAATCCCAGCACTTTGAGAGGCCAAGGCGGACAGATCACCAGGTCAATAGATCAAGACCATCCTGGCCAACATATTGAAACCCCATCTCTACTAAAAATTAAAAAAAAAAAAAAATCTGGTCTGGTGTGGTGGCTCACGCCTGTAATCCAAGTACTTTGGAGGCCAAGGTGGGCAGATCACCTGAGGTCAGGGGTTCAAGACTAGCCTGACCAACATGGTGAAACCCCGTCTTAAAAACAAACAAAAAAATTAAGCTGGGCATGGTGGCGTGCGTCTGTAGTCCCAGCTAATCGAGAGGCTGAGGCAGGAGAATCGCTTGAACCCAGGAGGTGGAAGTTGCAGTGAGCCAAGATTATCCCACTGCACTCCAGCCTGGTGCCTGATGACAGAGCAAGACTGTCTCGAAAAAGAAAAAAAAAAAAAAAAGAACATAAACCAAGGAGGCATCAGTGCAAGGTTGGATAGATTCCTCCTCCACCCGCTCAATGACCCCAACATGTTTACCAAGTCTTGACTCACTCGCAGAATCCTATTAAAACATCTACCTCAACCCTGCCCAGTCCCCACTCTCACTTCCCTTTGTAATTTTGACATGACTCTATTACAGGACCATCCGGTTCCTAAGCCTGGTGCACAGTAGCACACCAGTATTCTGAGACAGCAGGGTTTGCAGCAGAGAGTTTAATGTTCACAGGATGACTGAATGAGAAGCTGGGATGAGACCCTCAAATTCATCTCCCCAAGGAGTACTGAGGGTTTTCAGGAGATCATGGATAGCAAGGAGCTGGAAATTTGGAGTACTTTGGTGGCAGGGGGAGGTATGAAGTCAACAGGATGTAGAAACTGCATTCTTGGTGAGTTGGTGCCTTACAGGGCCCTTCAAATCAGCTGGCATCAATAGTTTTACTGACATGCAGAACCTGAAAGAATATCTCCAATGAAAAAGTCAATGTTTTACAATGTTTAAATTGTCTGCAGTGCAGTTAAGGTGAACCGTAATCTAAGGTCTACATGATTTTGGGATGGTAGGCTGCCAGCAACCATGAGGAAGCAGGCCAGAGAGCAAACTAACCTCATGATGAATTCGGAATGGGCTGCAAGCTTGGTTTATTTTTGTTTCTCCCCCTCCCTTCTCCACTGATTAAATTGATAAGGGTTATAGGTATTGTTTCTTTTCTTTTCTTTTTTTTTTTTTCTGAGATGGAGTTTCACTCTTGTTACCCAGGCTGGAGTGCAGTGGCGGGATCTCGGTTCACTGCAACCTCTGCCTCCTGGGTTCAAGCAATTCTCCTGCCTCAGCCTCCTGAGTAGCTGGAATTACAGGCGTGTGCCACCATGCCCAGTTAATTTTTGTATTTTTAGTAGAGACGGGGTTTCACCATGTTGACCAGGATGGTCTCGATCTCTTGACCTCGTGATCCACCTGCCTCGGCCTCCCAAAGTGCTGGGATTACAGGCTTGAGCCACCGCGCCCGGCCTAGGTATTGTTTCAGTTTCTTCCAGAGAAGCCTTAACCTAAGCCCTGAGACCAATCACACCCTCAGTGGCACCTCTCTTCCACTTGAATGAGTGAATAATCTGGTACATTAGGTGATGTAAAACCCACAAGACCATCTGATACATGACAGTTTTATTCTGATTTTGTAGGGATGATGATGCCTCAGTTTTTATAAATCTTTTTTTTCTTTTTCTGAGATGGAGTCCTGTCTGTCTCCCAGGCTGGAGTACAGTGGCATGATCTCGGCTCAATGCAACCTCTGCCTCCTGGGTTCAAGCAATTCTGCCTCAGCCTCCCATGTAGCTGGCATTACAGGCACTGCCGCAGCTGGCTAATTTTGTGTTTTCAGCAGAGACGGGTTTTCTCCATGTTGGTCAGGCTGGTCTGGAACTCCCATCCTCAGGTCATCCACCTACCTTAGCCTCCCAAAAAGTGCTAGGATTACAGGTGTGAGCCACTGTGCCTGGCCTATAAAGCTATTTTAACTATGAAATATTTTTATAATTTTCATGTGTTCTCCTGACAACACTACTTTCAGGTTTTATTTTTCTGTCTAATGTCCAGAACAGATTGAACCCTTCCCTGCCTCACACTCAGAACTATACAGGTCACACATTAGTAAAATTTCATCAGTGTTTGTGGAGTTCATTAATGAATGAATTCTTTTTTTTTTTTTTTTTTTGACAGCATCTCCCTCTATCACCCAGGCTGGAGTGCAATGGCACAATCTCAGCTCACTGCAACCTCTGCCTCCTGGGTTCAAGAGATTTTCCCATCTCAGCCTCCAGAGTAGCTGGAATACAGACATTTTTGTATTTTTAGAGACAGGGTTTCACCATGTTGGCTAGGCTGGTCTTGGGCTCCTGACCTCAGGTGAGCCACCCTGGCTGGCCTTGAATGAATGAATTCACTTCCACCCGATCCCTAACGCTTTCAATTTCTTGATTCAGGAAATGAATATGAATATCTGATACTAATAGATTTCTGATTCAATCAATTAATCTTCAGAGAGCCAAAATCCCAATCAGGATTAATTGGGTGGAGATTCAGAAATCCAATCAGATATCAGTTTTTGATTGGAAGCTAGCAGTGGATACTTTGAAGGGAGGGGATGGGAGTGGTGATTACAAAGGTCAATAAAAGTTCAAAAGACCCACGGGAGAGACCATAAGTCTTCGAACCTGGAGTTACTGCTTGTTTCTTGAGGTCTGAGCACCCTGCAAACTGAGTCCAGATCTGGTAAGTCACTAATCTCTGTAAGGACCCTACTGTACGGCCCCTTCCACCTGATCTACAGTCAGCCCCTCTGGCATGGGGAGAATTCAGCCTAAGATGGCACAGAGTTATATCTTGTCATTTTTTGTTTTTGTTTTTGTTTTTGTTTTTACTTTTTTCATACGAACAGTATGAAAAACAGCTTTGATTTCTTCCTCTAAATGGAGTTTTAAAGCCTGGTCAAAGGGTGAAACCCCACCTTTACTAAAAATATAAAAATTAGCCAGGCATGGTGGTAGTCACCTGTAATTCCAGCTACTAGGGAGGCTGAAGCAGAATTATTTGAACCCAGAAGACAGAGGTGGCAGTGAGCCGACACGGTGCCAATGTACTCCAGCCTGGGCCACAGACTGAGCATCCGTCTCAAAAAAAAAAAAAAAAAAATTGCAGTTTTGTCTTTATTTCAAAAATTTTGATTTGTGCTATGGTTTATGTCATTTCAAAATTCTTACAGGGTAGGCTCAGGCCTCACACCCATAATCACAGCACTTGGGAGGCCGAGGCAAGCAGATCACCTGAGGTTGGGTGTTCTAGACCAGCCTGGTCAACAGGGCAAAACCCCGTCTCTACTAAATAATAATAATAATAATATATAATTAGCCAGGCCTGGTGGCACATGCCTGTAATCCCAGCTACTCGGGAAAGTGAGGAAGAGGAGTCACTTGAACGTGGGAGGCAGAGGTTGTGTGAGCCGAGATCTTGCCATTGCACTCCAGCCTGGGCAACAAGAGCGAAACTCCATGTCAAAAAAAAAAAAAAAAGCTGGGCATGGTGGCTCATGCCTGTAATTGCAGCACTTTGGGAGGCTGAGGCCAGCGTGACCAACTTGGCAAAATCTTCTATTTACTAGAAATGCAAAAATTACCTGGGCAGTGGTGGGTGCCTGTTATCCCTACTCAAGAAGTTGAGGCAAGAGAATCCCTTGAACCTGGGAGGCGAAGGTCGCAGTGAGCCGAGATCCTGTCATTGCACTCTAGCCTGGGGGACCAAAAAAAAAAAAAAAAAAAAAAATTCTTGGTGGGAGCAGAAACTCATGCTTATAAACCAAAAGTTAGGGAGGCCAAGGTGGGAGGATCATTTCAGCCTAAGGATTCAAGACCAATCTGGGCAACATGGCAAACCCCCATCTCTACAAAATATTTTTTTGGGGGTTGAGGGGTTAGAGTCTCACTCTGTTGCCCAGGCTGGATCACAGTGGTGTCATCTCGGCTCACTGGAAGTGAGACTGCAGTTTCACTCTGCCTCCCAGGCTCCAGCTATTCTCTTGCCTCAATCTCCCGAGTAGCTGGGATTACAGCCACCTGCCACATTGCTCAGCTAATTTTTGTGTTTTTAGTAGAGGTGGAGTTTCACCATGTTGACCAGGCTGGTCTCAAACTCCTGACCTCAAGTTATCCACCCGTCTTGGCCTCCTAAAATGCTGGGATTATAGCCATGAGCCACCGGTGCCCGGCCTCTACAAAAAACTTCTTTAAAATATTAGTCATGCTGGCATGCATCTGTACTCCCAGCTGTTTGGGTGGCTCACATGGGAGAATCCCTTGAGCCTGGAAAATTGAGGTTGCAGTGAGCCGTGCTCACAGCACTGCTGTACTCTAGCCTGGGCAATACAATGAGATCCTGTCCAAAAAAAACCCCACCAAAAAAATCTTAACCAAACAGTTAAGAAAATCCAAGCAATTGAAATCAGTAGGCCAATCCCAACCCCCACAAAAAGGGGGAGAAAGAGAGTTTAGAAGCCTCTACATGCCAACATCCCATTTAGACGGTTTAATCCGGCAGTTGTGTTTTGTTAGAAAAACAGTGTTAAAGGTTTCCAATAATTCCCACAGTGGCCATAAATTATCCTGGATGTAATTTTACCATCAGTTTAAAAATGGCCACATGAGAATGACCATGAAATCTGAATGGTCTTCTGTCAGAAAGAGGTTAAACCCTTCCCTATCTCACAGTTCGGACTATGAAGGTCACACATTAGTAAAACTCCCTGTTTATGGAGCAAATCAGTGAATGAGTCCTAGACTTTCACCCTATCCCTAATTCTTTCACTTTAATGAATGAAAATCTAATTTGTTGAGTTAATCTGTAAGAAAGCCAACAATTCAATCAGGATTAACTGGGGTTGGGAAAACTTAAGGAATCTAATCAAATATTTTCTTTTTTCTTTTTTTTCTTTTTTTTTTTTTTTTTGAGATGGAGTTTCACTGTATCACCCAGGCTGGAGCACAGTGGCTCGATCTTGGCTCACTGCAACCTCCACCTCCCGGGTTCAAGCGATTCTCCTGCCTCAGCCTCTAGAGTAGCTGGGATTACAGGCATGTACCACTACACCTGGCTAAGTTTTTGTATTTTTAATAGAGATAGGGTTTCTCCATTTTGGCCAGGCCTCGAACTCCCAACCTCAGGTGATCCACCCACCTTTGCCTCCCAAAGTGCTGGGATTACAGGCATAAGCCACTCATGCCAGACCTTCATTTTTTTTTTTTTTTTTTTGAGACCAGTTTTGCTCTTGTCTCCAGGCTAAAGTGCAATGGCATGATTGGCTCAATGCAACCTCCTCCTCCCAAGTTCAAGTGATACTTCATCCTCAGCCTCTCCAATAGCTGGGATTAAAGGTGCTAGCCACCACACACAGCTAAATTGTGTCTTTTTAGTGGAGATGAGGTTTCGTCATTTTGGCCAGGGTTTTCCCCCCGCTGTTCATGGAGGCCTTGAACTCTTGACCTCAGATGATCCACCCAGCTCAGCCTCCCAACAAGCTGGGATTGTGGGCGTGAGATGCCATTCCCAACCCCATTCTATTCCTTAATAATATGTTTAGAGCAGGCTAGGTGCAGTGGCTCATGCCTGTTTTTCCAGATGAAAGGATATGGGCTTTGAATTTTTCTCTAAATGCAGTTTTGTCTTTATTCCAAAAATGTTGATTTGTGCCTTGGTTTCTGTCATTTCAAAATTCAGAAGTTTTTTCTTTTTTCTTGAGACAGAATCTCGCTCTGTTGCCCAGGCTGGAGTGCAACGGCATGATCTCGGCTCACTGAAACCTCTGACTCCCTGGTTTAAGTGATTCTCCTCCCTCATCCTCCCAAGTAGCTTGGACTGCAGGCGCCTGCGACCATGCCCAGCTAATTTTTTTTTTTTTTTTGGTATTTTTAGTAGAGATGAGGTTTCATTGTGTTGGCCAGGCTGATCTTGAACTCCTGACCTCATGATCCACCTGCCTCAGCCTCCCAAAGTGTTGGGATTACAGGTGTGAGTCACTGCACCTATCCAAAGTGGGTCATTTTTAATATGTGTAAGAGATTTGTACTGGAAACATCTCTGTCTTGCAAATGATCCATAATACTGTCACATAGCTTTAAAAATTTCTCACTGAAATTTTAAATAATGAGGCCAGGCGTGGAGGCTCAGGCCTATAATCCCAGAATTTTGGGAGGCCAATGTGAGTGAATTGCTTGAGTCTAGGAGTTCAAGACCAGCATGGACAACATAGCGAAACCCGCTGTCTTTACAAGAGGTCAAAAAATCAAAGATTAGCTGGGAGTGTTGATGCAGGACTGTGGTCCTAGCTACTCGGGAAACTGAGGTGGAAGAATCCTTAGAGCCTGGGAGGTCACGACTGCACTGAGCTGAGATGGCAGCACTGTACTCCAGCCACTCCAGCCTGGGTGACAGAGCAAGACCCTATCAGAAAAAAAAGAGAAAAGAAAGAAAAGAAAAGAAAGGAAGACAGAGGGAGGAAAACAGGAAAAGAAGAAAGTGAGAGAGAAAAGGAAAGACAAATAGAGAAGTAAGCTTAACTACTACAAAGAAAACAAGTAGAAAAACCCATTGTAGGAGTGACCAGTGAATGTTCCCAACCATCTTATTTGTAGGGACTGTGAATGTCGGCATGTAGGGCTTGGGACATAACATTCCCATTGTTTTAGAACCCTGAGTAATTAGAAATTTCCCCCAACGGTGGGAGGGGTTAGGCTTCAGGCTCCCCCATACTCACTACTCGGTGGATGGAACACTGGCTGGAAAGGAAGGGCTAGTGGTGCTCCTGCCTCCTCACTGCTTGAGAAAAGCTGGCGCTAATGCCAGCAGAGACAGAACGCTAGCTTTGTGGCCACTGAGCACAGAGTAGAATTGACGAAAACGAAGACAAACTCTTTCACCATGGCCAGAGCACTGACTTTAGCCCTAGGAGAGGATGAGATTGCATGGGCTTGGTCTGAGAGTGATGCTCTTTCTCTGGATTTGTCCTCTGGAAGTTTTCCTTGCAGGTTGGTGAAGATGAGCATCTGGACTCCACCCAGACTCCTGGAGCTGGTGGGACGGAAGCTGCTGAGGGACCAGGCCTTGGCCGTCTGCACCCTGGAGGAGCTGCCCACGGAACTTTTCCCCCCGCTGTTCATGGAGGCCTTCAGCAGGAGACACTGTGAGGCTCTGAAGGCGATGGTGCAGGCCTGGCCCTTCCCCCGCCTCCCTCTGGGGTCCCTGATGAAGACGCCTTGCCTGGAGACCTTCCAAGCTGTGCTCCATGGACTTGATGCACTGCTGACCCAGGGGGTTCGTCTCAGGTGAGGTGGCCCAGATGGGCAGGTAGGGAGGGCTCAGGTGTCCAGAGAAAGAAGAGCTAGGTTGTGAGGAGTGGGGAGGCCCAATGGGGAGCCCACAGGCTTCTGATGGGCTGATGAGAAAGCTCAGTGAGGCCTTGGCCATTGCCCAGCTCCTCAGGGAAAGGACTGCTCATCACGCAGGGTCCGTGGAGGTCACAGGAACCTCTCTCTTAGTGGCAATGGAGGGCACCACTAAAAGTGGGAACTGAGCAGGGCACGGACGCTCACACCTGTAATCTCAGCATTTGGGAGGCTGAGGAGGGTGGATCAAATGTGGTCAGGAGTTTGAAACCAGCCTGGCCAACATGGTGAAATTCTGACTCTACTAAAAATACAAATATTAGCTGGGCATAGTGGTGAGTACCTGTCATCCCAGGTACTCGGGAGGTTGAGGCAGGAGAATCACTTGAACCCAGGAGGTGGAAGTTGCCGTGAGCTGAAATCTCACCACTGCACTCCAGCCTGGGCGACGGAGGGAGACCTATTCTCAGAATAAAGAGAAAGTGGAATTGAACAGGCTCCAAGGGGACAGAAGGGTGGAGAAAAGTCAGAGAAAGAAAAAAGCAAGGAGGGGCACAGCTGGGGTGCAGGATGTGAAGGTGACGTTCAGCAGTGACCGCTTACATTCTCAGCCTCTCTATCTTCCCACAGAAGAAGGAAACTTCAAGTCCTGGATTTACGGGATGTCAGTGAGAACTTCTGGATGGTGTGGTCTGAGGCCATGGCCCGTGGGTACTTACCAGATGCCACGAGGAAGAGAAAACCAGCTCAGGACTGTTCAGTGATGAGAGGACAGCAGCGCTTGACTGTGTTCGTAGACCTTTGCCTCCAGAACAGGACTCTGGATGAATGCCTCACCTGCCTCTTTCTGTGGGTCAAGCAGAGGGAAGGTTTACTACACCTGTGCTGTAAGAAGCTGAAAGTCTTGGGAACGCCCCTCCACAAAGTCCAAAGCATCCTGAATATGGTGAACCCAGAGTGTATCCAGGAGGTGGAAGTGAATTGCAGGTGGCGACTGCCCGACCTGGCAGAGTTTACCCCATACCTGGGCCACATGAGGAATCTTCACAAGCTCGCTCTCTCCCACGTCGACGTCCCTTGCTACTTTTCCCCAGAGCAGAAGGAGGAGTTTGTTACCCAGTTCACCTCTCAGTTCCTCAAGCTGCACCACCTCCAAAAGCTGTATATGAACTGTGTTTCTTTCCTCGAAGGCCATCTGGCCCAGCTGCTCAGGTGAGGAAGGATGGTGAGCTTTCTCTGCAGACCGCAGCAGAGCCTTTCCAGGTCACAGTAAATGCTAGTGGGCATCTACTGCGACCGCCTATGAGGAGGTGACGGTGAAGGGGACACTAGAATGTCAATGCATTCTCCTGTGGGCAGCTCTGTCCTGAAATGGGTATCACACAACCATTCCAATAAAGGCAGAGGGATCAGTGGGGGTAGATGCTATGGAGAGGCTGCCATGCTAGGAAGCTGGCTACTGAAGGGTTCAGCTCTAGGGAGGGTGAGTTAGTGAATTCCTCCTGAGGACGCGCGTCTAAGTTAAGATGATGAGAAATAGGTCAGTCATGGTGGCTCATGCCTGTAATCCTAGCACTTTGAGAGCCTGAGGAAAGAGGGTAAGTTGAGCCCAGAAGTTTTAGAGAAGTCTGGGTAACACAGCAAGATTGCTGACTAAAAATAGGAATTAATAAAAATAAAAACAAACAAGATAATTTTTTTTATTTTGAAATGAAATTTCACTTGATTGCCCACAGGGAGTGCAGTGGCGTGATCTCGGCTTACTGCAACCCGTACCTCCCGGGTTCAAGTGATTCTCTTGCCTCAGTCTCCGGAGCACCTGGGATTGCAGGTGTGGGCCACCACACCTGGCTAATTTTTGTGTTTTTGTAGAGACTCTTCTTCACCATATTGGCCAGGCTGGTCTCAAACTCCTGAGCTCACGTGATCCCCCTGCTTCAGCCTCCCAAAGTGCTGAGATTACAGGCGTGAGCAAACACGCCCAGCTCAAACAAGATAATTTTTATTTGTTTGTTTGTTTGTTTGTTTATTTATTTCTGTTTGAGACAGCGTTTCGATCTGTCACCCAGGCTGGATGCAGTGGTGCAATCTCGGCTCACTGCAACCTCCGCCTCCCGGGTTCAAGCGATTCCCCTGTCAGTCTCCTGAGTAGTTGGGATTACAGGCACTTGCCACCACACCCGGCTAAGCGTTGTATTTTAAGTAAAGACCAAGTTTCACTATGTTGGTCAGGTTGGTCTCGAACTCCTGGCCTTGGCCTTCGAAAGTGCTAGGATTACAGGCGTGAGCCACCATGCCAGGCCAAACGAGATTAGTTTTAAAAAGATGTTGGGAAGTGGGGGAGTGAAGTGGGCACTGAAGAGGGGAATGCTCATCAAACCTGCACGTTTCAGAATAATACAAGCTCTGTGCTCAACAGCTTGGGGAACACAAATGATCTCATCTCTTTTTTTTTTTTTTTTTCTTTTTTTTAAGGTGGGGTTTCACCATGATGGCCAAGCTAGTCTTGAACTCCTGACCTCAGGTGATCCACCCACCTCAGTCTCCCAAATTGCTAGGATTACCTCATCTCTAATTCCCGGTCACAAGAGATTGTTTTGAGCTCCAGGTAAATTAATTACCTAGGAAACAGAAGGTCAGAGAGTAGGCACAAAGACTGGTAAAAGTGATAAATGGTTTGCGGATTAGACAGGCCTGTCAGGGACCCCTGCAGCCTGGGCACCCCAGCTGATGTTGCAGAATCCCGCCTGGGTTTGTCCGTAAGCCTGTGTCCCCTCTGGGCTCCCGTGGCCCAGAGATGTGTTTTTATCCCTGAAGGATGAGTAAAGGGAGCTTCAGGGATTCTGTGAACTTGATCCATTCCTATAAATGATGGTGAAAAGACTCAGGAGGAAATGAAATTTTTCTTTGTTTTTCTTTTCTTTTTTTTTTTAGACACAGTCTCACTCTGTTACAAAGGCTGGAGTGTAGCAGCATAATCTCTGCTTACTGCAACCTCCACTTCCTGGGTTCTTGTGATTCTCCTGCCTCAACCTCCCAAGTAGCTGAAATTACAGGCGCCTGCCACCACGCCTGGCTGATTTTTGCATTTTTAGTAGCGATGTGGTTTCACCATTTGGCCAGGCTGCTCTCCAACTCCTGACCTTAAGTGATCCACACATCTCAGCCTCCGTAAGTGCTCGGATTACAGGTGTGAGTTACTGCATCAGGCCTAAGATGGACTTGACCTCAGTGGCAAAGTTCTTCATCACGCAGCATCCTAAATGTTGACTATCAGACAATCGGAATGACCTTGGACTTGGGCAAAATGGTCTTCGTCCATCATCTTGAAGTCATCCCCCACCACCCTTCACTCACCCCTATGATTCCCCAGAACTAACTTCTTGCTCTCTCCCCAGCTGTCTGAAGACCCCGTTAAAGACCCTCGCAATAACGAACTGTGTGCTTTCAGAATCGGACTTGAGGCATCTGTCCCAGTCCCCCAGCATCAGTCAACTAACGACCCTGGACCTGAGTGGCATCAGCCTGGCCAATCTGAGTCTTGTGCCTCTCCAACTCCTGCTAGAAAAAGTGGCAGCCACCCTGGAATACCTGGATTTAGATGACTGTGGGATCGAAGACTCCCAAGTCAATGCCATCCTGCCTGCCTTAAGCCGCTGCTTTGAGCTCACCACCTTCAGCTTTCGTGGAAATCCCATCTCCATGGCCACCCTGGAGAACCTGCTGTCCCACACAATCAGACTGAACAACTTACGCCTGGAGCTGTATCCCGCCCCACGGGAGAGTTATGATGCTTCTGGTGCTCTCTGCCGGTGGAGGTTTGCCCAACTGGGGGCTGAGCTGATGGGGAGAGTGAAGGTCTTGAGGCAGACCAAGAGGGTCTTGTTCTCTACCGCCTGCTGCCCTCACTGTGGCCACAGGGCATATTATGACCTGGAGGTAAATCAATGCAGCGGTTGAATATCTGCCTGTTTGCGTGGATGTATCAAATGCTTTCTTCTGGACACTTGGAAACTAAAACGTAGGTCTTAGGCACATCCTCCAGGGAGCACAGAACCCATCGTTCCAGACACGGCTCTGAAAGTGGAAAAGGAAAAGTAATGAACCAGGGGCTGGACTTGGGGAAACACTGACATGGATTGGATGAGACTTCGGGGATCTGTATCCTATAGAGTCAAAAACGGGAATCTGAGTGTCTAGAGTGGAATTCAGGCTTGCAAATGCCTGAGGGAGTTACCCTTGCATGGATGGTTGCAAAGAAACAGAAATAAAGGGAAACCGAGTGGAAACAGTCTGGTGCCTTCTATTATCAAGTAACCTGTTTTCCAGTTGAAGACTCAGGGAATCTTCAGTTATTGATGAAAAAAAAACCCAAAAGGCACTGAGTCTTGCAATCAGTAAGATTCAGCTCCAGCAAATCAAGGCATTTAAATGAAATTTGGTTACTGTAATCAATTTCCTCCCATTCTTGTTTGTTGGTTTTGAGACAGTTTCACTTTTGTTGCCCCGGCTCACTGCAACCTCCACCTCCTGGGTTTAGGGTATTCTCCTGCCTCAGCCTCCCAAGTAGCTGGGATTACAGGCATGCATCACCACGCCCAGCTAATTTTTGGATTTGTAGTAGAGACAGGGTTTCACTATGTTGGTCAGGCTGGTCTTAAACTCCTGACCTCAGGTAATCCACCCACCTGGGCCTCCCAAAGTGCTGGGATTATAGGCATGAGCTACCATGCCTGGTTCTTTTATTTTTTATTTTTTAATTTTTTATTTTATTTTTATTTTTTTGAGATGGAGTTTCGCTCTTGTTACCCAGGCTGGAGTGCAATGGCGCGGTCTCGGCTTATGGCAACCTCTGCCTCCTGAGTTCAAGCGGTTCTCCTGCCTCAGTCTCCTGAGTAGCTGGGATTACAGGCAGGCACCACTACACTGCTAATTTTTGTATTTTTTTTTTTTTTTTTTTTTTTTTTTTTTTAAGTAGAGATGGGGTTTCGCTATGTTGGCCAGGCTGGTCTCAAACTCCTGATCTCAGGTGATCCACCTGCCTTGGCCTCCCAGAGTGCTGAGGTTACAGGAGTGCACCTGTAAAATGGGTGAGAGGCCATTGCTCCCGGCTGTTTTTAAATGGACATAATGGTGAGCTAGCCATGTGGTTGGGGGGTCCCCGGAGAATCTCCCACCAGCCTGCACACTGTGGGAACGCGCAGTGGGGTGGAGCTTCGGGAGTAGCGCTCTCCGCAGCGGGGAGGAGTCTGGCATTGAGGAGAGTTCCTGTTCCGTCTTTTTCCTTTTCATGCAGTATAATCCTGCTTTACTCACCCTTCAAACCGTCTGCAAGCCTGAATTTTTGCGGCCATGGGACGAACAAGGACCCAGTCTTTAGCCGAACTAAGGAAGTCCTGCAACAATGGAACCTAATTTAGGGAGTCCCTTTAGTCTCCTAACTGGGTTCACTGATGGAACTGAGATTGTGGGCTGTGTGGGACCATAGGAAACTCCCATTTCCATTGTTTTCAACTTTTAGGTTGCAAAGGCATTTCTTTTTTGGTGGGGGTTGGGGAGACAGGAGTCTCGCTCTGTCACCCAGGCTGGAGTGCAGTGGCAGGCTCTTGGCTCACAGCAAGCTCCGCCTGCCGAATTCAAGCGATTCTCAGGCCTCAGCGCCCCCCCCAACCCCTCTCCCCCAGTAGCTGGGTCTACAGGTGCCCACCATCACATCCGGCTAATTTTTTTTGCATTTTTAGAAGAGACCAGGTTTCACCATGTTGGTCAGGCTTGTCTTGAACTCCAGACCTCAGGTGATCTACCCGTCTTGGCCTCCCAAAGTGGTAGGTTTATAGGCATGAGCCACTGCACCAGGCCTTTTTAAATTTTGAGACAGTTTCACTCTGTTCCCCAGGCTGCAGTGCAAGTGGCATGATCTCAGCTCACTGCTCCTCTGTCCCCTGGGGTTCAAGCGATTCTCCTGCCTCAGCCTCCCGAGTGGCTGGGATTATTTTTGAGACCGGGTTTCACCATGTTGATTGACCAGGCTGGTCTCCAATTCCTGACCTTATGATCCACCCACCTCTGCCTCTGAAAGTGCTGAGATTACAGGCATGAGCCACCGCTCCTGGCTGAGAAGACTTTTTTTTTTTTTTTTTCCTCAAAAAAGTGGAGATCTGAGCTTCGGAGATCGCCGTCAGTAATATTTCACAGTGCTGTTAGAGTTTAGTGGAGCAATGGCTAATAATTCATGAATTAGGAGTGATCTTGCCTGCTTTTTATTTTATTTATTTATTTATTTGAGACGGAGTTTCGCTCTTGTTACCCAGGCTGGAGTGCAATGGTGCGATCTCGGCTCACCGCAACCTCCGCTTCCTGGGTTCAGGCAACTCTCCTGCTTCAACCTCCTGAGTAGCTGGGATTACAGGCGTGTGCCACCATGCCCAGCTAATTTTCTCTATTTTTAGTAGAGACGGGGTTTCACCATGTTGACCAGGATGGTCTCGATCTCTTGACCTCGTGATCCACCTGCCTCAGCCTCCCAAAGTGCTGGGATTACAGGCTTGAGCCACCCCGCCCGGCCTAGGTATTGTTTCAGTTTCTTCCAGAGAAGCCTTAACCTAAGCCCTGAGACCAATCACACCCTCAGTGGCACCTCTCTTCCACCTGAATGAGTGAATAAACTGGTACATTAGGTGATGTAAAACCCACAAGACCATCTGATACATGACAGTTTTATTCTGATTTTGTAGGGATGATACCTCAGTTTTTGTAAAACTTTTTTTTTTTTTTTTTCTGAGATGGAGTCCTGTCTGTCTCCCAGGCTGGAGTACAGTGGCATGATCTTGGCTCACTGCAACCTCCGCCTCCTGGGTTCAAGCAATTCTGCATCAGCCTCCCAAGTAGCTGGCATTGCAGGCACTGCCACAGCTGGCTAATTTTGTACTTTCAGCAGAGATGGGTTTTCTCCATGTTGGTCAGGCTGGTCCGGAACTCCCATCCTCAGGTCATCCACCTACTTTAGCCTCCCAAAGTGCTAGGATTACAGGTGTGAGCCACTGTGCCTGGCCTATAACGCTATTTTAACGATAAAATATTTTTATAATTTTCATGTGTTCTCCTGACAACACTACTTTCAGGGTTTATTTTTCTGTCTGTTGTCCAGAACAGATTGAAGCCGTCCCTGCCTCACACTCAGAACTATACAGGTCACATATTAGTAAAATTTCATGAGTGTTTGTGGAGTTCATTAATGAATGAATTCTTTTTTTTTTTTTTTTTTTTGACAGCCTCTCCCTCTATCACCCAGGCTGGAGTGCAATGGCACAATCTCAGCTCACTGCAACCTCTGCCTCCTGGATTCAAGAGATTTTCCCATCTCAGCCTCCAGAGTAGCTGGAATACAGACATTTTTGTATTTTTAGAGACGGGGTTTCACCATGTTGGCTAGGCTGGTCTTGGGCTCCTGACCTCAGGGGAGCCACCCTGGCTGGCCTTGAATGAATGAATTCACTTCCACCCGATCCCTAACGCTTTCAATTTCTTGATTCAGGAAATGAATATGAATATCTGATATTAATAGAGTTCTGATTCAATCAATTAATCTTCAGAGAGCCAAAATCCCAATCAGGATTAATTGGGTGGAGATTCAGAAACCCAATCAGATATCAGTTTTTGATTGGAAGCTAGCAGTGGATACTTGGAGGGGAGGGGATGGGAGTGGTGATTACAAAGGTCAATAAAAGCTTCAAAAGACCCACAGGAGAGACCATAAGTCTTCGAACCTGGAGTTACTGCTTGTGTCTTGAGGTCTGAGCACGCTGCAAACTGAGTCCAGATCTGGTAAGTCACTAATCTCTGTAAGGACCCTCCTGTACGGCCCGTTCCACTTGATCTATATAGTCAGCCCGTCTAGAATGGGGAGAATTCAGCCTAAGATGGCACAGAGTTATATCTTGTCATTTTTTGTTTTTGTTTTTGTTTTTACTTTTTTCATACGAACAGTATGAAAAACAGCTTTGATTTCTTCCTCTAAATGGAGTTTTAAAGCCTGGTCAAAAGGGGGAAACCCCATCTTTACTAAAAATATAAAAATTAGCCAGGCATGGTGGTAGTCACCTGTAATTCCAGCTACTAGGGAGGCTGAAGCAGAATTATTTGAACCCAGAAGACAGAGGTGGCAGTGAGCTGACACGGTGCCACTGTACTCCAGCCTGGGCCACAGACTGAGCATCCGTCTCAAAAAAAAAAAAAAACAATGCAGTTTTGTCTTTATTTCAAAAATTTTGATTTGTGCTATGGTTTATGTCATTTCAAAATTCTTACAGGGTAGGCTCAGGCCTCACACCCGTAATCCTAGCACTTTGGGAGGCCGGGGCAAGCAGATCACCTGAGGTTGGGTGTTCTAGACCAGCCTGGTCAACAGGGCAAAACCCCGTCTCTACTAAAAAATAATAATAATAATATATAATTTGCTGGGCCTGGTGGCACATGCCTGTAATCCCAGCTACTCGGGAAGCTGAGGAAGAGGAGTCACTTGAACCTGGGAGGCAGAGGTTGTGTGAGCCGAGATCTTGCCATTGCACTCCAGCCTGGGCAACAAGAGCAAAACTCCATGTCAAAAAGAAAAAAAAGCTGGGCATGGTGGCTCATGCCTGTAATTTCAGCACTTTGGGAGGCTGAGGCCAGCGTGACCAACTTGGCAAAATCTTGTCTTTACTAGAAATACAAAAATTAGCTGGGCACAGTGGTGGGTGCCTGTTATCCCTACTCAAGAGGTCGAGGCAAGAGAATCCCTTGAACCTGGGAGGCGTAGGTTGCAGTGAGCCGAGATCCTGTCATTGCACTCTAGCCTGGGGGACCAAAAAAAAAAAAAAAAAAATTCTTGGTGGGAGCAGAAACTCATGCTTATAACCCAGAAGTTTGCGAGGCCAAGGTGGGAGGATCATTTCAGCCTAGGGATTCAAGACCAATCTGGGCCACATGGCAAACCCCCATCTCTACAAAATATTTTTTGGGGCGTTGAGGGGTTAGAGTCTCACTCTGTTGCCCAGGCTGGATCACAGTGGTGTGATCTCGGCTCACTGGAAGTGAGACTGCAGTCTCACTCTGCCTCCCAGGCTCCAGCTATTCTCTTGCCTCAATCTCCCGAGTAGCTGGGATTACAGCCACCTGCCACATTGCTCAGCTAATTTTTGTGTTTTTAGTAGAGGTGGAGTTTCACCATGTTGACCAGGCTGGTCTCGAACTCCTGACCTCAAGTTATCCACCCGTCTTGGCCTCCTAAAATGCTGGGATTATAGCCATGAGCCACTGGTGCCCGGCCTCTACAAAAACTTCTTTAAAATAATAGTCATGATGGCAGGCATCTGTAGTCCCAGCTGTTGGGGTGGCTCACATGGGAGAATCCCTTGAGCCTGGAAAATTGAGGTTGCAGTGAGCCGTGCTCACAGCACTGCTGTACTCTAGCCTGGGCAATACAATGAGATCCTGTCCAAAAAAAACCCCACCAAAAAAATCTTAACCAAACAGTTAAGAAAATCCAAGCAATTGAAATCAGTAGGCCAATCCCAACCCCCACAAAAAGGGGGAGAAAGAGAGTTTAGAAGCCTCTACATGCCAACATCCCATTTAGACAGTTTAATCCGGCAGTTGTGGTTTTGTTAGAAAAACAGTGTTAAAGGTTTCCAATAATTCCCACAGTGGCCATAAATTATTCTGGGTGTAATTTTACCATCAGTTTAAAAATGGCCACATGAGAATGACCATGAAATCTGAATGGTCTTCTGTCAGAAAGAGGTTAAACCCCTCCCTATCTCACAGTTAGGACTATGAAGGTCACATATTAGTAAAACTCCATGTTTGTGGAGCAAATCAGTGAATGAGTCCTAGACTTTCACCCTATCCCTAATTCTTTCACTTTAATGAATGAAAATCTAATTTGTTGAGTTAATCTGTAAGAAAGCCAACAATTCAATCAGGATTAACTGGGGTTAGGAAAACTTAAGGAATCTAATCAAATATTTTCTTTTTCCTTTTTTTTTTTTTTTTTTTTTTTTTGAGATGGAGTTTCACTGTATCACCCAGGCTGGAGCACAGTGGCTCGATCTTGGCTCACTGCAACCTCCACCTCCCGGGTTCAAGTGATTCTCCTGCCTCAGCCTCCAGAGTAGCTGGGATTACAGGCATGTACCACTACACCTGGCTAAGTTTTTGTATTTTTAATAGAGATGGGGTTTCTTCATGTTGGCCAGGCCTTGAACTCCCAACCTCAGGTGATCCACCCACCTTTGCCTCCCAAAGTGCTGGGATTACAGGCATAAGCCACTCATGCCAGACCTTCAATTTTTTTTTTTTTTTTTTTTTTTTTTTTTTTTTGAGACCAGTTTTGCTCTTGTCTCCAGGCTAAAGTGCAATGGCATGATTGGCTCAATACAACCTCCTCCTCCCGATTCCTCCTCCTCAGCCTCTCCAATAGCTGGGATTAAAGGTGCTACCCACCACACACAGCTAAATTGTGTCTTTTTAGTGGAGATGAGGTTTCGTCATTTTGGCCAGGGTTTTCCCCACCGCTGTTCATGGAGGCCTTGAACTCTTGACCTCAGATGATCCACCCAGCTCAGCCTCCCAACAAGCTGGGATTGTGGGAGTGAGACGCGATTCCCAACCCCATTCTATTCCTTAATAATATGTTTAGAGCAGGCTAGGTGCAGTGGCTCATGCCTATTTTTCCAGATGAAAGGATCTGGGCTTTGAATTTTCCTCTAAATGCAGTTTTGTCTTTATTCCAAAAATGTTGATTTGTGCCGTGGTTTCTGTCATTTCAACATTCAGAAGTTTTTTCTTTTTTCTTGAGACAGAATCTTGCTCTGTTGCCCAGGCTGGAGTGCAATGGAATGATCTCGGCTCACTGAAACCTCTGACTTTCTGGTTTAAGTGATTGTCCTACCTCATCCTCCCAAGTAACTTGGACTACAGGCGCCTGCCACCATGCCACGCTAACTTTTTTTTTTTTTTTTTTTTTTTTGGTATTTTTAGTAGAGATGAGGTTTCATTGTGTTGGCCAGGCTGATCTTGAACTCCTGACCTCATGATCCACCTGCCTCAGCCTCCCAAAGTGTCGGGATTACAGGTGTGAGTCACTGCGCCTATCTAAAGTGGGTCATTTTTAACATGTCTAAGAGATGTGTACTGGAAACATCTCTGTCTTGCAAATGATCCATAATACTGTCACATAGCTTTAAAAATTTCTCACTGAAATTTTAAATAATGAGACCAGGCGTGGAGGCTCAGGCCTATAATCCCAGAATTTTGGGAGGCCAATGTGAGTGAATTGCTTGAGTCTAGGTGTTCAAGACCGGCGTGGAAAACATAGCGAAACCTGCTGTCTTTACAGGAGGTCAAAAAATCAAAGATTAGCTGGGAGTGTTGATGCAGGGCTGTGGTCCTAGCTACTCGGGAGACTGAGGTGGAAGAATCCTTAGAGCCTGGGAGGTCACGACTGCACTGAGCTGAGATGGCAGCACTGTACTCCAGCCACTCCAGCCTGGGTGACAGAGCAAGACCCTATCAGAAAAAAAAGAAAAAAGAAAGAAAAAAAAAGAAAGGAAGACAGAGGGAGGAAAAAAGGAAAAGAAGAAAGTGAGAGAGAAAGGGAAAGACAAATAGAGAAGTAAGCTTAACTACTACAAAGAAAACAAATAGAAAAACCCATTCTAGGAGTGACCAGTGAATGTTCCCAACCATCTTATTTGTAGGAACTGTGAATGTCGGCATGCAGGGCTTGGGACATAACATTCTCATTGTTTTAGAACCCTGAGTAATTAGAAATTTCCCCCAACGATGGGAGGGGTTAGGCTTCAGGCTCCGCCATACGCACTACTCGGTGTATGGAACACTGGCTGGAAAGGAAGGGCTAGTGGTGGTCCTGCCTCCTCACTGCTTGAGAAAAGCTGGTGCTAATGCCAGCAGAGACAGAACGCTAGCTTTGTGGCCACTGAGCACAGAGTCGAATTGAAGAAAACGAAGAAAAACTCTTTCACCATTGCCAGAGCACTGACTTTGGCCCTAGGAGAGGATGAGATTGCATGGGCTTGGTCTGAGAGTGATGCTCTTTCTCTGGATTTGTCCTCTGGAAGTTTTCCTTGCAGGTTGGTGAAGATGAGCATCTGGACTCCACCCAGACTCCTGGAGCTGGTGGGACGGAAGCTGCTGAGGGACCAGGCCTTGGCCGTCTGCACCCTGGAGGAGCTGCCCACGGAACTTTTCCCCCCGCTGTTCATGGAGGCCTTCAGCAGGAGACACTGTGAGGCCCTGAAGGCGATGGTGCAGGCCTGGCCCTTCCCCCGCCTCCCTCTGGGGTCCCTGATGAAGACGCCTTGCCTGGAGACCTTCCAAGCTGTGCTCCATGGACTTGATGCACTGCTGACCCAGGGGGTTCGTCTCAGGTGAGGTGGCCCAGATGGGCAGGTAGGGAGGGCCCAGGTGTCCAGAGAAGGAAGAGCTAGGTTGTGAGGAGTGGGGAGGCCCAATGGGGAGCCCACAGGCTTCTGATGGGCTGATGAGAAAGCTCAGTGAGGCCTTGGCCATTGCCCAGCTCCTCAGGGAGAGGACTGCTCATCACGCAGGGTCCGTGGAGGTCACAGGAACCTCTCTCTTAGTGGCAATGAAGGGCACCACTAAAAGTGGGAACTGAGCAGGGCACGGACGCTCATACCTGTAATCTCAGCATTTGGGAGGCTGAGGAGGGTGGATCACCTGTGGTCAGGAGTTTGAAACCAGCCTGGCCAACATGGTGAAATTCTGACTCTACTGAAAATACAAATATTAGCTGGGCATTGTGGTGAGTACCTGTCATCCCAGGTGCTCGGGAGGTTGAGGCAGGAGAATCACTTGAACCCAGGAGGTAGAAGTTGCCGTGAGCTGAAATCTCACCACTGCACTCCAGCCTGGGCGACGGAGGGAGACCTATTCTCAGAATAAAGAGAAAGTGGAATTGAACAGGCTCCAAGGGGACAGCAGGGTGGAGAAAAGTCAGGGAAAGAAAAAAGCAGGGAGGGGCGCAGCTGGCGTGCAGGATGTGAAGCTGACGTTCAGCAGTGACCGCTTACATTCTCAGCCTCTCTATCTTCCCACAGAGGAAGGAAACTTCAAGTCCTGGATTTACGGGATGTCAGTGAGAACTTCTGGATGGTGTGGTCTGAGGCCATGGCCCGCGGGTACTTACCAGATGCCACGAGGAAAAGAAAAGCAGCTCAGGACTGTTCAGTGATGAGAGGACAGCAGCGCTTGACTGTGTTTGTAGACCTTTGCCTCCAGAACAGGACTCTGGATGAATGCCTCACCTGCCTCTTTCTGTGGGTCAAGCAGAGGGAAGGTTTACTACACCTGTGCTGTAAGAAGCTGAAAGTCTTGGGAACGCCCCTCCACAAAGTCCAAAACATCCTGAATATGGTGAACCCAGAGTGTATCCAGGAGGCGGAAGTGAATTGTAGGTGGCGACTGCCCGACCTGGCAGAGTTTACCCCATACCTGGGCCAGATGAGGAATCTTCACAAGCTCGCTCTCTCCAACGTCGACGTCCCTTTCTACTTTTCCCCAGAACAGAAGGAGGAGTTTGTTACCCAGGTCACCTCTCAGTTCCTCAAGCTGCACCACCTCCAAAAGCTGTATATGAACTGTGTTTCTTTCCTCGAAGGCCATCTGGCCCAGCTGCTCAGGTGAGGAAGGATGGTGAGCTTTCTCTGCAGACCGCAGCAGAGCCTTGCCAGGTCACAGTAAACGCTAGTGGGCATCTACTGTGACCGCCTATGAGGAGGTGACGGTGAAGGGGACAGTGGAATGTCCATGCATTCCCCTGTGGGCGGCTCTGTCCTGAAATGGGTATCACACAACCATTCCAATAAAGGCAGAGGGATCAGTGGGGGTAGATGCTATGGAGAGGCTGCCATGCTAGGAAGCTGGCTACTGAAGGGTTCAGCTCTAGGGAGGCTCTGTTTGTGAATTCCTCCTGAGGACGCGTGTCTAAGTTAAGATGATGAAAAATAGGTCAGGCATGGTGGCCCATGCCTGTAATCCTAGCACTTTGAGAGCCTGAGGAAAGAGGATAAGTTGAGCCCAGAAGTTTTAGAGCAGACTGGGTAACACAGCAAGACTGCTAACTAAAAATAGGAATTAATAAAAATAAAAACAAACAAGATAAATTTTTTTTTTTGAAATGAAATTTCACTTGATTGCCCAGGGGGAGTGCAGTGGCGTGATCTTGGCTTACTGCAACCTGTACCTCCCGGGTTCAAGTGATTCTCCTGCCTCAGTCTCCTGAGCACCTGGGATTACAGGTGTGGGCCACCACACCTGGCTAATTTTTGTATTTTTAGTAGAGACTAGGCTTTACCATATTGGCCAGGCTGGTCTCAAACTCCTGAGCTCACGTGATCCCCCTGCTTCAGCCTCCCAAAGTGCTGGGATTACAGGCATGAGCAAACATGCCCAGCTCAAACAAGATAATTTTTATTTGTTTGTTTATTTATTTACTTATTTATGTTTGAGACAGAGTTTCGATCTGTCACCCAGGCTGGATGCAGTGGTGCAATCTCGGCTCACTTCAACCTCCGCCTCCTGGGTTCAAAGGATTCTCCTGTCAGTCTCCTGAGTAGTTGGGATTACAGGCACTCGCCACCACACCCGGCTAAGTGTTGTATTTTACGTAAAGACCAAGTTTCACCATGTTGGTCAGGTTGGTCTCGAACTCCTGGCCTTGGCCTTCGAAAGTGCTGGGATTACAGGCGTGAGCCACCATGCCAGGCCAAACGAGATTAGTTTTAAAAAGATGTTGGGAAGTGGGGAAGTGAAGTGGGCACTGAAGAGGGGAATGCTCATCAAACCTGCACGTTTCAGAATAATACAAGCTCTGTGCTCAACAGCTTGGGGAACACAAATGATCTCATCTCTTTTTTTTTTTTCCCCCTTTTTTTTTAAGGTGGGGTTTCACCATGATGGCCAGGCTGGTCTTGAACTCCTGACCTCAGGTGATCCACCCACCTCAGTCTCCCAAAGTGCTAGGATTACCTCATCTCTAATTCCTGGTCACAAGAGATTGTTTTGAGCTCCAGGTAAATTAATTACCTAGGAAACAGAAGGTCAGAGAGTAGGCACAAAGACTGGTGAAATTGATAAATGGTTTGCGGATTAGACAGGCGTGTCAGGGACCCCTGCAGCCTGGGCACCCCAGCTGATGTTGCAGAATCCCGCCTGGGTTTGTCCGTAAGCCTGTGTCCCCTCTGGGCTCCCGTGGCCCAGAGATGTGTTTTTATCCCTGAAGGATGAGTAAAGGGAGCTTCAGGGATTCTGTGAACTTGATCCATTCCTATAAATGATGGTGAAAAGACTCAGGAGGAAATGAAATTTTTCTTTGTTTTTCTTTTCTTTTTTTTTTTTAGACACAGTCTCACTCTGTTACAAAGGCTGGAGTGCAGCAGCATAATCTCTGCTTACTGCAACCTCCACTTCCTGGGTTCTTGTGATTCTCCTGCCTCAACCTCCCAAGTAGCTGAAATTACAGGCGCCTGCCACCACGCCTGGCTGATTTTTGCATTTTTAGTAGAGATGTGGTTTCATCATTTGGTCAGGCTGTTCTCGAACTCCTGACCTCAAGTGATCCACCCATCTCAGCCTCCCAAAGTGCTCGGATTACAGGTGTGAGTTACTGCATCAGGCCTAAGATGGACTTGACCTCAGTGGCAAAGTTCTTCATCACGCAGCATCCTAAATGTTGACTATCAATCAGAATGACCTTGGGCTTGGGCAAAATGGTCTTCGTCCATCACCTTGAAGTCATCCCCCACCACCCTTCACTCACCCCTATGATTCCCCAGAACTAACTTCTTGCTCTCTCCCCAGCTGTCTGAAGACCCCGTTAAAGACCCTCGCAATGACGAACTGTGTGCTTTTGGAATCAGACTTGAGGCATCTGTCCCAGTCCCCCAGCATCAGTCAACTAATGACCCTGGACCTGAGTGGCATCAGCCTGGCCAATCTGAGTCTTGTGCCTCTCCAACTCCTGCTAGAAAAAGTGGCAGTCACCCTGGAGTCCCTGGACTTAGATGACTGTGGGATCGAAGACTCCCAAGTCAATGCCATCCTGCCTGCCTTAAGCCGCTGCTTTGAGCTCACCACCTTCAGCTTTTGTGGAAATCCCATCTCCATGGCCACCCTGGAGAACCTGCTGTCCCACACAATCAGACTGAACAACTTACGCCTGGAGCTGTATCCCGCCCCACGGGAGAGTTATGATGCTTCTGGTGCTCTCTGCCGGTGGAGGTTTGCCCAACTGGGGGCTGAGCTGATGGGGAGAGTGAAGGCCTTGAGGCAGACCAACAGGGTCTTGTTCTGTACCACCTGCTGCCCTCACTGTGGCCACAGGGCATATTATGACCTGGAGGTAAATCAATGCAGCTGTTGAATATCTGCCTGTTTGCGTGGATGTATCAAATGCTTTCTTCTGGACACTTGGAGACTAAAACGTAGGTCTTAGGCACTTCCTCCAGGGAGCACAGAACCCATCGTTCCAGACACGGCTCTGAAAGTGGAAAAGGAAAAGTGATGAACCAGGGGCTGGACTTGGGGAAACACTGACATGGATTGGATGAGACTTCGGGGATCTGTATCCTATAGAGTCAAAAACGGGAATCTGAGTGTCTAGAGTGGAATTCAGGCTTGCAAATGCCTGAGGGAGTTGCCTTTGCATGGATGGTTGCCAAGAAACAGAAATAAAGGGAAACTGAGTGGAAGCTGTCTGGTGCCCTTATTATCAAGTAACCTGTTTTCCAGTTGAAGCCTCAGGAATCTTCAGTTATTGATGAAAAAAAACCAAAAGGCACTGAGTCTTGCAATCAGTAAGATTCAGCTCCAGCAAATCAAGGCATTTAAATGAAATTTGGTTACTGTAATCAATTTCCTCCCATTCTTGTTTGTTTGTTTGCAGACAGTTTCACTTTTGTTGCCCCGGCTCACTGCAACCTCCACCTCCTGGGTTTAGGGTATTCTCCTGCCTCAGCCTCCCAAGTAGCTGGGATTACAGGCATGCACCACCACGCCCAGCTAATTTTTGGATTTGTAGTAGAGACAGGGTTTCACTATGTTGGTCAGGCTGGTCTTAAACTCCTGACCTCAGGTAATCCACCCACCTGGGCCTCCCAAAGTGCTGGGATTATAGGCATGAGCTACCATGCCTGGTTCTTTTATTTTTAATTTTTTAATTTTTTATTTTATTTTTATTTTTTTTGAGACGGAGTTTCGCTCTTGTTACCCAGGCTGGAGTGCAATGGCGTGATCTCGGCTTATGGCCTCCTGAGTTCAACCTCTGCCTCCTGAGTTCAAGCAATTTTCCTGCCTCAGTCTCCTGAGTAGCTGGGATTACAGGCAGGCACCACTACACCCGCCTAATTTTTTTTCTTTTTTTTAAGTAGAGATGTGGTTTTGCTATGTTGGCCAGGCTGGTCTCAAACTCCTGATCTCAGGTGATCCACCTGCCTTGGCCTCCCAGAGTGCTGAGGTTACAGGCGTGCACCTGTAAAATGGGTGAGAGGCCATTGCTCCCGGCTGTTTTTAAATGAACATAATGGTGAGATAGCCATGTGGTTGGGGGGTCCCCGGAGAATCTCCCACCAGCCTGGAGAATCTCTCACCAGCCTGCACACTGTTGGAACGCGCAGCGGGGTGGAGCTTCGGGAGTAGCTCTCTCCGCATGGCGGTGGAGTCTGGCATTGAGGAGAGTTCCTGTTCCGTCTTTTTCCTTTTCGTGCAGTATAATCCTGCTTTACTCACCCTTCAAACCGTCTGCAAGCCTGAATTTTTGTGGCCATGGGACGAACAAGGACCCAGTCTTCAGCCGAACTAAGGAAGTCCTGCAACAATGGAACCTAATTTAGGGAGTCCCTTTAGTCTCCTAACTGGGTTCACTGATGGAACTGAGATTGTGGGCTGTGTGGGACCATAGGAAACTCCCATTCCCATTGTTTTCAACCTTTAGGTTGCAAAGGCATTTCTTTTTTGGTGGGGGTTGGGGGGACAGGAGTGTCGCTCTGTCACCCAGGCTGGAGTGCAGTGGCAGGCTCTTGGCTCACAGCAAGCTCCGCCTACCGAATTCAAGTGATTCTCGGGCCTCAGCGCCCCCCCCCCATCCCCCTTCCCCAGTAGCTGGGTCTACAGGTGCCCACCATCACATCCGGCTAATTGTTTTGCATTTTTAGAAGAGACCAGGTTTCACCATGTTGGTCAGGCTTGTTTTGAACTCCTGACCTCACGTGATCTACCCATCTTGGCCTCCCAAAGTGGTAGGTTTATAGGCATGAGCCACTGCACCAGGCCTTTTTAAATTTTGAGACAGTTTCACTCTGTTCCCCAGGCTGGAGTGCAAGTGGCATGATCTCAGCTCACTGCACCTCTGTCCCCTGGGGTTCAAGCGATTCTCCTGCCTCGGGCTCCCGAGTGGCTGGGATTATTTTTGAGACCGGGTTTCACCATATTGATTGACCAGGCTGGTCTCCAATTCCTGACCTTATGATCCACCCACCTCCGCCTCTGAAAGTGCTGAGATTACAGGCATGAGCCACCGCTCCCGGCTGAGAAGACTTTTTTTTTTTTTTTTTTTCTCAAAAAAGTGGAGATCTGAGATTCGGAGATAGCCGTCCGTAATATTTCACAGTGCTGTTAGAGTTTAGTGGAGCAATGGCTAATAATTCATGGATTAGGAGTGATATTGCCTGCTTTTTATTTAATTTAATTTAATTTATTTATTTATTTGAGACGGAGTTTCGCTCTTGTTACCCAGGCTGGAGTGCAATGGCGCGATCTCGGCTCACCGCAACCTCTGCTTCCTGGGTTCAGGCAATTCTCCTGCCTCAGCCTCCTGAATAGCTGTGATTACAGGCACGCGCCACCATGCCCAGCTAATTTTCTGTATTTTTAGTAAAGACGGGGTTTCACCATGTTGACCAGGATGGTATCCATGTCTTGACCTGGTGATCCACCTGCCTCGGCCTCCCAAAGTGCTGGGATTACAGGCTGGAGCCACTGTGCCCGGCTTATTTATTTTAAGATGGGGTTTCACCATGATGGCCAGGCTGGTCTTGAACTTCTGACCTCAGGTGATCCACCCACCTCGGCATCCCAAAGTGTTAGAATTGATAGGCTTGAGCCACCGTGCCCAGCCTTGCCTGCTCTTTACAGGTTGGGACATACTCTTCTTGGTATCAGAAGGGAGGAACTGTGCCTCTGTGGCCACTTACTGTAGAATGGATTTCGGGTAAACCGAGCGCTCTGTTTTTACACATGCTGGAGAAATGACTTTGGCCCTGGAAGAAGTGGGGGTTGCGCAGATTGGCCTGAGAAGCTTGCTTTTTCTTTCTTTTTTTTTTTTTATTTGAGACGGAGTTTCACTCTTGTTACCCAGTGTGGAGTGCAATGGCGCCTATTCTCAGCTCACCGCAACCTCCGCCTCCTGGGTTCAGGCAATTCTCCTGCCTCAGCCTCCTGAGTAGCTGGGATTACAGGCACGCGCCACCATGCCCAGCTAATTTTCTGTATTTTTAGTAGAGACGTGGTTTCACCATATTGACCAGGATGGTCTTGATCTCTTGACCTCGTGATCCACCTGCCTTGGCCTCCCAAAGTGCTGGGATTACAGGCTTGAGCCACCGTGCCCGGCCTGTGTTTTTAGTAGAGATGGGGTTTTTCCATGTTGGTCAGGCTGGTCTCAAACTCCCGCCCTCAGGTGATCTGCCTGCCTCAGCCTCCCAAAGTGCTAGGATTACAGGTGCAAGCCACTGTGCCCAGCAATGATCTGAGTCTTCATCATACAGCACCTTGAATGCTGACCATCATCTACTGATGGGAACAAACTTGTATTTGGGTGACCGGCAACGTGGACCAGCAATCTCGAGCCCCTGGGAGCCCTGCTAGAGAAAGCTGCTGCTAGCTAGTCTTGAGAGCCTCCTCTTACAGGACTGTGGGATTCAGGACTCACAATTCAGGGTCATCCTGTCTGCCCTGAGCCGCGGCTCCCGGCTCACCACTTCCTAGTTTTACGGAAATGAGGCCTGTGAAGGCTCTGAAAGGCCTGCTGGGTCACACAGGCGGGCTGAGCGAGGCAGGCCCGGAGACGCACCCTGCCCCTCTGAAGAGTCTTGACAGCAGGGGTCATGTCAGTTGGGAGATCCTCACCCTGATTTGGGCTGAGCTGATGCGTGTCCTCAGAGAAGTAGGGCGGCCCCAGAGGGTCTTCTTTGGGCTTGACCCCTGCCCTTCCTGTGGTGCATGGCCGTCTGAGAAACTGGAGTTCCATCCTTGCTCCTAGGGAAGGCCTGGTTAAGGGGGTTGGATACTCGCCCTTACGGACACTTGGGCCCTAAAATCAAGGACGTGGGTGCTTTTTTTTTTTTTGACTCAGGGTCTCTCTCTATCACTCAGGCCCAAGTGCAGTGGCAGAATCTCAGCTCACTGCAACCTTCGCCTCCTGGGTTTAAGTGATCCTCCTGCCTCAGCCTCCTGAGTAGCTGGTGTTATGGATGTGCGCCACCACACCCGGTTAATTGTTTTTTGTTTGTTTTTTTTTTTTTTTTTTTTTGGTAGAGACAGGGTTTCATGAGCTTGGCAAGGCTGGCCTCCTTGAGGTCACTCCTGACCTCAAGTGATCTGCCCACCTCGGCCTTCCACAGTGCCGGGTTTACAGGCATGGGCAGCCTAGCCCGGTCAGGTGCATCTTAAAGGAAGACAGAGCTGTGCGTTTCAGGCAGGTGCTCACTGTCAGTGGATAAAGCAACAGTGACTCAGCAGGGAGCAGTACTGGGTGACTGGGCGTCCATGAGGCCTTCAGGGACTTTTGTCCTAGAGTTAGAAATAGAACCTGAAGTTACAGAGTGATGGCATGAGTTAATCCCTGCGAGGGTGGTTATTAAAAAAATGTCAGCCATTTATACATCAGAAATCTCTAGTTACTGATGAGAGGTACTAAGTTGTGACTGAGGTTCAGCTGTAGGAAGTCAAGGCATCCAGAGTGAAATTTGATCATTTTGATTAATTCCCACCCCTCCTCCACTTCTCATCTAGTTCTCCCTTAATTCTCCCGTGCCTGTTCACTAAGTTCATCCACAAAAGATGCACACTTGGGGCCTGGAACATTCTGTGTGGGCAGTGATGGTGAGCTACTGAAGTCTACCCTCTTTTCAGGAGCCCTTGCCGCGCCCCAGGTGCTGAGACTCAGCTGACCCCGAATGGGCAGATCTAGAGGAATCTGTTCGTGATCACCGGCCCTGCCAGGGAACGGCTTCACTGCACAAGGGGCTGCCCCCTGACCTTGAAGGGAATGGCCATAGTGCGTATTGCAGGAGTCTCGTGACATCACCACCCCATGCCTGTCCTCATGATAGCTAGTGGGTTTTACTGAATTAAAGCATTTGGGTCCAATTTCACTTTTGGAAAAATGCATACAGCATATTCTAAGTATTTCTAGCTCACATTAATAGAAAAATACATCTTTTGGAAAACTAATTTGTATCAATGAGATATCTTCTCATAAATAACATCTCCCTTCTCTTATCAAGAAACACGACTTAGAATGGTGTGAGATGGTATCTCAATGTTGTTTTGATTCACATTTCTCTAATGACCAGTGATGATGAGCTTTTTTTATACGTTTGTTGGCTGCATAACTGTCGTATTTTTGAGAAGTGTCTATTCATATCATTCACCTACTTTTTGGAGGGGTTTGTTTTTTCCTGTAAATTTGTTTTAAGTTCTTTATAGATTCTGGATATTAGCCCTTTATCAGATGGGTAGATTTCGAAAATTTTTTCCCATTCTGTCGGTTGCCGGTTCACTCTAATGTTAATTTCTTTTGTCGTACAGAGCTCTTTAGTACAATTAGATCCCATTTGTCTATTTTGGTTTTTGTTGCCATTGCTTTTGGTGTTTGAGTCATGAAGTTCTTGCTCATGCCTATGTCCTGAATGGTTTTGCTTAGGTTTTCTTCTAGGTTTCATTTTTATAGTGTTAGATCTGATGTTTAAATCTTTAATCCATCTGGAGTTAATTTTTGCATAAAGTGTAAGAAAGGGATCCAGTCTCAGCTCTCTGCATATGGCTAGCCACTTTTCCTAACACCATTTATTAAATAGGAAATCCTTTCCCCATCGCTTGTTTTTGTCAGGGCTTTCAAAGATGTGATGGAGAGAGCTGTAAACCATCATTTTCAGCAAGCTGACAAGAATGGAAAACTAAACACTGCATGTTCTCACGCATAAGTGTGAACATGTTCTCGCGCATGTTGAGCAATGAGAACACGTGGACACAGGGAGGGGAACATCACTCACAGGTGCCTGTTGTGGGGTTGGGGGATAGGGGTGGGGAAGGGATAGCAGGGGGTGGGAGGATAATGGAGGAATAGCATTAGGAGAAATACCTAAAGTTGTTGAGGGGTTAATGGATGCAGCAAACCACCATGGCATGTGTATACCTATGTAACAAACCTGCATGTTCTGCATATGTAGCCCAGAACTTAAAGTATTTTTTAAAAAAGATAATTATCATGATGCAGCATTCCTTAATATAAAAGTCTTATTACAATATTGTATGTGTTTTTATTTACTTAAAAGCATTATATATTTTTGGTTAAAATATGTTTGATGAATTATGTATCAGTGATATTAATTCTCCATTTTTAGATATTAAGAGACCATGCTGAAAGGCTGGGCGTGGTGGCTCACACCTGTAATCCAAGCACTTTGGTGGAGAAGGCGGGCGGATCACCAGAGGTCGGGAGTTCAAGACCAGCCTGACCAACATGGTGATATACCCCGTCTTTATAAAAGAAAAAAACTTTACATTGAGAAAAAACAAAAGAGGAACCTGTCCAGGGTACTGACCTACATGTATGCAGCCCATGTGGGCCAGGAAGTTCTCTGATGCTTCACTCAGGTGAACCTGGGCTGACTGTGGACCTGGTTGATCTCACACTGCTAGTCTCAAGTGTTCCTCCTGTCCTGGCCTCCCAAACTGCTGAAAGTATAGGCATGGACCACCGTGCCTAGTCTTAACAATTTTTAAAATTATTATGGATACATAAAATTTGCATATTTACAGGGTACATTTGATATTCTTTTTTTTTTTTTCTTGGAGATGGAGTCCCACTCTATCCCCCAGACAGGAGTGCAATGGCATAATCTCAACTCACTGCAACCTCTGCCTCTTGGGTTCAAGCAATTCTCCTGCCTCAGATTCCTGAATAGCTTGTCCTACAGGTGCGTGCTAACACGCCTGGCTAATTTTTGTACTTTCAGCAGAGGTGGGGTTTCACCATGTTGGCCAGGCCTGTCTTGAACTGACCTTGTGAACCACCCACCTCAGCCTCCCAAAGCCCTGGGATTACAGGCGTGAGCCACCACACTGGCTTATTATTCCTGCTTTTAAAAGTTGGTCAATTCTTTTGTGTTTATTTCAGAGTTTATATCAGAACAACTCACAGTAATATATACCTCTACTAGAACTTGTCATATAGTCGAAGACAAAGTAGTTAACAATTTTACAAATAGTAGATTGCCTTTGGAGGGATTGATAATTACAAAATATGTAAACACTTCTGGCAGAAGCACATCAAATATGGACACGAGTGAGCAATGTTTGCCCTCAAAGATTTCTTTTTTTCCTTTTTTAAAAAATTTAATTAATTTTTTTTAGAGGTGGGGTTTCACCCTGTTGGCCAGGCTGGTCTTGAATTCTAACCTCATGATCCGCCCACCTCAGCCTCCCAAAGTGCTTGGATTACAGGCGTAAGCCACCACACCCGGCCTTTTTTTCTTTTTCTTTTCTTTTTTTTTTTTTTTTTAAGAGGTAGAGTCTCACTCTATCACCCAGGCTGGAGTACAGTGATGCAATCTTGGTTGACTGCCAACCTCTGCTTCCTGGGCTCAAGCAATCCTCCCCACTCAGCCCCCAGAGTAGCTGGGAGTATAGGTGCATGCCACCTGGTCCAGCTAATTATTTGTAGTTCAGGTCGAGTTGAGACTTCGTCGTATTGCACAGACTGGTCTCCAGCTCCTGAGCTCAAGAGATCTACTCACTTTAGCCTCCCAAAATGCTGGGATTACAGGCATGAGCCACCGTGCCTGGCCAAAGGTGGTTGTTAAAATTAAAGCTTCTACTCATAACATTGAACCTAAATGTCAAGGAAATGCATTAGCAGACTTTTATGTGAACTCAGCTACCACCAGAGTTTTAAGAAATTGGATTAAGTTGTTTCACGTCAAATTATTTATGACAATTTGTGCCATAAACAATACTGTGCACCTGAATTGGAATAACCAAAATAGTATCTGAAAGGATTCACATTTAATCCCGAATGAGGACTCACTGATGGCCTCAATGGCCACCTTATCCTTCCCGAGTTCCTGAAGTTGCCACTATTAAAGGCTCTGTACTCCACAGTCCATCATGTTGTAGAAAAAATTGTCGAATTTGTGAAAACAGGTGTTGGGATGATTGGTTTTTGCTTGTTTGTTTTTAATTGAGATGGAGTCTTGCTCTGTCGCCCAGGCTGGAGTGCAGTGGCTCAATCTCAGCTCACTGTAACCTCTGCCTCCCGGGTTCAAGCAATTTTCCTGACTCAGCCTTCTGAGTAGCTGGGATTACTGTTGTACAGAACCATGCCCAGCTAATTTTTTTTATTTTTAGTAGAGACAGTTTCACCATGTTGGTCAGGCTGGTCTCGAACTGCTTACCTCGTAATCCACCTGCCTCTGCCTCCCAAAGTGCTGGGATTACAAGGGTGAGCCACTGCGCCCGGCCTGGGATGATTGGTGTTAACCTGTACGTTTGGATTATAACCAGTGTCTGGCAAATGAAACTCACAACAGCCAAAAGATTCATAAGCTTTCATGTGGTATATTTCTACTACCTGCTAGAGCATTTGAAGATCCGCAGGTGGATTTCCTTCAATTGCCATGCTCAGTGGGATATCAAATTCCTGCAATTGTATGCCTGTTTTCAGGATGTAAGGAGGCTTTGCCTTACAGAAAGACTGTTGCAACAGTAGCGAAAAAACTCACTAAAAAATATTTCTCTGATGGGGCATTCCTAGAGAAATCTCCAGTGATAGGAAAACTCCGTTGGCTGAACAGTTTATCAGAGTTAAATAAGATTTTACACAATCAGCAATATGACCTTATCATTCTTTTTTTTTTTTTTTTTTTTTGAGACGGAGTTTCGCTCTTGTTACCCAGGCTGGAGTGCAATGGCGCGATCTCGGCTCACCACAACCTCCGCCTCCTGGGTTCAGGCAATTCTCCTGCCTCAGCCTTCTGAGTAGTTGGGATTACAGGCACGAGCCACCACGCCCACCTAATTTTTTGTATTTTTAGTGGAGACGGGGTTTCACCATGTTGACCAGGATGGTCTCGATCTCTCGACCTCGTGATCCACCCGCCTCGGCCTCCCAAAGTGCTGGGATTACACGCTTGAGCCACCACGCCTGACCGACCTTATCATCTCTCCAAAAGTTGAACAAACAAATGTTATCTTGAATCAAAAATGAGCTAAACTAACCAAAGGCTGGGATACTTTATTTTATTGAGATGGAGTCTCGCTCTATTGCCCAGGCTGGAGTCCAGTGGCAATTTTGGCTCACTGCAACCTCCCTTTCCCGGGTTCAAGCAATTCTCCTGCCTCAGCCTGTCAAGTAGCTGGAATTACAGGCATGAGCCACCATGCTAATTTTTGTATTTTTAGTAGAGACGGGGTTTCACAATGTTGGCCCGGCTGGTCTCAAAACCCCTGACCTCGATATCTGCCCAACTCAGCTGGGATTACAGGTGTACACAGTGACCAGCATTTTTTTTTTTTTTTTTTTTTTTTTGAGTTGGAGTCTCACTCTGGTGCCTGGAGTGCAGTGGCTTGATCTCAGCTCACTGCAATCTTTGCCTCCCAGGGTAAAGCCATTCTTCTGCCTCAGCCTCCTGAGTAGCTGGGACTAAAGGCGTGTACCACCATGCCCAGCTAATTATTGTATTTTCAGTAGAGATGAGGTTTCATAACACTTGTAAAATATTTCTATTCCTCATTCCAATTACAGTGTGATTCTTTTTCAGTGTAACTGGGCCATATTGGTGAGAGATCTTTCCACAACACCTCCCTTCTCTATCAGGGAAGACTAGCGCAGGGTGCTTTGGAATCACACATCATCAGAGGGTGGATAATGATCAAGTGCCTCTAAATGACAAGTGACCATCCCTGTGCTAAGAACTTTACACAAAGGGCACCCAAGTGAAGGACCCTGCTGAGGATCAGGGCCTGATGTTGGGCAGAAACCTTAGGTAAGAGGCCAGTTGCCCTGCAGGGGAAGCATTCCCACCCAGCTTATGAGACCCCCGTAAGATTCAATGACATGATGCACGTTGAAGGCTGGGCATGGGGCCTACCATCTGCTAGCTCAATAAACGCATCTTTTTCTTCTTTTCTCTTTTAGCAGAATCCCCAGCATTCTTCATCTTATATTTTTTGAGATGGAGTTTTGTTCTAGTTCCCCAGGCTAGAGCGCAAAGGCATGATCTCAGCTCACTGCAACCTCCGCCTCCCAGGTTCAAGTGATTCTCCTGCCTCAGCCTCCTGAGCAGCAGGGAGTACAGGTGTGCACACAACACCTCTCTAATTTTTGTATTTTCAGTACAGACAGGGTTTTACCATGTTGGCCAGGCCGGTTTAGAAACCCTGTCCTCATGATCCAACCACCTCAGCCTCCCAAAGTGCTGGGATTATAGGCGTTAGCCACAATGCCCAAACTAATTGAAATAAGAAAGCTAAAGAAACCTTCTTTCTTTTCATTTTTTTTGAGACAGAGTTTTGCTCTGGGTGCCCAGGCTGGAGTGCAATGGTGTGATCGTTACTCACTGCAACCTCTGCCTCCCAGGTTCAAGCATTTCTCCTGCCTCAGCCTCCCAAGTAGCTGGGATCACAGGCATGCACCACCACTCCCGGCTACTTTTTTGTACTTTTAGGAGAGACAGAATTTCTCATGTTGGTCAGGCTGGTCTCAAACTCCCAACCTCAGGTGATCTGCACCTCAGCCTTCCAAAGTCCTGGGATTACAGGCGTGTGCCACCACACCTTGCCTAATCTTTTTCTTTTCTCAATAGATGGTATCATAGTATTAGCTTTTATGCACCTAGGACTTGCTCTCAATATGACTCAGTACTGCAAGACCTTGACGCAGTAGTTCAAAGAATATTTCCAGTAGGGGAAGGAGGCTTTCAATGATGGTTAGACCTCCATGCCCTAGTGTTGGGAGATTGCATCTTTTAGAAATGACACCAAGGGAAATCTGCCCATGTGCATCATTCACTGGGACCATACCAGGTGACTTAAAATTAAGGACATCCAAGGAAAAACCTTCCCTAGAAGCAGACCCCATCACACAGTAAACAGATTTTCCCAGACAATGGAACAAGACTCCATTCGATCTTCTTCCCTGGACTGAGACTTGGGTTTATTTTGCATTAACACGAAATGCTCAAACCTATATTTTATTTTGTCAGGTACTTTCAGCACTCAAAGCCAACACCTTCTAAAGTCTCCTGTTCAAAATTTAGCCACTATCACTTACCAAAGCAATTGCTGGCTACAGAGTCATTTAGATGAATGGGAAGGGTCACAACTAATGGTAGGACCTGCTCTCATACACAGTTGGGTAGCAATTGAGGACGCTAACTTCATGATAAGGTTTGTTATCCTTCCTTTAGCAAGTTGGTCCATTCTTTTTTTATTTTTTATTTTTTATTTTTTTGAGATAGTCTCGCTCTGTCGCCCAGGCTGGAGTAGGGTGGCGCGATCTTGGCTCACTGCAGCCTTCTGGATTCAAGCAATTCTCCTGCCTCAGCTTCCCAAGTAGCTGGGACTACAGGCACCCGCCACCGTGCCCAGCTAATATTTTGTATTTTTAGTAGATTCAGGATTTCACTGTGTTAGCCAGGATGGTCTCCATCTCCCAATCTCATGATCCATCCACCTCGGCCTCCCAAAGTTCTGGGATTACAGGCTTGAACCACTGCCCCCGGCCTTAATATTTTCAGTCAAATGACTTGGCACTGAGAAGAAGCTATAGATGTAAATGCGTGGCCTATGACTTTTGTTGATTTCATTACTGATAATTTATCTGTATGCATAGGAAGCATTAGCGTAACTGGGTCTTATCTAGGTAGTGTCCCAGCCTCCCTTATAATCACTCTTTGGTCTGACACACATTATGAATACTGGAATGCTCTAGTAGCAATTAGAATGCCAGTAGACATAGAATCAGTACATGACCATGTTACTCTCTGCCATATAATCAGAGAACTTACTGAAATGAGATATAGGTTCATTGGAAATTCTAGAGGCAAATAGAATGCCTCTATAGGTCTACTATATGCAATAAATAATAGTTTTATTTATTGGATGCATCAATACTCAGGGCATGTTTGGAGAGGAACCTATTTATTCTTCAATGGAGATGGTCTGCCAGGATTACTTTATACAATTCATAGAAATATTTTTTTCTTCCCACCCCAATTCAAACCATTATCATGCAACCTGGTGTCAATGGAAGTCAAGGCTGTTGAGGCAGAAATAAATAAAGCTTCACTGAATGCTAAATGTGAGGATTGACCTGGAAGACACACACCGACAAACAGGGTATGTTCCAACGTCTGTCAGAAGTTGGAATGCTTTTGTGAGAAAGGTTAAAAGAAGGGAATGGGACTCCTCATATCAGCTTTCTAAAAATTTTCTTTTGTCTTATTGACCTGGCAAGGATCCAATAGAGTTTTATTTCTGTATTTTTCATTGGAAGGTGCAATAAGGAGGTTACAGTTATTGGCTTTAGATGACAACATAACAGGCTAGAACATTTACTTGCAAGACAGCCAGCAAAACTTCATGATCCGAATCAGATCAGCGTCCTCACTGTCAGTAGGTGAAGGCTTCATCAGTACTTGAAGAGTTTGAGGCACTTGTGAACTCATAATCAGATTCTTTTAAATATTTTATTTTATAATTTTTTCTTTAAAGACAGGGTTTCACCATGTTGGTCAGGCTGGTCTTGAACTCCCGACATCAGGTGATCCACCCACCTTGGCCTCCAAAGTGCTTGGATTATAGACGTGAGCCACCACACCCGGCTAATCAGATTCTTTACTTAGGGACAGGATATGAGCCAATCATAAGACCTTCCACAGGCGGTTAATTTGGAAGCCTGCCTAATGTGACCTGTAGGTTTCCACTGGCAAGATGCAGGTACAGATATGACAAAGAATAACCATGACCTTCATATCACCCCCACCTGGTGAGTAATTGGATCCTTTTGACCTTTTCTCTACATAAAACCAGGTCACTCATCTTGTATAGCAACAAAATATATAGTCTACCTAATGAAGAAAGAGACTCTGTGGAAAAAAAAAAAATTATTATGACATAAGCAAAGCAGCTGGGCATGGTGGCACGTGCCTGTAGTCCCAGCTACTTGAGAGGCTGAGGTGGGAGGATCGCTTGAGCCTAGGAGTTCTGGGCTGTAGTACGCTATGCCCATCGGATGTCCACACTAAGTTTGGCATCAATATGGTGACCTCCTGGGAGTGGGGGACCCCCAGGTTGCCTAAGGAGGGGTGAACTGGCCCAGGTCAAAAAGGGAGCAGGCCAAAACTCCAATGCTGATCAGTAGTGCACGCCTTTGAAGAGCCACTGCACTCCAGCCTCGGCAACAAAGCGAGACCCTGTATCTTTAAAAAAAAAAAAAAAAAAAAGGGCCAGGCGCGGTGGCTCAAGCCTGTAATCCTAGAACTTTGGGAGGCCAAGGTGGGTGGATCACGAGGTCAAGAGATCGAGACCATCCTGGTCAACATGGTGAAACCCCGTCTCTACTAAAAATACAAAAAATTAGCTGGGCATGGTGGCTTGTGCCTGCAATCCCAGCTACTCAGGAGGCTGAGGCAGGAGAATTGCCTGAACCCAGGAGGCGGAGGTTGCGGTGAGCCAAGATCGTGCCACTGCACTCCAGCATGGGTAACAAGAGTGAAACTCCATCTCAAAAAAAAAAAAAAAAAAGAAAAAAAAAGAAAAAGAAAAGAAATGAGCAAAGCAATGGAAATAAATGTGATATTATTCAGGGAGGTAAAGAAAGACAAAGGTTTTGAAAGACAAATAAGGAGGATTACATAAATTGTTTTGAAAGACTCATCCTTGCTCATAAGAATAAAAACCACCAGGCGCAGTGGCTCACACTTGTAATCCCAGCACTTTGGGAGGCCAAGGCAGGCGGATCACCAGGTCAAGAGATCAAGACCATCCTGGCCAACATAGTGGAACCCCGTCTCTACTAAAAATTAAAAAAAAAAAATGGTCGGATGTGGTGGCTCACGCCTGTAATCCAAGTACTTTGGAGGCCAAGGTGGGCAGATCACCTGAGTTCACGACTAGCCTGACCAACATGGTGAAACCCCGTCTTAAAAACAAATAAAAAAATTAAGGTGGGCATGGTGGCGTTCATCTCTAGTCCCAGCTAATTGAGAGGCTGAGGCAGGAGAATCGCTTGAACCCAGGAGGTGGAAGTTGCAGTGAGCCAAGATTATGCCACTGTATTCCAGCCTGGTGCCTGACAACAGAGCAAGACTGTCTCAAAAAAAAAAAAAAAAAAAAAAAAAAAAAAAGAATATAAACCAAGGAGGCATCAGTGCAAGGTTGGATAGATTCCTCCTTCACCCCCTCAATGACCCCAACATCTTTACCAAGTCTTGACTCACTGGCAGAATCCAATTAAAACACCCACCTCAACCCTGACCAGCCCCCACTCTCACTTCCCTTTGTAATTTTGACATGACTCTATTACAGGACCATCAGGTTCCTAAGCCTGGTGCACAGTAGCACAGCAGTATTCTGAGACAGCAGGGTTTGCAGCAGAGAGTTTAATGTTCACAGGATGACTGAATGAGAAGCTGGGAAGAGACCCTCAAATTCATCTCCCCAAGGAGTACTGAGGGTTTTCAGGAAATCATGGATAGCAAGGAGCTGGAAATTTGGAGTACTTTGGTGGCAGGGAGAGGTATGAAGTCAACAGGATGTAGAAACTGCATTCTTGGTGAGTTGGTGCCTTACAGGGCCCTTCAAATCAGCTGGCATCAATAGTTTAACTGACATGCAGAAGCTGAAAGAATATCTCCAATGAAAAAGTTAATGTTTTACAACGTTTAAATTGTCTGCAGTGCAGTTAAGGTGAACCGTAATCTAAGGTCTGCAAGATTTTGGGATGGTAGGCTGCCAGCAACCATGAGGAAGCAGGCCAGAGAGCAAGCTAACCTCATGATGAATTCGGAATGGGCTGCAAGCTTGGTTTATTTTTGTTTCTCCCCCTCCCTTCTCCACTGATTAAATTGATAAGGTTTATAGGTATTGTTTCTTTTTTTTTTTTTTATTGAGACGGAGTTTCACTCTTGTTACCCAGGCTGGAGTGCAATGGCGAGATCTCGGCTCACCACAACCTCTGCCTCCTGGGTTCAAGCAATTCTCCTGCTTCAGCCTCCTGAGTAGCTGGAATTACAGGCGTGTGCCACCATGCACAGCTAATTTTCGTATTTTTAGTAGAGACGGGGTTTCACCATATTGACCAGAATGGTCTCGATCTCTTGACCTCGTGATCCACCTGCCTCGGCCTCCCAAAGTGCTGGGATTACAGGCTTGAGCCACCGCGCCGGGCCTAGGTATTGTTTCAATTTCTTCCAGAGAAGCCTTAACCTAAGCCCTGAGACCAATCACACCCTCAGTGGCACCTCTCTTCCAATTCAATGAGTGAATAATCTGGTACATTAGGTGATGTAAAACCCACAAGACCATCTGATACATGACAGTTTTATTCTGATTTTGTAGGGATGATGCCTCAGTTTTTATAAATCTTTTTTTTTTTTTTTTTTTTTTTCTGAGATAGAGTCCTGTCTGTCTCCCAGGCTGGAGTACAGTGGCATGATCTTTGCTCACTGCAACCTCCGCCTCCTGGGTTCAAGCGATTCTGCCTCAGCCTCCCAAGTAGCTGGCATTGCAGGCGCTGCCACAGCTGCTAATTTTGTATTTTCAGCAGAGCTGGGTTTTCTCCATGTTGGTCAGGCTGGTCTGGAACTCCCATCCTCAGGTCATCCACCTGCTTTAGCCTCCCAAAGTGCTGGGATTACAGGTGTGAGCCACTGTGCCTGGCCTATAAAGCTATTTTAACTAGAAAACATTTTTATAATTTTGATGTGTTCTCCTGACAACACTACTTTCAGGGTTTATTTTTCTGTCTGTTGTCCAGAACAGATTGAAGCCTTCCCTGCCTCACACTCAGAACTATACAGGTCACATATTAGTAAAATTTCATCAGTGTTTGTGGAGTTCATTAATGAATGAATTCTTTTTTTTTTTTTTTTTTTGACAGCATCTCCCTCTATCACCCAGGCTGGAGTGCAATGGCACAATCTCAGCTCACTGCAACCTCTGCCTCCTGGGTTCAAGAGATTTTCACATCTCAGCCTCCAGAGTAGCTGGAATACAAACATTTTTCTATTTTTAGAGACGGGGTTTCACCATGTTGGCTAGGCTGGTCTTGGGCTCCTGACCTCAGGCGAGCCACCCTGTCTGGCCTTGAATGAATGAATTCACTTCCACCTGATCCCTAACGCTTTCAATTTCTTGATTCAGGAAATGAATATGAATATCTGATACTAATAGATTTCTGATTCAATCAATTAATCTTCAGAGAGCCAAAATCCCAATCAGGATTAATTGGGTGTAGATTCAGAAATCCAATCAGATATCACTTTTTGATTGGAAGCTAGCAGTGGATACTTGGAGGGGATGGGATGGGAGTGGTGATTACAAAGGTCAATAAAAGCTTCAAAAGACCCACGGGAGAGACCATAAGTCTTCGAACCTGGAGTTACTGCTTGTTTCTTGAGGTCTGAGCACCCTGCAAACTGAGTCCAGATCTGGTAAGTCACCAATCTTTGTAAGGCCCCTCCTGTACGGCCCCTTCCACTTGATCTACAGTCAGCCTGTCTGGCATGGGGAGAATTCAGCCTAAGATGGCACAGAGTTATATCTTGTCATTTTTGTTTTTGTTTTTACTTTTTTCATACGAACAGTATGAAAAACAGCTTTGATTTCTTCCTCTAAATGGAGTTTTAAAGCCTGGTCAAAAGGGTGAAACCCCATCTTTACTAAAAATATAAAAATTAGCCAGGCATGGTGGTAGTCACCTGTAATTCCAGCTACTAGGGAGGCTGAAGCAGAATTATTTGAACCCAGAAGACAGAGGTGGCAGTGAACTGACACGGTGCCACTGTACTCCAGCCTGGGCCACAGACTGAGCATCCGTCTCAAAAAAAAAAAAAAAAAAATGCAGTTTTGTCTTTATTTCAAAAATTTTGATTTGTGCTTTGGTTTATGTCATTTCAAAATTCTTACAGGGTAGGCTCAGGCCTCACACCCGTAATCCCAGTATTTTGGGAGGCCGAGGCAAGCAGATCACCTGAGGTTGGGTGTTCTAGACCAGCCTGGTCAACAGGGCAAAACCCCGTCTCTACTAAAAAATAATAAAAATAATATATAATTAGCCGGACCTGGTGGCACATGCCTGTAATCCCAGCTACTCCGGAAGCTGAGGAAGAGGAGTCACTTGAACCTGGGAGGCAGAGGTTGTGTGAGCCGAGATCTTGCCATTGCACTCCAGCCTGGGCAACAAGAGCGAAACTCCATGTCAAAAAAAAAAAAAAGCTGGGCATGGTAGCTCATGCCTGTAATTTCAGCACTTTGGGAGGCTGAGGCCAGCGTGACCAACTTGGCAAAATCTTGTCTTTACTAGAAATACAAAAATTAGCTGGGCACAGTGGTGGGTGCCTGTTAACCCTACTCAAGAGGTTGAGGCAAGAGAATCCCTTGAACCTGGGAGGCGTAGGTCGCAGTGAGCCAGGACCCTGTCATTGCACTCTAGCCTGGGGGACCAAAAAAAAAAAAAATTCTTGGTGGGAGCAGAAACTCATGCTTATAACCCAAAAGTTTGGGAGGCCAAGGTGGGAGGATCATTTCAGCCTAGGGATTCAAGACCAATCTGGGCAACATGGCAAACCCCCATCTCTACAAAATATTTTTTGGGGGGTTGAGGTGTTAGAGTCTCACTCTGTTGCCCAGGCTGGATCACAGTGCTGTGATCTCGGCTCACTGGAAGTGAGACTGCAGTCTCACTCTGCCTCCCAGGCTCCAGCTATTCTCTTGCCTCAATCTCCCGAGTAGCTGGGATTACAGCCACCTGCCACCATGCTCAGCTAATTTTTGTGTTTTTAGTAGAGGTGGAGTTTCACCATGTTGACCAGGCTGGTCTCAAACTCCTGACCTCAAGTTATCCACCCGTCTTGGCCTCCTAAAATGCTGGGATTATAGCCATGAGCCACCGGTGCCCGGCCTCTATAAAAAGCTTCTTTAAAATATTAGTCATGATGGCAGGCATCTGTAGTCCCAGCTGTTGGGGTGGCTCACATGGGAGAATCCCTTGAGCCTGGAAAATTGAGGTTGCAGTGAGCCGTGCTCACAGCACTGCTGTACTCTAGCCTGGGCAATACAATGAGATCCTGTCCAAAAAAAACCCCACCAAAAAAATCTTAACCAAACAGTTAAGAAAATCCAAGCAATTGAAATCAGTAGGCCAATCCCAACCCCCACAAAAAGGGGGAGAAAGAGAGTTTAGAAGCCTCTACATGCCAACATCCCATTTAGACGGTTTAATCCGGCAGTTGTGTTTTGTTAGAAAAACAGTGTTAAAGATTTCCAATAATTCCCACAGTGGCCATAAATTATCCTGGGTGTAATTTTACCATCAGTTTAAACATGGCCACATGAGAATGACCGTGAAATCTGAATGGTCTTCTGTCAGAAAGAGGTTAAACCCTTCCCTATCTCACAGTTCAGATTATGAAGGTCACACATTAGTAAAATTCCATGTTTGTGGAGCAAATCAGTGAATGAGTCCTAGACTTTCACCCTATCCCTAATTCTTTCACTTTAATGAATGAAAATCTAATTTGTTGAGTTAATATGTAAGAAAGCCAACAATTCAATCAGGATTAACTGGGGTTGGGAAAACTTAAGGAATCTAATCAAATATTTTCTTTTTCCTTTTTTTTTTTTTTTTGAGATGGAGTTTCACTGTATCACCCAGGCTGGAGCACAGTGGCTCGATCTTGGCTCACTGCAACCTCCACCTCCCAGGTTCAAGCGATTCTCCTGCCTCAGCCTCCAGAGTAGCTGGGATTACAGGCATGTACCACTACACCTGGCTAAGTTTTTGTATTTTTAATAGAGATGGGGTTTCTCCATGTTGGCCAGGCCTCGAACTCCCAACCTCAGGTGATCCACCAACCTTTGCCTCCCAAAGTGCTGGGATTACAGGTATAAGCCACTGATGCCAGGCCTTCAATTTTTATTTATTTATTTATTTATTTTTTATTTTTTTTTGAGACCAGTTTTGCTCTTGTCTCCAGGCTAAAGTGCAATGGCATGATTGGCTCAATACAACCCCCTCCTCCTGATTCTTCCTCCTCAGCCTCTCCAATAGCTGGGATTAAAGGTGCTACCCACCACACACAGCTAAATTGTGTCTTTTTAGTGGAGATGAGGTATCGTCATTTTGGCCAGGGTTTTCCCCCCGCTGTTCATGGAGGCCTTGAACTCTTGACCTCAGATGATCCACCCAGCTCAGCCTCCCAACAAGCTGGGATTGTGGGCGTGAGATGCCATTCCCAACCCCATTCTATTCCTTAATAATATGTGTAGAGCAGGCTAGGTGCAGTGGCTCATGCCTGTTTTTCCAGATGAAAGGATCTGGGCTTTGAATTTTCCTCTAAATGCAGTTTTGTCTTTATTCCAAAAATGTTGATTTGTGCCTTGGTTTCTGTCATTTCAAAATTCAGAGGTTTTTTCTTTTTTCTTGAGACAGAATCTCGCTCTGTTGCCCAGGCTGGAGTGCAACGGCATGATCTCAGCTCACCGAAACCTCTGACTCTCTGGTTTAAGTGATTGTCCTACCTCATCCTCCCAAGTAGCTTGGACTCCTGACCTCATGATCCACCTGCCTCAGCCTCCCAAAGTGTCGGGATTACAGGTGTGAGTCACTGCGCCTATCCAAAGTGGGTCATTTTTAATATGTGTAAGAGATGTGTACTGGAAACATCTCTGTCATGCAAATGATCCATAATACTGTCACATAGCTTTAAAAGTTTCTCACTGAAATTTTAAATAATGAGGCCAGGCGTGGAGGCACAGGCCTATAATCCCAGGATTTTGGGAGGCCAATGTGAGTGAATTGCTTGAGTCTAGGAGTTCAAGACCAGCATGGACAACATAGCGAAACCCGCTGTCTTTACAAGAGGTCAAAAAATCAAAGATTAGCTGGGAGTGTTGATGCAGGGCTGTGGTCCTAGCTACTCGGGAGACTGAGGTGGAAGAATCCTTAGAGCCTGGGAGGTCACGACTGCACTGAGCTGAGATGGCACCACTGTACTCCAGCCACTCCAGCCTGGGTGACAGAGCAAGACCCTATCAGAAAAAAAAGAAAAAAGAAAGAAAGGAAGACAGAAGGGAGAAAAACAGGAAAAGAAGAAAGTGAGAGAGAAAGGGAAAGACAAATAGAGAAGTAAGCTTAAATATTAAAAGAAAACAAATAGAAAAACCCATTCTAGGAATGACCAGTGAATGTTCCCAACCATCTTATTTGTAGGGACTGTGAATGTCGGCATGTAGGGCTTGGGACATAACATTCCCATTGTTTTAGAACCCCGAGTAATTAGAAATTTCCCCCAACGGTGGGAGGGGTTAGGCTTCAGGCTCCCCCATACTCACTACTCGGTGGATGGAACACTGGCTGGAAAGGAAGGGCTAGTGGTGCTCCTGCCTCCTCACTGCTTGAGAAAAGCTGGTGCTAATGCCAGCAGAGACAGAACGCTAGCTTTGTGGCCACTGAGCACAGAGTGGAATTGGAGAAAACGAAGAAAAACTCTTTCACCATGGCCAGAGCACTGACTTTGGCCCTAGGAGAGGATGAGATTGCATGGGCTTGGTCTGAGAGTGATGCTCTTTCTCTGGATTTGTCCTCTGGAAGTTTTCCTTGCAGGTTGGTGAAGATGAGCATCTGGACTCCACCCAGACTCCTGGAGCTGGTGGGACGGAAGCTGCTGAGGGACCAGGCCTTGGCCGTCTGCACCCTGGAGGAGCTGCCCACGGAACTTTTCCCCCCGCTGTTCATGGAGGCCTTCAGCAGGAGACACTGTGAGGCCCTGAAGGCGATGGTGCAGGCCTGGCCCTTCCCCCGCCTCCCTCTGGGGTCCCTGATGAAGACGCCTTGCCTGGAGACCTTCCAAGCTGTGCTCCATGGACTTGATGCACTGCTGACCCAGGGGGTTCGTCTCAGGTGAGGTGGCCCAGATGGGCAGGTAGGGAGGGCCCAGGTGTCCAGAGAAGGAAGAGCTAGGTTGTGAGGGGTGGGGAGGCCCAAGGGGGAGCCCACAGGCTTCTGATGGTGCTGATGAGAAAGCTCAGTGAGGACTTGGCCATTGCCCAGCTCCTCAGGGAAAGGACTGCTCATCATGCAGGGTCCGTGGAGGTCACGGGAACCTCTCTCTTAGTGGCAATGAAGGGCACCACTAAAAGTGGGAACTGAGCAGGGCACGGACGCTCACACCTGTAATCTCAGCATTTGGGAGGCTGAGGACGGTGGATCACCTGTGGTCAGGCGTTTGAAACCAGCCTGGCCAACGTGGTGAAATTCTGACTCTACTAAAAATACAAATATTAGCTGGGCATAGTGGTGAGTACCTGTCATCCCAGGTGCTCGGGAGGTTGAGGCAGGAGAATCACATGAACCCAGGAGGTGGAAGTTGCCATGAGCTGAAATCTCACCACTGCACTCCAGCCTGGGCGACGGAGGGAGACCTATTCTCAGAATAAAGAGAAAGTGGAATTGAACAGGCTCCAAGGGGACAGCAGGGTGGAGAAATGTCAGGGAAAGAAAAAAGCAAGGAGGGGCGCAGCTGGCGTGCAGGATGTGAAGCTGACGTTCAGCAGTGACCGCTTACATTCTCAGCCTCTCTATCTTCCCACAGAAGAAGGAAACTTCAAGTCCTGGATTTACGGGATGTCAGTGAGAACTTCTGGATGGTGTGGTCTGAGGCCATGGCCAGCGGGTACTTACCAGATGCCATGAGGAAGAGAAAACCAGCTCAAGACTGTTCAGTGATGAGAGGACAGCAGCGCTTGACTGTGTTCGTAGACCTTTGCCTCAAGAACAGGACTCTGGATGAATGCCTCACCTGCCTCTTTCTGTGGGTCAAGCAGAGGGAAGGTTTACTACACCTGTGCTGTAAGAAGCTGAAAGTCTTGGGAACGCCCCTCCACAAAGTCCAAAACATCCTGAATATGGTGAACCCAGAGTGTATCCAGGAGGTGGAAGTGAATTGCAGGTGGCGACTGCCCGACCTGGCAGAGTTTACCCCATACCTGGGCCAGATGAGGAATCTTCACAAGCTCGCTCTCTCCCACGTCGACGTCCCTTGCTACTTTTCCCCAGAGCAGAAGGAGGAGTTTGTTACCCAGTTCACCTCTCAGTTCCTCAAGCTGCACCACCTCCAAAAGCTGTATATGAACTGTGTTTCTTTCCTCGAAGGCCATCTGGCCCAGCTGCTCAGGTGAGGAAGGATGGTGAGCTTTCTCTGCAGACCGCAGCAGAGCCTTTCCAGGTCACAGTAAATGCTAGTGGGCATCTACTGCGACCGCCTATGAGGAGGTGACGGTGAAGGGGACACTAGAATGTCCATGCATTCCCCTGTGGGCGGCTCTGTCTTGAAATGGGTATCACACAACCATTCCAATAAAGGCAGAGGGATCAGTGGGGGTAGATGCTATGGAGAGGCTGCCATGCTAGGAAGCTGGCTACTGAAGGGTTCAGCTCTAGGGAGGGTGAGTTAGTGAATTCCTCCTGAGGACGCGCGTCTAAGTTAAGATGATGAGAAATAGGTCAGGCATGGTGGCTCATACCTGTAATCCTAGCACTTTGAGAGCCTGAGGAAAGAGGATAAGTTGAGCCCAGAAGTTTTAGAGCAGTCTGGGTGACACAGCAAGACTGCTGACTAAAAATAGGAATTAATAAAAATAAAAACAAGCAAGATAAATTTTTTTATTTTGAAATGAAATTTCACTTGATTGCCCACAGGGAGTGCAGTGGCGTGATCTCGGCTTACTGCAACCCGTACCTCCCGGGTTGAAGTGATTCTCCTGCCTCAGTCTCCTGAGCACCTGGGATTACAGGTGTGGGCCACCACACCTGGCTAATTTTTGTATTTTTAGTAGAGACTAGGCTTCACCATATTGGCCAGGCTGGTCTCAAACTCCTGAGCTCACGTGATCCCCCTGCTTCAGCCTCCCAAAGTCCTGGGATTACAGGCGTGAGCAAACATGCCCAGCTCAAACAAGATAATTTTTATTTGTTTGTTTATTTATTTACTTATTTATGTTTGAGACAGAGTTTCGATCTGTCACCCAGGCGGGATGCAGTGGTGCAATCTCGGCTCACTGCAACCTCCACCTCCCGGGTTCAAGCGATTCTCGTGTCAGTCTCCTGAGTACTTGGGATTGCAGGCAGTCGCCACCACACCCGGCTAAGTGTTGTATTTTAAGTAAAGACCAAGTTTCACCATGTTGGTCAGGTTGGTCTCGAACTCCTGGCCTTGGCCTTCGAAAGTGCTAGGATTACAGGCGTGAGCCACCATGCCAGGGCAATTGAGATTAGTTTTAAAAAGATGTTGGGAAGTGGGGGAGTGAAGTGGGCACTGAAGAGGGGAATGCTCATCAAACCTGCACGTTTCAGAATAATACAAGCTCTGTGCTCAACAGCTTGGGGAACACAAATGATCTCATCTCTCTCTTTTTTTTTTTTTTCCTTTTATTTTAAGGTGGGGTTTCACCATGATGGCCAGGCTGGTCTGGAACTCCTGACCTCAGGTGATCCACCCACCTCAGTCTCCCAAAGTGCTAGGATTACCTCATCTCTAATTCCCGGTCACAATAGATTGTTTTGAGCTCCAGGTGAATTAATTACCTAGGAAACAGAAGGTCAGAGAGTAGGCACAAAGACTGGTGAAAGTGATAAATGGTTTGCGGATTAGACAGGCGTGTCAGGGACCCCTGCAGCCTGGGCACCCCAGCTGATGTTGCAGAATCCCGCCTGGGTTTGTCTGTAAGCCTGTGTCCCCTCTGGGCTCCCGTGGCCCAGAGATGTGTTTTTATCCCTGACGGATGAGTAAAGGGAGCTTCAGGGATTCTGTGAACTTGATCCATTCCTATAAATGATGGTGAAAAGACCCAGGAGGAAATGAAATTTTTCTTTGTTTTTCTTTTCTTTTTTTTTTTAGACACAGTCCCACTCTGTTACAAAGGCTGGAGTGTAGCAGCATAATCTCTGCTTACTGCAACCTCCACTTCCTGGGTTCTTGTGATTCTCCTGCCTCAACCTCCCAAGTAGCTGAAATTACAGGCCCCTGCCACCACGCCTGGCTGATTTTTGCATTTTTAGTAGCGATGTGGTTTCACCATGTTGGCCAGGCTGGTCTCGAACTCCTGACCTCAAGTGATCCACCCATCTCAGCCTCCCAAAGTGCTCAGATTACAGGTGTGAGTTACTGCATCAGACCTAAGATGGACTTGACCTCAGTGGCAAAGTTCTTCATCACGCAGCATCCTAAATGTTGACTATCAGACAATCGGAATGACCTTGGGCTTGGGCAAAATGGTTTTAGTCCATCACCTTGAAGTCATCCCCCACCACCCTTCACTCACCCTTATGATTCCCCAGAACTAACTTCTTGCTCTCTCCCCAGCTGTCTGAAGACCCCGTTAAAGACCCTCGCAATAACGAACTGTGTGCTTTCAGAATCGGACTTGAGGCATCTGTCCCAGTCCCCCAGCATCAGTCAACTAACGACCCTGGACCTGAGTGGCATCAGCCTGGCCAATCTGAGTCTTGTGCCTCTCCAACTCCTGCTAGAAAAAGTGGCAGTCACCCTGGAGTCCCTGGACTTAGATGACTGTGGGATCGAAGACTCCCAAGTCAATGCCATCCTGCCTGCCTTAAGCCGCTGCTTTGAGCTCACCACCTTCAGCTTTCGTGGAAATCCCATCTCCATGGCCACCCTGGAGAACCTGCTGTCCCACACAATCAGACTGAACAACTTACGCCTGGAGCTGTATCCCGCCCCACGGGAGAGTTATGATGCTTCTGGTGCTCTCTGCCGGTGGAGGTTTGCCCAACTGGGGGCTGAGCTGATGGGGAGAGTGAAGGACTTGAGGCAGACCAAGGGGGTCTTGCTCTGTACCGCCTGCTGCCCTGACTGTGGCCACAGGGCATTTTATGACCTGGAGGTAAATCAATGCAGCTGTTGAATATCTGCCTGTTTGCGTGGATGTATCAAATGCTTTCTTCTGGACACTTGGAAACTAAAACGTAGGTCTTAGGCACATCCTCCAGGGAGCACAGAACCCATCGTTCCAGACACGGCTCTGAAAGTGGAAAAGGAAAAGTGATGAACCAGGGGCTGGACTTGGGGGAAACACTGACATGGATTGGATGAGACTTTGGGGATCTGTATCCTATAGAGTCAAAAATGGGAATCTGAGTGTCTAGAGTGGAATTCAGGCTTGCAAATGCCTGAGGGAGTTGCCTTTGCATGGATGGTTGCCAAGAAACAGAAATAAAGGGAAACTGAGTGGAAGCTGTCTGGTGCCCTCTATTATCAAGTAACCTGTTTTCCAGTTGAAGCCTCAGGAATCCTCAGTTATTGATGAAAAAAAACCAAAAGGCACTGAGTCTTGCAATCAGTAAGATTCAGCTCCAGCAAATCGAGGCATTTAAATGAAATTTGGTTACTGTAATCAGTTTCCTCCCATTCTTGTTTGTTTGTTTTGAGACAGTTTCACTTTTGTTGCCCCGGCTCACTGCAACCTCCACCTCCTGGGTTTAGGGTATTCTCCTGCCTCAGCCTCCTAAGTAGCTGGGATTACAGGCATGCACCACCACGCCCAGCTAATTTTTGTATTTGTAGTAGAGACAGGGTTTCACTATGTTGGTCAGGCTGGTCTTAAACTCCTGACCTCAGGTGATCCACCCACCTGAGCCTCTCAAAGTACTGGGATTATAGGCATGAGCTACCATGCCTGGTTCTTTTGTTTTTAATTTTTTAATTTTTTATTTTATTTTTATTTTTTTGAGACGGAGTTTCGCTCTTGTTACCCAGGCTGGAGTGCAATGGCACGGTCTCGGCTTATGGCAACCTCTGCCTCCTGAGTTCAAGCGGTTCTCCTGCCTCAGTCTCCTGAGTAGCTGGGATTACAGGCAGGCACCACTACACCCTGCTAATTTTTGTATTTTTTTTTTTTTTTTTTTAAGTAGAGATGGGGTTTCGCTATGTTGGCCAGGCTGGTCTCAAACTCCTGATCTCAGGTGATCCACCTGCCTTGGCCTCCCAGAGTGCTGAGGTTACAGGCGTGCACCTGTAAAATAGGTGAGAGGCCATTGCTCCCGGCTGTTTTTAAATGGACATAATGGTGAGATAGCCATGTGGTTGGGGGGTCCCCGGAGAATCTCCCACCAGCCTGCACACTGTGGGAACGCGCAGCGGGGTGGAGCTTCGGGAGTAGCGCTCTCCGCAGCGGGGAGGAGTCTGGCATTGAGGAGAGTTCCTGTTCCGTCTTTTTCCTTTTCATGCAGTATAATCCTGCTTTACTCACCCTTCAAACCGTCTGCAAGCCTGAATTTTTGCGGCCATGGGACGAACAAGGACCCAGTCTTTAGCCGAACTAAGGAAGTCCTGCAACAATGGAACCTAATTTAGGGAGTCCCTTTAGTCTCCTAACTGGGTTCACTGATGGAACTGAGATTGTGGGCTGTGTGGGACCATAGGAAACTCCCATTCCCATTGTTTTCAACTTTTAGGTTGCAAAGGCATTTCTTTTTTGGTGGGGGTTGGGGAGACAGGAGTCTCGCTCTGTCACCCAGGCTGGAGTGCAGTGGCAGGCTCTTGGTTCACAGCAAGCTCCGCCTGCCGAATTCAAGCAATTCTCAGGCCTCAGCGCCCCCCCAATCCCCCTCCCCCAGTAGCTGGGTCTACAGGTGCCCACCATCACATCCGGCTAACTTTTTTTGCATTTTTAGTAGAGACCAGGTTTCACCATGTTGGTCAGGCTTGTCTTGAACTCCTGACCTCAGGTGATCTACCCGTCTTGGCCTCCCAAAGTGGTAGGTTTATAGGCATGAGCCACTGCACCAGGCCTTTTTAAATTTTGAGACAGTTTCACTCTGTTCCCCAGGCTGGAGTGCAAGTGGCATGATCTCAGCTCACTGCACCTCTGTCCCCTGGGGTTCAAGCGATTCTCCTGCCTCAGCCTCCTGAGTGGCTGGGATTATTTTTGAGACCGGGTTTCACCATGTTGATTGACCAGGCTGGTCTCCAATTCCTGACCTTATGATCCACCCACCTCCGCCTCTGAAAGTGCTGAGATTACAGGCATGAGCCACAGCTCCTGGCTGAGAAGACTTTTTTTTTTTTTTCCTCAAAAAAGTGGAGATCTGAGCTTCGGAGATCACCGTCAGTAATATTTCACAGTGCTGTTAGAGTTTAGTGGAGCAATGGCTAATAATTCATGAATTAGGAGTGATCTTGCCTGCTTTTTATTTTATTTTATTTTATTTATTTATTTATTTGAGACGGAGTTTCACTCTTGTTACCCAGGCTGGAATGCAATGGTGCGATCTCGGCTCACCGCAACCTCTTCTTCCTTGGTTCAGGCAACTCTCCTGCTTCAACCTCCTGAGTAGCTGGGATTACAGGCGTGTGCCACCATGCACAGCTAATTTTCTGTATTTTTAGTAGAGACGGGATTTCACCATGTTGACCAGGATGGTCTCGATCTCTTGACCTCGTGATCCACCTGCCTCAGCCTCCCAAAGTGCTGGGATTACAGGCTTGAGCCACCCCGCTTGGCCTAGGTATTGTTTCAGTTTCTTCCAGAGAAGCCTTAACCTAAGCCCTGAGACCAATCACACCCTCAGTGGCTCCTCTCTTCCACCTGAATGAGTGAATAAACTGGTACATTAGGTGATGTAAAACCCACAAGACCATCTGATACATGACAGTTTTATTCTGATTTTGTAGGGATGATGCCTCCGTTTTTATAAATTTTTTTTTTTTTTTTTTTTTTTTCTGATATGGAGTCCTGTCTGTCTCCCAGGCTGGAGTACAGTGGCATGATCTTGGCTCACTGCAACCTCTGCCTCCTGGGTTCAAGCAATTCTGCCTCAGCCTCCCAAGTAGCTGGCATTACAGGCACTACCACAGCTGGCTAATTTTGTATTTTCAGCAGAGATGGGTTTTCTCCATGTTGGTCAGGCTGGTCTGGAACTCCCATCCTCAGGTCATCCACCTGCTTTAGCCTACCAAAGTGCTAGGATTATAGGTGTGAGCCACTGCGCCTGGCCTATAAAGTTATTTTAACTATGAAATATTTTTATATTTTTGATGTGTTCTCCTGACAACACTACTTTCAGGTTTTATTTCTCTGTCTAATGTCCAGAACAGATTGAACCCTTCCCTGTCTCACACTCAGAACTATACAGGTCACATATTAGTAAAATTTCATCAGTGTTTGTGGAGTTCATTAATGAATGAATTCTTTTTTTTTTTTTTTTTTTTTTTTTTTTGACAGCATCTCCCTCTATCACCCAGGCTGGAGTGCAATGGCACAATCTCAGCTCACTGCAACCTCTGCCTCCTGGGTTCAAGAGATTTTCCCATCTCAGCCTCCAGAGTAGCTGGAATACAGACGTTTTTGTATTTTTAGAGACGGGGTTTCACCATGTTGGCTAGGCTGGTCTTGGGCTCCTGACCTCAGGTGAGCCACCCTGGCTGGCCTTGAATGAATGAATTCACTTCCACCCGATCCCTAAGGCTTTCAATTTCTTGATTCAGGAAATGAAAATGAATATCTGATATTAATAGATTTCTGATTCAATCAATTAATCTTCAGAGAGCCAAAATCCCAATCAGGATTAATTGGGTGGAGATTCAGAAACCCAATCAGATATCAGTTTTTGATTGGAAGCTAGCAGTGGATACTTGGAGGGGAGGGGATGGGAGTGGTGATTACAAAGGTCAATAAAAGCTTCAAAAGACCCACGGGAGAGACCGTAAGTCTTCGAACCTGGAGTTACTGCTTGTTTCTTGAGGTCTGAGCTCCCTGCAAACTGAGTCCAGATCTGGTAAGTCACTAATCTCTGTAAGGCCCGTCCTGTACGGTCCCTTCCACTTGATCTATATTCAGCCCGTCTAGAATGGGGAGAATTCAGCCTAAGATGGCACAGAGCTATATCTTGTCATTTTTTGTATTTGTTTTTGTTTTTTTACTTTTTTCATATGAACAGTATGAAAAACAGCTTTGATTTCTTCCTCTAAATGGAGTTTTAAAGCCTGGTCAAAAGGGTGAAACCCCAACTTTACTAAAAATATAAAAATTAGCCAGGCATGGTGGTAGTCACCTGTAATTCCAGCTACTAGGGAGGCTGAAGCAGAATAATTTGAACCCAGAAGACAAAGGTGGCAGTGAGCCGACACGATGCCACTGTACTCCAGCCTGGGCCACAGACTGAGCATCCGTCTCAAAAAAAAAAAAAAATGCAGTTTTGTCTTTATTTCAAATTTTTGATTTGTGCTATGGTTTATGTCATCTCAAAATTCTTACAGGGTAGGCTCAGGCCTCACACCCGTAATCCCAGCAGTTTGGGAGGCCGAGGCAAGCAGATCACCTGAGGTTGGGTGTTCTACACCAGCCTGGTCAACAGGGCAAAACCCCGTCTCTACTAAAACATCATAATAATAATATATAATTAGCCAGACCTGGTGGCACATGCCTGTAATCCCAGCTACTCGGGAAGCTGAGGAAGAAGAGTCACTTGAACCTGGGAGGTAGAGGTTGTGTGAGCCGAGATCTTGCCATTGCACTCCAGCCTGGGCAACAAGAGCGAAACTCCATGTCAAAAAAAAAAAAAAAAAAGCTGGGCATGGTGGCTCATGCCTGTAATTTCAGCACTTTGGGAGGCTGAGGCCAGCCGGACCAACTTGGCAAAATCTTGTCTTTACTAGAAATACAAAAATTAGCTGGGCACAGTGGTGAGTGCCTGTTATCCCTACTCAAGGGGTTGAGGCAAGAGAATCCCTTAAACCTGGGAGGCGTAGGTCGCAGTGAGCCGGGACCCTGTCATTGCACTCTAGCCTGGGGGACCAAAAAAAAAAAAAAAAAATTCTTGGTGGGAGCAGAAACTCATGCTTATAACCCAAAAGTTTGGGAGGCCAAGGCGGGAGGATCATTTCAGCCTAGGGATTCAAGACCAATCTGGGCAACATGGCAAACCCCCATCTCTACAAAATATTTTTTGGGAGGTTGAGGTGTTAGAGTCTCACTCTGTTGCCCAGGCTGGATCACAGTGCTGTGATCTCGGCTCACTGGAAGTGAGACTGCAGTTTCACTCTGCCTCCCAGGCTCCAGCTATTCTCTTGCCTCAATCTCCCGAGTAGCTGGGATTACAGCCACCTGCCACCATGCTCAGCTAATTTTTGTGTTTTTATTAGAGGTGGAATTTCACCATGTTGACCAGGCTGGTCTCGAACTCCTGACCTCAAGTTATCCACCCGTCTTGGCCTCCTAAAATGCTGGGATTATAGCCATGAGCCACCGGTGCCCAGCCTCTACAAAAAGCTTCTTTAAAATAATAGTCATGATGGCAGGCATCTGTAGTCCCAGCTGTTGGGGTGGCTCACATGGGAGAATCCCTGGAGCCTGGAAAATTGAGGTTGCAGTGAGCCGTGCTCACAGCACTGCTGTACTCTAGCCTGGGCAATACAATGAGATCCTGTCCAAAAAAAACCCCACCAAAAAAATCTTTACCAAACAGTTAAGAAAATCCAAGCAATTGAAATCAGTAGGCCAATCCCAACCCCCACAAAAAGGGGGAGAAAGAGAGTTTAGAAGCCTCTACATGCCAACATCCCATTTAGACGGTTTAATCCGGCAGTTGTGGTTTCGTTAGAAAAACAGTGTTAAAGATTTCCAATAATTCCCACAGTGGCCATAAATTATCCTGGGTGTAATTTTACCATCAGTTTAAACATGGCCACATGAGAATGACCGTGAAATCTGAATGGTCTTCTGTTAGAAAGAGGTTAAACCCGTCCCTATCTCACAGTTAGGATTATGAAGGTCACATATTAGTAAAACTCCATGTTTGTGGAGCAAATCAGTGAATGAGTCCTAGACTTTCACCCTATCCCTAATTCTTTCACTTTAATGAATGAAAATCTAATTTGTTGAGTTAATCTGTAAGAAAGCCAAAAATTCAATCAGGATTAACTGGGGTTGGGAAAACTTAAGGAATCTAATCAAATATTTTCTTTTTCCTTTTTTTCTTTTTTTTTTTTTTTTTTTTTTTTGAGATGGAGTTTCACTGTATCACCCAGGCTGGAGCACAGTGGCTCGATCTTGGCTCACTGCAACCTCCACCTCCCGGGTTCAAGCGATTCTCCTGACTCAGCCTCCAGAGTAGCTGGGATTACAGGCATGTACCACTACACCTGGCTAAGTTTTTGTATTTTTAATAGAGATGGGGTTTCTCCATGTTGGCCAGGCCTCGAACTCCCAACCTCAGGTGATCCACCCACCTTTGCCTCCCAAAATACTGGGATTACAGGTATAAGCCACTGATGCCAGGCCTTCAATTTTTATTTATTTATTTATTTATTTTTTATTTTTTTTTGAGACCAGTTTTGCTCTTGTCTCCAGGCTAAAGTGCAATGGCATGATTGGCTCAATGCAACCTCCTCCTCCTGAGTTCAAGTGATTCTTCATCCTCAGCCTCTCCAATAGCTGGGATTAAAGGTGCTGCCCACCACACACAGCTAAATTGTGTCTTTTTAGTGGAGATGAGGTTTCGTCATTTTGGCCAGGCTTTTCCCCCCGCTGTTCATGGAGGCCTTGAACTCTTGACCTCAGATGATCCACCCAGCTCAGCCTCCCAACAAGCTGGGATTGTGGGCGTGAGACACCATTCCCAACCCCATTCTATTCCTTAATAATATGTTTAGAGCAGGCTAGGTGCAGTGGCTCATGCCTATTTTTCCAGATGAAAGGATCTGGGCTTTGAATTTTCCTCTAAATGCAGTTTTGTCTTTATTCCAAAAATGTTGATTTGTGCCTTGGTTTCTGTCATTTCAAAATTCAGAAGTTTTTTCTTTTTTCTTGAGACAGAATCTCGCTCTGTTGCCCAGGCTGGAGTGCAACGGCATGATCTCAGCTCACCGAAACCTCTGACTCTCTGGTTTAAGTGATTCTCCTACCTCATCCTCCCAAGTAGCTTGGACTCCTGACCTCATGATCCACCTGCCTCAGCCTCCCAAAGTGTCGGGATTACAGGTGTGAGTCACTGCGCCTATCCAAAGTGGGTCATTTTTAATATGTGTAAGAGATGAGTACTGGAAACATCTCTGTCATGCAAATGATCCATAATACTGTCACATAGCTTTAAAAGTTTCTCACTGAAATTTTAAATAATGAGGCCAGGCGTGGAGGCACAGGCCTATAATCCCAGGATTTTGGGAGGCCAATGTGAGTGAATTGCTTGAGTCTAGGAGTTCAAAACCAGCATGGACAACATAGCGAAACCCGCTGTCTTTACAAGAGGTCAAAAAATCAAAGATTAGCTGGGAGTGTTGATGCAAGACTGTGGTCCTAGCTACTTGGGAGACTGAGGTGGAAGAATCCTTAGAGCCTGGGAGGTCACGACTGCACTGAGCTGAGATGGCAGCACTGTACTCCAGCCACTCCAGCCTGGGTGACAGAGCAAGACCCTATCAGAAAAAAAAGAAAAAAGAAAGAAAGGAAGACAGAAGGGAGGAAAACAGGAAAAGAAGAAAGTGAGAGAGAAAGGGAAAGACAAATAGAGAAGTAAGCTTAACTACTACAAAGAAAACAAATAGAAAAACCCATTCTAGGAATGACCAGTGAATGTTCCCAACCAACTTATTTGTAGGGACTGTGAATGTCGGCATGTAGGGCTTGGGACATAACATTCCCATTGTTTTAGAACCCTGAGTAATTAGAAACTTCCCCCAACGGTGGGAGGGGTTAGGCTTCAGGCTCCCCCATACTCACTACTCGGTGGATGGAACACTGGCTGGAAAGGAAGGGCTAGTGGTGCTCCTGCCTCCTCACTGCTTGAGAAAAGCTGGTGCTAATGCCAGCAGAGACAGAACGCTAGCTTTGTGGCCACTGAGCACAGAGTCGAATTGAAGAAAACGAAGAAAAACTCTTTCACCATTGCCAGAGCACTGACTTTGGCCCTAGGAGAGGATGAGATTGCATGGGCTTGGTCTGAGAGTGATGCTCTTTCTCTGGATTTGTCCTCTGGAAGTTTTCCTTGCAGGTTGGTGAAGATGAGCATCTGGACTCCACCCAGACTCCTGGAGCTGGTGGGACGGAAGCTGCTGAGGGACCAGGCCTTGGCCGTCTGCACCCTGGAGGAGCTGCCCACGGAACTTTTCCCCCCGCTGTTCATGGAGGCCTTCAGCAGGAGACACTGTGAGGCCCTGAAGGCGATGGTGCAGGCCTGGCCCTTCCCCCGCCTCCCTCTGGGGTCCCTGATGAAGACGCCTTGCCTGGAGACCTTCCAAGCTGTGCTCCATGGACTTGATGCACTGCTGACCCAGGGGGTTCGTCTCAGGTGAGGTGGCCCAGATGGGCAGGTAGGGAGGGCCCAGGTGTCCAGAGAAGGAAGAGCTAGGTTGTGAGGGGTGGGGAGGCCCAAGGGGGAGCCCACAGGCTTCTGATGGTGCTGATGAGAAAGCTCAGTGAGGACTTGGCCATTGCCCAGCTCCTCAGGGAAAGGACTGCTCATCATGCAGGGTCCGTGGAGGTCACGGGAACCTCTCTCTTAGTGGCAATGAAGGGCACCACTAAAAGTGGGAACTGAGCAGGGCACGGACGCTCACACCTGTAATCTCAGCATTTGGGAGGCTGAGGACGGTGGATCACCTGTGGTCAGGCGTTTGAAACCAGCCTGGCCAACGTGGTGAAATTCTGACTCTACTAAAAATACAAATATTAGCTGGGCATAGTGGTGAGTACCTGTCATCCCAGGTGCTCGGGAGGTTGAGGCAGGAGAATCACATGAACCCAGGAGGTGGAAGTTGCCATGAGCTGAAATCTCACCACTGCACTCCAGCCTGGGCGACGGAGGGAGACCTATTCTCAGAATAAAGAGAAAGTGGAATTGAACAGGCTCCAAGGGGACAGCAGGGTGGAGAAATGTCAGGGAAAGAAAAAAGCAAGGAGGGGCGCAGCTGGCGTGCAGGATGTGAAGCTGACGTTCAGCAGTGACCGCTTACATTCTCAGCCTCTCTATCTTCCCACAGAAGAAGGAAACTTCAAGTCCTGGATTTACGGGATGTCAGTGAGAACTTCTGGATGGTGTGGTCTGAGGCCATGGCCAGCGGGTACTTACCAGATGCCATGAGGAAGAGAAAACCAGCTCAAGACTGTTCAGTGATGAGAGGACAGCAGCGCTTGACTGTGTTCGTAGACCTTTGCCTCCAGAACAGGACTCTGGATGAATGCCTCACCTGCCTCTTTCTGTGGGTCAAGCAGAGGGAAGGTTTACTACACCTGTGCTGTAAGAAGCTGAAAGTCTTGGGAACGCCCCTCCACAAAGTCCAAAACATCCTGAATATGGTGAACCCAGAGTGTATCCAGGAGGTGGAAGTGAATTGCAGGTGGCGACTGCCCGACCTGGCAGAGTTTACCCCATACCTGGGCCAGATGAGGAATCTTCACAAGCTCGCTCTCTCCCACGTCGACGTCCCTTGCTACTTTTCCCCAGAGCAGAAGGAGGAGTTTGTTACCCAGTTCACCTCTCAGTTCCTCAAGCTGCACCACCTCCAAAAGCTGTATATGAACTGTGTTTCTTTCCTCGAAGGCCATCTGGCCCAGCTGCTCAGGTGAGGAAGGATGGTGAGCTTTCTCTGCAGACCGCAGCAGAGCCTTTCCAGGTCACAGTAAATGCTAGTGGGCATCTACTGCGACCGCCTATGAGGAGGTGACGGTGAAGGGGACACTAGAATGTCCATGCATTCCCCTGTGGGCGGCTCTGTCTTGAAATGGGTATCACACAACCATTCCAATAAAGGCAGAGGGATCAGTGGGGGTAGATGCTATGGAGAGGCTGCCATGCTAGGAAGCTGGCTACTGAAGGGTTCAGCTCTAGGGAGGGTGAGTTAGTGAATTCCTCCTGAGGACGCGCGTCTAAGTTAAGATGATGAGAAATAGGTCAGGCATGGTGGCTCATACCTGTAATCCTAGCACTTTGAGAGCCTGAGGAAAGAGGATAAGTTGAGCCCAGAAGTTTTAGAGAAGTCTGGGTAACACAGCAAGATTGCTGACTAAAAATAGGAATTAATAAAAATAAAAACAAGCAAGATAAATTTTTTTATTTTGAAATGAAATTTCACTTGATTGCCCACAGGGAGTGCAGTGGCGTGATCTCGGCTTACTGCAACCCGTACCTCCCGGGTTGAAGTGATTCTCCTGCCTCAGTCTCCTGAGCACCTGGGATTACAGGTGTGGGCCACCACACCAGGCTAATTTTTGTATTTTTAGTAGAGACTAGGCTTCACCATATTGGCCAGGCTGGTCTCAAACTCCTGAGCTCACGTGATCCCCCTGCTTCAGCCTCCCAAAGTCCTGGGATTACAGGCGTGAGCAAACATGCCCAGCTCAAACAAGATAATTTTTAATTGTTTGTTTATTTATTTACTTATTTATGTTTGAGACAGAGTTTCGATCTGTCACCCAGGCGGGATGCAGTGGTGCAATCTCGGCTCACTGCAACCTCCACCTCCCGGGTTCAAGCGATTCTCGTGTCAGTCTCCTGAGTACTTGGGATTGCAGGCAGTCGCCACCACACCCGGCTAAGTGTTGTATTTTAAGTAAAGACCAAGTTTCACCATGTTGGTCAGGTTGGTCTCGAACTCCTGGCCTTGGCCTTCGAAAGTGCTAGGATTACAGGCGTGAGCCACCATGCCAGGGCAGTTGAGATTAGTTTTAAAAAGATGTTGGGAAGTAGGGGAGTGAAGTGGGCACTGAAGAGGGGAATGCTCATCAAACCTGCACGTTTCAGAATAATACAAGCTCTGTGCTCAACAGCTTGGGGAACACAAATGATCTCATCTCTCTCTTTTTTTTTTTTTTCCTTTTATTTTAAGGTGGGGTTTCACCATGATGGCCAGGCTGGTCTGGAACTCCTGACCTCAGGTGATCCACCCACCTCAGTCTCCCAAAGTGCTAGGATTACCTCATCTCTAATTCCCGGTCACAATAGATTGTTTTGAGCTCCAGGTGAATTAATTACCTAGGAAACAGAAGGTCAGAGAGTAGGCACAAAGACTGGTGAAAGTGATAAATGGTTTGCGGATTAGACAGGCCTGTCAGGGACCCCTGCAGCCTGGGCACCCCAGCTGATGTTGCAGAATCCCGCCTGGGTTTGTCCGTAAGCCTGTGTCCCCTCTGGGCTCCCGTGGCCCAGAGATGTGTTTTTATCCCTGACGGATGAGTAAAGGGAGCTTCAGGGATTCTGTGAACTTGATCCATTCCTATAAATGATGGTGAAAAGACCCAGGAGGAAATGAAATTTTTCTTTGTTTTTCTTTTCTTTTTTTTTTTAGACACAGTCCCACTCTGTTACAAAGGCTGGAGTGTAGCAGCATAATCTCTGCTTACTGCAACCTCCACTTCCTGGGTTCTTGTGATTCTCCTGCCTCAACCTCCCAAGTAGCTGAAATTACAGGCCCCTGCCACCACGCCTGGCTGATTTTTGCATTTTTAGTAGCGATGTGGTTTCACCATGTTGGCCAGGCTGGTCTCGAACTCCTGACCTCAAGTGATCCACCCATCTCAGCCTCCCAAAGTGCTCAGATTACAGGTGTGAGTTACTGCATCAGACCTAAGATGGACTTGACCTCAGTGGCAAAGTTCTTCATCACGCAGCATCCTAAATGTTGACTATCAGACAATCGGAATGACCTTGGGCTTGGGCAAAATGGTTTTAGTCCATCACCTTGAAGTCATCCCCCACCACCCTTCACTCACCCTTATGATTCCCCAGAACTAACTTCTTGCTCTCTCCCCAGCTGTCTGAAGACCCCGTTAAAGACCCTCGCAATAACGAACTGTGTGCTTTCAGAATCGGACTTGAGGCATCTGTCCCAGTCCCCCAGCATCAGTCAACTAACGACCCTGGACCTGAGTGGCATCAGCCTGGCCAATCTGAGTCTTGTGCCTCTCCAACTTCTGCTAGAAAAAGTGGCAGCCACCCTGGAGTCCCTGGACTTAGATGACTGTGGGATCGAAGACTCCCAAGTCAATGCCATCCTGCCTGCCTTAAGCCGCTGCTTTGAGCTCACCACCTTCAGCTTTCGTGGAAATCCCATCTCCATGGCCACCCTGGAGAACCTGCTGTCCCACACAATCAGACTGAACAACTTACGCCTGGAGCTGTATCCCGCCCCACGGGAGAGTTATGATGCTTCTGGTGCTCTCTGCCGGTGGAGGTTTGCCCAACTGGGGGCTGAGCTGATGGGGAGAGTGAAGGACTTGAGGCAGACCAAGGGGGTCTTGCTCTGTACCGCCTGCTGCCCTGACTGTGGCCACAGGGCATTTTATAACCCGGAGGTAAATCAATGCAGCTGTTGAATATCTGCCTGTTTGCGTGGATGTATCAAATGCTTTCTTCTGGACACTTGGAAACTAAAACGTAGGTCTTAGGCACATCCTCCAGGGAGCACAGAACCCATCGTTCCAGACACGGCTCTGAAAGTGGAAAAGGAAAAGTGATGAACCCGGGGCTGGACTTGGGGGAAACACTGACATGGATTGGATGAGACTTTGGGGATCTGTATCCTATAGAGTCAAAAACGGGAATCTGAGTGTCTAGAGTGGAATTCAGGCTTGCAAATGCCTGAGGGAGTTACCCTTGCATGGATGGTTGCCAAGAAACAGAAATAAAGGGAAACTGAGTGGAAGCTGTCTGGTGCCCTTATTATCAAGTAACCTGTTTTCCAGTTGAAGCCTCAGGAATCTTCAGTTATTGATGAAAAAAAACCCAAAAGGCACTGAGTCTTGCAATCAGTAAGATTCAGCTCCAGCAAATCAAGGCATTTAAATGAAATTTGGTTACTGTAATCAGTTTCCTCCCATTCTTGTTTGTTTGTTTGGAGACAGTTTCACTTTTGTTGCCCCGGCTCACTGCAACCTCCACCTCCTGGGTTGAGGGTATTCTCCTGCCTCAGCCTCCCAAGTATCTGGGATTACAGGCATGCACCACCACGCCCAGCTAATTTTTGTATTTGTAGTAGAGACAGGGTTTCACTATGTTGGTCAGGCTGGTCTTAAACTCCTGACCTCAGGTAATCCACCCACCTGGGCCTCCCAAAGTGCTGGGATTATAGGCATGAGCTACCATGCCTGGTTCTTTTATTTTTAATTTTTTAATTTTTTATTTTATTTTTATTTTTTTGAGACGGAGTTTCGCTCTTGTTACCCAGGCTGGAGTGCAATGGCGTGATCTCGGCTTATGGCCTCCTGAGTTCAACCTCTGCCTCCTGAGTTCAAGTTCAAGCAATTTTCCTGCCTCAGTCTCCTGAGTAGCTGGGATTACAGGCAGGCACCACTACACCTGCCTAATTTTTTTTTTTTTTTTTTTTAAGTAGAGATGGGGTTTCGCTATGTTGGCCAGGCTGGTCTCAAACTCCTGATCTCAGGTGATCCACCTGCCTTGGCCTCCCAGAGTGCTGAGGTTACAGGCGTGCACCTGTAAAATGGGTGAGAGGCCATTGCTCCCGGCTGTTTTTAAATGGACATAATGGTGAGATAGCCATGTGGTTGGGGGGTCCCCGGAGAATCTCCCACCAGTCTGGAGAATCTCCCACCAGCCTGCACACTGTGGGAACGCGCAGCGGGGTGGAGCTTCGGGAGTAGCGCTCTCCGCAGCGGGGAGGAGTCTGGCATTGAGGAGAGTTCCTGTTCCGTCTTTTTCCTTTTCATGCAGTATAATCCTGCTTTACTCACCCTTCAAACCGTCTGCAAGCCTGAATTTTTGTGGCCATGGGACGAACAAGGACCCAGTCTTCAGCCGAACTAAGGAAGTCCTGCAACAATGGAACCTAATTTAGGGAGTCCCTTTAGTCTCCTAACTGGGTTCACTGATGGAACTGAGATTGTGGGCTGTGTGGGACCATAGGAAACTCCCATTCCCATTGTTTTCAACCTTTAGGTTGCAAAGGCATTTCTTTTTTGGTGTGGGTTGGCGGGACAGGAGTCTCGCTCTGTCACCCAGGCTGGAGTGCAGTGGCAGGCTCTTGGCTCACAGCAAGCTCCGCCTACCGAATTCAAGTGATTCTCGGTCCTCAGCGCCCTCCCCCAATCCCCCTTCCCCAGTAACTGGGTCTACAGGTGCCCACCATCACATCCGGCTAATTTTTTTTGCATTTTTAGAAGAGACCAGGTTTCACCATGTTGGTCAGGCTTGTCTTGAACTCCTGACCTCAGGTGATCTACCCGTCTTGGCCTCCCAAAGTGGTAGCTTTATAGGCATGAGCCACTGCACCAGGCCTTTTTAAATTTTGAGACAGTTTCACTCTGTCCCCCAGGCTGGAGTGCAAGTGGCATGATCTCAGCTCACTGCTCCTCTGTCCCCTGGGGTTCAAGCGATTCTCCTGCCTCAGCCTCCTGAGTGGATGGGATTATTTTTGAGACCGGGTTTCACCATGTTGATTGACCAGGCTGGTCTCCAATTCCTGACCTTATGATCCACCCACCTCCGCCTCTGAAAGTGCTGAGATTACAGGCATGAGCCACCGCTCCTGGCTGAGAAGACTTTTTTTTTTTCTCAAAAAAGTGGAGATCTCAGCTTCGGAGATCGCCGTCAGTAATATTTCACAGTGCTGTTAGAGTTTAGTGGAGCAATGGCTAATAATTCATGAATTAGGAGTGATCTTGCCTGCTTTTTATTTTATTTTATTTATTTATTTATTTGAGACGGAGTTTCACTCTTGTTACTCAGGCTGGAGTGCAATGGCGCGATCTCGGCTCACCGCAACCTCCGCTTCCTTGGTTCAGGCAACTCTCCTGCCTCAACCTCCTGAGTAGCTGGGATTACAGGCGCGCACCACCATGCCCAGCTAATTTTCTGTATTTTTTAGTAGAGACGGGGTTTCACCATGTTGACCAGGATGGTCTCGATCTCTTGACCTCGTGATCCACTCACCTCGGCCTCCCAAAGTGCTGGGATTACAGGCATGAGCCACTGCTCCTGGCTTATTTATTTTAAGATGGGGTTTCACCATTATGGCCAGGCTGGTTTTGAACTCCTGACCTCAGGTTATCCAACCACTTAGGCCTCCCAAATTGCTAGGATTACAGGCGAGAGCCACCGCGCCAGGCTTTTATTTTATTTTTTAAAAAAGATGGGGTTTCACCAAGATGGCCAGGCTGGTCTTGAACTTCTGACCTCAGGTGATCCACCCACCTTGGCCTCCCAAAGTGTTAGAATTGATAGGCTTGAGCCACCGCGCCCGGCCTTGCCTGCTCTTTAGTGGTTGGGACATACTCTTCTTGGTATCAGAAGGGAGGAACTGTGCCTCTGTGGCCACTTACTGTAGAATGGATTTCGGGTAAACCGAGCGCTCTGTTTTTACACATGCTGGAGAAATGACTTTGGCCCTGGGAGAAGTGGGGGTTGCGCAGATTGGCCTGAGAAGCTTGCTTTTTCTTTCTTTCTTTCTTTTTTATTTGAGACGGACTTTCGCTCTTGTTACCCAGGCTGGAGTGCAATGGCGCGATCTCAGCTCACTGCAACCTCCGCCTCCTGGGTTCAGGCAATTCTCCTGCCTCAGCCTCCTGAGTAGCTAGGATTACAGGCACGCGCCACCATGCCCAGCTAATTTTCTGTATTTTTAGTAGAGATGGGGTTTCACCATGTTGACCAGGATGGTCTCGATCTCTTGACCTCGTGATCTACCCGCCTCGGCCTCCCAAAGTGCTGGGATTACAGGCGTGAGCCACTGCGCCCGGCCCAGAAGCTTGCTTTTTCAAAGCTGGACTGCCCTCTAGAGTTTTCCGTGCAGATTTATCAGAATGAGCCTGCAGGCCCCACGCAGACTCGTGGAGCTGGCAGTGCAGAGCCTGCTGAGGGACCCGTGCTTGGACACCTCCACTCTGGATAAGCTGCCAGGGGAAGTCTTCCCCCTGATGTTCACGGAGGTCTTCAGCAGCAGGCACTATGAGATTCTACAGGCCATGGTGCGGACCTGGCCCTTCCCCTGCCTCCCTCTGGGGTCCCTGATGAAGACACCTCCTCTGGAGACCTTGCGAGCCGTGCTGGAGGGACTTGATCCAGTGGTGTACGTGAAGCTTCGCCCCAGGTGAGGTGACTAGGTGGCCTGGTGGGAAGGGCCCAGACATCCAGAGAAGGGACAGCTGGCTCGGGAGGAGTGGTGGGGTTGGGGAGCCAGGATGGCTCAGATGGTGCCGGTGATGAGAGGCCTTGGTCACTGCCCAGCTCCTTGGTAGCTCCCACCATGCAGGGTCCACTGAGCAAACAGGAATCTGCCTCCTCCCAGTGGAAGGTTAAGGAACTACAAGTGGATATCAGGAGTAATCAAAGGGAAAAGGGTGGAGAAGTGACAGAAGGGGACAGGAACAGCTGATTGACATCTTGAATGTGGAGTGAAAGCTCAGGTCTTCCCCGGGAGCAAAGATGGAGCTCCCGTTTCTAAAGACCCATCCCCATCAGTGCTGGGGCCTTGCCTGCATTCTAAGCCTTTCCCCTATTTTACCCACAGGAGGTGGAAACTTCAAGTACTGGATTTGGGGAATGTGAATGAGAATTTCTGGACCACGTGGTCTGGATCCAGGGCCCTGTCGTGCTCCCCAGAGGCCACGAGTAAGAGGCAGACAGTGGAGGACCATCCAAGGACGGGAGGGCGAAGGCTGTTGTGGATGTTCATACATGAGCCCTCAAAGGTGTTCATAGACGTCGGCCTCAAGGAAGCTACCCTGGATGAGTGGCTGAGCTACGTCTGCGACTGGATTCACCGCAGAAGACGTTTAGTACAGCTGTGTTGTCGTAAGGTGCAGTATTACCCAATGCCCGCTTCACATTTCAGAAGATTAGTGGAAATGGTATACCCAGACAGTATCCAGGAGTCGGAAGTCCAGAGAAAGCCCTCGCTGAATAGACCACCAGGAAGGTTTGCCCCTTACCTGAGCCAGTTAAGCGAGCTTCACAGAGTCTTGGTAGCCTTCGGTTATGATCATGAGTTATCCATGTGCGCCCAGCAGCAGTTCATTCCTGACTTGGAAACTCCGTCCCTCAGCCTGGGCCGCCCTGAGAGTTTTTTTTATGAGAATTGCCGATTATATCAATGAACACCAGGACCACCTGCACAGGTGAGAAAGGATGGTGAGCTTTCTCCGCATACTATACCACTGCCTTTTTCTTTTTTACAGTAAACACCAGTGGGCATCTACTGTGTGCCAGTCACTAGTGGTGTCACAGATAATGGGGCACTAGAATGTCAATGCATTATGCTCCTCAGTGCTCTATATCCTAAAGGGAGTAACACAAGACCACTCAAATAAGGGCAGAGGGATGGCCTGGGGTAGATGCTACAGAGAGATGTGTAGGCAGCTGGTTAGTCAAGCTCAGATCTAGCAGGGTGCAATTGTGAATTCCTTGTTAGGAATTTTGTTTAAAGTTAATATGATGGGCCAGGCGTGGTAGCTCATGCATGTAATCCAAGCACTTTGGGAGGCTGAGGAGGGCGGATCATGAGGTCAAGAGATGAAGACCATCCTGGCCAACATGGGGAAACCCCATCTCCGCTGAAATACAAAGATTAGCTGGGCGTGGTGGTGTGCGCCTGTAGTCCCAGCTGCTTGGGAGGCTGAGGCAGAACAATTGCTTGAACCCAGGAGGCAGAGATTGCAGTGAACCGAGATTGCGCCACTGCACTCCAGCCTGGCGCTTGGTGACAGAGCGAGACTCTGTCTCAAAAAAGAAACAAATAAAAACCATAAAGTTAACATGATGAAAACTTACTCATCATACAGAGGAGAGTATACAAGAAGGAAGTAGCATCAAACCTGTGCGTTTCACAGTAGAAGCTCTGTCCTCACAGCTTAGTAAATGCCGATAATCCTGTCCCTAATTCACTGTCTGTAAAAGATTGTTTTAAACTCCGGGAAAGGAAATTGATTTGGGACATGCATGCTTCTGGAACAGGGTGAGGAGTAGGCATGGGAATGGTGCAAAGTGATAGCTGGTTTGCAGATGCAGGCATGTCGGAACGTCTGCAGGCAGGAAGCCACAGCTGATGTCCCCAGACCTTGCTCAGTTGAGTTCTTTGTGCACGTCTCCCACTAGATGAGGTTGTCTGCTGAAAGATGAAGTAAAGAGGCTTTATAGATATTGTGGGCTTGAACCAATCACACCAGCGAGGATGAAAGGATTGAGCCTAAAATGGGACTGCCTCTGAATGATCTGAGTCTTTTTCTTTTGAGACAAAAGTTTCGCTCTTGTTGCCCAGGCTGGAGTGCAATGGCGCAATCTTGGCTCACTGCAACCTCTGCCTCCTTGATTCAAGCTATTCTCCCGTCTCAGCCTCCCGAGTAGCAGGGATTACAGGTGCTCACCACCACACCCGGCTAATTTTGTGTTTTTAGTAGAGATGGGGTTTCTCCATGTTGGTCAGGCTGGTCTCAAACTCCCGCCCGCAGGTGATCTGCCTGCCTCAGCCTCCCAAAGTGCTAGGATTACAGGTGCAAGCCACTGTGCCCGGCAATGATCTGAGTCTTCATCATGCAGCACCTTGAATGCTGACCATAATATGATGATGGGAACAAACTTGTATTTGGGTGACCAGCAACGTGGACCAGCAATCTCGAGCCCCTGGGAGCCCTGCTAGCTGCTGCTAGCTAGTCTTGAGAGCCTCCTCTTACAGGACTGTGGGATTCAGGACTCGCAACTCAGGGTCATCCTGTCTGCCCTGAGCCGCTGCTCCCGGCTCACCACTTCCTAGTTTTACGGAAATGAGGCCTGTGAAGGCTCTGAAAGGCCTGCTGGGTCACACAGGCGGGTGAGCGAGGCAGGCCCGGAGACGCACCCTGCCCCTCTGAAGAGTCTTGACAGCAGGGGTCATGTCAGTTGGGAGATCCTCACCCTGATTTGGGCTGAGCTGATGCGTGTCCTCAGAGAAGTAAGGCGGCCCCAGAGGGTCTTCTGTGGGCTTGACCCCTGCCCTTCCTGTGGTGCATGGCCGTCTGAGAAACTGGAGTTCCATCCTTGCTCCTAGGGAAGGCCTGGTTAAGGGGGTTGGATACTCGCCCTTACGGACACTTGGGCCCTAAAATCAAGGACGTGGGTGCTTTTTTTTTTGACTCAGGGTCTCGCTCTATCACTCAGGCCCAAGTGCAGTGGCAGAATCTCAGCTCACTGCAACCTTTGCCTCCTGGGTTTAAGTGATCCTCCTGCCTCAGCCTCCTGAGTAGCTGGTGTTATGGATGTGCGCCACCGCACCCGGTTAATTGTTTTTTTTTTTTTTTTTTGGTAGAGACAGGGTTTCATGAGCTTGGCAAGGCTGGCCTCCTTGAGGTCACTCCTGACCTCAAGTGATCTGCCCACCTCGGCCTTCCACAGTGCCGGGTTTACAGGCATGGGCAGCCAACACGGTCAGGTGCATCTTAAAGGAAGACAGAGCTGTGTGTTTCAGGCAGGTGCTCACTGTCAGTGGATAAAGCAACAGTGACTCAGCAGGGAGCAGTACTGGGTGACTGGGCGTCCATGAGGCCTTCAGGGACTTTTGTCCTAGAGTTAGAAATAGAACCTGAAGTTACAGAGTGATGGCATGAGTTAATCCCTGCGAGGGTGGTTATTAGAAAAATGTCTTAGCCATTTATACATCAGAAATCTCTAGTTACTGATGAGAGGTACTAAGTTGTGACTGAGGTTCAGCTGTAGGAAGTCAAAGCATCCAGAGTGAAATTTGATCATTTTGATTAATTCCCACCCCTCCTTCACTTCTCATCTAATTCTTCCTTAATTCTCCCGTGCCTTTTCACTAAGTTCATCCACAAAAGATGCACACTTGGGGCCTGGAACATTCTGTGTGGGCAGTGATGGTGAGCTACTGAAGTCTACCCTCTTTTCAGGAGCCCTCGCCGCGCCCCAGGTACTGAGACTCAGCTGACTCCGAATGGGCAGATCTAGAGGAATCTGTTCCTGATCACCGGCCCTGCCAGGGAACGGCTTCACTGCACAAGGGGCTGCCCCCTGACCTTGAAGGGAATGGCCATAGTGCGTATTGCAGGAGCCTCGTGACATCACCACCCCATGCCTGTCCTCATGATGGCTAGTGGGTTTTACTGAATTAAAGCATTTGGGTCCAATTTCGCTTTTGGAAAAATGCATACAGCATATTCTAAGTATTTCTAGCCCACATTAATAGAAAAATACATCTTTTGGAAAACTAATTCGTATCAATGAGATATCTTCTCATAAATAACATCTCCCTTCTCTTATCAAGAAACACCACTTAGAATGGTGTGAGATGGTATCTCAATGTTGTTTTGATTCACATTTCTCTAATGACCAGTGATGATGAGCTTTTTTTATACGTTTGTTGGCTGCATAACTGTCGTATTTTTGAGAAGTGTCTATTCATATCGTTCGCCCACTTTTTGGAGGGGTTTGTTTTTTCCTGTAAATTTGTTTTAAGTTCTTTATAGATTCTGGATATTAGCCCTTTATCAGATGGGTAGATTTCGAAAATTTTTTCCCATTCTGTCGGTTGCCGGTTCACTCTAATGTTAATTTCTTTTGTCATACAGAGCTCTTTAGTACAATTAGATCCCATTTGTCTATTTTGGCTTTTGTTGCCATTGCTTTTGGTGTTTGAGTCATGAAGTCCTTGCCCATGCCTATGTCCTGAATGGTTTTGCCCAGGTTTTCTTCTAGGTTTCATTTTTATAGTGTTAGATCTGATGTTTAAATCTTTAATCCATCTGGAGTTAATTTTTGCATAAAGTGTAAGAAAGGGATCCAGTCTCAGCTCTCCGCATATGGCTAGCCAGTTTTCCTAACACCATTTATTAAATAGGAAATCCTTTCCCCATCGCTTGTTTTTGTCAGGGCTTTCAAAGATGTGATGGAGAGAGCTGTAAACCGTCATTTTCAGCAAGCTGACAAGAACGGAAAACTAAACACTGCATGTTCTCACGCATAAGTGTGAACATGTTCTCGCGCATGTTGAGCAATGAGAACACGTGGACACAGGGAGGGGAACATCACTCACAGGTGCCTGTTGTGGGGTTGGGGGATAGGGGTGGGGAAGGGATAGCAGGGGGTGGGGGGATAATGGAGGAATAGCATTAGGAGAAATACCTAATGTTGATGAGGGGTTGATGGATGCAGCAAACCACCATGGTATGTGTATACCTACGTAACAAACCCGCATGTTCTGCATATGTAGCCCAGAACTTAAAGTATTTTTAAAAAAAGATAGTTATCATGATGCAGCATTCCTTAATATAAAAGTCTTATTATAATATTGTATGTGTTTTTATTTACTTAAAAGCATTATATATTTTTGGTTAAAATATGTTTGATGAATTATGTATCAGTGATATTAATTCTCCATTTTTAGATATTAAGAAACCATGCTGAAAGGCTGGGCATGGTGGCTCACACCTGTAATCCAAGCACTTTGGTGGCAAAGGTGGGCGGATCACCAGAGGTCGGGAGTTCAAGACCAGCCTGACCAACATGGTGACACCCCGTCTTTATAAAAGAAAAAAACTTTACACTGAGATAAAACAAAAGAGGAACCTGTCCAGGGTGCTGACCTACATGTATGCAGCCCATGTGGGCCAGGAAGTTCTCTGATGCTTCACTCAGGTGAACCTGGGCTGACTCTTGACCTGGTTGATCTCACACTCCTAGTCTCAAGTGTTCCTCCTGTCCTGGCCTCCCAAACTGCTGAAAGTATAGGCATGGACCACCGTGCCTAGTCTTAACAATTTTTAAAATTATTATGGATACATAAAACTTGCATATTTACAGGGTACATTTGATATTCTTTTTTTTTTTTTCTTGGAGATGGAGTCCCACTCTATCCCCCAGACTAGAGTGCAATGGCATAATCTCAACTCACTGCAACCTCTGCCTCTTGGGTTCAAGCAATTCTCCTGCCTCAGATTCCTGAATAGCTTGTCCTACAGGTGCGTGCTAACACACCTGGCTAATTTTTGTACTTTCAGCAGAGGTGGGGTTTCACCATGTTGGCCAGGCCTGTCTTGAACTGACCTTGTGAACCACCCACCTCAGCCTCCCAAAGCCCTGGGATTACAGGCGTGAGCCACCACACTGGCTTATTATTCCTGCTTTTAAAAGTTGGTCAATTCTTTTGTGTTTATTTCAGAGTTTATATCAGAACAACTCACAGTAATATATACCTCTACTAGAACTTGTCATATAGTCGAAGACAAAGTAGTTAACAATTTTACAAATAGTAGATTGCCTTTGGAGGGATTGATAATTACAAAATATGTAAACACTTCTGGCAGAAGCACATCAAATATGGACACGAGTGAGCAATGTTTGCCCTCAAAGATTTCTTTTTTTCCTTTTTTTAAAAATTTAATTAATTTTTTTTAGAGGTGGGGTTTCACCCTGTTGGCCAGGCTGGTCTTGAATTCTAACCTCATGATCCGCCCACCTCAGCCTCCCAAAGTGCTTGGATTACAGGCGTAAGCCACCACACCCGGCCTTTTTTTCTTTTTCTTTTTTTTTTTTTAAGAGGTAGAGTCTCACTCTATCACCCAGGCTGGAGTACAGTGATGCAATCTTGGTTGACTGCCAACCTCTGCATCCTGGGCTCAAGCAATCCTCCCCACTCAGCCCCCAGAGTAGCTGGGAGTCTAGGTGCATGCCACCTGGTCCAGCTAATTATTTGTAGTTCAGGTAGAGTTGGGACTTCGTCATATTGCACAGACTGGTCTCCAGCTCCTGAGCTCAAGAGATCTACGCACTTTAGCCTCCCAAAATGCTGGGATTACAGGCATGAGCCACCGTGCCTGGCCAAAGGTGGTTGTTAAAATTAAAGCTTCTACTCAACATTGAACCTAAATGTCAAGGAAATGCATTAGCAGACTTTTATGTGAACTCAGCTACCACCAGAGTTTTAAGAAATTGGATTAAGTTGTTTCACGTCAAATTATTTATGACAATTTGTGCCATAAACAATACTGTGCACCTGAATTGGAATAACCAAAATAGTATCTGAAAGGATTCACATTTAATCCCGAATGAGGACTCACTGATGGCCTCAATGGCCACCTTATCCTTCCCGAGTTCCTGAAGTTGCCACTATTAAAGGCTCTGTACTCCACAGTCCATCATGTTGTAGAAAAAATTGTCGAATTTGTGAAAACAGGTGTTGGCATGATTGGTTTTTGCTTGTTTGTTTTTAATTGAGATGGAGTCTTGCTCTGTCGCCCAGGCTGGAGTGCAGTTGCTCAATCTCAGCTCACTGTAACCTCTGCCTCTCAGGTTCAAGCAATTCTCCTGCCTCAGCCTTCTGAGTAGCTGGGATTACAGGCACGAGCCACCATGCCCACCTAATTTTTTGTATTTTTAGTAGAGACGGGGTTTCACCATGTTGACCAGGATGGTCTCAATCTCTCGACCGCGTGATCCACCCGCCTCGGCCTCCCAAAGTGCTGGGATTACACGCTTGAGCCACCACGCCTGACCGACCTTATCATCTCTCCAAAAGTTGAACAAACAAATGTTATCTTGAATCAAAAATGAGCTAAACTAACCAAAGGCTGGGATACTTTATTTTATTGAGATGGAGTCTCGCTCTATTGCCCAGGCTGGAGTCCAGTGGCAATTTTGGCTCACTGCAACCTCCCTTTCCCGGGTTCAAGCAATTCTCCTGCCTCAGCCTGTCAAGTAGCTGGGATTACAGGCATGAGTCACCATGCTAATTTTTGTATTTTTAGTAGAGACGGGGTTTCACAATGTTGGCCCGGCTGGTCTCAAAACCCCTGACCTCGATATCTGCCCATCTCAGCTGGGATTACAGGTGTACACAGTGACCAGCATTTTTTTTTTTTTTTTTTTTTTTTTGAGTTGGAGTCTCACTCTGGTGCCTGGAGTGCAGTGGCTTGATCTCAGCTCACTGCCACCTCTGCCTCCCAGGGTAAAGCCATTCTTCTGCCTCAGCCTCCTGAGTAGCTGGGCCTAAAGGCGTGTACCACCATGCCCAGCTAATTTTTGTATTTTCAGTAGAGATGAGGTTTCATAACACTTGTAAAATATTTCTATTCCTCATTCCAATTACAGTGTGATTCTTTTTCAGTGTAACTGGGCCATATTGGTGAGAGATCTTTCCACAACACCTCCCTTCTCTATCAGGGAAGACTAGCGCAGGGTGCTTTGGAATCACACATCATCAGAGGGTGGATAATGATCAAGTGCCTCTAAATGACAAGTGACCTTCCCTGTGCTAAGAACTTTACACAAAGGGCACCCAAGTGAAGGACCCTGCTGAGGATCAGGGCCTGATGTTGGGCAGAAACCTTAGGTAAGAGGCCAGTTTCCCTGCAGGGGAAGCATTCCCACCCAGCTTATGAGACCCCCGTAAGATTCAATGACATGATGCACATTTAATGCTGGGCATGGGGCCTACCATCTGCTAGCTCAATAAACGCATCTTTTTCTTCTTTTTTCTTTTAGCAGAATCCCCAGCATTCTTCATCTTATATTTTTTGAGATGGAGTTTTGCTCTTGTTTCCCAGGCTAGAGCACAAAGGCATGATCTCAGCTCACTGTAACCTCCGCCTCCCAGGTTCAAGTGATTCTCCTGCCTCAGCCTCCTGAGCAGCTAGGAGTACAGATGTGCACACAACACCTGGGTAATTTTTGTATTTTCAGTACAGACAGGGTTTTACCATGTTGGCCAGGCCGGTTTAGAAACCCTGACCTCCTGATCCAACCACCTCAGCCTCCTGAGCAGCTGGGAGTACAGATGTGCACACAACACCTGGGTAATTTTTGTATTTTCAGTACAGACAGGGTTTTACCATGTTGGCCAGGCCGGTTTAGAAACCCTGACCTCATGATCCAACCACCTCAGCCTCCCAAAGTGCAGGGATTATAGGGGTTAGCCACAATGCCCAACCTAATTGAAATAAGAAACCTAAAGAAACCTTCTTTCTTTTCATTTTTTTTGAGACAGAGTTTTGCTCTGGTTGCCCAGGCTGGAGTGCAATGGTGTGATCGTGACTCACTGCAACCTCTGCCTCCCAGGTTCAAGCGTTTCTCCTGCCTCAGCCTCCCAAGTAGCTGGGATCACAGGCATGCACCACCACTCCCGGCTACTTTTTTGTACTTTTGGTAGAGACAGGGTTTTTCATGTTGGTCCGGCTGGTCTCAAACTCCCAGCCTCAGGTGATCTGCACCTCAGCCTTCCAAAGTGCTGGGATTACAGGCGTGTGCCACCACACCTTGCCTAATCTTTTCTTTTCTCAATAGATGGTATCATAATATTAGCTTTTATGCACCTAGGACTTGCTCTCAATATGACTCAGTACTGCAAGACCTTGACGCACTAGTTCAAAGAAAATTTCCAGTAGGGGAAGGAGGCTTTCAATGATGGTTAGACCTCCATGCCCAAGTGTTGGGAGATTGCATCTTTTAGAAATGACACCAAGGGAAATCTGCCCATGTGCATCATTCAATGGGACCATACCAGGTGACTTAAAATTAAGGACATCCAAGGAAAAACCTTCCCTAGAAGCAGACCCCATCACACAGTAAACAGCTTTTCCCAGACAATGGAACAAGACTCCATTCGATCTTCTTCCCTGGACTGAGACTCGGGTTTATTTTGCATTAACACGAAATGCTCAAACCTATATTTTATTTTGTCAGGTACTTTCAGCACTCAAAGCCAACACTTTCTAAGGTCTCCTGTTCAAAATTTAGCCACTATCACTTACCAAAGCAATTGCTGGCTACAGAGTCATTTAGATGAATGGGAAGGGTCACAACTAATGGTAGGACCTGCTCTCATACACAGTTGGGTAGCAATTGAGGACGCTAACTTCATGATAAAGTTTGTTATCCTTCCTTTGGCAAGTTGGTCCATTTTTTTTTTATTTTTTATTTTTTATTTTTTAGTGATAGTCTCGCTCTGTCGCCCAGGCTGGAGTATGGTGGCGCGATCTTGGCTCACTGCAGCCTTCTGGATTCAGGCAATTCTCCTGCTTCAGCTTCCCAAGTAGCTGGGACTACAGGCACCCGCCACCATGCCCAGCTAATATTTTGTATTTTTAGTAGATTCAGGATTTCACTGTGTTAGCCAGGATGGTCTCCATCTCCCAATCTCATGATCCATCCACCTCGGCCTCCCAAAGTGCTGGGATTACAGGCTTGAACCACAGCCCCCGGCCCTAATATTTTCTGTCAAATGACTTGGCACTGAGAAGAAGCTATAGATGTAAATGCGTGGCCTATGACTTTTGTTGATTTCATTACTGATAATTTATCTGTATGCATAGGAAGCATTAGCGTAACTGGGTCTTATCTAGGTAGTGTCCCAGCCTCCCTTATAATCAGACTCTTTGGTCTGACACACATTATGAAGACTGGATGCTCTAGTAGCAATTAGAATGCCAGTAGACATAGAATCAGTACATGACCATGTTACTCTCTGCCATATAATCAGAGAACTTACTGAAATGAGATATAGGTTCATTGGAAATTCTAGAGGCAAATAGAATGCCTCTATAGGTCTACTATATGCAATAAATAATAGTTTTATTTATTGGATGCATCAATACTCAGGGCATGTTTGGAGAGGAACCTATTTATTCTTCAATGGAGATGGCCTGCCAGGATTACTTTATACAATTCATAGAAATATTTTTTTCTTCCCACCCCAATTCAAACCATTATCATGCAACCTGGTGTCAATGGAAGTCAAGGCTGTTGAGGCAGAAATAAATAAAGCTTCATTGAATGCTAAATGTGAGGATTGACCTGGAAGACACACACCGACAAAGGGGGTGTGTTCCAACGTCTGTCAGAAGTTGGAATGCTTTTGTGAGAAAGGTTAAAAGAAGGGAATGGGACTCCTCATATCAGCTTTCTAAAAATTTTCTTTTGTCTTATTGACCTGGCAAGGGTCCAATAGAGTTTTGTTTCTGTGTTTTTCACTGGAAGGTGCAATAAGGAGGTTACAGTTATTGGCTTTAGATGACAACATAACAGGCTAGAACATTTACTTGCAAGACAGCCAGCAAAACTTCATGATCAGAATCAGATCAGTGTCCTCACTGTCAGAAGGTGAAGGCTTCATCAGTACTTGAAGAGTTTGAGGCACTTGTGAACTCATGACAGATTCTTTTTTTTTTAATTTAATTTTTTATTTTATAATTTTTTTTTTAAAGACGGGGTTTCACCATGTTGGTCAGGCAGGTCTTGAACTCCGGACATCAGGTGATCCACCCACCTTAGCCTCCAAAGTGCTTGGATTATAGACGGGAGCCACCACGCCCGGCTAATCATTCTTTACTTAGGGACAGGATATAAGCCAATCATAAGGCCTTCCACAGGCGGTTAATTTGGAAGCCTGCCTAATGTGACCTGTAGGTTTCCACTGGCAAGATGCAGGTACAGATATGACAAAGAATAACCATGACCTTCATATCACCCCCACCTGGTGAGTAATGGGATCCTTTTGACCTTTTCTCTACATAAAACCAGGTCACTCACCTTGTGTAGCAACAAAATATATAGTCTACTTAATGAAGAAAGAGACTCTGTGGAAAAAAAAAATTATTATGACATAAGCAAAGCAGCTGGGCATGGTGGCACGTGCCTGTAGTCCCAGCTACTTGAGAGGCTGAGGTGGTTGGATCGCTTGAGCCTAGGAGTTCTGGGCTGTAGTATGCTTTGCCCATCGGATGTCCACACTAAGTTTGGCATCAATATGGTGACCTCCTGGGAGTGGGGGACCCCCAGGTTGCCTAAGGAGGGGTGAACTGGTCCAGGTCAAAAACGGAGCAGGCCAAAACTCCCGTGCTGATCAGTAGTGCACGCCTTTGAAGTGCCACTGCACTCCAGCCTGGGCAACATAGAGAGACCCTGTCTCTTAAAAAAAAAAAAAAAAAGGGGCCGGGCGCGGTGGCTCAAGCCTGTAATCCTAGCACTTTGGGAGGCCGAGGTGGGTGGATGACGAGGTCAAGAGATCAAGACCATCCTGGTCAACATGGTGAAACCCCGTCTCTACTAAAAATACGAAAAATTAGCTGGGCATGGTGGCTTGTGCCTGTAATCCCAGCTACTCAGGAGGCTGAGGCAGGAGAATTGCCTGAACCCAGGAGGCGGAGGTTGCGGTGAGCCAAGATCATGCCATTGCACTCCAGCCTGGGTAACAAGAGCAAAACTCCATCTCAAAATAAAAGAGAAAAGGAAAAGAAATGAGCAAAGCAATGGAAATAAATGTGATATAATTCAGGGAGGTAAAGAAAGACAAAGGTTTTGAAAGACAAATAAGGAGGATTACATAAATTGTTTTGAAAGACTCATCCTTGCTCATAAGAATAAAAACCACCAGGCGCAGTGGCTCACACTTGTAATCCCAGCACTTTGGGAGGCCAAGGCGGGCAGATCACCAGGTCAATAGATCAAGATCATCCTGGCCAACATAGTGAAACCCCATCTCTACTAAAAATTAAAAAAAAAAAAAAATCTGGTCTGGTGTGGTGGCTCACGCCTGTAATCCAAGTACTTTGGAGGCCAAGGTGGGCAGATCACCTGAGGTCAGGGGTTCAAGACTAGCCTGACCAACATGGTGAAACCCTGTCTTAAAAACAAACAAAAAAATTAAGCTGGGCATGGTGGCGTGCGTCTGTAGTCCCAGCTAATCGAGAGGCTGAGGCAGGAGAATCGCTTGAACCCAGGAGGTCGAAGTTGCAGTGAGCCAAGATTATCCCACTGCATTCCAGCCTGGTGCCTGATGACAGAGCAAGACTGTCTCGCAAAAAAAAAAAAAAAAAAGAGAACATAAACCAAAGAGGCATCAGTGCAAGGTTGGATAGATTCCTCTTCCACTCCCTCAATGACCCCAACAAGTTTACCAAGTCTTGACTCACTCGCAGAATCCTATTAAAACATCTACCTCAACCCTGCCCAGCCCCCACTCTCACTTCCCTTTGTAATTTTGACATGACTCTATTACAGGACCATCAGGTTCCTAAGCCTGGTGCACAGTAGCACACCAGTATTCTGAGACAGCAGGGTTTGCAGCAGAGAGTTTAATGTTCACAGGATGACTGAATGAGAAGCTGGGAGGAGACCCTCAAATTCATCTCCCCAAGGAGTACTGAGGGTTTTCAGGAGATCATGGATAGCAAGGAGCTGGAAATTTGGAGTACTTTGGTGGCAGGGAGAGGTATGAAGTCAACAGGATGTAGAAACTGCATTCTTGGTGAGTTGGTGCCTTACAGGGCCCTGCAAATCAGCTGGCATCAATAGTTTTACTGACATGCAGAACCTGAAAGAATATCTCCAATGAAAAAGTCAATGTTTTACAATGTTTAAATAGTCTGCAGTGCAGTTAAGGTGAACTGTAATCTAAGGTCTACATGATTTTGGGATGGTAGGCTGCCAGCAACCATGAGGAAGCAGGCCAGAGAGCAAGCTAACCTCATGATGAATTCGGAATGGGCTGCAAGCTTGGTTTATTTTTGTTTCTCCCCCTCCCTTCTCCACTGATAAATTGATAAGGGTTATAGGTATTGTTTCTTTTCTTTTTTTTTTTTTTCTGAGATGGATTTTCACTCTTGTTACCCAGGCTGGAGTGCAGTGGCGGGATCTCGGTTCACTGCAACCTCCGCCTCCTGGGTTCAAGCAATTCTCCTGCCTCAGCCTCCTGAGTAGCTGGAATTACAGGCGTGTGCCACCATGCCCAGCTAATTTTTGTATTTTTAGTAGAGACGGGGTTTCACCATGTTGACCAGGACGGTCTCGATCTGTTGACCTCGTGATCCACCTGCCTCGGCCTCCCAAAGTGCTGGGATTACAGGCTTGAGCCACCCCGCCCGGCCTAGATATTGTTTCAGTTTCTTCCAGAGAAGCCTTAACCTAAGCCCCGAGACCAATCACACCCTCAGTGGCACCTCTCTTCCACTTGAATGAGTGAATAATCTGGTACATTAGGTGATGTAAAACCCACAAGACCATCTGATACATGACAGTTTTATTCTGATTTTGTAGGGATGATGATGCCTCAGTTTTTATAAATCTTTTTTTTTTTTTTCTGAGATGGAGTCCTGTCTGTCTCCCAGGCTGGAGTACAGTGGCATGATCTTGGCTCAATGCAACCTCTGCCTCCTGGGTTCAAGCAATTCTGCCTCAGCCTCCCATGTAGCTGGCATTACAGGCACTGCCGCAGCTGGCTAATTTTGTATTTTCAGCAGAGACGGGTTTTCTCCATGTTGGTCAGGCTGGTCTGGAACTCCCATCCTCAGGTCATCCACCTACTTTAGCCTCCCAAAAAGTGCTAGGATTACAGGTGTGAGCCACTGTGCCTGGCCTATAAAGCTATTTTAACTATGAAATATTTTTATAATTTTCATGTGTTCTCCTGACAACACTACTTTCAGGTTTTATTTTTCTGTCTAATGTCCAGAACAGATTGAACCCTTCCCTGCCTCACACTCAGAACTATACAGGTCACACATTAGTAAAATTTCATCAGTGTTTGTGGAGTTCATTAATGAATGAATTCTTTTTTTTTTTTTTTTTTTTTTGACAACATCTCCCTCTATCACCCAGGCTGGAGTGCAATGGCACAATCTCAGCTCACTGCAACCTCTGCCTCCTGGGTTCAAGAGATTTTCCCATCTCAGCCTCCAGAGTAGCTGGAATACAGACATTTTTGTATTTTTAGAGATGGGGTTTCACCATGTTGGCTAGGCTGGTCTTGGGCTCCTGACCTCAGGTGAGCCACCCTGGCTGGCCTTGAATGAATGAATTCACTTCCACCAGATCCTTAACGCTTTCAATTTCTTGATTCAGGAAATGAATATGAATATCTGATACTAATAGATTTCTGATTCAATCAATTAATCTTCAGAGAGCCAAAATCCCAATCAGGATTAATTGGGTGGAGATTCAGAAATCCAATTAGATATCAGTTTTTGATTGGAAGCTAGCAGTGGATACTTTGAAGGGAGGCGATGGGAGTGGTGATTACAAAGGTCAATAAAAGCTTCAAAAGACCCACAGGAGAGACCATAAGTCTTCGAACCTGGAGTTACTGCTTGTTTCTTGAGGTCTGAGCACCCTGCAAACTGAGTCCAGATCTGGTAAGTCACCAATCTTTCTAAGGACCCTCCTGTACGTCCCCTTCCACCTGATCTACAGTCAGCCCATCTGGCATGGGGAGAATTAGGCCTAAGATGGCACAGAGTTATATCTTGTCATTTTTTGTTTTTGTTTTTGTTTTTGTTTTTACTTTTTTCATACGAACAGTATGAAAAACAGCTTTGATTTCTTCCTCTAAATGGAGTTTTAAAGCCTGGTCAAAGGGTGAAACCCCAACTTTACTAAAAATATAAAAATTAGCCAGGCATGGTGGTAGTTACCTGTAATTCCAGCTACTAGGGAGGCTGAAGCAGAATTATTTGAACCCAGAAGACAGAGGTGGCAGTGAGCCGACACGGTGCCAATGTACTCCAGCCTGGGCCACAGACTGAGCATCCGTCTCAAAAAAAAAAAAAAAATTGCAGTTTTGTCTTTATTTCAAAAATTTTGATTTGTGCTTTGGTTTATGTCATTTCAAAATTCTTACAGGGTAGGCTCAGGCCTCACACCCATAATCCCAGCACTTGGGAGGCCGAGGCAAGCAGATCACCTGAGGTTGGGTGTTCTAGACCAGCCTGGTCAACAGGGCAAAACCCCATCTCTACTAAATAATAATAATAATAATAATAATAATAATAATAATAATATATAATTAGCCAGGCCTGGTGGCACATGCCTGTAATCCCAGCTACTCGGGAACCTGAGGAAGAGGAGTCACTTGAACCTGGGAGGCAGAGGTTGTGTGAGCCGAGATCTTGCCATTGCACTCCAGCCTGGGCCACAAGAGCGAAACTCCATGTCAAAAAAAAAAAAAAAAAAAAAAAGCTGGGCATGGTGGCTCATGCCTGTAATTTCAGCACTTTGGGAGGCTGAGGCCAGCCTGACCAACTTGGCAAAATCTTGTCTTTACTAGAAATACAAAAATTAGCTGGGCACAGTGGTGGGTGCCTGTTATCCCTACTCAAGAGGTTGAGGCAAGAGAATCCCTTGAACCTTGGAGGCGTAGGTTTCAGTGAGCCGGGATCCTGTCATTGCACTCTAGCCTGGGGGACCAAAAAAAAAAAAAAATTCTTGGTGGGAGCAGAAACTCATGCTTATAACCCAAAAGTTTGGGAGGCCAAGGCGGGAGGGTCATTTCAACCTAGGGATTCAAGACCAATCTGGGCAACATGGCAAACCCCCATCTCTACAAAATATTTTTTGGGGGTTTGAGGGGTTAGAGTCTCACTCTGTTGCCCAGGCTGGATCACAGTGGTGTGATCTCGGCTCACTGGAAGTGAGACTGCAGTCTCACTCTGCCTCCCAGGCTCCAGCTATTCTCTTGCCTCAATCTCCCGAGTAGCTGGGATTACAGCCACCTGCCACCATGCTCAGCTAATTTTTGTGTTTTTAGTAGAGGTGGAATTTCACCATGTTGACCAGGCTGGTCTTGAACTCCTGACCGCACGTTATCCACCCATCTTGGCCTCCTAAAATGCTGGGATTATAGCCATGAGCCACCGGTGCCCGGCCTCTACAAAAAAAAACTTCTTTAAAATATTAGTCATGGTGGCATGCATCTGTAATCCCAGCTATTTGGGTGGCTCAGATGGGAGAATCCCTTCAGCCTGGAAAATTGAGGTTGCAGTGAGCCGTGCTCACACCACTGCTGTACTCTAGCCTGGGCAATACAATGAGATCCTGTCCAAAAAAAACCCCACCAAAAAATGTTAACCAAACAGTTAAGAAAATCCAAGCAATTGAAATCAGTAGGCCAATCCCAACCCCCACAAAAAGGGGGAGAAAGAGAGTTTAGAAGCCTCTACATGCCAACATCCCATTTAGACTGTTTAATCCGGCAGTTGTGGTTTTGTTAGAAAAACAGTGTTAAAGATTTCCAATAATTCCCACAGTGGCCATAAATTATCCTGGGTGTAATTTTACCATCAGTTTAAAAATGGCCACATGAGAATGACCATGAAATCTGAATGGTCTTCTGTCAGAAAGAGGTTAAACCCTTCCCTATCTCACAGTTAGGACTATGAAGGTCACATATTAGTAAAACTCCATGTTTGTGGAGCATATCAGTGAATGAGTCCTAGACTTTTACACTATCCCTAATTCTTTCATTTTAATGAATGAAAATCTAATTTGTTCAGTTAATCTGTAAGAAAGCCAAAAATTCAATCAGGATTAACTGGGGTTAGGAAAACTTAAGGAATCTAATCAAATATTTTCTTTTTCCTTTTTTTTTTTTTTTTTTTTTGAGATGGAGTTTGACTGTATCACCCAGGCTGGAGCACAGTGGCTCGATCTTGGCTCACTGCAACCTCCACCTCCCGGGTTCAAGCGATTCTCCTGCCTCAGCCTCCAGAGTAGCTGGGATTACAGGCATGTACCACTACACCTGGCTAAGTTTTTGTATTTTTAATAGAGATGGGGTTTCTCCATGTTGGCCAGGCCTTGAACTCCCAACCTCAGGTGATCCACCCACCTTTGCCTCCCAAAGTGCTGGGATTACAGGCATAAGCCACTCATGCCAGACCTTCAATTTTTTTTTTTTTTTTTTTTTTTTTGAGACCAGTTTTGCTCTTCTCTCCAGGCTAAAGTGCAATGGCATGATTTGGCTCAGTGCAACCTCCTCCTCCCGAGTTCAAGTGATTCTTCATCCTCAGCCTCTCCAATAGCTGGGATTAAAGGTGCTACCCACCACACACAGCTAAATTGTGTCTTTTTAGTGGAGATGAGGTTTCGTCATTTTGGCCAGGCTTTTCCCCCCGCTGTTCATGGAGGCCTTGAACTCTTGACCTCAGATGATCCACCCAGCTCAGCCTCCCAACAAGCTGGGATTGTGGGAGTGAGACACCATTCCCAACCCCATTCTATTCCTTAATAATATGTTTAGAGCAGTCTAGGTGCAGTGGCTCATGCCTGTTTTTCCAGATGAAAGGATTTGGGCTTTGAATTTTCCTCTAAATGCAGTTTTGTCTTTATTCCAAAAATGTTGATTTGTGTCTTGGTTTCTGTCATATCAAAATTCAGAAGTTTTTTCTTTTTTCTTGAGACAGAATCTCGCTCTGTTGCCCAGGCTGGAGTGCAATGGCAGGATCTTGGCTCACTGAAACCTCTGACTCCCTGGTTTAAGTGATTCTCCTACCTCATCCTCCCAAGTAGCTTGGACTGCAGGCGCCTGCCACCATGCCCCGCTAATTTTTTTTTTTTTTTTTTGGTATTTTTAGTAGGATGAGGTTTCATTGTGTTGGCCAGGCTGATCTTGAACTCCTGAACTCATGATCCACCTGCCTCAGCCTCCCAAAGTGTTGGGATTACAGGTGTGAGTCACTGCGCCCATCCAAAGTGGGTCATTTTTAATATGTGTAAGAGATGAGAACTGGAAACCTCTCTGTCTTGCAAATGATCCATAATACTATCACATAGCTTTAAAAATTTCTCACTGAAATTTTAAATAATGAGGCCAGGCGTGGAGGCTCAGGCCTATAATCGCAGAATTTGGGGAGGTCAATGTGAGTGAATTGCTTGAGTCTAGGAGTTCAAGACCGGCGTCTTTACAAGGGGTCAAAAAATCAAAGATTAGCTGGGAGTGTTGATGCAGGACTGTGGTCCTAGCTACTCGGGAGACTGAGGTGGAAGAATCCTTAGAGCCTGGGAGGTCACGACTGCACTGAGCTGAGATGGCACCACTGTACTCCAGCCACTCCAGCCTGGGTGACAGAGCAAGACCCATCAGAAAAAAAAGAGAAAAGAAAGAAAAGAAAAGAAAGGAAGACAGAAGGGAGGAAAACAGGAAAAGAAGAAAGTGAGAGAGAAAGGGAAAGACAAATAGAGAAGTAAGCTTAACTACTACAAAGAAAACAAATAGAAAAACCCATTCTAGGAGTGACCAGTGAATGTTCCCAACCATCTTATTTGTAGGGACTGTGAATGTCGGCATGTAGGGCTTGGGACATAACATTCCCATTGTTTTAGAACCCTGAGGAATTAGAAATTTCCCCCAACGGTGGGAGGGGTTAGGCTTCAGGCTCCGCCATACTCACTACTCGGTGGATGGAACACTGGCTGGAAAGGAAGGGCTAGTGGTGCTCCTGCCTCCTCACTGCTTGAGAAAAGCTTGCGCTAATGCCAGCAGAGACAGAACGCTAGCTTTGTGGCCACTGAGCACAGAGTAGAATTGAAGAAAACGAAGACAAACTCTTTCACCATTGCCAGGGCACTGACTTTAGCCCTAGGAGAGGATGAGATTGCATGGGCTTGGTCTGAGAGTGATGCTCTTTCTCTGGATTTGTCCTCTGGAAGTTTTCCTTGCAGGTTGGTGAAGATGAGCATCTGGACTCCACCCAGACTCCTGGAGCTGGTGGGACGGAAGCTGCTGAGGGACCAGGCCTTGGCCGTCTGCACCCTGGAGGAGCTGCCCACGGAACTTTTCCCCCCGCTGTTCATGGAGGCCTTCAGCAGGAGACACTGTGAGGCCCTGAAGGCGATGGTGCAGGCCTGGCCCTTCCCCCGCCTCCCTCTGGGGTCCCTGATGAAGACGCCTTGCCTGGAGACCTTCCAAGCTGTGCTCCATGGACTTGATGCACTGCTGACCCAGGGGGTTCATCTCAGGTGAGGTGGCCCAGATGGGCAGGTAGGGAGGGCCCAGGTGTCCAGAGAAGGAAGAGCTAGGTTGTGAGGAGTGGGGAGGCCCAATGGGGAGCCCACAGGCTTCTGATGGTGCTGATGAGAAAGCTCAGTGAGGCCTTGGCCATTGCCCAGCTCCTCAGGGAAAGGACTGCTCATCATGCAGGGTCCCTGGAGGTCACAGGAACCTCTCTCTTAGTGGCAATGAAGGGCACCACTAAAAGTGGGAACTGAGCAGGGCATGGACGCTCACACCTGTAATCTCTGCATTTGGGAGGCTGAGGAGGGTGGATCACCTGTGGTCAGGAGTTTGAAACCAGCCTGGCCAACATGGTGAAATTCTGACTCTACTAAAAATACAAATATTAGCTGGGCATAGTGGTGAGTACCTGTCATCCCAGGTGCTCAGGAGGTTGAGGCAGGAGAATCACTTGAACCCAGGAGGTGGATGTTGCCCTGAGCTGAAATCTCACCACTGCACTCCAGCCTGGGCGACGGAGGGAGACCTATTCTCAGAATAAAGAGAAAGTGGAATTGAACAGGCTCCAAGGGGACAGCAGGGTGGAGAAAAGTCAGGGAAAGAAAAAAGCAAGGAGGGGCGCAGCTGGCGTGCAGGATGTGAAGCTGACGTTCAGCAGTGACCGCTTACATTCTCAGCCTCTCTATCTTCCCACAGAAGAAGGAAACTTCAAGTCCTGGATTTACGGGATGTCAGTGAGAACTTCTGGATGGTGTGGTCTGAGGCCATGGCCAGCGGGTACTTACCAGATGCCACGAGGAAGAGAAAAGCAGCTCAGGACTGTTCAGTGATGAGAGGACAGCAGCGCTTGACTGTGTTCGTAGACCTTTGCCTCCAGAACAGGACTCTGGATGAATGCCTCACCTGCCTCTTTCTGTGGGTCAAGCAGAGGGAAGGTTTACTACACCTGTGCTGTAAGAAGCTGAAAGTTTTGGGAACGCCCCTCCACGAAGTCAAAAACATCCTGAATATAGTGAATCCAGAGTGTATCCAGAAGGTGGAAGTGAATTGCAGGTGGCGACTGCCCGACCTGGCAGAGTTTACCCCATACCTGGGCCAGATGAGGAATCTTCACAAGCTCGCTCTCTCCCACGTCGACGTCCCTTGCTACTTTTCCCCAGAGCAGAAGGAGGAGTTTGTTACCCAGTTCACCTCTCAGTTCCTCAAGCTGCACCACCTCCAAAAGCTGTATATGAACTGTGTTTCTTTCCTCGAAGGCCATCTGGCCCAGCTGCTCAGGTGAGGAAGGATGGTGAGCTTTCTCTGCAGACCGCAGCAGAGCCTTTCCAGGTCACAGTAAACGCTAGTGGGCATCTACTGCGACCGCCTATGAGGAGGGGACGGTGAAGGGGACACTGGAATGTCCATGCATTCCCCTGTGGGCGGCTCTGTCCTGAAATGGGTATCACACAACCATTCCAATAAAGGCAGAGGGATCAGTGGGGGTAGATGCTATGGAGAGGCTGCCATGCTAGGAAGCTGGCTACTGAAGGGTTCAGCTCTAGGGAGGGTGTGTTTGTGAATTCCTCCTGAGGACGCATGTCTAAGTTAAGATGATGAGAAATAGGTCAGGCATGGTGGCTCATGCCTGTAATCCTAGCACTTTGAGAGCCTGAGGAAAGAGGATAAGTTGAGCCCAGAAGTTTTAGAGCAGACTGGGTAACACAGCAAGATTGCTGACTAAAAATAGGAATTAATAAAAATAAAAACAAACAAGATAAATTTTTTTATTTTGAAATGAAATTTCACTTGATTGCCCAGGGGGAGTGCAGTGGCGTGATCTCGGCTTACTGCAACCCGTACCTCCCAGGTTCAAGTGATTCTCCTGCCTCAGTCTCCTGAGCACCTGGGATTACAGGTGTGGGCCACCACACCTGGCTAATTTTTGTATTTTTAGTAGAGACTAGGCTTCACCATATTGGCCAGGCTGGTCTCAAACTCCTGAGCTCACGTGATCCCCCTGCTTCAGCCTCCCAAAGTGCTGGGATTACAGGCGTGAGCAAACATGCCCAGCTCAAACAAGATAATTTTTATTTGTTCGTTTATTTATTTATTTATGTTTGAGACAGAGTTTCGATCTGTCACCCAGGCTGGATGCAGTGGTGCAATCTCAGCTCACTGCAACCTCCGCCTCCCGGGTTCAAGCGATTCTCCTGTCAGTCTCCTGAGTAGTTGGGATTACAGGCACTTGCCACCACACCCGGCTAAGTGTTGTATTTTAAGTAAAGACCAAGTTTCACCATGTTGGTCAGGTTGGTCTCGAACTCCTGGCCTTGGCCTTTGAAAGTGCTAGGATTACAGGCGTGAGCCACCATGCCAGGCCAAACGAGATTAGTTTTAAAAAGATGTTGGGAAGTGGGGGAGTGAAGTGGGCACTGAAGAGGGGAATGCTCATCAAACCTGCACGTTTCAGAATAATACAAGCTCTGTGCTCAACAGCTTGGGGAACACAAATGATCTCATCTCTTTTTTTTTTTTTTTTTCTTCCTTTTTTTTTAAGGTGGGGTTTCACCATGATGGCCAGGCTGGTCTTGAACTCCTGACCTCAGGTGATCCACCCACCTCAGCCTCCCAAAGTGCTAGGATTACCTCATCTCTAATTCCCGGTCACAATAGATTGTTTTGAGCTCCAGGTGAATTAATTACCTAGGAAACAGAAGGTCAGAGAGTAGGCACAAAGACTGGTGAAAGTGATAAATGGTTTGCGATTAGACAGGCGTGTCAGGGACCCCTGCAGCCTGGGCACCCCAGCTGATGTTGCAGAATCCCGCCTGGGTTTGTCTGTAAGCCTGTGTCCCCTCTGGGCTCCTGTGGCCCAGAGATGTGTTTTTATCCCTGAAGGATGAGTAAAGGGAGCTTCAGGGATTCTGTGAACTTGATCCATTCCTATAAATGATGGTGAAAAGACTCAGGAGGAAATGAAATTTTTCTTTGTTTTTCTTTTCTTTTTTTTTTTAGACACAGTCTCACTCTGTTACAAAGGCTGGAGTGTAGCAGCATAATCTCTGCTTACTGCAACCTCCACTTCCTGGGTTCTTGTGATTCTCCTGCCTCAACCACCCAAGTAGCTGAAATTACAGGTGCCTGCCACCACGCCTGGCTGATTTTTGCATTTTTAGTAGCGATGTGGTTTCACCATTTGGCCAGGCTGGTCTCGAACTCCTGACCTCAAGTGATCCACCCATCTCAGCCTCCCAAAGTGCTCGGATTACAGGTGTGAGTTACTACATCAGGCCTAAGATGGACTTGACCTCAGTGGCAAAGTTCTTCATCACGCAGCATCCTAAATGTTGACTATCAGACAATCGGAATGACCTTGGGCTTGGGCAAAATGGTCTTCGTCCATCACCTTGAAGTCATCCCCACCACCCTTCACTCACCCCTATGATTCCCCAGAACTAACTTCTCGCTCTCTCCCCAGCTGTCTGAAGACCCCATTAAAGACCCTCGCAATAACGAACTGTGTGCTTTCGGAATCGGACTTGAGGCATCTGTCCCAGTCCCCCAGCATCAGTCAACTAACGACCCTGGACCTGAATGGCATCAGCCTGGCCAATCTGAGTCTTGTGCCTCTCCAACTTCTGCTAGAAAAGGTGGCAGCCACCCTGGAGTACCTGGACTTAGATGACTGTGGGATCGAAGACTCCCAAGTCAATGCCATCCTGCCTGCCTTAAGCCGCTGCTTTGAGCTCACCACCTTCAGCTTTTGTGGAAATCCCATCTCCATGGCCACCCTGGAGAACCTGCTGTCCCACACAATCAGACTGAACAACTTATGCCTGGAGCTGTATCCCGCCCCACGGGAGAGTTATGATGCTTCTGGTGCTCTCTGCCGGTGGAGGTTTGCCCAACTGGGGGCTGAGCTGATGGGGAGAGTGAGGGCCTTGAGGCAGACCAAGGGGGTCTTGTTCTTTACCGCCTGGTGCCCTGACTGTGGCCACAGGGCATTTTATGACCTGGAGGTAAATCAATGCAGCTGTTGAATATCTGCCTGTTTGCGTGGATGTATCAAATGCTTTCTTCTGGACACTTGGAAACTAAAACGTAGGTCTTAGGCACATCCTCCAGGGAGCACAGAACCCATCGTTTCAGACACGGCTCTGAAAGTGGAAAAGGAAAAGTGATGAACCAGGGGCTGGACTTGGGGAAACACTGACATGGATTGGATGAGACTTCGGGGATCTGTATCCTATAGAGTCAAAAACGGGAATCTGAGTGTCTAGAGTGGAATTCAGGCTTGCAAATGCCTGAGGGAGTTACCCTTGCATGGAATGTTGCCAAGAAACAGAAATAAAGGGAAACTGAGTGGAAGCTGTCTGGTGCCCTCTATTATCAAGTAACCTGTTTTCCAGTTGAAGCCTCCGGAATCTTCAGTTATTGATGAAAAAAAAAACCCAAAAGGCACTGAGTCTTGCAATCAGTAAGATTCAGCTCCAGCAAATCAAGGCATTTAAATGAAATTTGGTTACTGTGATCAGTTTCCTCCCATTCTTGTTTGTTTGTTTTGAGACAGTTTCCCTTTTGTTGCCCCGGCTCACTGCAACCTCCATCTCCTGGGTTTAGGGTATTCTGCTGCCTCAGCCTCCCAAGTAGCTGGGATTACAGGCATGCACCACCACGCCCAGCTAATTTTTGTATTTGTAGTAGAGACAGGGTTTCACTATGTTGGTCAGGCTGGTCTTAAACTCCTGACCTCAGGTAATCCACCCACCTGGGCCTCCCAAAGTGCTGGGATTATAGGCATGAGCTACCATGCCTGGTTCTTTTATTTTTTATTTTTTTTATTTTTTATTTTTTATTTTTATTTTTTGAGACGTAGTTTCGCTCTTGTTACCCAGGCTGGAGTGCTATGGCGCGATCTCGGCTCACCACAACCTTTACCTCCTGGGTTCAGGCAATTCTCCTGCCTCAGCCTCCTGAGTAGCTGGGGTTACAGGCACGCACCACCATGCCCAGCTCATTTTTTGTATTTTTAGTAGAGATGGGGTTTCACCATGTTGACCACGATGGTCTCGATCTCTTGACCTCGTGATCCACCCTCCTTGGCCTCCCAAAGTGCTGGGATTACAGGTGTGAGCCACTGCGCTTGGCAATTTTTTTTTTTTTTTTTTTTTTAAAGATGGCGTTTCACCATGATGGCCAGGCTTGTCTTGAACTCCCGACCTCAGGTGATCCACCCACCTCGGCTTCCCAAAGTGCTGGGATTACAGGTGTGAGCCACCACACCCAGCTCGTGCTCTTTTTTAATGTGTTTTTGTTGTTGTTTTTGTTTGTTTGTTTTAAAGCAATTGTTCTTTTTTTTTTTTAATTTTCATTTTTTCTTTTAAGACGGAGTTTCACCATGTTGATGGGGCTGGTCTTGAAGTCCTGACCTCAGGTGATCCGCCTGCCTTGGCCTCCAAAGTAGGGATCGCTCTTTCACCTAGGCTAGAGTGCAGTGGCACAATGATAGTTCATTGCAGCCTCAATTTCCTGGGTTCTAGTGATCCTCCCACCTCAGCCTTCTGAGTAACTAGGACTACAAGTGTGTGAGCCAGCACACCTAGATACTTTTATTTATTTGTTTGTTTGTTTATTTATTTAAGACAAAGTCTCACTCTGTTACCAGGCTGGAGTACATAACGACATCTCAGCTCAATGCAACCTCTGCCTCTCAGGTTCAAGAGATTCTCCTGCCTCAGCCTCCTGAATAGCTGGGGTTACCGACCCATGCCACCATGCCAGGCTAATATTTGTATTTGCAGTAAAGACGAGGTTTCACCATGTTGGTCAGGCTGGTCTCGAACTCCTGACCTCATGATCTGCCCACCTCGGCCTGCCAAAGTGCTGGGATTACAGGCGTGAGCCACCAAGCGCAGCCAATACTTTTATTTTTAGGAGAGAGAAGATATTACTGTGTTGCCTAGTCTGATCTGGAACTCCTGCGCTCAAGTTATTCTCCTGCCTTGGCCTCCCCAAGTGCAGGGAGTGTGGGTGTGAGCCACCCCAGTTCTTCACTTCTCTTTAGACATCTGTTACCTCGTTTGTTTCTGTGGTTGTTCGGTGGGTTAATAACACTCAGTGGATACCCAGGGCCTGGAGCAGGGGTCCCCAAATCACGGCCTGCGGGCTGCATGCGGCCCCCTGAGGCCATTTATCCGCCCCCGCCGCACTTCGGGAAGGGGCACCTCTTTCATTGGTGGTCAGTGAGAGGAGCACAGGATGCATCCGCAAAGCATGGCGTCGCTCACATAAGGTACTACGTCCGGTGACGCGGCGCGCACGCGTCACGGCTCAGGTAGCGCGTCATATGACGCACATCCGGTCTGCGGCTGCGGCGCCCCACATCACCGGAAGCAGTGTGAAATAACAGCAGAGCCGGGCGCGGTGGCTCAAGCCTGTAATCCTAGCACTTTGGGAGGCCGAGGCGGGTGGATCACAAGGTCAAGAGATCGAGACCAACCTGGTCAACATGGTGAAACCCCGTCTCTACTAAAAATACAAAAAATTAGCTGGGCATGGTGGCGCGTGCCTGTAATCCCAGCTACTCAGGAGGCTGAGGCAGAAGAATTGCCTGAACCCAGGAGGCGGAGGTTGCGGTGAGCCGAGATCGTGCCATTGCACTCCAGCCTGGGTAACAAGAGCGAAACTCCGTCTCAAAAAAAAAAAAAAAAAGAAATAACAGCAGAAGTAGGAAGAAAGGCAAAGCACTATAACCGTTACTACACAGTACAATGGCCCCCATACTCCCCCAAATGTACAACAGCATAATGGCCCCTATAACCTCCCTTTGCCCAAAGTCTCTCCCCACATTACTACACACCGTGTTTCCCCTATTATAAGACCCTGTCTTATATTAATTTTACCCCCAAAAGATGGGGGCTGTCTTATTTTTAGGAGGTGTCTTATAATAGGGGAAACATGCAGCAATGGGCTTCCCACAGAAGAGGCCCACCGCTGCTGCAGATGTCCAGGACGCTGTATACACAGTGTCCCAGGCTGATCACCGCCATCCCTGTATACAGCACTGGAGGCGGTGCTGGGCCTGTATACGGCTGTCTGGGATAGTGGAGGCAGCAGCGCTGGCTGTGAAGGGTGTCAACACCTTGCATAGTCCGGCCCTCCAACGGTCTGAGGGACAGTGAACTGGTCCCCTGTGTAAAAAGTTTGGGGACCCCTGGCCTGGAGCATTGGTGGGCAAGAACAGTGAGCCAATTCACATGTACAGCACCTTCTTCTCAGGGTCTTTTACTGCTCTCCAGATGCTGAAACCCTGGCCACTCCTTGCGAGTCTCTGCATGGATCCGGAAGCCTTAGCTGGTGGACGTCAGCTTCACTGCACAAGCAGTTACCCCATCCTGCTGCCCTGGAAGGGGATGTCCATACTGTATATTGGTTGGAGCCTCTGGGCGGCACCAGCCCTTGCTTGATCCCCTGATGACTAGCGGCCCTTCTTGAATTAAACTGGTTGTAGCTAGTGAAGACAGCCACATTTCCTTTAAGTAAAATATTGAAACCATACAGGTATATAACACTTTTTAAATATTTTAATCTCACCTCTTAAAAGTTATATCTTTTGGAGGAGCTATGTCAGATCGATGAGAGATTTTTCTCCGAACACCCCCCCATCTCTCCCTATCAAGGAAGACTAGTGCAGCGTGATTTGGAATCGCACATCATCAAAGGGTGGATAATGATCAAGTGCCTCTGGGTGGTGAGGGACCTTCCCTGTGCCGAGGAAGCCTCTATAAAGGACACCCAAGCGTAGGATCCTGCTGAGGACTCAGGGGCTGGTGTTACTGTCAGGGATCTTAGCCAAGAGCCTCAGTTTCCCTGTAAAACGACGATGTCCACCAGCTTGTGGAACCCTTGTAGGATCCAGTAAGATGGTTCATGTTGAGGGCTTGGCACGGGGCCTGGCATACAGTAAGATGAAGACATCTTGTTCTTTTTTCTCTTCTTAGCAGAAGCCCCAGCATTTTTCATCTTTCAATCTCACTTCCTATTACTGATCATGTAGGGAACCAGAACCCAGAATATGCAGTGGGACTCAGCTTCTACACGCCACTACAATGCCATCACGATTCCCGCAAACAGCAGAGCTGCAGGAGCCAGCAGGGAGCAGGGTGAGCAGTGCAGGAGGAGATTCATTTCTAACGATGATAAAAATTTCCAGTCCATGGGTCTCAGGTGCCATCTGCTGGCAGATCAGACCAGATGGTGTAATTAGGTGTTGCAAGGATTCTATCTTATAGTATTAAAAAAATTACTATTATGTTAATATTATTTAAGTATAAATATTTGTGTTGTAATGTATGTATATTAAAGATATGGAACTTTTTCTTTTTGAGATGGAGTTTCGCTCTTTTTGTCCAGGCTAGAGTGTAATGGTGTGGTCGGCTCACCGAAACCTCCACCTCCCGGATTCAAGCGATTCTCCTGCCTCAGCCTCCCAAGTAGCTGGGATTACAGGCACGTGCCACCATGCCTGGCTAATTTTGTATTTTTAGTAGTAGAGACAGGGTTTTCCATATTGGTCAGGCTGGTCTAGAACTCCTGACCTCAGGTGATCTGCCCCCCTGGGCCTCCCGAAGTGCTGGGATTACAGGCGTGAGCCACCACACCCAGCTAAAGATATAGAACTTTTAAAAAATGCAATGTGATATTTTAAGAATGCCTAATGGCCTGGTGTGGTGGCTCCCGCCTGTAATCCCAGCTGTGGGGGGTGGGTCACCTGAGATCAGGAGTTTGAGACCAGTCTGGCCAACATGGTGAAACTCAGTCTCTACTAAAAATAAAAATTAGCTGGGTGTGGTGGTGCACACCTGTGATCCCAGATACTCGGGAGCCTGAGGCAGGAGAATCGCTGGAACCCAGGAGGCAGAGGTTGCAGTGAGCTGAGATTGCGCCATTGCACTCCAGCCTGGGCGACAAGAGCAAGACTCTGTCTAAAAGTTTTGAAAAAAGCAATGTGACTTCTCAGTCAATCTCTCTTTACACATTTACATCTTCATGAGAGGGAACGGGAAGAGGTTGTCTGAAAGTTAACTCTCGTCAAAACATAGTATTTTTTTTTATTTTAACAAGAAATTACAAAACATAAATTGATTGATAGAGAACTAGAAAGATAAACCTCCAAAAGAGCTTCTGAGAGAGAGAGAGAGAGAGAGAGAGAGAGAGAGAGAGAGAGAATCCTAGAGGAGAAAGACTGACATGGAACAAAGGAAGGAAGAGAGAGTCAGAGAGAGAGAGAGAGAGTGAGAGTGAGAGAGAGAGAGAGAGTCAGAGAGAGAGAGTCAGAGAGAGCGAGAGTGAGAGTCAAAGAGAAAGAGTCAGAGAGTATCAGAGACAGAGAGAGAGAGAGAGAATCAGAGAGAGAGAGAGAGAAAGAGAGAGACAGAAGTAGTCAAAACATAGAATTTTTTTTCCTCTACTTAACATTGTGTGTCTGGTGTGTGGTCTGACTCCATGTCCCCAACTGCTTCATGAAATCCAGCGGCTCCTGCATGAGAAATATTCTATTAACTTTCCTTCATTGGCTGGGCCTGCTGCCAGCTTCCTACTTGACAGTGACATGTTACAGCAGATACACCTACTTTGATGTGGCTTTGGACAGAGGCTTCAAACTTCTTGAAAATACAGATCCCTCTTTGGTCCCTGGAGGGAGAAATTAGCACAGATATTCCAGTTGACTTTAATGAGTGGCTCCTACCCACTGCCTTTCTCTGAAACATTTTCAGCCTTGTATGACCCCTTATTCATCAGGAAAAAGAAATGACAACAGAAGACCATGTTTGGAAGATTCACTACTTTTCTCCCTTTGTTCCTTCCTTCAGAAGGGAGATGTGCATTACATTTAATGCTTAGTAAGCATGGAACATAACCTACCGTATCCACCTCATCTGGTTCGAATCCTTGGTTTTATTATGATTCTGCTCAGGACAAAGAAGCAAACTGGAGATACTGAGAATCAAAGAAGGAAGGAGAAAGTGTAAAGGGCAATTTTTTTTTTTTGGGGGGGGGAGATGGAGTTTTGATCTGTCGCCCAGGCTGGAGTGCAGTGGTGCAATCTCCGCTCACTGCTGCCTCCACACCCCTTGGTTCAAGCGATTCTCCTACCTCAGTCTCCCAAAGTGATAGGACTACAGGTGCGGCCACTGCATCCAGCCGTGAGGAGGTCTTATCTGCCAGGTTTGTGCAGGGAAGTGAGGCAGGAGAACAGGGTCTGGAGGCAGGGAAACTAAGGTCGATTCACTCTGACTTCGGAGCACTAAATCAAAAGGAAAACCCCAACTTTCCACACACAAGTAACAAAAGGACCAGAGGCTACTCCCTTTGGCACCCCCATCCTCACCCCCTTTTTCCATGTAGCAGATGAAAAATAAAAAGTATCTCTGATTGGTCCCATCCCATAACCAATCAGACTGGTGGTGGGTCAGGTCTTCAATTGCATAGGGTATAATTTTATAACTTCACTTCAGCCTCTGATTGGTCCCTTCCCACAACCAATCAGACTGCTCGTGGGCCACTACTTCATTTACATAGGGTGTACACCAAGTAACCAATGGGAAACCTCTAGAGGGTATGTAAGCTTCAGAAAAGTCTGTATCCAGGTGTTTCGGCCACGTGCCTGGGCCTCCTTCCTTCCCTGTGAAGGGTGCTTTTGTTTTCAACAAATGCCTGCTTTTATTGCTTCATTCTTTCCTTGCTTTGTTTGTGCATTTTGACCAATTTCTTTATCCAAAATGCCAAGAACGCGGACACCCTCCACCAGTAACAGAAGTAAAAGGGAAACATTAACTTTGAAAACTCAAATGCCATTGCCAAGATCACAGAAAAAAAAGAGAATTGTTGACGCTTCAGAATTTTAATCTTAGTGCTCCATACAACCTGGCTTTTTTTTTTTTTTTTTTTTTTTAACTTTCTTTTGCCTAATTCAGCCTATAATGTGGTGTCATGAGGGAACATTTTAAAAGACTAGGTAACGGTGGAATTTGTTTTGTTTTGTTTTTGCCGGGGCTCAGAATTGGTTTTCCACGTTGCCATTTACTGGAGCTATACTGAAGAGGACCTGGTCAGTGTGATACGTAAGTTAATTAAGCACACAGCTTCCCCACACCCCCACTCCCGCCCCCATTGCTTTGTACATGGATTTGGACAAACCCTTTCAGTTAGCAATTCTTTTTGTTAGCAATTCTTTTTGCTAACAAATAGCTCCTTCCTGGTTTCTGCTTCCTGAATAAATATGTATGCAGGTTAGCTTGTCCAAATGCGTTTCAGGTCTATTTAAGGTACTGCCTGGTCACAGATTGGGAGGAATGTCAGAGAGAGATAAAGAGCTGTCACCTTCTGCAGCAGCACACTGCAAGGGCCATTAACTCACCTCCAAACAAGACAGAGGTGGCCTTTCTCTTTCTGGGTAAAATCTCCCACTGCTGGAGGCTGGGGTGGAGTTGGGACAAGGAGCTGTAATTGTGCATCACCTTTGGCTCTGGGGAGCTGACAATCAGGAACCCTTTCCTCTATGTCTAGCGTTCTCTCCCTGCACCCTCCCCCACATTTCCTTATATGACATTGGTTCCTTCTGGTCCTCCAGGTCTCAGCTTCAGTGCCACCTCCTCAGAGAAGCCCTCCTTGACCACCTCCACTGTTCCCATCACTCACCATGTTGAGTGATGGGAACACTTCCTTCACAGAACAAAGATATTTCAATTTGCCACGATGCACACTCTTGTTTCTTCCAGATGGCCAGCTCTTTTTCTTTTTTTCTTTTCTTTTCTTTTTTTCTCCAGATGGCCAGCTCTAGGAAGGCAGGAGCTTACCCATCTTCTCATCCATGCTGACCATCCAGGCTCATGTTTCAGGAATTCGAGTGACTCCGTGGGAACAGCATCTCTGCTCCTCAATGTCTGGGGCCTCATGCGGGGAGCCCTGAACAGCTCCACTGGGGCTACTTGTGTGTGCCCTGGTCTCCATGAGGTGCCTACCGTGCTGGAGTGTCCAGGAGCTCCTCTGCTCACGAGCCTGGCTTCTTGGTGCTCCGGGTTTCTTTCTGTCTCTTTCCATGTGGCCTGTACCCACCAGGGTCTGCCCCACCCCTGGTGGCTGGGCTTCTCACAGCCAAGTGATCTTAGGGTAGCTGGTTTTCTTTTTCTTTCTTTCTTTTTTTTTTTTTTTTTTTTTTTGAGACGGAGTTTCGCTCTTGTTACCGAGGCTGGAGTGCAATGGTGCGATCTCGGCTCACTGCAACCTCCGCCTCCTGGGTTCAGGCAATTCTCCTGCCTCAGCCTCCTGAGTAGCTGGGATTACAGGCACGCGCCACCATGCCCAGTTAATTTTTCTGTATTTTTAGTAGAGATGGAGTTTCACCATGTTGACCAGGATGGTCTCGATCTCTTGACTTTGTGATCCACCCACCTCGGCCTCCCAAAGTGCTGGGATTCCAGGCGTGAGCCACTGTGCCCGGCCTGGTTTTCTTATATGAAGCCAGATTTGAAGAGACAAGAAGATGCCAGGCCAGTTAGTCTCCTCCCCCGAAGCTGAGCCAGCCTCAATTCTCCATATACTATTAGTCAAAGCCATCTCAGGGCCGCCCCACACCCATGGCGGACCTGCCTCTTGATGGGGGCCTGGCAGAGTCAAGCTGCAGAAGGGCATGTGGCGTGGGGGACTATTATTGCAGCCATATTTGAAAACTTCAACCTGCAACATAAAAAGTGGAGGGAAGGGGCCTGGTGCGGTAGCTCACGCATGTAATCCAAGCACTTTTGGAGGCCGAGGCAGGTGGATCACGAGGTCAGGAGTTCGAGACCAGCTGGCCAGCACGGTGAAAACCCGTCTCTACTAAAAATCCAAAAAATTATCTGGGCATGGTGGTGCATGCCTGTAATCCCAGCTACTTGGAAGGATGAGGCAGGAGAATCACTTGAACCCAGGAGGTGGAGGTCGCAGTGAGCCAAGATCATGCCACTGTACTCCAGCTTGGGCGATAGAGTAAGACTCTGTCTCAAACAAAAAAAAAAAAAGAGAGAGAGAAGGAAGGGGAGGGAAGGGTGGAGCACGGTGGCTTACGCCTGTAATCCCAGCACTTTGGGAGGCTGAGGCGGACAGATAACCTGAGGCCAGGAGTTTGAGACCAGCCTGGCCAACATGGTGAAACCCTTCTCTACTAAAAATATAAAAAATTAGCAGAGTGTGGTGGTACACGCTCGTAATCCCAGCTATTTGAAAGGCTGAGGCAGGAGAATTGCTTGAACCCAGGAGGCGGAAGTTATAGTGAGCAGAGATCACGCCACTGCACTTTAGCCTGGGCGACAGAGCGAGACACTGCCTCAAAAAAAGAAAACAAAACCTAAAATGCAATTTAAAAAAAAAAAAAAGAAAACAAAAAAACCCAGAAGAGTGGAGGGATGAGGGCAAATGCAAGGTGCTTCGAGGAGGTAGCCTCAGTAAAACAACAGTGTAGTAACAGGAGGCAGAGAGGCGAACACCCATGTGGGGACAACGATGAATCTAGGTAGGAATAATGCTTCATAAAATATTCTTTTCGAAGTTGGGAGGAGGTATTATCGAAACAGCAGGAGTTCTGCCTAGGTTCGGCTGCTCACCGCACAGAAAGCCAATCACTGAATCAACGTTTGCCAAGGAGGAAGCCTTTAATCAGGTGCTGAAGCTGACAAAATGGGGGCTGGGTCTCAACTCCATCTCCCTGACTGACTAAAACTAAAGCGAGGGGTTTATATAACAAGGAAGAAATGTAGCAATGTGTGGGAAGAAATGTAGCAGTGTGTGAGAAAACAGGTACTAGGGAGGGGCAAGGAAGCAATCATGATGAATGAGGGGTCCAGGGTCTCATTGTCTGGATTCGGTGGTCTGGTGAGTTTCAGTTCTTTGAGATACATATATATATATATATATATATATATATATATATATATATATATATAGAGAGAGAGAGAGAGAGAGAGAGAGAGAGAGAGAGAGAGGACTGGAGGGAAAAACTCAGATAAAACAACTGTGAGTTTCAAGCTGTAAGACCCGAAGGGTCTATTTCTATGTTTATCCAAAAAAAAGTGTCTATGGGACATTTGGGTTGGTTTCAGAGAAAGAGATTACTTGTATCTAGGGGCAGAGAAGGTCTGTGCATCTGGTTGTACAGGCTGTGCACTGCACAATTGCAGGGGTGGCATTTGCAGCTGCATGCAGCAAGCCCTGCAGAGGGGAATCCCGGAAACTTCATAGAAGAGGTGGCACTTGAGACTAGGGTTTCGGTGGGTGGAAGAGGTTGGCAGATGGCATTCCACGAAGAAGGAAGGTACAGGGAGCCCTACGGAAGTGGGGGCTCTTGGGTGGTCATGGTTGGTGAGTGATCTGATTTGGCAGGAATGTGGCATGGGAAAGGATAGTAACTTGTGATAAGACTCAAAAAGGGGCTTCAGGGAAGATCACAGGAGGCCTTGAATGTCAGGTTCAAACTGCAGGGTAATTCTCTCAGCCTGGGGTCTGCCAATTACAGCCCATGGGTCAAATGTAGCCTACTGCCTGTTAGAGTAAGATCTGTGAACTAAAGCCAGACACAGACAAATACTGCATGATCTCATTTATATGTAGAATCTAAAATAGTCAAACTCATAGAAGCAGAGAGTAAAATGATGGTTGCCATGGATGAGGGAGGAGGGGAGAAGGGGAGATGATGGTCAGAGGGGATCAAGTTTCAGTTTTGCAAGAAAGTCGGTTCTGGAGATATACTGCATAGTGCCTGTAGCTAACAACACTGTACTGTGTTCTTAAAACTTGCTAAGAGAGGCCGTGGCTCAGACCTGTAATCCCAGCACTTTGGGAGGCTAAGGCAGGCAGATTGCTTGAACTCAAGAGTTCGAGACCAGCCTGAGACATGGCAAGACCCTGTCTCTACCAAACATGCAAAACTTAGCTGGGTTGGGCTTGGTGGTTTACACCTGTAATCCCAGCACTTTGGGAGGCTGAGGCGGGTAAATCACTTGAGGTCAGGGGTTCGAGACCAGCCTGGCCAACATGGTGAAATCCTGTCTCCACTAAAAAATACAAAAAATTAACCGGATGTGGTGGCGCACGCTCATAACAGCAACTGCTTGGGAGGATGAGGCAGGAGAATCACTTGAACCCAGGAGGCAGAGGTTGCAGTGAGCTGAAATCATGCCACTGTGCTCCAGCCTGGGCGACAGAGCAAGACTCCATCTCAAAAAATTAAAAAATGAAAATAAAGAGATCTGAGGGATGTGAGTCCCCAGGGCATGAACCCAGCCCCATCTCTGTCTAACAGGTTGGGGCCCAGGTAGAATGGGCTGCATTGTGAAATGTTGCAGGTAGGCTGGGCACAGTAGCTCACACCTGTAATCCCAGCACTTTGGGAGGCAAGGTAGGCTGATCACTTGAGGTCAGGAGTTCGAGACCAGCCTGGGCAACACGGTGAAACCCTGTCACGACCAAAAATACAAAAATTAGGCCAGGGCTGGTGGCACGCTCCTGTAATCCCAGCTACCTGAGAGGCTGAGGCAGGAGAATTGCTTGAACCCGGGAAGCAGAGGTTGCAGTGAGCCAAGACTGTGCCACTGCACTCCAGCCTGGGCAACAGAGTGAGACTTCATCTCAATAATAACAATAATAATAAGAAGAAGAATGTTGCAGGTAGTGCTCAGGCAGAAACCCTGCCACATCGCCAGTCATCGATGGCCAACTCCACCCAGAAATCCAGAGGGCAGAGCAGCCTGTTCCCTAGGAAGGGTGAAATCCCGATGAGTAGGAATACCTAGACGCATTTAGAGCCATCATCTTCTGCTAGCTGGCTCTGGGCTTCTCACTGCTATTCTGACTTTGCTTCTATCTCAGTGTTTTCCCCCAAGTCTTTTTTTCCCAGACTAAACATCAAGAACGCCTTCTGCGTTTGCTGTCTGCTGTTCACATATTCTCCAGTGAATATCTTTTTGTTCTTTCTGTCGGGACCTGCTGGCAAAGAGACTTGCTGGCCAGCTCCTGAGGCTGGGGGTGGGCTGCCAGCTGCCGGCTTTGTGTAAAGATGAAGGATTGCAGGACTTCTTCGAGGCACGAGAGAGGGGGGACGGCAGCCATCAATCCTGGGTTGTATATAACTGTCCACCCGCAGCAGAACCTGCCCTGCCAGGGTCCAGGCAGCTTTGCTGGCTTTTTCTCGGGCCGCACTCCAGAGGGTGGGGCTGGAGAGAGTGGGAGACAGGGTTCTGGGTCCCTCTGTTCAGCAGGGCTGGATGCTTAGCTTCTCTGAACAAAATTCTCTACCTTGCTGCTTACATCTTGTTCTTTGAATTTACTCCTGCCTTTTTCTTCAGCTTGGAGAGAAGCGAGAGGGAGAAGTTGGATTGAACAGACTGCGCTGAAGCACACTCATTGGCTGTGTGACTTTGGGGAAGCCACTTAACCTCTCTGAGCTGATTTTTCCATCTGTTAAATGAGCTTAAAGATTTCTCTTTCAGCCGGCTCGGTGGCTCACGTCTGTAATCCCAGCACTTTGGGAGGCCGAGGTGGGTGGATCACGAGGTCAGGAGTTCAAGACCAACCTGGCCAATATTGTGAAACCCTGTCTCTACTAAAAATACAAAAATTAGCCGGGCATGTTGGCATGCGCCTGTAGTCCCAGCTACTTAGGAGGCTGAGGCAGGAGAATTGCTTGAGCCCAGGAGGCGGAGGTTGCAGTGAGCTGAGAACACACCACTGCACTCCAGCCTGGGGACAGAACAAGACTCCGTCTCAATTAAAAAAAAAAAAAAATTTATCTTTCATGGGAGTATTGTAAGGATTAAATGAGTCACTGTGTATATGTGTGTGTGTGTGTATACACAGTTGATTCTTCTTGTTCAAAGTCATTATGTTTTATAAAGTCATCTTGAACACTGAATTATGAAATATTAAACTTGATGCCCCAGGAGAAACATTGGGCTAGGTTCTTCACGCCTCTGATCACATTTTTATCTATCAATACATAGCCTTCTTTTATGTATGTTTCTCTTTAAAAATACCTTATTTAGGCCAGGCACAGTGTCTCATGCCTGTAATCCCAGCACTTTGAGAGGCCAAGGTGGGTGGATCACAAGGTCAGGAGTTCAAGACCAGCCTGGCCAATACTGTGAAACCCTGTCTCTATTAAAAATACAAAAATTAGCCGGGCATGGTGGCAGATGCCTATAATCCCAGCTACTCTGGAGGCTGAGTCAGGAGAATCGCTTGAACCCGGGAGGTGGAGGTTGCGGTGAGCCAAGATGGTGCCACTGCACTTCAGCCTGGTGACAGAGAGAGACTGTGTCTCCAAAAACCTTCTTAGGCTGGGCACAGTGGCTCAAACCTGTAATCCCAGCACTTTGGGAGGTTGAGGTGGGCAAATCACCTGAGGTCAGGAGTTTGAGACCAGCCTGACCAACATGGAGAAACCCTGTCTCTAAAAAATACAAAATTAGCTGGGTGTGGTAGTGCATGCTTGTAATTCCGGTTACTCGGGAGGCTAAGGCAGAAGAATTGCTTGAACCTGGGAGGCAGAGGTTATGGTGAGCCGAGATCATGCCATTGCACTCCAGCCTGGGCAACAAGAGTGAAACACCACCTCAAAAGAAAAGAAAAAGGCCGGGCGCGGTGGCTCAAGCCTGTAATCCCAGCACTTTGGGAGGCCGAGGCGGGTGGATCACAAGGTCAAGAGATCGAGACCGTCCTGGTCAACATGGTGAAACCCCGTCTCTACTAAAAATACAAAAAATTAGCTGGGCATGGTGGCGCATGCCTGTAATTCCAGCTACTCGGTGGCTGAGGCAGGAGAATTGCCTGAACCCAGGAGGTGGAGGTTGCGGTGAGCTGAGATGGCGCCATTGCACTGCACTCCAGCCTGGGTAACAAGAGCAAAACTCCGTCTCCAAAAAAACAAAAAGAAAGAAATATATACGTGTGTGTGTGTGTGTGTGTGTGTGTGTGTGTGTATTTAAAAAAAAACTTATTTAGTTATATTGTTGCTTCATTAATGTTGAACTTGCCTACAGCCCTGTAACTCATGCCTGGATAAAAAAATATTTTTCTTTCTCTCTCTTTTTCTTTTCTTTTCTTTCTTTCTTTCTTTTTTTTTTTTTTTTTTTTTTTTTTTTTTTTTTTTTTTTTGCAGGGTCTCACAATGTTGCCCAAGCTGGTCCTGAACTCGTAGGCTTAAGGGATCCTCCCGCCTCGACCTGCCAGTGTTGGGCTTACAGGTGTGAGCCGCCATGCCTGGCCTGGATGAAGCTTTTCTAACACAAACATTTTCTCCATACGGAATATCATAAACTTCTTGCACTTAGGAACACTAGTCAGCACTTCACACCAGGCATGGGGGCATTTTCAACAGTGACATCACACAAAAAAGTGCCAAAATGTGAAACATGGGGCACTAGATAGACCATGCAGAAGACACCTGCTGAAACCAGATTCCACAGGGGTGAGCTCTTCTTTCTATTTCAGTGCCAAAGATTTGATGTCTGCTGGCATTGCTCAGCATCCCATTTTCCCCCAAGGGGGGCACATAGAACTAACTGAAATCTATTTATTTTATTTTTATTTTTTGAGATGGAGTCTCGTTCTGTCACCCAGGCTGGAGTGCAGTGGCGTCATCTCTGCACACTGCAATGTCCACTTCCTGGGTTCAAGCAATTCTCCTGCATCAGCCTCCTGAGTAGCTGGGATTACAGGCGCCTGCCACCACGCCCGGCTAATTTTTGTATTTTTAGTAGAGATGGGATTTCACCATGTTGGCCAGGCTGATCTTGAACTCCTGACCTCATGATCCACCCACTTCAGCCTCCCAAAGTGCTGGGATTACAGGTGTGAGCCACTGTGCCCGGCCAATTAATTTCTTTTTAAGACCATGTCTCACTCTGTCACCCAGGCTGGACTTCAGTGGTGCGATCTCGGCTCACTGCAACCTCTGTCTCCTGGGTTAAAGTGATTCTCCTGCCTCAGCCTCCCAAGAAGCTGGGATTACAGGTACACCACTCCTGGCTAATTTTTGTGTGGTTTTTTTTTTTTTTTTTTCAGTAGAGACAGGGTTTTACTAATTTTTGTTTTTTTCAGTAGAGACAGGGTTTTACTATGTTGGGCAGGCTGGTCTTAAACTCCTGACCTCAAGTGATCCATCTGCCTCCGCCTCCCAAAATGTGATTACAGACATTTGAGCCACCGTGCCCGGCCAATGTAGTCTTTTATCCTGATTGATTGGAACTAAACCAGGGAGGTACCAGTCAGTGGCTTCATCATTGTCAACTTGATGACTAAAATTAACCTTTTAGAACCTTCTAGAATAAATATGTCTTACACCTCTAACCAAATAGTTTTTTTTTTTTTTTAATCTATATCATGCGGTTTCCTATGAACAAACACACATAGGTTGTAAGTCACAGTCCTTACATCTATTATAACAAATTTTCACTCACTGTGATAAGAAGGAAGTTCCCCTTTTGGTGAATAAGTTTGACAACATACAGAGTAAACTTAGCTTTAATGTAAATATGAAAGGGTAACTGGGATGCACAGACTTGCTGATCTCCACAAAAGCAAATTGTTCACTGAGTCTTTTGCATTCTCATAATGAGAGTGTTATGTTCTCTTGAGTGTCCTGCTACAGTAACATGTGGCTTCTGATCATAATTTATATTCAGGCTAAATTAAAGACACATGGGGCTTGTTATTTTTTAATTCTATAATGCAAAGCACAAACTTCTTTTCTTTTTTTTTCTTTTTTTTTTTTTTTTAAGACGGAGTTTCGCTCTTGCTACCCAGGTTGGAGTGCAATGGCGCCATCTCGGCTCACCGCAACCTCCGCCTCCTGGGTTCAGGCAATTCTCCTGCCTCAGCCTCCTGAGTAGCTGGGATTACAGGCCCGCACCACCATGCCCAGCTAATTTTTTGTATTTTTAGTAGAGATGGGGTTTCACCATGTTGACCAGGACGGTCTCAATCTCATGACCTTGTGATCCACCCGCCTCTGCCTCCCAAAGTGCTGGGATTACAGGCGTGAGCCACCACGCCCGGCTTCAAACTTCCTTTCTTTTGTGATGGAGTCTCACTCTGTCTCCAGGCTGGAGTGGTGCGATTTTGGCTCAGTGCAACCTCTGCCTTCCAGGTTCAAGCGATGCTCCTGCCTCAGCCTCCCAAGTGGCTGGGACTACAGACGTGCACCGCCTCGCCGCCTGGGTAATTTTTTGTATTTTTCGTAGAGATGAGGTTTCACCATATTAGCCAGGCTGGTCTCCAACTCCCAACCTCGGGTGATCCACTCACCTTGGCCTCCCAAAGTACTGGGATTTCAGGCGTGAGCCACCGCGCCCGACCCAAACTTTCTTTTTCACTAGTCTAGGCAAATGACAATTTCAAGGCAGTTGCATTGTGGGCATTTAATAAATATTTTGGACTGAATCAATGAGTGATTGAATGGATGAACACATACGAGAATCTAGAGGTAGTTTCAATTAAAGCTTGCAGAAGGGAATTTGAAAGCTTTTGCAAAGAGGAAAAGGACTACTGATTTTAAGGGCTAGTCTGGTCTAATGAATACACCCCTAATCCAGCATCTTGGATATTCAGAGCCAGGATCTCTTCTGTACAAAGCATTTGAAGGCTATGTAGTGCCTATCACCGTTCATTCTCATAATTGCATTAGGTGAACATATACTTTCAAGACCCTCACCTTCATCTCAGAGCAAGATGCAGGGGTCAGCCCAAGAGTCTGGGCTGGATACTGGCCCTGTATCTGCCCAATGTCATAAATCAGAGCTCTGGTCACCCTCTGAACAGAGTGAAGAAACCACCAACATCACATCTGTCACCCTGGTGCTCAGAGCTTTCATAGCTGCTGTCCAGTGTGACTTGGGCATGACCACATTCCCGGGTGTAACAGATCCCCCAGGAGGAGGCATGGCTTTCGTCAAGAGCCAGAGACAAGGCAATGTACAAGGAGTTACCCACAGGGTTCAAGTCCAGAGCAACAGAAATCAGTGGTCAAGAAACTCCTCTGCCCTTTTTCTGAGCAAGCATGAAATTTGGAGCTCTGTAGATTCCTCTGAAGATACCCTAACCCCTCCAAAGGGGGTTGTAACAATAATATTTAGTGTCTAAACAGTTATTTCTAAGCAATGAAGGATTTGATGTCCTTGCCTTGGGCAAATTTCTCAACCTCTCTATGCCTGTTTCAACTTTGTAATATGGAAAATAGAGCAATCCACCTCGTAGGGTTGTAGTGAGGATTAAATGAACAAATGTGCACCAGCACTTAGAGCAATGCATGCTGAATGCATAGCGGGTGTTATCTGTTGTTATTATTTGTGTGTGTACAGAAAATTTGGAACAAAATTATGATTGTTATTTTGAGACAGAGTTTCACTCATGTTGCCCAGGCTGGAGTGCAATGGTGCAATCTCAGCTCACTGCAACCTCCACCTCCTGAGTTCAAGCGATTATCATGCCTCAGCCTCCCAAGTAGCTGGGATTAGAGGCATGAGCTGCCGTGCCCAGCCAATTATTATTATTATTATTATTATTATGAGACAGGATAGCCTTCTGTGACCCAGGCTAGAGTGTAATGGCGCAAACAGTTTACTGTGACCTCGACCTCCCAGGCTTAAGCAGTCCTCCTACCTCAGCCTCCCAGGTAGCTAGGACTACCGATGTGTGCCCTCCTGCCTAGCTAATATTATAATATTATTTCTGTTCTGAGGCTCAGAAAAGAGCCTCATGGTTCCCTGTCATTTCATAGCCATCTTGCCGAGTTAGGCAGAGTGGGGAGAATGCATGATCTTTTGTTCACAATCGAGGGCACTGGCTATATTGATGTCATCAGTATCCCCTGTTCCTCCCCTCCCCGCCTCTCAAGGGGTTTGTCTGGAGCCACAGCGTCTGCACAATTCTCTTGGTGTTCTCCCTGCTGTCGGCCTCTGGGAGGCAGTGATCTCACTAAGAAGAAAAAGAACCTCAGTGTCCGGCAAGGAAATCTCCGAGTTCCCTACCCAAGAACCAAACAAAGAAATCTGAGTGCAGACGCTTTCAGGGCCAGATGGCGGTGGCAGTTTTCCAATCTGAGATTATCCAAAAGAGTATAAACCCCTAGGCTCCTACAGCAACTAAAATAGGGAGTTGGCTCCAGACGGTTCCTCCTACTGGTAATGTTCCTGATGAGCAAGTGTGAACTCCATGACCTTGCCCTGACTCCACAGAATTAATGGGGGATGATTTTTCTTTTCTTCTTTTTATTTTTGTTTTATTTTATTTTTTTAATTTTAAAAGATGGGGTTTCACCATGTTGGTCAGGCTGGTCATGAACTCCCGACCTCAGGTGATCTGCCCGCCTTGGCCTCCAAAGTGCTTGGATTACAGGCATGAGCCACCACGCCCGGCCAGGGGGATGATTCTTTCCTGTGAACTGACTAAGCGAGCATTAGCTCCCATCTTTCAGATGGCCACACTGAGGTCTGGTGCGATGAAGGCCAAGCAACTTTGCTTTTTTTTGTTAAAGATGGGGTTTCACCGTGATGGCCAGGCTGGTCTCAAACTCCTGACCTCAGGTGAGCCACCCACCTCGGCCTCCCAAAGTGCTGGGATTACAGGTGCGAGCCATCATGCCAGGCCAAAAGAGATTAGTTTTAAAAAGATGTTGGGAAGTGGGGAAGTGAAGTGAGGCAGACAAATTGCTTGAGCCTAGGAGTTCAAGACCAGCCTGAGCAACATGGTGAAACCCTGTCTCTACAAAAACACAGGAAAAAATAGTGGGGCATGGTGGCGTGTACCTGTAGTCCCAGCTACTTGGGAGGCTGAAGTGGGAGGATCACCTGAACCTGGGAAGTAGGGGCTGCTGTGAGCTGTAATGTCGCCCTGCACTTCAGCCTGAGTGACAGAGCGAGACACTGTCTCAAAGAAAAAAGACTGCTATTTGCTCTTTCCATATGAGAACTGTGTGGAACCATCAGGAACAAGACTTGGGGTTAAGAGTGCCAAGGAGATACAGAAACGTCTCTTGTGTCTGTTTCTCTTTCTTTTCTTTAAAAACGTGTTTCCTTTCTTTTCAAGGGCAGGGCCCGTCCCCCGGTCTGCCTCCCCACTCTCAGCCCTAATCACCCACTGCACTATTTATAGTCCTCATGCAGGATCCCAGCAGAAAGGAGGGCAGGGCTGACAGCAGTCCACCCTGGGATTGCAGCTGATCCCCTGCATCTGCAACACTGGAGCCGAGTTCTCCTCCAAGCGCCCTGAGTGCTCAGGGCGATGGAGCTGCTGCTGCCTGCAAGGTCACGACCAGCACAGGGGGCCCAAAACTTGGGGTTTCCAATGTTCTTTTTCTCCACAAATTCAGATCTCAAGGAGATTTTTTCTTTTTGGACTCTGAGGCAGTAGCTGCACAGGGTGAAGTCCCAGGCTCCTATTAATAGTACCTAGACAGGAAGGTCCTGGAAGACATGCATGGTGTTCTGAATCTCAGGAAGAAAGACAAAGTTAGCCAGGTGGTGGTTCCTCAGGAATCTGGTGTCTGTTTGCCCACTGAGGAAACTGAGGCCCAGAGAGATCGAGTGACCTGCTTAAGGACAAGGAGCATTCCAGACCACTCAGCAGTAAAAAGGAATGAACTATGGATACACACAGCAGCATGGATAAATTGCAAAATAGTCACACCGGGTGAAAGTATTCTATGGTTCCATTTATAAAACTTTTGGAAAATGCAAATCTAAAATCCCCTATAGGGACAGAAAGCAGATCAGTGCTTCTCTGGGGATGGGCTGGGGAAGAGGGGAGAATTCCAGAGGGAAGGAGGAAAGCCTTTTGGATGGGAGCTACAGTCATGATCTTGACTGTGGTGATGATTTCATGGGAATAGACAGATGACAGACAGATAGATAGATACTTACGGAATTATATTCTTTAAACATTTTTGTATGTCAAATATATCTCAATAAAGGGCTGGGCAAGGTGGCTTACACCTATAATCCCAGCGCTTTGGGAGACAGAGGCAGAAGGATTGCTTGTGCTCAGGGGGTTGGGACCAGCCTGGAAACACAGTGAGACCCTATCTCTACAAAAAAAAAAAAAAAAAAAGTAAGATAGCTAGGAAGCATGGTGGCATGCTCCTGTAGTCCCAGCTGCTTGGGAGGCTGAGGCAGGAGGATCACTTGAGCCCAGGAGTTCAAGGTTGCAGTGAGCTATGATCACACCACTGCACCCCAGCCTGGGTGATAGAACAAGACCCTGCCTTTAAAAAAAAAAAAGAAAATCCTGGGCATAGTGGCTCACGCCTGTAATCCCAGCACTTTGGGAGGCCGAGGCAGGAGGATCACCTGAGATCAGGAGTTCAAGACCAGCCTGACCAACGTGGAGAAACTCCATCTCTACTGAAAATAAAAAATTAGCTGGGCGTGGTGGCACATGCCTGTAATCCCAGCTACTCAGGCTGCTGAAGCAGAAGAATTGCTTGAACCCAGGAGGTGGCGATTGCAGTGAGCCAACATCACGCCTTTGCACTCCAGCCTGGACAACAGAGCGAACTCTGTCTCAAACAAAAAAACAAAACAACAAAAATCCAACAATCTACCCCAACCAATCTTCCATGATCCACTCCCTTCCCATCTTTTAAAATAGCATTTAGAGGACAGATATAGCCTTTGATTCCAATCTCCTGGTTCTTACTGGCTTCTGACCAAGATATCTTTCTCTTCCCATCCCCCTATCTATTAATGTGCTCTGATGAAATCACTACACATTTTGCAGCCTAAAAACAACACCCATGTATTGTCTCCTGGTTTTAGAGGGTGGAGAGTCTTAGCAGAATTTAACCATGCCCTCTGCTCAGGGTCTCACCAGGCTGCAACTGATGAGTAAGTTGGGGCTGGCTATCTGGGCGAGGTGGTTCATGCCTGTAATCCCAGCATTTTGGGAGGCTGAAGCAGGTGGATCACCTGAGGTCAGGAGTTCAAGACCAGCCTGACCAACAAACCCCACCTCTACTAAAAATACAAAAATTAGCAGGGCATGGTGGCACACACCTGTAGTCCCAGCTACTTGGGAGGCTGAGGCAGGAGAATCACTTGAACCCAGGAGGCAGAGATTGCAGTGAACCAAGATTGTACCATTGCACTCCAGGCTGGGCAACAAGTCTCAAAAAAAAAAAAAAAAAAAAAAAAAAATGGCTGGGGCTGGAATCTCATCTGAGGCTTGCAGCAGCAGAATTCACTTTCTTGAAGTTGCACAACATAAGACAGCTTGCATCTTCAAGTCTAGAGGAGGCAGAGCCTCACTTCAAGGCCTTCCTTTACAGAGCTCACCCTATAGTTAAGACTCACCCAGGATAACCTCTCTTGGATTGACCCAAAGTCAACAGCGGCAAGATCCCTTCATCTCTGGCCACATCCTATAACCTTATCCCAAGAGTGAAATCCACCATATCCTCCATCCCACCCACACTCAAGGGAAGGGGATCAGGCAGGGTGTACAGACGAGGGCGTGAATCTTGGGGGTCATCTTCAATTTCTACCTCCCTGCTATTCTAGCTCGCTCTCTCTTCAGTAATACACAAGAAAACAAGTAAATAAAACCTTACATACACTGCTTTAGAAAGAAGAGCAGGCCGGGCGAGGTGGCTTATGCTTCTAATCTCAGCACTCTGGGAGACCAAGGCGGATGGATCACGAGGTCAGGAGATTGAGACCTGCCTGGCCAACTGGTGAAAACCCGTCTCTACTAAAAATATAAAAATTAGCTGGGCGTGGTGGTGGGCGCTTGTAATCCCAGCTACTTGGGAGACTAAGGCAAAAGAACGGCCTGAACCCAGGAGGTGGAGGTTACGGTGAGCCGAGATCACTCTACTGCACTCTAGCCTGTACGACAGAGTGAGACTCTGTCTCAAAAAAAAAGAAAAAAGAACAAAGCAGCTCGGATTCCCAATCTGGTGGCACTGTTGACTCGCTCTGTCACCAGGCACCAGGCTGGAGTGCAATGACACAATCTTGGCTCACTGCAACCTCTGCTTCCCAGGTTCAAGCAGTGCTCCTGCCTCAGCCTCCCGAGTAGCTGGGACTACAGGTATGCGCCACCACGCCCAGCTAATTTTTGTATTTTTTTTAGTGGAGATGGGGTTTCTCTATGTTGGCCAGGATGGTCTTGATCTATTTGACCTCGTGAGCCGCCCGCCTCGGACTCCTAAAGTGCTGGGATTACAGGCGTGAGCCACCGCACCCAGCCTGTGAGTTCCCTTTCTAAAGTTCCAGTTATAAGATATTTTGAGAAAGAAGAGACCATATTACTATGACTTCTACTACAATGTATTGTTATGATTATTCTATTGTATTAATTATTGTTGTTAGTCTCTTACTGTGCCTAACTTACAAATTAAACTTTATCATAGATATGTATGTATAGGGAAAAACCTAGTATATTTAGGGTTTGACACTATCCACAGTTTCTTTTCTTTTTCTTCTTTTTTTCTTTTTTTTTTTTTTTTTTTGAGACAGAGTCTTGCTCTGTTGCCCAGGCTGGAGTACAATTGGAGTGCAATGGTGCAATCTTGGCTCACTGCAATCTCCACCTCCCAGGTTCAAGCAATTCTCCTGCCTCAGCCTCCTGAGTAGCTGGGACCACAGGTACCTTCCACCATGACCAGCTAATTTTTTTTTTTTTTTTTTTTTTTTTTTTTTTTTTTTAGTAGAGGCAGGATTTCATCATGTTGGCCAGGCTGGTCTCTGACTCCTGACCTCAAGTGATCCACCCACCTCGGCCTTCCAAAGTGCTGGGATTACAGGCATGAGCCACAATGCCCAGCCGACTATCCACTATTTCAGGCATCCACTGGGAGTCTTGGAATGCATCCGCCTCGAATAAGCGGGACCCACTGTATTGCATTAAAGAATAGCCCCAGATCTCAGGCCCCTCTGCCCACTTGGAGTAGACCTGAGAGCTCCCACCTAGACAGCAAGAGGTGACAAGACCTGGGGAACGCGTCAAAACTGAAACAGTGCTGGGGAACACAGTCATTATTCTGGAGACCAGTGACACAAATGGCCAATTTTGAGGAGCCACAAGCATGGCTGGAGTTTGGAAATAAGAATTCTTGACTGCAGCCCTGGAAATAGCATCCAGGATCTCAATCTGGGAGCAAAATGTAAAGACTCAGTGGTGAGCAGGGGGCGGCATCATGACCGCAATGAAACATAGCTCAGCCTTTTTCGCAATTGAGGTGAAATTCACAGAAGAGAATGTTCACCATCCTGAGGTGAATAACTCAGTGGCATTTAGTCCATTCGCAATGTGGTGCGACCATCACTATCTAGTTTCAGAACATTTTCATCACCTGCAAAGGAGATCGCACACTCATCTCCAGGCAGCCCTTATGTGCTGGGAGGGGTTGGTGCTGGCTAAAGTCTCAGCTCCATTTAAGAGCCAGGACCAGAGCCCAAGGATGCGAGTCTACCCCCTTCATTGACAGATAACGCACAGTCCATGCCCTGCTTGCGAAGTGGATGCTGCACAGGGGTCGAGAATGGAATTTCAACTCCCTTTTGAGTTGGTGATTTAAAAAAGGGATCCACTGGCCAAGGCCTGTGGACTCGTGTGAACCTTTCTCATGGGGGCCTAGATTGTGCTTGACCATATTTATCCTGTCTCAGAAATGCAGAAGATGAGCTGTGGCAGAGCCGCTCCTGTCAGTGGGTGAGGCCAGCGGTGCACATCTCTTCCCAGCTCTACATGCCGTGACTTCATGTTGGTGGCTTGAAATTGGCCAAGAGAGAAATATTTACATTATGGAAAGGGGCAAATGTATGAATCAGGGGCTTTTGGGGTTTGTTTTTTGGTTTTTTTTTTTTTTTTTTTTTTTGAGATGGAGACTTGTCTGTCACCAGGCTGGAGTACAGTGGCGCGATCTCGGCTCACTGCAACTTCTGCCTCCTGGGTTCAAGTGATTCTCCTGCCTCAGCCTCCCGAGTAGCTGGGATTACAGGCACGTACCACCATACCCAGCTAATTTTTGTATTTTCAGTTGAGATGGAGTTTCACCATGTTGGCCAGGATGATCTTGATCTCTTCACCTCGTGATCCACCCACCTTGGCCTCCCAAAGTGCTGGGATTACAGGTGTGAGCCACCGCGCCTGGCCATCAGGGGCCTTTTTGAGTAAGCCATTTTCCCAGCTCATCACTGGGGGAAGAGTGTAGAACTCCCAGGCAGTGGCGTCAATCACTCAAGGGCAAGTGCCAGAGCTGTTAGGCAAGGCAGGAGGGATGGATGGGCAGCGGCTACCTGGAACTGCACCCCAGCGGCCCAGGTCTCCAGTCAATCAGCACAACATCCGTCCTTCCCCCCGCCATTTCAACGAAGGAGAATCTGCTTTTGCCACATATATAGCTGGCGTTTCGGAGGGCAAGCGTACACCTTGCCAGCAAATACTGTGAACTGAAGCGACCGTTTTCTGCAACGCCTACAGTTGGAGTTCCATGCTCGTGCGTGGCTGTGCCATCTGGTGAGAGCGTGGAGAGCCGAGGGGAAGGAGCCACGTCCCTTCCGTAGGTGTCCTGGCTGAGACCGGGCTGCTCCTTGCCCACATCCTTGCTCTTCTAAAACAACCCATCTTCTCCCCAGCTGGGTCAAAGCAGGCGTTCTGACAGCTTTGCTTCCTTTCCCCAGCGTGCTGGCCTCCCTGATGGGGCGTGGTTCAGGACCAGACTCTCCACTAAAGAGAGGCTGTGATGATGAAAACAGGAAACACGGCAGCCAGAAGGTTCTTTAGCTGGGCCTCGGGATAGGGCCTATTTCACCGGAAAGACCTGGACCCACAGCCTCACACAAGGGAACCCAGGCAACTCTCAGTTACCTGCCTTGGTGAAGCGTTTCTCAGTGGTGATTCAGGAAGAGCAGGGGTGGCTGGGCAGGGTGGCTCACACCTGTAATCCCAGCACTTTGTGAGGCCAAGACAGGTGGTCCACGAGGTTAAGAGATCATTAGCTGATGGGGGTTTGGATTGTTTCTGCTCTTAGGTTTGTGAACAATCCTGCTATGGAAAGCTGGGTGGGGTGGCTCATGCCTGTAATCCCAGCACTTCAGGAGGCCGAGACAGGTAGATCACGAGGTTAGGATTTCGAGACCAGCCTGGCCAGCATGGTGAAACCCCGTCTCTATTAAAGATACAAAAAATTAGCTGAGCATGGTGGCGGGCACCTGTAATCCCGGCTACTCGGGAGGCTGAGGCCAGAGAATCGCTTGAACCCAGGAGGCGGAGGTTGTAGTGAGCCGAGATCGCACCACTGCACTCCAGCCTGGGTGACACGGTGAGACTCTGTCTCAAAAAATAAATAAAATAAAATAAAATAAATTTTTTAAAAAGAAGGAAGTACTGATCCATGCTGCAACATGGATGAATCTTGAAAACGTGATGTTCAGTGAAAGACACCAGACACCCAAGACCACACACTGTACGATTCCTTTCGTAGATGTCCAGAATAGGCATGTCCACAGACACAGTGGTTGCCAGAGAGTAGTGACTGTCAGGGGCTGGGGAAAGGGGGGAATAGGGGTGACTGCTAATGGGTAGGAGTTTCTTTCTGAGGTGATGAAATGTTCCAAAATCAGCCAGTGGTGATGGTTGCACAACCGTATGAATACTAAGAACCATTGACTGGACACTTTAGAAGGATGAACGTTATGGTATGTGAATTATAACTAGATTTTTTTTTTTTTTTTTTGTTTTCAGTCTTCCTAGTGTTCCAAAGGAATGGTTTTTGTTTGTTTGGTTGATTGAGACAGTGTCTCGCTGCGTTGCCCAGGCTGGAGTGCAGCGGCACGATCACAGTTCACTGCAGCCTCTACCTCCTGGTTTCAAGCCATCCTCCCACCTCAGCTCCCCGAGAGCTGGGACTACAGGTGCACGCGACCGTACCCAGCTAATTTTGGTATCTTTTTAGAGATGGGGTTTTGCCATGTTGCCCAGACTGGTCTCAAACTCCCGAGCTCAAGTGGTCCACCCAGCTCAGCCTCCCAAAGTGCTGGGATTACAGGTGTGACCCACCACACCTGGCCTAACTGTTTTTAAAGGGGGGTTAGGGGAATCCAGCGTCAGCAGCATCCTCGTGGATGCTGGGAGAGCCTTAAACCAGCCCCTCAGGGAGAGGGTAAGGCAGGCTGAGAGTCAGCTGGGTAAAGCTGATCTGGGAGAAGGAAGGAGGCTGGATGGGTTGGAGCAGCTCCAGTGAGGCCAAAGGCACTTGACACCCCAGTGAGAGGCGGTCAGTGGGGATGAAAGGGGTAGGACGGCCTTGCACCGACAGGGTGGACCAAAGACCTCCTCCCCTTTCTGACTCCAGCCTCTCCAAGCCTCTTTGGGCTTCTCCCTCATTCTCTGCCTGGAATATTCCTGTCCGCCCTGCCTCTGTGCCTCATACTCACCCACGTAGCCGGGCTAATCAGCTTTCCAGCTTCACATACAGTACCCCTCCCACAGCGCCAAAGAGAAGCAAAGCCAGGTGTGAGTTAAAGTGGTGACAACAGATGATATCCAAACAGTAGCGGCAAGGGCCGAGCTGCATCCTGATTTGTGCAGAAGGGACCGGGTGTTCCGAAGGCAGAGTGAGGGAGGGAAAGAGCAGGGCTTAACAAAGCCTAGAAGTAAAAAATCACAGAAGGTTGGTCAGTGTGAATGTGACGAGGCCAGTGTGTCTTCGGGCTGGCAATGACTAAAGTCCGGATTCTAATTCCTACAGAGTCTGGAAATTGGAGGTCCCATCCTTCCTGATTATGTTTCAAGGAATGGCTGCACGTCCTGGAGAAAGATACTTCTGAGCTGCAGGAGATACAAACGCATCTCAATGGGACAGAAGAAGAATTTGCAACTGTAAGCCCCTTTCAGTAAATGCTCTAAGAAGGGGAGGCCAGGGTCCTGTGTCCGTTGCTGGACTGGCAGCCCTGGGACCTCCTAGGCAGGCATCTCAACAGGGTGCCTGTGTCATGCTGGAGTCCAGCCGTCTCTGAGTGCAGGTGTTTGGACAGAGTCGTTATGTGCTGAGAGTTCTGCACGTCTTCCCAGGGACCCTTTTCCTGATCCCTGACCCTGAGATGGTCCCAGTTCTAGGCTCCCCAAGCAGCCCGTGTTTCCTATCGAAACCCTACATCTGTGGCAAACACTTGTCTTCTCTGATACAGAACTGCTTGTGGTTAGAGACTGTGTGTCCTGTTTGCTGATCTGTGACCAGTCCCCTGGTCACAGGGCAGCAAACAATTTATTAGGTAAATTTATTAGGTATTATTAGCAAAAAATTTATTAGGTATTATTAGGTTAATACCTAATAAATCATGAATGAATGAATGAATGAGTCTCAAGACAGAAGCATCTAGGATAAGGAGGATTTAGGCAGGACAGATGGGGAGATAAGGGAAAAGTGCAAATCAAATAACACGGGTGCCTGTTACCCCTCCCTTGAAGCACTGGAAGGCTGGGAACATGTACAATTAGCGTCAGGTAATGGTTTGAGGGGCAATGGGAGCTGTGGGGTTTTTTGTTTTGTTTTGTTTGGAATACGGTGGTGCAATCTTGGCTCACTGTAGCCTCCACCTCCCAGCTTTAAGTGACTCTTCTGCCTCAGCCTCCCAAGTAGCTGGGATTACAGGCGTATGCCACCACACCCAGCTAATTTCGTATTTTTAGTAGAGACAGTTTTCGCTATGTTGGCCAGGCTGGTCTCGAACTCCTGACTGCAAGTGATCCACCCCACCTCCGCCTCCCAAAGTGCTGGGATTATAGGCATGAGCCACCGCGCCAGTAGTGGAAGCTGTGGGTTTTTGTGCCACGCTTAGACTTCTGCACTGTGGGCTGGGCTGCTCCAAGCTGGCCTTTCCTTGGATGTAGGAATCAGAGAGGGGACCCCAAAACAACTGAAGTGGTTAATTCCGCACTGCACAGATGACGAGGCACATCCCCACCTCTCCTGCTGTCACACTTGTTTCCCCCATCAGGCAGTCTATCAGTCACTTCAGAAGATTCAGGATTAGTGAAAGAATAAGCTGTTTGAGGGAACCCATCAGAATGACAGACGGACCTCAGTCATGGCTCAGAATCTGAGAGAGAACAGATCTTTGGGAAATTGAATAACCTGCCCTGTGTACTGCCCCCTTCCTCCAGGGACAGGTGGTGGGCAAGGACAGATGAAGGACATCCCCTTCCTGCTGTCCCTGGGTTTTAAGCCCTTTTGGCACAGAAAGCCTGTCCAAGTAATTAACAGAAGTAATTAGAGGTCAGATGGTCACAAATGGAAATCACTCAGTGCCCAGCCATCAATGCCAAGGCTGGCGGTGCCAAGGAGGGGGGAGGGCTCAGAGAGGAGAGGGCGCGCTGACCAGACCCGGTGATCCGACTGAGGCTTCTTCCCCCGGCCTCTCACAGGACAGGCAGGGTGTGAAGTCTGAGGGTTTGCATCGGTAACCAGCAGTCTGAGGTACAATAGGAGCAGGCAACAGCTAAGAAAGGAAACACCACAAATGCCTCCTGCTGTCGCTACAGCCCTGGATTCAGAACTGTGCCCTCGGCAAGATGAAAAAGAGGAATTTTTCTTTAATGAACTCAGTATGAGTCTTGCAAATCCTTCCTTGGTCATATTTCTAACACATTTTGTGTGGCTTTCAAATCTTTGAAAAGGAAATGTCTCACCCACCCATCTACCCATTCATCCACTCACCCACCCATCAACAGCTCGAATATTAAGCCGAATACTCTTAATATTCGGCTTGAATATTTTGCGACTCTGCTATTCTAATACTTGGGTAACATTACTCCCAAATATTCTGTTAGAACCACTTCAGTAGTTGTGGGTTTCTGAAAATATCAACTGCAATAAACTATCTGGAGCCCCAGCTTGGAACCTACCCATTCATTCATCCACACACTTCACAAATATTAATCAGGCTCCTGCCAAGCTCAAGGCAAGTCTAGGCTCTGGGCATACAGGGTAAGCAAGACAGGCATGGACTTTGCTCTTGGCGTTTTTAATCTAGCAAGGGAAAACAGTTATACAAGCAAGCAATCAAAATCCACACCGTTGTGAATGCTGTGAAGACAAACACACTCGTGAAGACAAACGGGGTGGCAATGCATTAGAGGATGTATTAGTAAAGCTTTTCCAGAGAAACAGAACCAACTGGATGGACGGGTAAATAGATGACAGACAGATAGATAGATAGATAGATAGATAGATAGATAGATAGACAGACAGAAAGATGATACATAGACAATAGATAGATGATAGATAATAGATTATGGGTAGATGGATACATAGATAATAGATGGTAAATGGACAGAGGTAATAGATGATAGACTGATGACAGATAAATGATAGATGGCTGACAGGTGAATGATGGAAAGATAGAATTGGTAGATAGATGGATAGACAGATGATTAGATAGACAATAGATGATAGACAATAGAGAAATGATAGATAATAAGTGATGGATGGATGGATACACAGACAATAGACGATAGATGGATGGACTGAGATAACAGACGATAGACTTTATCAGATAAATGATAGATGGCTGATGGATGGATGGATGGATAGATAGATAAGAGAGATTTTTAGGAGAATTGGCTCATGGGAGTAAAGAGGCTGAGAAGTCCCACAGTACGCCGTTTGCAAGCTGGAGAGCCAGGCAAACTGATACTGTGACTCAGTCCAAGTTCAAAGGCCTGAGAATCTGAGGGTGGCTCGTGCAAGTCCTGGAGTCCAAAGGCCGGAGACCTGGAGTTCTGATATCCAAGAGCAGGATGAGAAGGTATCCTGGCTTCAGAAGCCAGAGAGAGTCAATTTGCCTTTTCATCTTCGCCTTTTTGTTCTGTCCCAACCCTAACAATCGGGTGGTGCCTGCCCACATCGGGTGAAAGCTGATCTTCCTTACTCAGCCCGCTCACTCAAATGCCAGTTTCTCCGGAAACACCCACAGGTGCACCCAGAAGCAATGCCTGACCAGCCACCGGGGTATTCCTTAATCCAGTCAAGCTGACACCTAAAATTCACCATTACAGAGAGTGCCAACAAGTGAGGGTTTGTTTGGCTGGGATGGGCAGGGAAGGCCTCTCCAAGACAGTGACCTTTTAGCTGAGACCTGGAGGCTCAGAAGGAGCAGATCTGGAGGGAAAGTATCCCAGGCAAGGGGACAGCCAGGTGCAAGGACCCTCGGGCTGGACCAAGCTAGGCCCGGGTCAGGAACCAAAGGAGGACCAAGGGGCTGAAGGGGATGAGTGTTGGGGACAGGGTAGGGTGGCAAAGTTTGGGACCTCTCATGACAGCACTACAGAGCCTAAGGGCCAGCTGGGGGCAAGCCCAGATCAGCTGCCCCCTAAATACCCGGGTAGAATGTGAATACACTTAATATTCGGCTTGAATATTTTGCGACTCTGCTATGCTAATACTTGGGTAACATTACTCCCAAATATTCTGTTAGAACCACTTCAATAGTTGTGGGTTTCTGAAAAGATCAACTGCAATAAACTCTATCTGGAGCGCCAGTTTGGACTCTGCCACGCTCCTCCACCCACGCTGGACTTACTTCCTGAAGGCAGGCCACACGGTGCGGCCCTCTGCAGGTTAGGAGCTGTGTGTGTTCCTCAGATCTTGCTACAACGGAGGGTTCCCATCTGCTAGGCCCGGGTCAAGACTTGGTATTTACTGAGGAGTGGCACATGGTAGTCCTGCCCTCATGGAGCTTACAGTCTAGAGCATCTCTGGGGACAGAGGATCCCGGGGGAGAAGGGGAGATGTCCCGTGGGGCCCCAGCCTCTGCATTTCTTGTTGTTTCAGGCAGCAGCTCCTAACGGTGTATGGAGTCCACGGATTCCTGGTCACCCGCAGAAACAACCCTGCATCTCCCCTGGCGACCAGGAAGAAGCACAGGCGCAGACTCACGGCCACGCACTGTCCCACCTGAGCCTGGTCTGGAGTTAGGAAGCTGTCCAGCTGCTGTGGTTTCAGGACGTTCCCTGCCCCAGAGAACCTAAAGTTTTACATGGACTAACCTGAGTGGAGGAGGCTGATGAAAGGGAGGTTTTGGTATCCAGAGAAGAAACCGGAGGGATGGGGAACTGGAGCAATAGGGAAATCTGGCCCTGAGCTTGGCCTAGGGAGGAGGTCTGATCTCACAGAGGGGACACTGTCCCTGTTTCCGGGAGAAACACTGTGGTCCTGTGGGGTGAGTACGAGCCAAAAGGAAGCTCATTCTATGAGGGCACCTCCAGGGATTGGCAATTTGGAATTAAATAGCTGGCCAGGAGCCGGGTGTGGTGACTCACACCTGTAATCTCAGCACTTTGGAAGGCCGAGGCGGGTGGGTCACCTGAGGTCAGGAGTTCAAGAGCAGCCTGGCCAACATGGTGAAATCCCATCTCCACTAAAAATACAACAATTAGCCAGGTGTGATGATGCATGCCTGTAATCCCAGCTACTAGGGAGGCTGAGGCAGGAGAATCGCTTGAACCCAGGAGGCAGAGGTTGCAGTGAGCCGAGATCGTGCCATTGTACTGCAGCCTGGGTGACAGAGCGAGATTCCACCTTAAAAATTAATAAATAAATAAACAACAAACACGCACCTGGGCAGGGGTGGACAGCTTCAGGAAGAGAACCCCCAAGAGGGTCAGTGAGGCCACACTGTGGCCAGGGTAATGGTAAGTCCTTAGCAGATACCCTGGACACTCCATGATCACGAGTTAGGCTTGGCTTCAAGCTGGAGAAAGGCTCCTCATCCCCAGAAGTCCTTAGTGCCCGAAGGCTGGAGCATGGGAGGGAGCACTTTCAGGAGGGTGAAATCTTGCATTCAGGCAGTGGGACAACCAGGACAGCATAATCTGGACATTCATGTGGCCTCCTTTGGATGCCCAGGTGAGTGGACTCTGGGGACGTGTGGGTCACATGTGTAAAAGCTGCCTCTGACATTTATGCAGATTCTCAAGCACTGAGGTGCAGCTGGGTCATTAAGCCAACAGCAGGGGGGCCTGGGGACTAATTATGAAACAGTCAAAATGAGAACTGAGGTCTTCAGGCTGCTGGCTCTGGGTTCTGTGAGCTGATGCTGGGTCCTCTTCCATGCACCTGGGAATTCTCAAGGAGGCACCACCAGGATTCTGGAGGAGGAGAGAAAGGAGCCCACGTTTGCGGGGAAGTCCCTCTTGTTAAGCTCACTGTGCTCTGACTCCCAAGAAGTCAGGGTGACTGTTTCCCAGAGGAGGGCCTGTGGCCCTAAAAGGATCCATAGCAAGTCCAAGGCCACTGGGCTGTGAGCACCGAGGGGACGGTCCACTGAAGGGCTCCATTGGACACCAGTGAACAGGCGATGGCTTCCTGCTGTGATTATTCACAAACAGAGGTTCAGATGGGGATGAGAGCTCTGTGCTGAGTGTCAAACTCTGAATGATGCTCAGAATCCCAACTCCCAGCTCAGGTTCCAGTGGAACTACAGAGAGCGAATGAGTTCATGATTACTGGTCCTGAATGTGGGTACAAAGTTTTACACTAAAAGTACCTTGTATTTTTTTTTCCTAGGCCAAATTATAATAACTCATTTTCACCCTGGAAAAGTGTGTTGATAAAAAACAGATTGCATTTGCAAACAGCAGAGAACAGTGGTCTTTTTATTTAAAAAAAAAAAAAATCTTTTCCGTGGAAAAACAATGTAAAGTTTGCATGTGTGTTTACTGGCCTGAGGACTTAAAGAACAAAGACACCTTGTGGATTGCAGGCAAATGAAACCTACAGGAGTTTGCTTTGGGTAGGTTTCACCACAGAGGTGTTTGAATAGACCACTTTGCAAATAATAAATTACTTAACACTCAAGGCCACTAGAGGCCACTAAAAAGGAGTTTATGGCCAAGGCACAGGGCTGGTGGCTGGCTCAGTGGGCGGTGGCAGGATATTAATGAGACTCAGAGCCTGAATGTGCTCTGGGTCCTGTTAAATTGAATAGAGTTGGAATACCACCTGCCCCAGCCGCTGACGCACTTAGGATTCGTGCCTCTGAGTTTGACCATCGGAGCCTCTAGGGACATTGGGGAGGAGGGGGAGGATGAGAGGAGGCTGTGGCAACAGTAGTATGGACGTTTCCTACAAACCTTTCTCTGTCACCAGGGAAAGCAGTCTGTGCACATGCATTTCTTAGCCTCTCTTCCAGGATAAAGCCTAGTTTGGACCAACACTGCAAGGCTGAAGTGTTGTTACTGCATCCTAAGGCCAGAGCCAGAGCATGTGGCCTCCTCTTGGTCCCTGCCGTGGAACCCAGAGTCACCTGTAACATCTGTGAAGCCCGATGAGGGTGCAGATGCCCTCCAGACACTGATCTCTCAATATCTACAAGTCACACCTGCAGATAAACTGCGAAGGAAAATGTTCTAACCAGTTACCTTGACAAAAGTACCTTCTTAATGACTTGGAAGACCAGGTTTATATGGTAAATTATGAAATTCTTGGAAATCTGCTGCAGAATATGGCATTGTGGGGACAGCTGAGCTGATCGCCAATCCCCAGCTCCATCCTGCTCCTTAGGGGTCTATGCGTACCTGTGTGGACATCCCACCCTGCGCATCCAACCTCTATTCACATCCCCCGCCACCATCCTGGGGGCCACTCAGTCTGGCTGAAAGCAGGGATGCCGGGAAGGTGCCCATATCCAAACTTGGAATCATTTTTGCCAGAAATCTGGGGCTCCAAGTACCCAGAAAATGTTCTAGAAGGGGACATGTTCCAGGTGGCCAGAGACTCCTTGCTCCCCGGGGAAGAGCATAGCTGGAGGAGGACTGGAACAGATCCCCCAAAGCACTGGACCCAAGATAGGGCCCCTCTTGCCCGGGTCCAGAGCCGTACTAGTGCTACCCGCTGTCATCACAGCATTCATTACTGATGAATTCGATTGTGATGCTGGAATCCTCTCGTCATAAGGTCTTCAGGGCAAGTCAGTAAGACAAGATATTGACTTTTCATGGGGGGGATCTGGGATGTTGGATTTGAGGCTTGAAATAAAGTCATCCTGGGTGCATTTAGCAACTGCAGGCTGCTCTTCCAGGAGCTCAGCATGCAGCCTCAAGAAATGTGTCCCTCCACGCTGTCCTTGTGAGGTCTGCACCTGCTGACTTAAGAAGGGAATGTAGGTAGGTAAGAGAGACGACGCATGCAGGGGTCAGAGGACCTGTGGCCTAATCCCACTCCATCACTGACAGGCTGCGTCCCCCCAGCAAGTTACTTCCAGACGCAAACCAGCTCTCAATGGCAAAATGGAAGTGATGAAGTCATAAAGAGTAGGTGATAATGGTACCTGCCTCATACAGTTTGCGTGGCTTAAAGGAGGGAATCTGCCTAAAGGGCTTGGTCCAGCATCTCATACAGAGAATGCCTGTAATATACATGAACTATGAGCAGAATCAAGAGCATAGGCTTTGGAGTCCAGTAGCCACAAATCTTTCTGCCTCAGTTGTTTCCTGTAATCTACCTACTTTCTCTGAGCCTCAGTTTCCTCATCTACAAAGCTGGGACAATAGTAGCTGTTACCTAGAGTTGTAAGGATGCTTACATAGATCTCAGGTTTGTGGGGTAGCTGGTGTGGAAACCCATTTATTTGCACCTTTTTTTTTTTTTTTTTGGAGACAGAGTCTTGCTGTGTCATCCAGGCTGCCACTCACTTCTCCGCTGGCCCAGGGTCTCTGTGAGAAGGTAGCCCTCCTGAGCCAGGGGTCTCCTCCACTGGAGACTGCAATGTTGGGGAGCGGAGGGGTGACCCAGAGCCTCCTCCAGGCTGGAGGGCAGACAAGAAGGGTGGAGGAAGAGAGTGGGAGAGCAGGAAAGCAGCGAGCAGGTTGGGAGGCGGGAGAAGAGGGAAGCAGGACTCAGCCGGAAAGCCACCCCATCAAAGGCCTTCTGCAATGTGATGGTTAACTTTGTGTCAAAGTTACATGACGGGGCCACAGGGTGCCCAGATATTTGGTTAGACTATTTCCAGGTGTGTCCGTGGGTGTGCTTTTGGATGCGATGAACGTTTGAACAGGTACACTGAGGAAAGCAGAGGCCCTCCCCAATGTGTCAGGCCTCATCTCATCCATGAAGGGCCTGACTGCAACAAGGTGGAGGAAGGGAGAAGCCACTGGTTTTCTGCCTGATGGCTGAGCTGAGTCTTCTCCTGCCCTTGGCCTGGGACTACATCATCAGCTCTCCTGTCTCCAACTCACCAACTGCAGATCATGGGACTTCTCAGCCTCCATCATCTCCTGAGCCAATTCCTTACAATACATCCCTTTGTCTGCTGCTGGTTCTGTTTCTCTGGAGAACCCCAATACACCCCACTTCCTCCCCCAGAGTGCCTTCTCCCACTGCCTCTCTGCCAAAGGACTTTGTTTATTTCCTTCATGATACTCATCTCTACTTGCAGTGATAGTTTTGTTTCCCTGTTTGTTTTAGGTTCTACCCATCAGAACATAATGCAAGAGAGAGCGGGGAACCTGTGTTTCCTAGCCAATGTACATCTGCGTGCCTGATCCAGTACCTGGCACTTAGCAAGCACTCAACAGCTATTTATAGGAGCAAAGATGGAAGGGAGCAATGGAGGAACAAAACAGGAATATATGACAGGAAACAACGTGAGAAACGATTCTCAAAAACATCTCGAGAGTTGGTGTGAGAGCCTCATCCGAGTTGCAGCCCTGGGCCTCATCCAACACTAACACAGGCTATCTTGTATTAATTAACTCACTGTGGGGGGAAAGACTTGTTTGTTTCATATCGTCTCTGAACCTAAGTACTGGATTCCACATCCTGGAAAACACTGCCTGTCACAGCCTGTGCACAAAAGCAACGTCACATACACCCAAAGGGCCACTGATGGAAGTTTTTCAGAGGCCAAGTCCCAGGGGTTTTTTTGTTTCTGTTTGTTTGTTTTGAAGCATTTTGTTGATCCAGGGCAACATCAGTGCAACATGCTGATTGGAATACCGGCCTCCAGGCGTTTACCGAAAGTTCTGGAGATGACAAGTCCAGCACTGTGCTGACATAGAAAGTAACCGGGGAGGGACTCAGGAAGCGGGTGACGGAGAACCACCTCTCTATACTTCAGAAGGAAAAATGACGCTGAGCAGAGAGACCATCACAACCGTACAAAGCAACTGATTCTTTCTCTGCAAGTCGCTTTCTCTTAGGATAAAGATCAGGCTTTGAGTCACATCAACTCAAAGTTTTCCCAACCAGCTTACCAAAATTAACAGACACCCTCGGCCAGTTCTTAGCTTCTTCATTGGTCCATTTCAACCACTACAACAGAACACCAGGGATGGAGTGGCTTACAAACAACAGATATTTATTTATTTCTCCCAATTCTGGAGGCTGGAAGCCTGAGATCTTGGTGCCAGCGTGGTTGGGTTCTGGTGAGGGCCTGTTTCTGATTCATAGGTGGCTGATTTCTTGCTGCATCCTCAAGAGTTAGAGGGGTGAAGGAGCTCTCTGGGGCCAACTTTCATGAGGGCACTAATCCCATCATGTGGGCCCCATCCTCATGAACTCAGCTACATCTAATCACCTCCCAAAAGCACCACCTCCAAATACCATCCCACTGGGGATTAGCTTTCCACATAGAAATTCGGGGGGCACATCAACATTGAGTCTATTGCACACGAGTTTATTAGTTCTCAGTATAATATCATATCCCAAGGTCGCTGAGGCCCATTATATTAAGAGCAAAGTTCTCACTCTTGTGGTGAATGATCCGAATTTGAATCTCCACTGGTTGAGTTGCTGCTTCTTGGGAAAAAGGTAGATGCTTCATGATCTCCTGGTACAGGTCAGAAAAAGAACGGCACAAAATCATCTTTCCCATTGAAAGTTGCAAGTCTTCGTATCTCCTGGAGGAGGCTTTTACCCATCAGCTATGAAACTGACTCGGTCATCTTCTCCCACAGCACACACCTCAGTCTGAGAGGCAGGTTATGCTCCAGGAAGAATTCCCTCCATCTTTCCCGGGCTACTCTGCTCTGCTGATTCTAAACTCTGAGATTGATGGTCCCAGCAGGTGCACCCAGGGGCCAAGATATGGAACAGGCTTCGTTCCATTCACAGACAGTGGCCAGTGCTTTTCCGTTTTCAGCATTTTCCTCTCTGCTTGGAGAGGGCTTCCGGTTCGGTGCTGGAGAGGAAGGAGTGGGAGGGAGGAGGTGGCTCAGTCATCCTCATCCTCCTCTTCATCCTCCGCATCTTTGTTGGGTGCACACCTCTGGAAGCACTGCACCATGGTGGCCAGGAAGAAGCTGGAGATGATGGCCGCAATGGACACAGCCACGCCGGAGAAGATGATGATGAAGAGGTCTGTGAGCGACAGGCTGAACCTACACTCGCTGAAGCTGGCCTCCGACAGCTCGCGCAGGGATATCCTCCTGCTCTCCATGGGCAGGGAGCACTGGATTTCATCAAGGCCTGAGAAGAGGCAGGCAGAGGAGAGAGAGGTTTAGACTGCAGTTCAAGGTTGCCTAAAAGTTCACAAGGCAGGTGCTTACAAAGCCAGCAGGGTGCAGGCATCCTACCAGAAATAAAAAGGGGAAAAGACTAATTTCAATGGAATTTAAACTTCAAAACAACAACAAAGAAAGCCTTAGCGTGATCACCATGAGAAAAATTGGAAGGTGCTGGTCTTCACTGACCTATTTTCAGGTTATTTATTTATTTACTTAGAGACGGAGTCTCTGTCTCCCAGGCTGGAGTACCATGGTATGATCTCGGCTCCCTTCAACTTCTGCCTCCTGGCTTCAAGTAATTCTCCTGCCTCCAAGTAATTCCCCTGCCTCAGCTTCCCAAGTAGCTGGGATTACAGGCACGTGCCACCACACCTTGTTAAGTTTTGTATTTTTAGTAGAGATGGGGTTTCGCCATGTTGGGCAGGTGGGTCTCGAACTCTTGACCTCAGGTGATCCACCTACCCCGGCCTCCCAAAGTGCTGAGATTACAGGCATGAGCCACTGCGCCCGGCCAGGTTTAGTACTCTTTTGATTTTGAATTACTCGGTGGTGGAGGGAGGGGTGTGGGGACAGAAGGGCACCATAATCTATTTCAGGTTCAGGACCTCTGTAGACCACCGTAATCCAGACCCAGCTAGTAGTAGGGAGTGGATATTGGGGCAGATGCAGTGGGATGGCTCAGTGCCAGCTGGTGGATGGCCCTCCACGTGGTAGTACCATTTTCCAAGTTAGACACTATCCTCCTCTTCACTGTCCTCTGAGTGGAAATAAAAAGAGGGTTAGCATGGCATTGTAGGAACCCCACTACCCTGAAAGGATTTTCCCTAGACAGGAGTGGAGAACATGAAGGACGTACCTAAAGGTCGCCTACCAGGTACTTGGTACTTGGAGGCTTGGAGAAAGCTTCCACATGCTTAGGAATCACCTAAAGACTGTTAAAATGCAGATTCTGAGGCATCACCCATGGGGAATCTGATTCAGTCGGTCTGGGATGGAGCCCCAAACTCTGCATGTTTAATAAGCATTTTTAATAACCAGGTGATTCTGATGCTGTGAATCTCGAGACCCACTTCGAGAAGCTTTATTTTCTAGTTGTCAGAGGAGGATGGGAAGGGGTTTCAGAACTTCTAGGACACTCACTTTCAATAGGACCAGAGGAGCCCTTTTATTTTTAAGAAATTTATTCATTGAATTAATTTATTTATTTCTGAGACAGAGTCTTGCTCTGATCCCCAGGCTGGAGTGCGGTGGCACGATCATGGCTTACTACAACCTCCATGTCCTGGGTTCAAGTGATTCTCGCGTAGCTGAGATGACAGGCATGCACCACCACACCCAGCCCATTTTTGTGTTGTTAGTAGAGATGAAGTTTCACCATGTTGGCCTGGCTGGTCTCGAAGTCTTGGCCTCAAGTGATTTGCCCATTTCAGCCTCCCAAAGTGCTGGAATTGTAGGTGTGAGCCACCGCGCCCAGCCTTAAAGGGGCCCTTTTAAACTGTGTTTTGTATATTAGGATTGTCTTCCCAATTTTACTTGAAAAGTGTTTGACTAATTTATGAAGACGTTTCAAACCCTTTAGCCTAGACAAAGACCACAACTGAGTGTGTGCTGAGCAAGTGCTTATGATCAGTAACAAATAAATGCTATGTAGAACTTACCACAGGGCACTGTTCTAAGCATTTGGCTACATTGATTCATTTCATCTTTACAACCACATTATAGGGGTAGGTTTCATTATCATCCCCATTTTACAGATGGGGGAACAGGCTCAGAGAGGTAATGTAACTTGCCCAAAGCTGCACAGCTAGTAAGTGGCGGAGCCTGGATTACAAGTCAAGCAATCTGGCCTCAGAGACCTTTCCTGCAGCCACTATGTCTCCAAAAGGAAGAGAAAGGGGAAGAAATCCCAGAAGAGAAGCGCCAGGGGTGCAGGCGGTGCGGACGCCGGAAACTGATGCTTTCTTCCTGTGGCTGCCATCAAATGACAGTGACAGAAGCTGCCAGTCAGCTGGTGGTGTCCTAGCATAATGGGTTCATAACATTTTAGAAACACCTCCCAACGACAGTTCCCTTATCATTGAACTTCCGCTTTGGGGGAATCTCATCAAGTGAGGTAGAAGGCAGCTTTAAGAATTGCAGGTAGGTGGATTCTATACCCTCCATCTACTTATATGACCCTAAAGGGAGACTCGTCTGAGATATGAGAAACTGGGCACCATAAGAGGTGGCTCTCCATATGCTCATTTATTCATTTAATAAGAATGTATTGGCCGGGCATGGTGGCTCACGCCTGTAATCTCAGCACTTTGGGAGGCTGAGGTGGGCGGATCACTTGAAGTCAGGAGTTCAGGACCAGCCTGGCCAACGTGGTGAAACCCTGTTTCTACTAAAAATACAAAAATTAGCTGGGCATGATGGTGCATGACTGTAACCCCAGCTACTCGGGAGGCTGAGGCATGAGAATCACTTGAACTCAGGAGGTGACGGTCAAGTGAGCGGACATAGTGCCACTGCACTCTAGCCTGGGGCTATGGGGCAAGACACCATCTCAAAAAAAAAAAAAAAAAGAATGTAGTGAGTACTTCTCCTGGACCAAGGAATTGGTGATATATAAGGTAACTAAGTCTCCCACCCTCAGAGAGTGTAAATTCTAGTTTGAGTAGACATTCATTTATGCAAATGCTTTTGAGTATCTTCCATTTATAGGCCCTTGGGATACACCAGGAAACAAAACAAAGGCCCTGCCTTCATGCAGCTTCCATTTTAGACAACAAATGAATAGTTCAAGATATATGGCCAGGTGCGGTGGCTCACGCCTATAATTTCAGCACTTTTGAAGGCTGAGGCAGGTGGCTCATGAGGTCAGGAGTTCAAGGTCAGCCTGACTAACAAGGTGAAATGCTGTCTCTACTAAAAATACAAAAATTAGCCGGACATGGTGGTGCATGCCTGTAATCCCAGCTACTCAGGAGGCTGAGGCAGGAGAATTGCTTGAACATGGGAGGTGGAGATTGCAGTGAGTTGAGACCATGCCACTGCACTCCAGCCTGGGTGACAGAGGAAGACTCTGTCTCAAAAAAAAAAAAAAAAGACATACATAAAATGTTTAGGATGAAACATCAGGATAGAATGATAAAGAAAGTCTGGGACAAAGAATTGTCTTTAAAAGGGATGATCAGGAGGTATTATTCCAGCTAAGGTTAAAAGGATGAGATGAAACTAGCCATGGGAAGAACATTCCAGTCAGAGACGAGAAGCTGGGAAAGAGGCCAGGTGTAGTGGCTCATGCCTATAATCCCAACACTTTGAGAAGCCAAGATGAGAGACTCACTTGAGCTCAGGAGTTTGAGACCAGCCTGGGCAATATAACAAGATCTTGTCTCTACAAAAAAATTTAAAAATTAGCTAGGTGTGGTGGTATACAGCTGTAGTTCAAGTTACTCAGGAGGTGGAATAGCTTGGGCCTGGGAAGACTGGGGCTAAGATCACACCACTGCACTCTAGCCCAGACAGCAGAGTGAGACCCCGCGTCCAAAAAAAAAAAAAAAAAAAAAAAAAAGTTGAGAAACAGCACAGCATTTGGGGAACACAGTGTAGCCAGGGTAGCTGAGTGAGCATGGGAGAATTTGGCATCAGCTTAGGTGACAAACACAAGCATGTGTTGAGATGAGGCCCCTGACAGTTAAGGCCTCTGAACAAATATTATTAACAGAGCCCCACCCCCTATCCCCATCACCAGCCCTCCTTAGACATGAACCAAAGAAATAGCTGTGTGATACAGAGCTGCTGAAGACTGTTCGTTACCGAGCATAATCATCCTGACTGATACACAATACAAACCATGTACAAATTCAAATGATGACCATGATTTTACAAACCTCAGTTACAAGAGAATGAATGATATTAGAATGCATAAAGAGCTCAGATCTTTTGTTTCTGATCTGGAAGAGGAGAGAAACATAAAGTAGTAGTAACTAACAGTCATGTTATACTTACCATGGGCAGACCTTGTTCTAACTGCTACATACGTATTTACTCACAACAATCTTATGAGGTAAGTACTATTATTACGCCCATTTTATGGATGAGAAAACTGAAGCACAGAGCATTTGCGTAGTTTGCCTTTGGCAATGCAGCTTCACAGTGATGAAGCCAGAATTTGAACCTAGGCATTTGGCTGTGGAGGCTTACTCTTATCCTTTGATTAACAAGGTGCCCTTTTCCCAGTGAGAATAGCCAGAGAGATTCGAGGATGCCATTTTGACATGAAGCTCAACTGCCTGCAGCCTCTGCTTACCTCTGGCTTCTTTCAACTCTCAGGATAACCTTCACCTGCTCTCTGTTTTAGTGATTCCGGGTTTCAAAAAACTGATCCTAAACCATTTCCATCATTATGTGAAAGTTGAAATGATTTCTTCACACCTCGCTAATTAGCTGGCTTCTGTCCTGCAAAAAGCAGCCCTGCCAATTACACAGCAATCCTGCAACCACCCTGAGGGGTTTTGTGTATCTTTTTTCTCCATCTCAGAAACAGAAGATGGAGGAATAGTGTCTGAGCATCCTCCTTCCTTCTGTCCTGCCCCATCTTTTATGTAGTCTACAGCCAACCCATCGATGCTTCTGCCCCAGGGGAACCGTTGCCTAGCAACCAGACCGCACTCCTTCCTTTCCCGGAGGAGTCAGTGTCTGCTTTATGTATGGAAGGAATTAGCTGGACCAGCGCTCTGCAGGCTTCCCCAATTTACACTTGATTTCCATTTTTGGCTGTTTCTTTTTCTTAAAGAGGCCAAACTTCTGTCTACTCCTCCTGAGAATTTTAAATGCATTTGAATAAAGCAGGAGAACTTTATCTTTTTTTAAAAAAAAAAAAAAGAAAAACAGGAGATGCGGTGAGCCGAGATCGCGCCATTGCACTCCAGCCTGGGTAACAAGAGCGATACTCTGTCTCAAAAAAAAAAAAAAACAGGAGAGCTTTACAACAAAGTTAGACTAGGATTTTCTTTTGCAGACTGATTTCTTCAATGGAAAAATGGAAAAACATCAATCAACTTGCCTCCTCTTTTTTTTTTTTTTTTGAGACGGAGTTTCGCTCTTGTTACCCAGGCTGGAGTGCAATGGCGCGATCTCGGCTCACCGCAACCTCCGCCTCCTGGGCTCAGGCAATTCTCCTGCCTCAGCCTCCTAAGTAGCTGGGATTACAGGCACGCGCCACCACACCCAGCTAGTTTTTTGTATTTTTAGTAGAGACGGGGTTTCACCATGTTGACCAGGATGGTCTCGATCTCTCTACCTCGTGATCCACCCACCTCGGCCTCCCAAAGTGCTGGGATTACAGGCTTGAGCCACCGCGCCCGGCCAACTTGCCTCCTCTTAACAGCCCACCCCAGCCAAAAACGTTATGAAAATAAATAAGACGGACACCAACAGACTGTGTCAAGCACAGACAGTTTCTAAAGCCAGCAGATTATTTGCAGCCTCCAAACTAGTGACAGATCATTATTTAGCTAGAGAAACTTTCTAGAAATCCTCATCTTCGGGAAGCAGTAGCAACTGGAAAACAGTCACAACCTGGCCACATAAGCCCACGGCACCCACCGTTTAAATCCAACCTTTGCAAGCCATGACTTCCCAAGTCAATTCTGATTTCCACAGCGTTCTTTGTGCCTTGAGATTCGTCTTGGCATTTTTACAAAGTGATGATTTTAGAAAATGTCACCTCACCTTTCTCTGTGGCTAGAAGAAATGGGCTTGTTTGAAAAACGGTGCACACAAGCACACCGGGGTGGGGACTTTGAATGGCAGCGCTTAGTGGGGCTTTCATGATAAGATACAGTGACTTGATGGGCGTGCATACCTCACAAAGGGCAGAGAAATAAGCAGAGCTGGACAAAGAGTCTTCCAGGCAGACAGGGCCTGGCATAAGGCTGAGGGTATTGCTATAAAAGCTGTCCGCAGAGGCTGTGAAACCAACAGCACAACGCTGGACTTGGCAGAGTCTGACTCCAGGGTCCCCTCGTCTCCCCTAGAGGACCCTTGTTTAGACCAGGGTTTCTCAACTTGGCCATTACTGACACTTGGGACAGGATCATTTTTTGACATAGGGGCTGTTCTGTGCCCTGTAGGACGTTTAGTAGCATCCCTGGCCTCCACCCGCCAGATGCCAGCAGCAACCCCCACCCAGTGTGACAATCAAAACTGTCTCCAGGCCAGCGTGGCGGGCCACACCTGTAATCCCAGCACTTTGGCAGGCCGAGGCGGGTAGATCACCTGAGGCCAGGAATTCGAGACCAGCCTGGCCAACATGACAAAACCCTGTCTCTACTAAAAATACAAAAAATCAGCCAGAATGGTAGCAGACACTTGTAATCCCAGCTACTCAGGAGGCTGAGGCATGAGAATTGCTTGAACCCAGGAGGTGGAGGCTGCAGTGAGCCGAGATCATGCCATTTCACTCCAGCCTGGGCAACAAGAGCAAAACTCCATCTCGAAAAGAAAGAAAGAAACTGTCTCCAGACACTGCCACCTGTCTCTTGGGTGGCGAGGACAGTCACCTCAGTTGAGGATCACTGCTTTAGGCTGAAATGCTATTCTGTATAAGTATGTAGCTATTCTGTAGACTTTTACATTTTTTTGGTAAAGATAGGGTCTCACTATGTTGCCCAGTGATATGGTTTGGCTGTGTCCTTACCCAAATCTCACCTTGAATTGTAATAATCCCCAACTGTTAAGGTAGGGCCAGGTGGAGGTAACTGAATCATGGGGTTGCTGGTTTTCCCCCTCCTGCTCTCCTGGTAGTGAATATGTCTCACTACCATGATGGTTTTATCAATGGGAGTTCCCCTCTACATGCTCTCTTGCCTGCCACCGTGTGAGACATGAGTTTGCTCCTCATTCACCTTCCACCATGACTGTGGGGCTTCCCCAACCATGTGCAATTGTGAGTCCATTAAACCTCTTTCTTTTATAAATGACCCAGTCTCAGGTATGTCTTTATTAGCAGCGTGAGAACAGGCTAATACACCCAGGTCGGTCTTGAACTGCTGTCTTCAAGCAGTCCTCCCAACTCAGCTTTCCAAAGCTCTGAGATTAAGGGCACGAGCCACCATGCCCAACCATTAGGAGGCTATTATGGACCAAACGTTTAGATCCCCAAAATGCGTATGAGAAGCCCTAGCACCAGTGTGATGGTATTTGGAAGGGAGGCCTCTGGGAGGCAGTTAAGGTTAGATGAGATTAGGTAATTAGGGTATGGCCCTCCTGATGGCATTAGTGTTGTGGTTTTTTTGTTTTGTTTTGTTTTTTTCCCCTCCAGTGGCGTGCTATCGACTCACTGCAACCTCCGCTTCCTGGATTCGAGCGATTCTCCTGCCTCAGCCTCCTGAGTAGCTGGGATTACAAGTGTGCACCACAATTCCCAGCTAATTGTTTTTGTATTTTTAGTCGGGATGGGTTTCACCAAGTTGGCCATGCTGGTCTCAAACTCTTGACCTCAAGTGATCCACCCACCTGCCTCCCAAAGTGCTCTGACTACAGGTGCGAGCCACCACGTCCAGCCAGGGATTAGAGTTCCTATAAGAAGAGACACCAGAGAGCTCCCCCAGTCTGTCTCTGTCTCTCACTCTCTCTCTCTCTCTCTGCCACGTGAGGACCCAGCAGGAAGGCACCTGTCCGCAAGCCACGAAGAGGGCCCTCTCCACAACCAAGCCCCGCTGGCACCGATCTTGGATTTCCAGCCTCTATAACTGTGAGGAAATGCCTGCTGCTGGTTAAGCCACCTGTCTACGGTGTTTCATTATGGTAGCCTGAGAAGACTAAGAAAGTAACCTTCTAAGACAGGCCTATTTTTAGTCAATAAATAGACATTTAGTTATTAAATGGCTTCCTTTAATTCATGCATTAAGCAAAACAGGCGAGGCTTTTTGCTACGTGCCCTGCAGGATACAAAGGGAAGGGAGGGAGGATGGGAGGGAGGAAGAAAGGGAGGGAGGCAGAGAGAGAGAGAGAGAGAGAGAGAGAGAGAGAGAGAGAGAGAGAGACAGAGGGAGGCCCTGGCCTTATAGAGCTTAGGCCTTATAGGAGAGGCAGCGGGACACAGGCACACATGGGGATACTCAAAGCAGAAAGTGCAAAGCCCCAGAAGAGAGGTCAAGAGCAAGCCCACAGGGGGGCTCTGGGGGCCGGATCAGCAGGGCAGTGGAAGGATGGCTGGCCCGAAGCACGTGGAGGTGAGGCTGGGATCCCTGCAATGCTCCTACTTGACTTTGGAATGTTATTCTCCCGACCCGTCCCGTCAGCTGTCCAAGTTAAGAATAGCAAAGGAAAGCCAACACTTCACGGCACCTGGTGTGTGCCTGGCATACGAGGAGCTTCACAAAACGTCCGAGGCTTGTTTATTCCTCAGGCCAACCCGACCGGAAGGCCGCTATAATTATCCCCATCTTACAGCTGACCAATCGGAGGCACAGAGAGTGCAAGTGACTTGCTCGGGGCCACGCAGCAGGGAGACTCCCAGTTGGTCCGGCTCCGGAGCTTGGACACTGCATCGTGCCTCCCACCCTCCCAGGCAGGGAGACCCAGGGCTGCAGGAGCCTGGTCCGGCACCTCCAAACAGGCCCCCTTCCAGGCACCATGTCTTTAAAAAAATTTTTTTATTAGTTATTTAATTTTGAAACAGAGTCTCACTCAGTTGCCCAGGCTGGAGTGCAGTGACATGATCTTGGCTCACTGGGGCGCTCCACCACCTGGTGCCTGTGTGACCGGGCCAGGCCCAGCCACCCTGAGCACCACCTCGAGATGACGCTGTGAGCACGAAACCAGGGAATATCTGCAAAGCTCTCACCACAGTACCTGGCCACGCATGTGCTTGGGAACCCTGCAGTTCGCATTGTTCAGATTTTCGAAGTTTCGGACTGAGCCTGCGTCTGACTCCAGATATATGAGGAGGGTGCCCGTATTAGGGTGCTCCAGAGAAATAGAACCGACAGAGAGAAAAAGAGAAAGAGAGACAGAGACAGAGACAGAGACAGAGAGAGTATGTGTGTAGAGAGAGATTTATTATTAAGTACCTGTAGTCATTCTCATGCTCAGCACCCCTCCATGCTCCCCATCTCTCTTAAAATGAAATCCACAATCCGTAGCACCCCAGCTAAACCCCTCCACCTGCCTTGCTTGCAATTCCTCAAACACCCCAGTGCAGGCCACCCTCAGGGCCTCTGCACCGGCCTGCTCTGCCCAGCTAGCTCCTTCCCTTTCTTCCAGTGACTCTAGGCCAGGCGTCCCCAAACTACGGCCCGCAGGCCGCATGCGGCCCCCTGAGGCCATTTATCCAGCCCCCCACCGCACTTCAGGAAGGGGCACCTCTTTCATTGGTGGTCAGTGAGAGGAGCACAGTATGTGGCAGCCCTCCAACGGTCTGAGGGACGGTGAACTGGCTCCCTGTGTAAAAAGTTTGGGGATGCCTGCTCTAGGCAGTCACCTTCTGAGAGAGGCCTCCCTGCCTTCATCCAAAGCAGCTGCTCTTCCCCAGCCCCACGTCCACCTCCATCTCCCCAGGTGTTTATTTTCTGCTTCCCTGCTCCTCCCCACCCCCATGCCAGCTACGTGAAGTCCAGCGTTTGTTTGTCCAGACGTGACCCTTCTCTGTTGCTGTATTCCTAGTACCAGCACTTGCCAACGATATTTTTGAATCAACGTATGAATAAAGACAGGATCAGAGAATGTGGCTTAGATGTGTGGCCACAAAGGGGTTCTGAAATCAGCTCCCCTAACAGACAGATGGATCCCCAGTGGCTGATGGTGCTGGACCGGCACAGGCCCCTGCCTTCCAGGACAAAAGCTCTTTCCCCCAAACTCACCAGCAGGTAATCTGCACCTCTCTGGAGGAGGGAGAAGCTGTGTACATTTCCATGCTTTTCCCTCTTGGGAGGTGGAAATTCTCCTTGATCTTTGGAAACAGGTAGTGGCGATGCATCGGCCAACCTCTCTTGCAGCCTCTCCACATGCAGATACCCTTCCTGGCACTCTACATGACACATACTCCCTTAATCCACGAACAAACTCAGCGGCTGGTGCTGGGATGATCCCGGTTCGCAGATAAGCAAACTGAACAGTTATGTTACCTGCTTGAGGTTATCCAGCCAAGAACAGAAGGGCCACGAGCTGGAATCCGGTGGTCTCACCCTAGTGCCCATGCACTTAGCCAATACCCTTCCCTGCTGCCTTCAGAATGCATGCACAAGTTATTGCCAGGAAATGAAGACTCAGAGGGGTGGATAATTAAGCCAAAGCTGCACGATGTCTTGTCAACCTGGTTTGGGGCCCAGGTTGAAATACCCTAGCTTGGCTGTGATTAATACATTTTGAACAATCCTGCTAACTCCATTTTGCCCACCCTGAGCTATGTTGCCCACCCTGAGCTATGAAGGGCATTCTGTTCCAAGAGCTTGTGGTCTGAGACACCTGGCATCTTTGTGACCAATTGTCTGAGAAACAGGGCCCGCTGGCCCATACATCCTGTACCCGCAACTGTGCGACTGCTTACCCCACATCCTGAGTAAAAAACAACTTTAAATAGAATTTTTTGTTAGGCACGACCCGCCTTCCCCTAACCTGTTCCTTCTGCTTCTGTAAGAATCTGCTTGCCACCCCCGACCCTAAACTGGTATAAAAATGTTACCGCCCTTTGTTCTGGGCCGAGAGGTTTGAGCTTTAGCTGACTCTCCGATGCCAGCCATTAACGACGGACTCTCAACGAACTCAGAGCGTGGTGCTTCTGTTTTAAACTCACTCGGGTATAACAAGGCTGCCTCCATTGGTGGCCTGAGCCTGGAGTACTCAGGACAAAGAGCGCTAAAAGGCCATTTTAGGGAGGCTGCATGCTGTGTTTGCTTTTTAGGGCTGCTGTTACAAATTACTGCAAGCTGAGGGGCTTTTTTTTTTTTTTTTTTTGAGACGGCCTCACTCTGTCGCTCAGGCTGGAGTGCAGTGGCTTGATCTCAGCCCACTGAAACCTCTGCCTCCAGGGATCAAGGAATTCTCCTGCCTCAGCCTCCCAAGTGGCTGGGATTACAGGTGTGCACCACCATGCCCAGCTGATTTTTTATATTTTTAGTAGAGACAGGGTTTCACCATATTGGCCAGGCTGGTCTTGAACTCCTGACCTGATGATCCGCCCACCTCAGCCTCCCAAAGTACTGAGATTACAGGCCTGAGCCACCGCGCCCTGAGGGGCTTAAAACAAATTTATTCGCTCATAGTTATGGAGGCCAGAAATCTGAAATCAAGGTGTCAGCCAGGCTGACACCTCCTCTGAAGGTTCTGGGAAGAATCCTTCCTGGCCTCCTCCAGCTTCTGGTGGTTCTTTTTTTTTTTTTTTCCTTCTTCGCTGTTTTGAGTTGGAGTATTGCTCTGTCCCCCAGGCTGGAGTACAGTGGTGTGATCTTGGCTCACTGCAACCTCTGCCTCTGGGTTCAAGAGATTCTCCTGTCTCAGCCTCCCAAGTAACTGGGATTACAGGCATATGCCACTATGCCCAGCTACTTTTTGTATTTTTAGTAGGGACGGGGTTTCACCACGTTGGCCAGGCTGGTCTTGAACTCTTCGGTGGTTCTTGACATTCCTTGGCGTGTGGCTGCCTCACTGCAGCCTCACCCTCGGTTTCCACACGGCCTCCGCTCTGTGTCTCTGTCTTGTTAGCCTCCCTCTGCCTTTCCCTTACAAGGACGTCTGCGGTTGAATTTAGGGCAGTCCGACCCTCAGTACAGGATGACCTCTTCTCCAGATCCTTCACTTACATTTGCAAAGACTCCTTTTCTAACAGGTCACATTGTTAGGCTCCAAGGCTTAGGACCTGGACAGGCCTTTTCAGGGGATGCAGTTCCACCCACTGTTGGTATCCTGTATTTCAGTCACCTGTGGTCCTCCGGCTTCTCCTCCTTCATCTCTCCTGAGGCCACTCCCCGGCTTCTTTTGGGGCAATCATCTCTCATCCATTAAATATGTCTTGGTGCAACTTTTTTTTTCTATTTTGAGACAGGGTCTCACTCTATCTCCCAGGCTGGAATGCAGTGGCATGGTCTTGATTATCGCAACCTCCACCTTCTGGGTTCAACCAATCTTCCCACCTCAGCCTCTCAAGTAACTGGGGCTACAGGTGCGTGCCACCAAGCCCAGCTAATTTTTGTATTTGTACTTATTTATTTATGAGACAGTCTTGCTGTGTTGCCCAGGCTGGAGTATAATGGTGTGATCTCAGCTCACTGCAACCTCTGCCTCCTGGGTTCAAGCAATTCTCCTGCCTCAGCCTCCTGAGTAGCTGGGATTACAGGCACCCACCACTACACCCAGCTAAATTTTTGTATTTTCAGTAGAGATGGGGTTTCACCATGTTGGTCAGCCTGGTCTCAAACTCCTGACCTTGTGATTCGCCCACCTCGGCCTTTTAAAGTGCTGGGATTATAGACTTGAGCCACCACACCCGGCCATTTTTGTATTTTTAGTAGAGGTGAGATGTTGCCATGCTGCCCAGGCTGATCTCGAACGCCTGAACTCAAGTGATTCATCTGTTTCAACCTCTTAAAGTCCTGGGATTACAGGCATGAGCCGCTGCACCTGGCCCAACTTTCTTAAAATGTGTCACCCTCTCCTGGCATAGGGGTCAGTACCCAACCCACACTGAGAGTCTGTCTGTGCCAGGACATTGAGTCTAGGGTGGACTGACCAAATAGACTGAAACCCATTCAATCCAGCCAGCAGCCCCACCCTGGAGAAACCACCCATTGGTTCTGCATGCTGCACCTGCAGAGATGCCCCATTCTCTTCCGAGCCTGCTTCTCCAGGCTTCTCTTCAATGCTGTGAACTATCTGGCATCCCTGCCACAAATTCCTTCCCTGCCTACGTTAGTCAGATTGGCTTCCACTGATTACGTTCAAGACACCCAACCGATGAATTATAGGACAATGGAATTCAAGAACGAGTTGGGCTCCTGTCCTAACTGTCAGCCTTTGTCCCACAGCCACGGATCATTTAAGTGGGTCCTGTTGTTCTATAAAACCACACGCTTGATGGTACGAGGGTTTCGGGAGGGAGTGGGAGTGAGGCAGGCACCTCCCCACAATGGGCAGGCTCAACTGGTGGGAAGGTGGCTTCCTACCTTTTGTCTCGTGATGGGTCTACCTCCAACCCACTGAAACCAAAAGGGGCTCGGTCTCATTCTGGCCTAGGCAGAACAGGGTCCACACACCCTCCCCTTGTAACCACGGCTTCCTTCTCTTCTGGGGCACACTCAGAAGAGATAGGCATCTCCCTTGCAGAGGGCGGCTCAGTGGCCTGCCTGTCACCCCCTGTCCAGGCCCTCGCCCCTTGCCTGATGACTTCTCCCCAGCAGCTGACACCTGAGCTGGAGAGGGTGAAGAGCTGCCATTCTCCAGAAATAGACGGTGACACAGCGGATGGTAGATTGAGATTAATTTCTTGCACCGGACTGGCCCCTTGCCGACAAACAGGCCTGCAGCCAGAGGCTCGCTAGGGCCTTTCCCTGACCTGGCCTCCTGGGAACTGCATAACTGAGATTAACAGCAGGCTCCGGTAAGCACTTTTTGTCATAAAAAATATGGTTCTGTTTTCCTAATTCCACTTATTAGGCAAAGCTCACATATATACTCAGACAATAAAAATAATAAAAAAGAAGGGGGAATTAAAAACACAGTTAACACTTGGCTTATACCTTTCCAGATTGTTTTGTGTGTGTGCGCGCACGCACGCATGTGTGCATAAGTTTACCAAGCAGAAATGTACTCCACCACTCTGTCAAAGGGGGAATTTTAAAAAATCACAGTTAACATTTGGCTCATACCTTTCTAGATAGTTTCTTTCTTTCTCTCTCTCTCTCTCTCTCTCTTTCTCTCTCTCTCTCTCTGTGTGTGTGTGTGTGTGTGTGTGTGTATAAATCTACCAAGCAGAAACGTTCTCCACCACTCTGTCAGATAACTATACTAGGAACGTCTTTCTATTCAACAAATATATCACTTTTAACGGCTGCAGGGTATTTTATTCTGCGGATGAGCCATGATTTACTTACCCAACCCCAGGGCGTTTCCTGTTTTCTCTCCTAGAAGCAATGCTGCTACGACAGCCTTGCACACATTCTGCGTTCTTTCCCTAAGATACATTCTCACAAGTTGAAGGTTGTGGGTGAGTCCTTGAACTTGTGCCAATCCTGGATGTTGTCACTCTTTCACCTTTATCAATCTGATAAGCCATGAATGAGTATACTGTTGATTTCGTTTGCATTTATCTGACTCGCAGGACAGCCGAATGTTGTATCGTGTGCTCGCTGGAAACCTGGATGTCTCCTTCTGTGAATTGCTTGCGCTGGAGCTGTGACATGAGCTTTGCAAGTCTTCCCAAGGTGAGAGGCTATAGTGAGAAGGGGGGACTGGGGAGAAGGAGGGTGGATCCAGCCCACACAACCCCACCGATTTCTACAACCTTTAACTTGTTGAAGTAACAAGTTTCCTTATTGAGTAAGTAAATCATGGCTCATCTACACAATAAAATTCCTTCAGCCATTACTGCAGCTACAATGTCTGGGGAAGGCAAGCTTTTCCTCCCATGCCTAGAGGAAGGACCAACATAGAAGGTTCTCCAGGGACCACTGGGTATCAGTCCCTCTGCTCCTGGCAAGAGCCGACTACTCCCCATCACTCTTCTGCCTTCCCCTCCCTGGCTAAGAGAGCCCAGCCTATGCTGGGAAAACACCTGTCCCTGCCTTCCAGGAACTCCAATCCCAAAGGCCCAGGAAATAAAAGCAGCTTTTTGGCCTTTCACACCCACAGCCAGGCTTGGTTTCACAGCATCATAGAGGATCTGAAGCTACCTTTGACACCTCTCACTTCTCCTCCCTTCCCACCCCTCTTTCTTAGTTTACAGCTGAGAGGCCCAGAGAAGTTAGGCCATTTGTCTAAGCTCACTTGGGATCTGGACTGGAACCCAGGTCTTTTCCTGACTCCGCCTCCAGCCTTTTTTTATTTTATTATTATTTTTTTTTTGACTGAGTCTTGCTCTTGTCGCCAGGCTGGAGGGCAGCGGCATGATCTCAGCTCACTGCAACCTCCACCTCCTGGATTCAAGTAATTCTCCTGCATCAGCCTCTCAAGTAGCTGGGACTACAGGCACGTGCCAACATGCCAGCTAATTTTTTGTATTTTTTAGTAGAGATAGGGTTTCACTGAGTTAGCTAGGATGGTCTCGATCTCCTGACCTTGTGATCTGCCTGCCTTGGCCTCCCAAAGTGTTGGGATTACAGATATGAGCCATCGTGCCCAGACGCTGACTCCCTGTTTAGTGCTCTTCCCAGGCACCAGGTGCTTTTTTTTTTTTTTTTTGAGACGGAGTTTCGCTCTTGTTACCCAGGCTGGAGTGCAATGGCACGATCTCGGCTCACCACAACCTCCGCCTCCTGGGTTCAGGCAATTCTCCTGCCTCAGACTCCTGAGTAGCTGGGATTACAGGCATGCGCCACCATGCCCAGCTAATTTTTTGTATTTTTAGTAGAGACGGGGTTTCACCATGTTGACCAGGATGGTCTCGATCTCTTGACCTCGTGATCTACCCGCCTCAGCCTCCCAAAGTGCTGGGATTACAGGCGTGAGCCACCGCACCCGGCCCGGCACCAGGTTCTTAATACACCCTGAGCGTCTGGGGAAACTGCATGTGGCTATGGTCACTGCTCCAGCTACTTCGTGCCGCAAAGAGAAACGTTATTTGTAAGGAGGCAGCTGAGACGGCACTGCAGGGCTTGCTCTTCTCCTGGTGACAGGGGTGCCAGGAACACCAGCTCTAATTTCTGATAGTGCTGACCTGTGTTCTCCACACCACTTTCATTAAATATTGACAGCTGCAAAAGGGAAAATTCCCAATTAAACTCGGGTCTCCACTGCACAGACACTTCGTCTGATTAAGTAATAAGCTGATTTTGCTAAGAGGAAGCTGCAGCCGCAGCATTGGGTCAAGGGCTCATCTGGCTTGTCCTGGCTCCACAGAGTGTGTCCTGTAGAAGGGGCAGTGCAGTAATGAGGACCCTGCACCAGGGGTGTGACCTGTGTCCAAATCCCACAAGCTAGCCTGACTCCCGCCCCTCACCTTAAAACACTGACATCAGTCGCACACATAAGCAGAGAAAACTGGCCCTTCGTGTGATTTTAGTAACCTGTCCTTCCCCTGGTAAGAAAGGAACAGAGAATGATCATAGAATTTTTTTTTTTTTTCTTTTTTGGAGACAGAGTCTTGCTCTGTTGCCCAGGCTGCGTGCAGTAGCGTGACCTCAGCTCACCGTAACTTCCACCTCTCAGGTTCAAGCAATTCTCCCACCTCAGCCTCCTGAGTAACTGGAATTACAGGCACCTGCCACCCTACCTGGCTAATTTTTGTATTTTTAATAGAGACGGAGTTTCACCATGTTGGCCAGGCTGGTCTTGAACTCCTGACCTCAAGTGATCTGCTTACCTCAGCCCCCAAAGTACTGGGATTACAGGTGTGAGCCACTGTGACCAGCCTCATAGAAAATTATACCCTTGGGAAGGAAGCATCAGTTACATGCACACTGTTGTGCGACCATCACCACCATCTACCTCCAGAACTCCTTCCATGTCCCCAGACTGAAACTCTGTCCTCATTAAATACTAACTCTCCATTCCCCTTCCTCACAGGCCCAGGCAAATATTATTCTATTTTCTTTCTTTTTGAATTGAGACAGTTTCACTCTTGTTGCCCAGGCTGGAGTGCAATGGTGCAATCTCAGCTCACTGCCATCTCTACACCCCTGGGTTCAACCTCTACCTCCCAGGTTCGCTCTTGTTGCCCAGGCTGGAGTGCAATGGTACAATCTCAGCTCACTGCAACCTTTACCTCTCAGGTTCAAGCAATTCTCCTATCTCAGCCTCCCAAGTGTGAGGTAGGAGAACCATACGTGGCATGAACGAGGCAAGAACCACCACGCTCAGCTATTTTTTTGTATTTTTAGTAGAGACGGAGTTTCTCCATCTTGGTTAGGCTAGCCTCGAACTCCTGACCTCAGGTGATCCACCTGCCTTGGTCTCCCAGAGCGCTGGGATTACAGGTGTGAGCCACCACTCCTAGCCTCTACTTTCTATGAGTTTGACTACTCCAGGTACTGCATACAAGTGAAATCATACAATATTTGTCCTTTGACAATTTCACTTGCTATAATATCCCCAAGCTTCCTTCATGTTTTAGTGCATGTCAGAATCCCCTTACTTTTTAAGGCTGCATAATAATCCAAAAAAAGAACTTTTTTTTTTTTTTTTTTTGAGACGGAGTTTCACTCTTGTTACCCAGGCTGAAGTGCAATGGCACGATCTCTGCTCACCGCAACCTCCGCCTCCTGGGTTCAGGCAATTCTCCTGCCTCAGCCTCCTGAGTAGCTGGGATTACAGGCACGTGCCACCATGCCCAGCTAATTTTTTGTATTTTTTAGTAGAGACGGGGTTTCACCATGTTGACAAGGAAGGTCTCGATCTCTTGACCTCGTGATCCACCCGCCTCAGCCTCCCAAAGTGCTGGGATTACAGGCTTGAGCCACCGCGCCCGGCCAAAAAAAGAACTTTTAAAAAGCATACATGACTCAGCCCTGAAACTCTACGAATCCTTCTCTTACCCAGGACCTATTTGACTGGCATCTCTGTAGACCTCAGAGATTTCAACATGCAGCAAGCCGACATAAGGTAGCATTCACGTAAGGTAGTGTTTATAAAATATTGTGACAGATGTGAAGCATCTCTGCTCTGCCACTCCTCTCTCTCCTCTGACCCAGTCCTAACCTCTGACCATGTGAGGCCTCCCTCTCTTGGGAGTTCCCTGGAGGCCATGCTCTCCCTGGTATGGGGATTCCCCCTCTATCTCTGTGCTGTGTGTGACAGTTATTCCAGGGACATCTTCCTGTGAATGCAGGCATCTCATCCTCAGCTCACAAAGTGTCCTCTATGCTTCAAATAGCTTCAACACAATTTACCAATAAAAGTAATTCTGGCCGGGCGCGGTGGCTCACGCCTGTAATCCCAGCACTTTGGGAGGCTGAGGCGAGTGGATCACGAGGTCAAGAGATCGAGACCATCCTGGTCAACATGGTGAAACCCCGTCTCTACTAAAAACACAAAAAATTAGCTGGGCATGGTGGCACGCGCTTGTAATCTCAGCTACTCAGGAGGCTGAGGCAGGAGAATTGCCTGAATCCAGGAGGCGGAGGTTGCGGTGAGCCGAGATCGCGCCATTGCACTCCAGCCTGGGCAACAAGAGCAAAACTCTGTCTCAAAAAAAAAAAAAAAAAAAAAAAAGTAATTCTGATTTTCCTGGCAAGTCAGAAATCAAGTTGCTGTTTTTTTGTGTGTGTTTTTTTTTTGTAATTTTTCTTTTCTGTTTTTTTTTTTTTTTTTAGACAGTCTTGCTCTGTCTCCCAGGCTATAGTGTAGCGGTGATCTCGGCTCACTGCAACCTCTGCCTCCCAGATTCAAGTGATTCTCCTGCCTCAGCCTCCCAAGTAGCTGGGACTACAGGCATGCACCACCATGCCCAGCTAATTTTTTTTGTATTTTTAGTAGAGATGGCGTTTCACCATGTTAGCCAGGATGGTCTCAATCTCCTGACCTCATGATCCTCCCACCTTGGCCTCCCAAAGTGCTAGGGTTACAGGGGTGAGCCACCTCGCCTGGCTGTATTTGTAACTTTTCTAGCAGCAGGGGCCAGGGTAGACCCAGGTTCCCAGCAGCCAGTTTCTGCACGCAGTGGTTTTCGGCAGGGCTCGGTACTGCAGGAACTGCTGTTACCAGGGCCAGAGTTGTGGTTCGGGGAAGTGACCTCAGGGTGGGGGCCTTTGGGGTGGGCAAGGGGAGGGTTCATGAGAAATGAGCCCACACAGGTGGAGGAGACCTCGCCACTATGTGACCCTCTACTGTCACAGGTGGGGACACAGAAGTGAGGTTACTTCCCTGGAGGAGATCAAGACTGACCCCCTAAGTCACCCACATGCTAATCCTCAGAATCTGTGAATATGCTGCCTTGTAAGGCAGAAGGGGCTTTGCCGATGTGATTAGATTAAGATTCTTGAGATGGGGAGATTATCCTGGATTTGCAGGCAGGCCTGATATAATCACAAGGGTCCTTATAAAAGGGTGGCAGTCGGGTCAGAGTGGAAGAAAGAGATATGGCGATGCAATCAGAGGTGGTGCCCGAGAGCCAGGGAGTGCGGGGCCGCCTCTAAGCTGGACAGGCAAAAGGACAGACGATGTGATCTTAGCGTATAGAATGCATTTTGGACACCTGACCTCCAGAACCGGAAGATAAAAGATTTGTGTCATTTTAAGCTCCTACACTGTAGCAGCTTATTCCAGCAATAAGAAACTCACACATATCCCTAGGCCACCCAGGGAGTCAGTGGCAGAGCCAAGCCTGGGAGCCAGGTGTCCGAGCCCTCAGTCCCGCCCACCCTCAGCAGTTCCTCATCGAGACACATCTGTGGCTCAGTGCGAGCCTGAGGAACTGGGTCCTTTGAGTGGTAACACTGATTGACTGCAGTGACAAAAGCAGAGCCTTGGTCAGCCTTGCTACGTTCTCAGCAGCTGGAGTTGAGTTTGCTTTCGGCAGGCGTTTAGGTGTTTGGTCTGCTCTGGTTTCTGCTAATATGTTCAGGTCACCTTTGGTTCAGCCCCTAAGAGGCCAGGTTCTGAGGTGGGGAAGCTAAGTTTGGCTCTCAGCCTAAAGCAGGAGCTATGGACACAAGAGGGTGGGGATACAAGTTTCTGATATGATGTTTGAGACCACAGAAGGGTCACAGGGCTGGGCACAGTGGCTCATGCCTATGATCCTAGCACTTTGGGAGGCCAAGGTGGGCGGATCACAAAGTCAGGAGATCAAGACCATCCTGGCCAACATGGTGAAACTTCATCTCTACTTAAAAAAAAAAAAAAAAATTAGCCAGGCATGGTGGCGTGCACCTGTAGTCTCAGCTACTGGGGAGACTGAGGCAAGAGTATCGCTTGATCCTGGGAGGTAGAGGTTGCAGTGAGCCGAGATTGCACCACTGCACTCCAGCCTGGCAACAGAGCAAGTCTCTGTCTCAAAAAAAAAAAAAAAGAAAAGAAAACATAGTGAGAAGAGTCACAGAAGGGACAAAGATCCTGAAGCCAGTCTCTCTGGAGCACGGAGCAGAAGGATGACAAATATTCACAAAGGAATGAATGACAATGAGCTGGTGACATACGCAGTGGGGCAACCCTAGTGTGTCTGGGAACCCAGGCTGCACAGGCTCGTGGGAAGAGCTGCAGGTCAGCGTTCTGGCTCAAGGGGAGCTGAACATAAACTAGATGTGCGTCATACAGATTTGGAAGCCGATTCTGGTTGCTGGTGGGCGATCCAGTTTCTGACAAGGATCCGGTGTGAGCAGAACGAGACCTGAGAAGTGCAAGAGGCTGGGAGCTTGGCGTGTCCTTCTCTGCTGCAGGCTTAAGGGCTTCGTCTATTTAGGTTCAGAAAGGAATGTGGTGGGCACGGGGAGGGAGGGAAGAGGAGGCACCTGCTCTGGGTATCAAAGCAGGCTCAGTCACTGGTTTATAAGCACCCTGTACCCTCTTTCAAAACCTACTCCTTCAGCCAGAAGAACCAGGATAGGAACCCCAAAAAGAATCACAGGACTCAAGCACCCTTGGGAGAAATCCCATTCAATACCCGATACTCCTTGCAGCACCATTAAAAAGTGGTCATTTGGACTCTGCTTGAATGCCCCCAGTGATGGCAACCTCATTACCTCCCAAGGCAGCCCATTTTCAGAGCCCTAATGTGGTTAGACAGGTCTAATTATGGTACATGGAATTCAGTTTCCCTGAAGTTCCCAATCATGGGTGCATATTCTGAGGTCAGAACAAGTCTCTGTATTCGGTGACAGCCCCTCAGATGCTTGAGATAGACATTATGTTCTTCCAAGTCTCTACTTTTGAGAGTTGAAAATGAATTTTCCTATATCAGCAGTCTTACTCTCTGAATACAAAGAGTATCTGACACTTTCTAATGAACAGAAAGCCCAGGTAACTGCTTACAAATTGTGATTAGAAGGGGTTTGGGGGGCCTCAATCTTCCTCCTCTCTGAACACCACCATGCAAGCATCACTATGTCTGAGATTCTGTACAAATTCATGCCTCAATGATCCGCAGAGCTCCCTCCCTTCTGCCATAAATATATATGTATATTGGAGAGAGAAAAAGAGAGAGACAGAGAGAGAGAGAGGACCTCGCTATTGCCCAGGCTGGGGTGCAGCATGATCTTAGCTCACTGTAACCTCAAACAATCTTGGCCTCAAGGGATCCTCTTGCCTCAGCTTCCTAAGCAGCTGGGACTACAGGTATGTGTCACCACACCTAGCTATTTATTTTTTATTTTTATTTTTGTAGAGATGGGGTTTCATTATATTTCCCAGGCTGGTCTCAAAGTCCTGGGCTCAATCAATCCCCCCTCCTTGGCCTCCCAAGTGCTGGGATTACAGGTGTGAGCCACCTTGCCCCGCCCCTTCTGTCTTTACTGCATTTATCTCTGTTTAAGCCTCAAGTTGCTAACACTGGACAAGAACTAGTTTACCATACTGGCTTCTCTCAGCAAGGGGCACAGTTCTGGGGGCCTCTCTTCTATTTCTCTTCCCTTTGCCTTGGCTCAGCATCCATTCACCGAGCCATTCATTCCTTCAACATATACATATCAAGCAGCTATTACCTGCGAGCGCAGTCCTAGCGCTGCGGCTAAAACACTGAGCAGAACAGACAAGGCCCTACTCCTGTGGCTACAACTGAGTGAAACAGACGATGGGTAAATGAGTGAAATGTAAAAAGACCCATCGGGACTGGTGGAACAGGGACGCGGGGAGTAGGGGACAAGAAAGAAGAGCCAGAGGCGGTGGGGTACAGGGTTCAGTGGGAGAAGGTGGCATTGGGGAAAGGGTCTGAGAGGAGGGAGGGGCCAAGTCACGCTGAAACCCAGAGGAAGGTCATCCTGGCAGAGGAAGCAGCTGGTGCAAAGGCCCTGAGATGAGAAGGGAACTGATCAGTTCAAGAAATGAAGTTCAAGACCAACCTGGCCATCATGGTGAAACCTCATCTTTAAAAAAAAAAAAAACAGGCCGGGCGCAGTGGCTCACGCCTATAATCCCAGCACTTTGGGAGGCCGAGACAGGTGGATCACGAGGTCAAGAGATAGAGACCATCCTGGTCAACATGGTGAAACCCCGTCTCTACTAAAAATACAAAAAATTAGCTGGGCATGGTGGCGCGTGCCTGTAATCCCAGCTACTCAGGAGGCTGAGGCAGGAGAATCGCCTGAACCCAGGAGGTGGAGGTTGCGGTGAGCCGGGATCGCGCCATTGCACTCCAGCCTGGGTAACAAGAGCGAAACTCCGTCTCAAAAAAAAACAAAAAACAAAAAAAAAGAAATGACAAGGAATCTAGGGTGCCCAGGCCAACATGAATGAAGGGAGAAGAGCAAGAAATTCATTCAGAAAGGAACTAGGAGAGAAAGATCACAGGAGCCCTTAGGAGCCTCTGGAAGGACTTTTTTTTTTTTTTTTTTTTTTTTTTTTTTTTTAAAAAAAAGACGGAGTTTTGCTCTTATTGCCCTGGCTGGAGTGCAATGTCGCTATCTTGGCTTACCGCAACCTCTGCCTCCTGGGTTCAGGTGATTCTCCTGCCTTAGCTTCCCAAGTAGCTGGGATTATAGGCATGCACCACCTCACCCAGCTCACTTTTTGTATTTTTAGTAAAGACAGGATTTCTCCATGTTGGCCAGGATGGTCTTGAACTCCTGACCTCAGGTGATCCACCCTCCTCGGCCTCCCAAAGTACTGGGATTACAGATGTGAGCCACCGCACCTGGCCCTGGAAGGACTTTTACTTCTGCTCTTCGTGATACGGGAGGCCCTGAAGAGCTCTGAGCCAAGGAGGAACATGACTTGATACCTGACAAGCAGGGAGGGGTCACTGCTCCAGAAAAAGCTCTCATAGGAGCAGAAGGTAGGAGTCAAATTTGTTTTTAACAAGGTGTTTAATCCACGCTGGTTTCCACGAATACGGTCAAGTCACCTTTGATTTACCTCTAACTCAAGGTTCTGACTCAGGAAGACTCACTAAGTTTCGTTCTCAGCCTGAATTGAAGCAAGTGTGGGCTTGAGGCTCTGAGTGTGGCTAAGAGACTTTGGTTTCTGATGCGACATTTGAGAAGCCACAGAATGGTTAACAACAAAGATCCTGGAGTCACCTCTCAGCTCTGCCACTTCTTGGCTGGTGACCAACTTACATTAAGGTGTCTGTACTCTGGCTTCCTCAAATATCTTATCAGAAGCTTGTAGGAAAAACCCCACCCTCTCCATAGCTCCTGCTTTAGGCTATGGACAAAAGACGGTGGGGTTTTTCCTACAAGTTTCTGATAAGAGAGCCAAACTTAGCTTCCCGGCTTCAGAACCTGGCCTCATAGGGGCTAACCCAAAGGTAACCTGAACTTATTGGCAGAAACTGGTATGAAAAAAAGGAAAAATAGCTCATGATTAACTTCCTACTGATTACAAGTTGAAATGACATTTTGGTTATGCTGGATTAAACAAAATATCCAAGTTCATCTCATCGGCTCATTTTTCTGTTTTAAATATGGCTGCTGGGACATCTGAAATTATCTCTGCAGCTTGGATTCTATTTCTATCAGGCTGTGCAGCCCAAGAGTTTTCAGCTCAGCGCCTGGAATCGAGCAGATAATTAACAAAATGAAGCCAGGAGAGCAGCCTGCACTGGGGCAGGAAGCAGAGAGGCGACCCCTAACCAAAAAAAAAAAAAAAAAAAAAAGATCCCAGTTTGTGCTTTTGGTTCTAATTTCCCCACATGTAAACCAAGGAAAGCAATTTATTTGGATATTATAAAATCTGAGAGCTGAGAGGCCGGGCATGATGGCTCATGCCTGTAATCCCAGCACTTTTTAGGAGGCCGAGGTGGGCAGATAAGGTTAGAAGTTCGAGACCAGCCTGACCAACATGGTGAAACCTCCGTCTCTACTAAAAATACAAAAATTAGCCGGGGGTGGTGGTGCCTGCCTGTAATCCCGGCTACTCGGGAGGCTGAGGCAGGAGAATCGCTTGAACCCAGGAGGCAGAAGTTGCAGTGAGCCGAGAATGCGCCATTGCATGCCAGCCTAAGCAACAGAGCAAGAAGCCATCTCAAAAAAAAAAAAAACAAACAAGCAACACTCCAGCCTGGGCAACAGAATGAGACTCCATCTCAAATAAATAAATAAATAAAAATAAAAACACAAAAAACAAAAATGAGGGCTGGACCCATTCTGGAGACCCAGTCCCTGCCTTGGTGAGTGAGCTATTGGCATTATCCCCTGCGGGTGTTTCCTGGGGTGGAAACACAGTATCACCAACGGGGTGGCTTCACAACAGAACTGCTTGTCTCAATTCTGCAGGCTGAACATCTGAGATCAAGGCATCGGCAGGGCTGTTTCCCTGCGAGGGCTGTGGGAAGAATCTGTTCTGGGACTCCCCACTGGCTCCAGCGGTTTGCCGGGAAGCTCTGGCTTTCCTTGGTTTGCAGATGCAGCACCTCCGTCTCGGCCTTCATCTTCACATCGCGTTCTCCTGGTGTGCGTGTCTGTCTCTATGACTACATTTCCCCCTGCCTTTTTTTTTTTTTTTTTTTTTTTTTGAGACGGAGTTTTGCTCTTGTTACCCAGGCTGGAGTGCAATGGCGCCATCTCGGCTCACCGCAACCTCCGCCTCCTGGGTTCAGGCAATTCTCCTGCCTCAGCCTCCTGAGTAGCTGGGATTACAGGCGTGCGCCACCATGCCCAGCTAATTTTTGTATTTTTAGTAGAGACCGGGTTTCACCATGTTGACCAGGACAGAGACGGTCTCGATCTCTTGACCTCGTGATCCACCCGCCTCGGCCTCCCAAAGTGCTGGGATTACAGGCATAAGCCACCGCGCCTGGCCCAAATTCCCCTTTTTATAAGGACATCAGTCATACTGAGTTCAGGCTAACCCTACTGACCTCATTTTAACTGATTACCTCTGTAATAATGATCTTTTTCTTTTTAGACAGAGTCTCACTCTGTCGCCCAGGCTGGAGAGCAGTGGCGTGATCTCAGCTCACTGCAACCTCCACCTCCTGGGTTCAAGTGATTCTCCTGCCTCAGCCTCCCCAGTAGCTGAGATTACAGGTGCCTGCCACCACACCCGGCTAATTTTTGTATTTTTAGTAGATACAGCATTTCACCATGTTGGCCAGGCTGGTCTCAAACTCCTGACCTCAAGTGATCCACCCATCCCGGCTTCCCGAAGTGCTGGGATTACAAGCATGAGCCACTGCACCCGGCCTGATGATCCTATTTCTAAACAAGGTCACATTCTGAAGTATTTAGGGTTAAGTTTCCACATATGAACCTGGGGATGATGGGGAGACACATCGAACCCATAGCATCCATTTCCATAGCTCCTTGCCCAGGAATCTGCAGGAATTGCTTCCCCTGTCAGGATCTTGGCATGACCCACTCAAACAGGGTTATTTGAAGTAGGTTTAACAACAGGGAGGGTTACAAAGGTGTGGACTGGATTTAGGAAGTCCACAGGGATAGGGTGGTACCCCAGGGTTCAGGCTAGCGGGAGGGGTGGTCTTACGAGGAGCAGCCAGTTACATGAGCCGGAGAGGCAGCAGGAATGGAGCTGTGTGTGGCCTTCCAGACCGGTGTATGCACGCTTTCTCTATGTGTGTTGTGAAAAGAAAATAAATCTCACCCAAATCACTAAGCCAAAGGGAAAAGTCATGCTGGGAACTGTGTAGGGCAAATGTGCTTCTCATCCTATTCCTAAATAATATAGCTACAAAGATTGGCCAGGCGTGATGGCTCATGCCTGTGATCCCAGCACTTTCTGAGGCTGAGGCGGGCGGATCACCTGAGGGCAGGAGTTGAAGACCAGCCTGGCCAACAGGGAGAAACCCTGTCTCTACTAAAAATACAAAAATTCGCCTGGCCTGATGACTCAAGCCTGTAATGCCAGTCACTCGGGAAACCGAGACAGGAGAATCCCTTGAACCTGGGAGGCGGAGGCTGCAGTGAGCCGAGACTGTGCCACTGCACTCCAGCCTGGATAACAGGGCAAGACTCTGTCTCAAAAAAAAAAAAAAAAAAAAAAAAAAAAAAAAAAAAAAAAAAAACCTGCAAGATTTTAAAAAGAAAAAAGCTACATACCCCCCTCACAATTTGCCCACAAAAGGAATTTCTCTGTGGACAAAGGGCAGGCAGAACTCAAAGTCATCTCTCTGCTCGTATGAGATGAATGCCTATCTGATCGCTTCCTTCCCCTGCTAAGCCAGACTGTGACATAAGTGACTATTCTATAAACTGTGCATTCAGCGAAAAGCTAATCAGAAACTTAAAAGAATGAAACTGTTTGTCTCTTATCTACCTGTGACCTGGAAGCCCCCTTCCACTTTGAATTGTCCTACCTTTCCGGACTGAACCAACGTTCATTCAACATATATTGATTGATGCCTCATGTCGCCCTAAAATGTGTAATACCAAGCTGTGCCCCGACCACCTGAGGCCCATGTCGTCAGGAGGTCCTGAGGTCACAACACATCCTTAACCTTGCTAAAATAAACTTTCTAAATTGATTGAGACCGGTCTCAGATACCTTTTGGTTTACAGTGTTATACTAAAATAAAAGGTTATAAAGTGAACACCACAAAGCATGCAAAAGAGAATTTTTTTTTGAGATGGAGTTTCGCTCTGTTGCTAGGCTGGAGTGCAGTGGTACAATCTTAGCTCAGTGCAACCTCCACCTCCCAGGTTCAAGTGATTCTCCTGCCTCAGCCTCCCAAGTAACTGGGATTATGGCACTCACCACCATGCCCAGCTAATTTGTGTATTTTTAGTAGAGATGGGGTTTCACCATGTTGGCCAGGATGGTCTTGATCTCCTGACCTCGTGATCTGCCTGCCTCAGCCTCCCAAAGTGCTGGGATTATAGGAGTGAGCCACTGCACCCGGTCAAAGTCTATTAATTACTTAAAAAAATAAAATAAAACCAAACCACCGTTTCACCCAGAGAAAATCACTATTGGCACTTGGCCATCTATCCTTCTGCTGACTTTTCTATGTATCTCACTTCTTTCCCCTGATCTCGGGGCTCCCATACGTGCCCCTGCTTTCTTCCCCAGCCTTCCTGCTCCCAGGCACTGGCCGGGTGGATTTCTCATCCCCTCACCACCCACTCCGACTCCTGCATCCACAAATGAACGCTGGAGTCAGGGTTCCTCATCAGCGAGCAGTTCTTGTGGCCTAGACTGTCACCTGCTTTCCTGCCTGGCTGCCTTGATGCTATTCTGTGGCTTGCCATGTGACTTGGGAGGAGAGATGACAAATGGTATATAAACCAGTCATTTTACTGGGTTACCACGGACCCTCCTCATCTGCAAGCACTCCTCCAGTCCCTTCTAAAGATCTTTCATGTCTGTGTTTCCTCGATCCTCTCAACAAACCTCAGGGTGACAGGCAAGGAAACAAAAACCCAGGGAAGTTAGGTGACCTGCTGAAGTCACGGATGCCCTGACCCTTGGCTCTAAGCTCTTTGCCCCTTCAGGGGACCACCTACAACTTTCACTTCTGATGTAGCTTCTCATTTATGATGGTTACATCTAAAAGCACACATCATCTCACTGGGGTCTTATGAAAAAGCAGTGTTATTCTTTCCAATAACTCATGGAGGAAGCTGTTTTTTCGTATGAAGACAGGAACATACTCTTGCACCTCCTGATTTGAAAGAGAGCTCCTGGGGTGGTGGGACATTTGCTCCAGGAACCCACCCAGGGGACCTTTGCTGGGAGCCTCAGACTCTTTCATCCTATGCCCTGGAGGAGGCTGGCACGAGAGATCACAGCATCAGCTTACATCAGAACGAAAAGAGGCATTCTTGGTCACCTAGAGCAGGTATCTACCACTGGTGGCCAGTGGGAGAAACATGTTTTGAAGTTCAGCCAGCATTAAGTTGTTTTTATGTACCTAGATTCTCTGCTGACTCCAACTGGCTGCTTCTCCTGCTAACCTCACCCAGCTGACCCGTGGGGCATTTGGGGTCTCACTCCTTCACTCCTTATCTGGGAAAATCCCCTCTCTGGGAGATGAGAAGGCTGAGGCCGAGAGAAGCACGTGACTCTGAGGTCCCACTGGGAGCTGACACTGGGGACTGGGACCGTGCTCCTTGGCTGGTTTCTCTTGGCCTTTGAGAAGCTGCCCCTTCATCTTGAATGGCCCATAGCTCCCTCAAGGTCCTGACTCTCTGACCTTGACATTTACCACATATCCAGCTGGGAGGATGGAGAAGATGGGACACCAGCGGACTCTTGATTGACAGCACTCGAAGTGCAGGAGCCGGCCGGGAGCCGCTGGGAGGATGCGCTTTCACAGATACTGCTGTCTGCGTGGGTTGGCCCACATTTGGGATTTGACAGGCAATTCCTTAGTTCAGTGGGTTTTGTAGGCCTGTATACGTATCTGGTCTGTTTGATCACGTTTCAATGCTTTAAACAAAGACAAAATAACAACAGCTTCTATATGTGGTGTTGGAGGAAACTGCTCAAAAGCTTCTTTATAGGATTATCATTGGAGGTCAAACAGGAGATGCTATCACCTACAATGGACCAGGGGATACTGAGGACCAGGAATACCAGAGGACTTATCTGCTATCAGCTCATTGGAAGCACAGACAGTCATGGACGCCTGGGGGTGGTCTGCCCAGCCCTGCTCCAGACCCATGGTAACGATGGTACTTACTTTTTGCCACACAGACAGGAGAACAGAGGAAGCCCATCAATACAGAGAGAAAAATAAGAAAACAGCATGAGGCTGGGCACAGCGGCTCATGCCCGTAATCCCAGCACTTTAGGAGGCTAAGGTGGGTGGTTTACTTGAGGCCAGGAGTTTGAGACCAGGCTGGCCAGTGCGGCAAAACCCTGTCTCTACTAAAAATATAAAAAATAGCTGGGTGTGGTAGCACATGCCTGTAATCCCAGCTACTCAGGAGTCTGAGGCAAGAGAATTGCTTGAACCCAAGAGGCAGAGGTTACAGTGAGCCGAGATGGTGCCAGTGCACTCTAGCCTGGGCGACAGATAAGACTCTGTCTCACCAAAAAATAAAATAAAATAAAGGAGGCAAGAAAAACAAAGAATGAAAAAGAAAACAGTATGAGAGGCAGAGACGAGCATACGAGCGAGGAAAAGGGGTGCTATATTTTCTGTGCCCCAGTTCTGCTCCCACGACTTCCTGGGGCTTGACTGTTCGGTACCCAGGGTTCCCGGCCACACCTGCGTCTTTAGGAGTCCTCCTCCTATTTGCTTACTCCAGATGAATTTGTTTCTGTTTCAGTTAATTGATGAGCAAACCTGTCCCGTTCAGCTGGGGTTAAACTGAGACCTGTGACCTCAGCATCCTGAACTCTGTCCGTCAGCCACTCCCGCTGTGCTTAGCAGAGGAGGGAAGAACATTCCAGCCGCCTCTCCAGGACTCCTCTCCTTTCCCAGCACACTGCTCACCACGCAGATGAGGGCAGAGTAGCCACTCCCTTCCTCCTGCATAGCAGGAGCTGCGGCTCTGGGGGCTAATGGGGATTGACCAAGATCACAAGAACCCAACCTAGGAAAGAAACCCTGAGAACGTGCGTTCTGGGCTCTGCCTTGGCTGAAGGTAACCCGGACAGGCTTTGCTGACCAAGCAGTATTTGCTGAAAACAAAAACCAAGGCCAGCGATTTGTGCCCATCCCCCGAGGGCCCTTAGGCATGTGCATTCCTTGGCTCCCTCAGTCCCACAGCCCCACCCTCCTATGAGGGCACAGCTGACAGCAGGACAGCAGCAGGCACGCTGAAGCCTGCATTTCTAGTGGGACAAAATGTGTGAATTCGATAATGTCAACCTCAGTATGTTGGTAGGATGTAAATACAACAAGACGTGCTGAAGAGTGTGGGGGTGGGGGTGGGACGGTCAGGGAAGGCCTCTTGGAGGAGGTGACGCTTGATGGAAGACCTGGTGATAAGGAAGATCGGGACAGGGGGAGGTGTCCTTCCAGGCAGAGAGAGCAGCACATTCAGGGGCTCCGGCTGGATATTGTTATTTGGGCTTATTCCGGGGACAGAATAAGGCTGGTGTGGGAGGGGTGTAGAAGGGGCAGGGAGGGAGGAGAAATGATAGGGAGGGGCTTTCTGGTCTGTGGGAGGGAGCTCAGTTGATTGTAAGTGCAATGGAAGCCACTGGAAGGCTTCCAAACAAGCCCTGTGTTTTCAACCCCATGGGGATTCAAGGAAGAACAAGGAGGAACAAGACAAGTGTTGCATCCTCAAAAGGGGTCAGACGCGTGACCTGTACGTCAGGCAGTGGTCACAGGGTGAGCACAGGAGCCAGGAGATCACACAGGATGGGCTCCCAACCCAGGCTTGGGAGCCCAGAGAAGAGGTGGAACACAGAAGCTTACATGGGAACCAGAAGGGTCAAGAAGTCAAGGCAGGGAATTCGGAGGAAGAAAGAAACCCAGAATGGTAACGGCACAGGCACGGACCTGGGGCATCAGAGCCTGTGAAGTTTCCCAGGACTGAAAAGGGTGCATTCAGTTGTGCTCTTACTTTGGCCATGTTCAGGACGAGTTCACTCAGAGCCACCAATACTCATGACCAGGTACTCACCACAACTCCCAGCACACGGAGGTCCCGGTGCTATTTTTTTTTTTTTTTTTTTTTTTTTTGAGACAGAGTCTTGCTCAGTTGCCCAGGCTCGAGTGCAGTGGCATGATCTCAGCTCACTGCAATCTCTGCCTCCTGAATTCAAGTGATTCTCCTGCCTCAGCCTCCTGAGTAGCTGGGATTACAGGTACACGCCACTGTGCCCAGTTAATTTTTTGTATTTTTAGTAGAGATGGGATTTCACCATCTTGGCCCCAACTGGTCTTGAACTCCTGACTTCAGGTGATCCACCCACCTTGGACTCCCAAAGTGCTGGGATTATAGGCATGAGCCACCATGCCTGGGCCTGATGCATTTTTATAGCCCACATCAGTGTAAAGGTTGATAAGGCTGGCCAAGCACCTCATCCCTGCAAACCATGTTCCAGACCACGAGATGCTAGGACAGCAGGAATCACGCAGCCACTGACTTAAAGGGCTTAACCCTTTGGGTAACTGAGTCAACCGAAACTTGTCTGCTGTACCTACAGGTGATACTGTCCTTGGCAAATCAAATCCCTTCCTGGGTTGCCCTGGGACTGTCTGTCCACTGCCCCATGTTGTTCAGCAAAAGAAGTTCATTGATAGAATGACTCGATGCGTAGAACATTTTCAGAAAGATCTGGTTTTGGGGGCCAGAGAGGAAGACCCTGTGGGGGCTCTCCAGGGAGCAACCAAGGCAGACCCCTCGCTCAGGCTGCCTTAGGTCAAGCTTGCAGTTGGCTTGGCACCAGAAGGCCAGACCACCGTGCCATAAGAGCTGGCACCTGGCTCCTGGACACCGGTAATGGTGAGAAAGGTGATACCCCAGTGACTCGACTCTAAGAGACAAGTTAAATGTGCAATGGACTGTGGCACACAGGACATGCACCAACTCATCAACAGCAGGCGGAGGTCACCTGCATGAAAACTGAGACCTCAATGAGCCTCTGCCCAGGAACACGACTCTCTTAGGTATAAACACACGCAAAATGTTCACTTGACTGCCGAGCAAATAACGCAAATTAAAGCAATAAGGAGATGTTGTTTTGCCCATCAAATTGAAAAACACTTTTTAAAAATGAGACTACAAAACACTGGGGGCCAGGTGTGGTGGCTCACGCCTGTAATCTCAGCACTTTGGGAGGCTGAGGTGGACAGATCACCTGAGGTCAGGAGTTCAAGACCAGCCTGGCCAACGTGGTGAAATCCCATCTGCACTAATTAGCCGGAAATGGTAGTGGGTGCATGTAATCCCAGCTACTTGGGAGACTGAGGCAGGAGAATCACTTGAATCCAGGAGGTGGAGGCTGCAGTAAGTGGTGATCACACTGTTGCACTCCAGCCTGGGTGGCAGAGTGAAACTTTGTGTCAGAAAAAAAAAAAAAAAAACACACACACACACAACCACACACACACACACATTGGGAAAGGTGTGGCTACACCTGTACTCTCTGCTTGGTACCAGAAGTTTAAAATGAAAGCATAGGGCCAGGCGCAGTGGCTCACACCTGTAATCCCAGCACTTTGGGAGGCCAAGGTGGGTGGATTACGTGGTCAGGAGATCGAGACCAGCCTGGCCAACATAGTGAAATCCTATCTCTAATAAAAATACAAAAAATTAGCCGGATGTGGTGGCACATGCCTGTAGTCTCAGCTACTCAGGATGCTGAGGCAGGAGAATTGCTTGAATCCGGGAGGTGGAGGCTGCAGTGAGCTGAGATCATGCCATTGTACTCCAGCCTGGGCAACAGAGTGAGACTCTGTTCTCAAAAAAAAAAAAAAAAAAAAGCATAGACTCTCACCCTGTGTTTCTACCCCAAAGAAAATAACCAGAGGTTTCCACAGACTTTACATGTGTGAGGATGTTTTGCTCGGTGCTGCCTACATACAAAAAATAAAAGGAAATAAGCAACGCTTCTAACAACAGGGGATAGGCCCAGTTAATACAACTGTAAAATGACCTGTTCTCAAGGCCATTTCAAGTTACATCCTCAGACAACTGTAATGACAGGAAATGCTCCCAACTCAGGAGGAGAAAAAAAAAATCATTCTGAGAATATATAACATCAATCTGTTTAAATATACATATACGTAAGAATAAAACTAGAATAAAATACAGCAGAACTTTAGGAGCAGTGGGATTCTGGGTACCGTTCATTTTCTTCATGACACTTTCTGCCTTTCCCCAGCCTAATAACAGGAGCCTGTTATTTTTATCATAGGGAACATAAAGCTGCATTTATTTTCTCAAAGAAGAAAAAGAAATAGAGTCACTGGGGAGAAAGGGCCAGTGTGACCTTCAGGCAAGTGCCGGGTTTGTCCCTTGGGCTGAAATACCATTTACGATGTCAGTATGACAAGAACTCCTCATTCTTCTGACCAAACCCGGCCCTCAGAGAGTCTGACACCAGAAAAGGGAAGTGGAGCTTTTGGGAGATGGGGAGCAGCTCCCCCAGCGAGCCGCAAGTCCGGCCTGGTAAGCTGAAGGGGTTAAATGATGTGACCTGCCTGCCATGATGTCCTTCCTAGACACAACAGTGCCTTCAGGGTATGCCAAAGCTCAGGGTGTGCCCGAATTCCAGCGATTCTCCTGCCTCAGCCTTTTGAGTAGCTGGGACTACAGGCACGCGCCACCATGCCCGGCTGATTTTGTATTTTTAGTAGAGACAAGGTTTCGCTGTGAGTTACTGAGCCACAGACCCAAGCCCCTGAATGCTCAGATGCTCCAGACACTCTTTAGTGGATATTTTCTGGGAAGCTGTCTCCACCCGGGAGCCAGGGTTCACAGACCCAAGGCACGACATGTGGTTCTCTTTAATTCCGCCCCAGCCCCTTCCTAGCCTTTCCCTCCCTACACCTCCATGTGCCAAGGTCGCAGAGCGATAGCGTCAGCTCGGATCTCTTTCCTAGTGCTGTGGGCTGCAACCTGCAGGCCACACGTGGCTGTGGCTAGAAAGGGAGGTGCAAGAGGTGACCTGGGCGAATGCAGCCTCCCACCTTGACACCTGCAAGTGCCCCTCCTGTGATAACACTCCCAGGTATGCAGTGGCCTGTGACAGCTGCTCTGTGCCCCTCCAAAGCCAAGCCCAGAGTCCACCGACCCCCACCAAGCCTCATGCCCTCTGGCCTCAGTTTCTCAAACTCAATGGCATTTTCTCCCTATGGCCCAGGGCCAGAGCTAGCATGTGGGGAGTCCTTCCACACTGTGACAGCCTCTCAGGCCCATGAGCCCGGAGCCCCAGTGCACTCAGGAGCTCTGCCCTCCATATTCCACAGAGACTTCAGCCCCCTGAATTCCAGCAGAGGGGTCTTTGGAGTTCACCTGCCTCCCCAGGCCTCGACTTCCCAAGTTTTGAAACCAGGTCCATCTCCTCTTCCCTGTAGAACTTTAGACATGGAAGGAGCCTTATGGTCCTCCCTACCTACACTCCTTGTTTATAAGAGAAACATCTAAGGCACAGAGGACAGGTGAGTCACACGGTGAGTCAGTTACTGAGCCGCAGACCCAGAGAAAAGCCCTCTCATGCATAGGAATCCCCTGGAGGTATAGAGCTTGCTAAAATGCAGATTCCCAGGCCTCAACTCCCTATCCGCAGGCCCTCATTCAGTAGATCTGGGGGCCTGTGAATCTGCACTTCACGCAAGCTCCCCTGGCGATCCTCACACAGGTGGTTCTCAGGTGACGCTTTGAGAAACACCACGGTGCTCCTCATTTTTCCGTCTTCATCTCCTGCCCACTCGCTGGGCTGCTGTGCAGGGAAGATGATGTGCCCACGTGGAAGGCTCTGAAGATCACTGCCAGGTGAAGACGGTGTCCTTGCACTGCTTCTCGGTCTCCTCTGAGCCCTCCCCACTCTCCTGCTCTGCCTTGGCTTCCCACACTGGAGCTCTTTCTCATACTTAAAAAGAGATCATCACCATCTTTTTGATAATACAGCATCCTAAACTGCCTGGAATTCCACTGTCTCACAGGAGAACCACCAGGCCAGGCCACTGTCACCCAGAAGGATCAGCGATGTGTGGGGGCAAGATGTGCTGGGGATGCTCTCATTTTTTCTTTTACTTTTTTTTTGAAGACAGAGTCTCACTCTGTCACCCAGGCCGGAGGGCATTGGCGCAATCTCGGCTCAGTAGAACCTCCGCCTCCCAGGTTCAAGCTGTTCTCCTGCCTCAGTCTCCCGAGTAGCTGGGATTATAGGTGCCCACCACCCTGCCTGACTTTTGGTTTGAGACAGAATTTCACTCTTGTTGCCTAGACTGTAGTGCAATGGCTCGATCTTGGCTCACCGCAACCTCTGCCTTTCAGGTTCAAGTCATTCTTCTGCCTCAGCCTCCTAAATTGCTGGGATTACAGGCACGCACCACCATGCCCAGCTAATTTTTTATATTTTTAGTAGAGACAGGGTTTCTCCGTGTTGGTCAGGCTAGTATCAAACTCCTGACCTCAGGTGATCCGCCCGCCTTGGCCTCCCAAAGTGCTGAGGTTACAGGCATAAGCCACTGTGCCCCGCCCTTTTTTTTTTGTATTTTTAATTTTTTTTTTTTTTTTTTTTTTTGAGACGGAGTTTCGCTCTTGTTACCCAGGCTGGAGTGCAATGGCGCGATCTCGGCTCACCGCAACCTCCGCCTCCTGGGTTCAGGCAATTCTCCTGCCTCAGCCTCCTGAGTAGCTGGGATTACAGGCACGCGCCACCATGCCCAGCTAATTTTTTGTATTTTTAGTAGAGACGGGGTTTCACCATGTTGACCAGGATGGTCTCGATCTCTTGACCTCGTGATCCACCTGCCTCGGCCTCCCAAAGTGCTGGGATTACAGGCTTGAGCCACCATGCCCGGCTTTTTTTTGTATTTTTTAGTAGAGATGGGGGTCTCACCATATAGGTAAGGCTGGTTTCAAACTCCTGACCTCAAATCTGTCTGCCTAGGCCTCCCAAAGTGCTAGGATTACAGGCATGAGTCACCGCGCCTGGCCTCATCCTCCTTTTCTATGCCTATCAGAAAGAATTAGGTGTGAGTTCAACACTCCCGAGTTCAAGCTCATCTCAGCCACTAACTATGTGACCTGTGCAAACCTCTTCCTTTGCTTCTTGTTGGGTAAGTTGTAGGTAAAGGTATCTGCCAGGCATGGCTGTTGTGTTAAAAGAGACAGCGCTTGTAAACTACAAGGGTAGCTGGCACCCATAAGGTAGGATGTTAGGGTTGCCAGGTAAAATACAGGAAGCCCAATTAATGTTAAATTTCAGAAAAATAGTGTTTTGTATGCATCCCAAATATTACACGGGACCTACTTATACTGAAATAATACTTGTTATTTATCTGAAATTCAACACTAATTGAGCATCTTGGGTTTTTTAGTTTGTTGCATTGTTGTGTTTTGGTTTTTGATGATTGGCTGCTGCGTATTCTGGTATCCCTTGGCCCTCATCCCACCAGCAAGGCAGTTCCTCCTGAGTCCTCAGACCAAGGTTGTCCCAGACCCTGGACCATGGAAGAGCCTGGACGGAGGGTACCACTGGATTTTGATGGTATTTCCTTCCTCCGCTCTGCTGCAGGCTCTGGGGCTGAGCGCTCTCCATCAGCCCTGTGGCCACAGGGGGAGGCTCACCTGGCAGACAGCACAATGTCTGCAACTGTCACAGCTAGACAAGGTCACAGGGAGAACACTCCGGGCCCCGTGTTGCTTCTCTGGAGGACAAGGGAGCAGGCAGGCAAGGGAAAGACAGCAAAGGCAAGCTCCTCCCCTCCTTCAATTTCCTCCCCACTCCTTCCTTCAATTTCCTGCCCTGGAAGGGGCAGAGGGCCTGCCTAGAAAGCCCTGGAGCTTGTACCCTAATGGAGCCTGGTTTTCTCTGGCAGGAAGCAGGTGGTCCTCATGGAGGGGATGCTGGGAGCCAGGAGGTCCTGGTGCACCCACAGCTCTGTCTTTAACTCTCTGTGTGATCCAAGGCAAGCTACTCACATCAATTATCTAGTCAAAACGGTAATAACAGCACCAATTAAAACACTTACATAGTACCTACTGTGGGCCAGGTACTGTTCTCGGTGCTTTACAAATAATCCCCGTTTAATCCTCGTAACAAGTCTAGAAGGTAGGTACTGTATCAGCCCCAATTTACAGATGAGGAAGCAGGTACAGAAAGGTCACACAATCAGTAAGAAGTAGAGGCAGGATTTGAAGGCAAGTAGCCTGGTGCCAGTCTGGGCTCTGAGCTGCCTCTGAGAAAAGTAGAAAAAACAGCACAAATGCGGGAGGAGGAGGGAGGGGGCGATGAACACCTATTGAGCACCTACTGCATGCTAAGCAAGACGGTGTCCTTTACAGAGATGATGTCATTTAAATCTCACAGCAAGCACAGCAGAGGACACTGTGACCAGATTCTGAATCCAGATGCAGGGAAACTGAGGCTTGGAGAGGTCAGGGGCTTGCCTAGGATTATAAATCTGAGTTCAAATCTGAATGTGGGTCTCACTTCAAGGTATGTGCTGGAACCTCTACCACCCACCCTGCTTCTGGCTCAGTTTGACACTCTCAGGCCACACAGCGTGGGCAGTGGCAATGAGACCAGAGCTGCTCATGGCACTGCACCCTGCGAGGTGCCCTGGAGCTGTGCCCATCCTCTCCCTCCTGGCTGAGATAAAATCACACCCTCCAACCCCTGTCCCCAGGGCCCTGGACGTGGCTCCTTGCTCTGAATCTGTCCATCCTTCCTCCAGTCTTTCCCATCTGCGTCCATTTCTTCCTCACATCACAGACAGCAAGAGGAGAAACGTTTCACTTTCATTGCTCTTGTTACTTTCACTCGTATCACCTTGTTTGGATCCCAACACCTACTGGGTGGACGGACTACGAAGCATCACCTGTGTCCTGATTTCACTCAAGGGGAAGGGGAAGCTTAAAAGAGTGGAGCGACCCACCCAGGGTCCGCCAGATTTTAGGCCAGGACTGAACATGTCTTCAGACTCCAAATCCAGGGCTCTTTGGAGATCACAGAGGTCAACTCTAGTATTCTAGAGATGAGGAAACTGAGGCTCAGACGGGACCAGTGGCCTGTTCAAGGTCATAGCCACCATGGCAGAACTGAGATAAACCCACAGCTCCTGACTTCACCACACCTAGCCTCCACCTGGAAGACAACAGGAGCCAGTTACACCAACCCAACCAGCAACAGGGTGAATGGTGCCAACTCCACTAAAGAGCAAAGGCAGCAGCGGGCAGAACCGAGGTGTGCCCCCACCACCCAATGAGCTCTGCGTCCGGTCATTCCTGTCTCCAGGACCGAGTTTACTAGTGGGAGGGTCTGGGGAGCCAGGCAAGTGGATGAGGACAAAGTTTTAAAGATGGGGACTGTGCGCCTTGCCGGCCAGGTCGTTTAAGGAATTTCAGGCAGCCTGGACTGGAAGTGCTGGCTCAGGGGCCTGCATCTGCTCAGGAGTGCGTGCCCTGGTGCATGGGGTGTGTTTGATGACAGTCGGGAATGAAGACATGGATGGAGGAGTTCAGCACGCAGATGCACACCATCCTTGATGTCTCCGTAAATGGGGGAAAAAAAAAAGATGTTCTGAAGCTAAATCTGCATGTTTGTCACCTTTGATGATGTGTGCCTTCCAGCTGTGGTTCCAATCCTGCTGAAATCTTGGGAATGAGGTAGGAGGCAGAGTTCAGCTCTGAGAGGTCACTGCGGGCACCGACGCTCACAGGCTGACAAGCAGAAGGCTGGAATCCACCTGGGGGAAGGACACCCACGTGCCCCCTACTCTGGGTGCTCATCCCTGTGGATGCTGGGATCCCCTCCTTCCCCTGTCCCCTTCTTGCGGGCCTTATTGGGGCCCCTTGGCTCCCTGTGCTCTGGTGTTCCCGTCTGCCAAGTGGGTATGTTTGCTCATGCCGCCATTGAAAGGGTGCACCAGGAAAGCAAAGAAGGCACCAGCTCACTACAGTTTGGTTCAGCTTTTTCACATCTGGCTGAAAAGCCACAGGGAACTACAAATCATGACTGCATCACTGGCGCTTAATAGGCTGCCATTATTCCTCATCAGAAATCTTCCTCACTCAGACAGAAGAGCAAATTGGAGCTGAGAAGCTGAGAGGCCAGGTTAGGCTGGAGAGGCTGCTGGAGAGCCGGTGGAACTGGCTGACTCCCCGGGCACGGTACTGAGAATAGGGCTGTTTCCCATACAGAAGGCTGCGTTCAGCTTGCCAGGGGCCCATAGGTAATCCACACCCGCCAGTTCTAGGACCAGGGAGGTGATCCTGGGCATCCCCTGAACGGGAAGGTTGCTAACTTGAGAGAGTGAGTTATTGGAGAAACAGGGGAAGTTCAGCCTCAGGGCCCAGAAACTCCAAAGAATCCCAGATGTGTCCCTCCCCACCCACTTCCCCATCAGAGACTCAGGAAAACTTCAGGAGCCCCCAAGCCTCTTGCAAACTCAACCCAAGGTTCCTCGCACCCAGACTGGGACCTGGGGTGGCCTCTCCCTGCCCCCTCCTTCCCCCAGCCGGCCTGGCTCACCTTTGGGCAGTTTGGATGCGTTCTCCTGGATCCAGGAGAAGAGGTGGGCGAAGTCACAGTCACAGAGCCAGGGGTTCCCGTCCAGACGCAGGGAGCGCAGCGCGGGCAGGGCGGCCAGGGCGGCCACGCTGAGGCTGCGTAGGTTGTTGTCGTTGAGCTCCAGCACCTGCAGCGACTCCAGGGTCTCGAAGGCGGCCTCGTGCACGCCCGCCAGGTTGTTGTTAGCCAGGCTAAGCTTCACCAGCCTCCCGGCCGAGCGGAAGGCGCCGGCGCCCAGCTGGGTCAGGTTGTTGTAACTGAGGTCGAGGAACACGAGCTTGGCCGAGCCGCTGAACGTGCCCTCCTCCAGCGAGCCCAGCGAGTTGTTCCTGAAGTCCAGGTAGACCAGGTCGCCGTAGAAGATGAAGAAGTCCTCGGGAATCCGCTGGATGCGGTTGCCGGCCACAAGCAGCTTGCGCACGTCCAGGGGGAAGGGGTCGGGCACGCTGGGCAGCCCGCGGTCGCGGCAGTCCACAGTGTGCGGGTCCGTGCAGGCGCAGCCCGCGGGGCACGCGTGCCCGGGCGCGAGCAGCAGCAGGAGGTTGCAGAGACCGAGCGCCGCGGCGGCGCAGGCTGGAGCGCGGGGGGCGGCGCGGGGGCGCATGGCCGGGGGGTCCGCGCGGGCCGAGGCGACACGGACGCGGCTCTCGGAGCGAGCCCTGGCGCGGGGCGGCGCGGGGCGGCGCGTCGCGGCGAGGCACTGGCTGCCGGGCGCGGGGAGCCGGAGGGCGGCCCGGGCGGGGAGGGCGTGCGCCCGGGCGCGCGGGGGCGACGGAGCGCAGCGCTGACCGACTGGGGGAGCCGGGACAGCAGGGATGGAGAGGGGAGGGAGGGACGAGGGACTCACCAAAGGATTTACCCAGACAGGAAATTAACCCGCTAGAAAAATCTCTTGGGAGAAGCCGGAGCGGTAGGGGTGACCTATTGGACGTGGCCAAAACCCGGCCCCACCCTGGCAGCTGATTTCCAAGACTGGGAGGTAAGACGCCGCGCGCACTGGGCCGGCTGCCCTCGACGTCTAAGTTCAGTTACCGAGCCCAGAGGCGTTTCCGTAAGGCGTGTCCCGGGCGTGCGCCCTGCCTCCCGCACCCGCCTGGTGCCAAAGCACGCTCCCTGCACGCCACCCCGTGTAGCCAGCGGGAGTGGGACCTGGGTCACTCTGGCTCTGCTCTGCGGGGGGTGGGCAATCCCTGCAGGCTCTTGGGGGCCTCTCCAGGGGCTGCTGGTCTGAATTTGGGCGGGGTTCCAAGGAGAGAGAGAGAGTGGCTAGTCTTCCCTCTTCCCTCCCCCACCTGCACTTGAAAGGTCTTAGGCCTGAGGGTGAGCCAGGCAGGTGGCTACCAGGGCCCCTGCTGTGGCCCGTAGGAAGGCCAGGGCCAGTCAGCACTTTCCATGCTGGCCCCGAACTTCTGGATGGAACTGGCATCCATGCAAGATCAGCTGTCGGTCTGACAGAGGTCCAGCCGCTGAGGCACAGAAGCCTGGGGTCACCAGACCTGGGTTCCAAGCTGTGTGGCTTCAGACCAGTGCCTCTACCTCTCTGGACCTGGTAGCCCCATTTGTGAAATGGGAAAGGGTAATATATATCTTACCAGCTTTAGGGGAGGACCAAGAAGTCAAAAACAAAGTTCAAAAATTATCTTTTCCTCTCTCCCACTCAAACCCGCACCTTGGATGGCCTGGGGAGGTGGTCAGGTACCTGCCAAGGCTGAAATGAAGGGACAGTGACGAACTGCTGATGTCAGCCTTCGACACAGGCAGGAAAATTCCCTCTTCACCCCCATGACAAACTCCTTTCCTTCTGTCCCACCCCATTTGGAAACTTCTGTATGGGGAGGGGTCCCCACAGAGCTACCAAGAGATTGTGCTGCTGTTGGCTATTTTGGTCCAAATGCCTTGGAATTGACAGACTCCCACTAGACCAAAATAACACAGGGAACAGCTGTTGGCCAGGAGGCCCCCAGAGACCCTGCCCTGGCCCCTGGCCCTGCTGGGGATTGGAGCCTCGGATTCTGAAGCCGTAAAGCCAAGCCGGCGGCCTTCTTCCAAAAGTACAGGCAGACTTGATGCCTCTGAGCCATGGGATAAAAAAAACTGATCCTCTGGGATGGTGCCAAGGGCTCAACAGATGAGCATATTTGCAGGAGCCCTGGGGAGGGGGTGGGGGAGACCCGGGGGGAAGCTTTGAGGCACCTGGAGACCTGCAGCTCTTCCCCTAATTATACTCCAGGCCAAGCCAGACCTCCCCGCGTTTTCAGAGTTCTCTGTCTGTCTCCACTCTCCCAGGGTACCCAATTTACCATTGCCATCCCCAGCTTCAAGGGCTCAGCTCCCCGAGTCGCATCTCACGCTCTTGAAGAGGCAGGTGTCCGGGGGAGTGGTCTGAATGCTCCCAGAGTGGCTGAAAATGCTTCTGCCTACATACATAGATGCATAAATTATTGAAGAGTCACACAAAGTGCAGGCAGGTGGCAGAGTAAACACATCTCCCACCCTTGCAAGTCCGCAAAAGCAGCCTGAAGCGATCTGTTGCACTCTGCCAATCTCCGGCTTTGTTCTGGCTGCTCCCTCCTGTACTGAGGGGAACCTGCTATGAACTGAGCCCTCAGCGTCATTGTTTCCTGACACCTGCGTTTGGCTGGGCTGCCATCTTGCACGTGCGAGCCCGTGTGTCTGTATGTCTGAGTGTACACGCAAGCCCTCCCTGTCAAGTGGTCTGGCTGGAGCACTGGCCTATGTATGAGCCAAGACCCTGGGTCTGGTCCTGGCCCCAGCACTGGCCACAGAATCTTTCACAAGCCGCTTGATCTCTCTGAGGACTTCTCAGCCCGGGTCCACACATACTACAAAGAGGTCTTTTTAAAGTCCTGTGAAAATGAGGCCTTTATCTTGAGGAGGTCACCTGGATTAAATACTGCAACTCTTGGCAGTGAGCTTGATGGTAGCACTGGTTGTTTTGAGCAGAACAGAAACCTGAGCTGGCATTCACAGGTGACTTTAAGGAAAATAGAGATGAATTTCTACTTAATATATGCAAGTATGTAGTTGACAAGGGCTTGCAAAACAGGGGAACGCATGATGGTAAAATATTAAGAGGGGCTCTTGGTAACAAACCTGTTGAGAAATACCACTCCTATCCTCGATTTCCTCATCCTGAAACTAAGGAAAAACTATCTTTCTTCTTCCTTTCCACAGACAACGTGAGGGCCACATGGGAAATTATATATATGGGAATGTGATTTGAAAGGTCTTTCTTCCGAGAAATATTGCAGATAAAAGTGGCCGCAGCCGGATGAGGTGGCTCACGCCTGTAATCACAACATGCTGGGAGGCTGAAGTGGGCAGATCACAAAATCAGGAGATCGAGACCATCCTGACCAACATGGTGAAGCCCTGTCTCTACTAAAATACAAAAAATTAGCCAGGCATGGTGGTGCATGCCTGTAGTCCTACCTGGGAGGCTGAGGCAGGGGAATCACTTGAACCCGGGAGGTGGAGGTTCCAGTGAGCCGAGATCTCGCCACTGTACTCCAGCTTGGTGACAGAGCAAGATTATGTCTCAAAAAAAAAAAAAAAATGTGACCACAAATCTTGCTATGGCAGGAATGACTCGTTTCTTCGAGTGTCCCCCAAAGTTCCTTGGATCCAAATGTAAGCATTCTTTTCATTAATATCAGCAGAACTAGACACAGTTGGGGTTTGTGGAGAGCAGGGAGGTGTCTCATATTCCGGAACTACCATCCCCTGGGGAAATGCAAGCTTTGCCACCTCTAATTTTTCCCCCCAACAAATAAAACAGAGCCATGACCTGAGCAAGGTCACAATATGAGTCAGTGATAGGCGCTGGAAATAGAACACAGGCATTCTGAATCCCCACCTGCGCCACTCACTAACTCACCCCTCAGCCCCCTCCCCAGGAAGGGAGTCTCTTACCCTTGAGGGCGAACATTGCAGGTAACAAACATCGCAGGTAACAGGGAGGAACTTTGAGAGATTCCACTTGTCAGCTCTGGTTCTGTATGTATTCTCAGAGTCAGCACACTTTGTAATTCCTATTCAGGAGTCTCAAAGCAGGAATGTGGCAAATACCCAAGGTATCCCTATGATTTAAAAACCTGATGTCATGCCTTTCCCCGGCCCCACCCCCACCCCCAGTGGAATCCTCACCCCTCCCTGTGCTCTCCGAGCTCCAGAGCACGTTGTGTCTCACTCTCCATCCTTGTCTGATTCCCCGTGAGGTTGTGCCTTGGGAAGCTACGTGCAGGCGGTCCCCAGGAAACCCACCATGCGATGCCTGGTCACTGTCAGCAAGAAAAATTCAATAATAAGAATATTCCCCTTGGGTCACCAGACCGACATCTAAATTAGCCAAAATCCTCTGCCTCGAACTGTAAACAAGATGCTGCCAGTATTGTATGTGCAGAAGCGGAATTTAGGTGCAAATGCTAGGTTTGAATGATAAGAATATGGCTGGTGTTTGGCGATGTCATTCACATTACTGGTGTGTTTCACCTCTAATCAGCACCCGGAGTGTGAGGACATCCCATGGCCCCAGGAAAGGAGACACGCTCTGGCCCTTTACTTGGGGCAGCCTGCATCAATGGAACGGGCTCCCTGCTCCACAGACACTGCTGTGTCTTTGTCACCAGCCCGTTAACTGCCTGAACCCAAGCAACTGCAACTCCGTGTTCCCCTCCCGCTGCCGCTGCCCTTTCTAGGTACCACCGCTAGGGGGCACCACCTGCTGCCTGCGCTGCTCAAAACGGAACCCTTCTCTCAACGCGGTTTACCCTCTGGAGCAAGGCTGGACCCACGTTTTAAAAACTCCCGCCTGGGTGGATCACGAGGTCAAGAGATCGAGACCATCCTGGTCAACATGGTGAAACCCCGTCTCTACTAAAAATACAAAAAAAAAATTAGCTGGGCATGGTGGTGCGTGCCTGTAATCCCAGCTACTCAGGAGGCTGAGGCAGGAGAATTGCCTGAAACCAGGAGGCGGAGGTTGCGGTGAGCCGAGATCGTGCCATTGCACTCCAGCCTGGGCAACAAGAGCGAAACTCCGTCTCAAAAATAAATAAATAAATAAATAAAAACTCCCGTCTCTAGTTTCACCTCTAGAAGCAGGAAATGAATCTTCCTCCAGGCTAAATGGGAGGCAGGGTGGTGGTAGTAGTTGGGAACGTGGGTATGAAGTTAGACAGATCTTGGGCAAGTAACTTAACTTTTCTCAGCCTCAGTTTTCCCATCTAGGAAATGGGATAATACGAATTTCTACTTCACTGGCTTGTTATGAGGATGAAATGAAGTGTTTGCCGAGGGCTTCACAGTGAGACTGACACGTAATGGAAGCACAATAAATGGTAACTGCATGATGATCTATTTCTCTTTCCACATGGAGCAAATAAAGCTTTCACGTAGAAGGATATTCTTCAGGTAAAGAACTTACGTGTTTGTTTCTCTGGAATATATTAACTAGTGATGCCCTAACATTCTAGGGTCAGTTGTAGTGACTGTCCCTGTGCTGAACCTCTCCCTACCCCAAGTATAGCCCACCGGAGACACACACGCAGACACACACACACCCCTGAGCCCTCTCCAGCTCCGGCTGACTCTGTGATCTCAGTTATAGGAGAGTGGCTTGGTTGGTATGAGCGTGGGCAGGCTAACGAGACTGAGGACACAGGGTCAGTCCCTCAGCCTGGCACAAGGAGACATCTGCTCTCTGCTCACGGATGGGGCTCCTCATGCTGGCCAGCCATCCAACAAATGTGCGACCTTGGGTAGGGCTGGAGGAGGGTGGGGAGAGTTTCACCCTGTCTGTCTCAGTAGAAAAACAAGAATCCAAAGCACCATCCTCCCATAGGTAGGAGTTGCAAGCCTGGAAGTCATCCCACTTCCTCGGTGCGTGACCCTCTCTGGATCCACTGGCAAACCCCCTTGGTTCTACTTGTCTGCATTTCCACCACTTCCACCACTATCTCCTCAACCCTAACCAGCGGCATCTTTTTTTTTTTTTTTTTTTTTTTGAGACAGAGTCTTGCTGTCTCCCAGACTGGAGTGCAGTGGTGCGATCTCGGCTCACTGCAACCTGCACCTCCCAGGTTCTAGTGATTCTCCTGCCTCAGCCTCCCAAGTAGCTGGGACTACGGGCACGCTCCACCAAGGTTGGCTAATTTTTGTATTTTTTAGTAGACATGGTGTTTCACCATATTAGCCATGCTGGTCTTGAACTCCTGACCTCATGATCCGCCCACCTCGGCCTTCCAAAGTGCTGAGATTACAGGCGTAAGCCACCGCACCCAGCCACAGCATCATCTTTTATAGCAGCTCCTGACTGGCCAGCTGGCTTCCACTCTTGCCCACCCCCACCCACACTCCCAATATTGAAGGAAGCCAAAGTGACCCTTTGAAAATACACATCAGACCAAGTCACCTCCCTCCTTAGACACCTCCAGTGACTTCCTGTGAGTGGCAGGCAGCCTTCTAAGATGAACCCCAATGATCCCCACCTCCAGGTATTCCTTGAGTGGAAGTGGGACCCATGACTTGCTTTTAACAAATAGAATATGGTAGAAGCAATGAATGTCAGCTCTGTGTTCGGGTTCTGTCTTGCTGGCAGACTATGTCACCTCCCTGAAGAATTTGTCTCCTGGACAATTTGATGAGGAAACCTATCATGTTGGGGAGACCCTCATGGCAAGGAACAGGGGTGGGGGTGCTCAGATCAGCCCATGAGGAATTGAATCCTGCCAACAACCACGGGAGCTTGAAGTGGGGCCTTCCCCAGTTACACCCAGATAGACTACAGCCCAACCAATGTCTGGACTGCCACCTGTGACACTCCCTGAAGGAGAGGACCCAGAGAAAGCCTGCCCAGACTCCTGACCTGCAGAAACTGTGAGCTTTGAAATGTGTTCTGTTTGAAACTGCTAAAGGGGTAATTTGTTACACAGCAGTAGCTAACTGATACACTAAGGAACTTGGAACAAGAGCCCACCAGATCCTGCATGGCCTGGCTCCATGTTCCTTCCCCCCAACCCCCAATCTGGGACCCCTCTTCTCTTGGCTCACCACACTCTAGTCTTTTCATACATCTAATTCTTCATGTTTGTTCCCACCACTGGACCTCTGCCCTTTGCTGTGCCCTCCACTGGAAGTACTTCCTTCCCAGCTCCTGGCACGGTTGGTGCCATTTGGTCGATTTTCTTTCTCCGTCCAAATGTCACCTCCTGAAACTGGCATTTGCTGACCTCCCGTCTTCCTCCCGGCACCTTCCTGTGTCTCCCTAAGTTGCTTGCTTTTTGCCCCCTGGCTTCCACATGTTCATTACACCCCGGCATTACCTAGCTTGCTGGTTCGTTTGCTTATCCACTCCACCTTCCCCCACTAAAATGGAACCTCTGTAAGGGCCAATCTTTTTGTTCTTTCTTTTCTTTTTACTTATTTATTTATTTAGAGATAGGGTCTCACTCTGTGGTCCAGGCTGAAGTACAGTGGGGCAATCATGGCTTACTGCAGTCCCAACCTCCCAGGCTTAAGAGATCCTCCCGCCTCAGCCTCCCAGGTTGCTGGGACTACAGGCACATGCTACCACACCTGGCTAATTTTTCTTTTTTCTTTTTGTAGAGATGGGGGTCTCACTATCTTGCCCAGGCTGCTCTCAAACTCCTGGGCTCAAGCGATCCTTCTGCCTCAGTCTCCCAAGGTACTGAGATGACAGATGTGAGTCGCTGTGCCAGGTCAGGGTCCATGCTTTATCCCGGTTCCTAAAATTGGCCCCAGAACACTCAAGAATTGTTTGATTAATTAATTGTCACCTGGAAATGATGCTTGTCAACTAGGCCACCAGTTTCTCAGCCGTATCTCACCTAGAGAAGCTCATTTATTGCTTCTGGTAGAGCAAGGAACTTCATCCCTCCAAAAACAGCCGTGGCTCTTTTTCCCCTGGAAGGAAAGAGAATTATCTGGGGAGAGCAAAGCACTCCAACTGTACTCCCGAAGCGACCTGGGAGTTTGGGTCTCCCCCAAACGCATATCTAGTTCCTCTTCATCAAAAGCATGTAGCACCCCATAAATGAAGTCATCATGTCCACCTTTCCACCTTTATTCATACCCTCTTCCTGGCTTGCCTCTCACTATCTTCCCAGTTTGCTTAAGGAAACTTGGCCTCCTCCAGAAAGTCCCCCTAGAATGACCCTGAAGAATTCCCTGGTCCCCTTTATTCTCCATTCCAGGAGACTAAGGGCTGTGCCAGGTATGGGGCACAAAGATGACACAGGTGTAGAGCCTCATGCTCAAGGAGCTCAGGGCTCAAGAGGCAGCCACAAGAAGAAATAACACTTTCATTAGAATTGGGACTTACGTGTTGGTCTCTAAAACTCGAATTCATACAGTTTTATTAAGTCTACTGAAATAGAAGCTGTATATTTGGGTAGAGTCGGAGCTAAAAGCACTGGCCCTTGAGCCAGTCAGCCTGTATTCAAACCTCGGTACCAGCACTGCTAACCTGCTGTTCTTCTGCAAGTGAAGTCATCGCCAGAAGCCTCAGTTGTTTCCTCTGTAAAATGGGAACGCGTCATACCGACCTCATAGGGTTATTGTGAAGACTCGATGAGATTATATGCAAATCAGCATTTGGCACAGCCTCTGTGGGAATCTCAATAAATAGTAGCATCTAAAGTTGGGAACATTCTCATCCATTTGGATACCTCCAGCAAAAATCTTCTCTTCCCTGCTTAATATTCTAACGGAAGGCATTGAACTGGGTCCTGGAAGACAAAGATGGAGTAGACAGCCTCTGTTCTGAGGTGACTCACAATCTCCTTGAAGAGACAGGCCACGTGCAGCAAGGACTTGCTCTGTACAGTAACTGCCAAGCAAGTTCCTTGGGTTAATAAATGCCTCAGCCATTTGGAGGAGTCAGGGATGTCTGGACCAGGATGATTGGAGAAAGCCACATCTTGACACAGCCGACCGTATTTTCCGAACCAGATCTCCGAGTATCCGGCCATGCGGCCTCACGCTTCTCTACCCTGGCGCACAGCATTCCCTGCCAGGCCACTTGGCAGGTCCCTGCGCATTCTCGAAGAGATGCCACGCATTTCCCCACAAGGCCGATCTTCCCAGGTGTGGCCAAATTATTTCTTCCCTTGTATCTTTCCTCCCTTCTGGTACTGTCCCTTGCAGGCAGCGTGGTGTTTATGGATAACAGGTTTCTCTCCCTTCCTGGGTTATTACTCGGCTCTAGTGAGAGAAGGAACAGGTAGGTTCTCCTGAGCAAAGACCATGTCTTCTCCGTGTTTATATCCTGGAACCCAGCATAGGACCCCACACAGAACAGGTGCCCAAGGTATTTTTGCCAAATGAATGAATGAGGGCATGCATGACAAGCAAGTGATTCTGCCACGTGGAATGATGGGTAAACAAAGCACTAGAGGTCAGGATTGCTTTGGAAGGCTCTAGATGTGCGGGTCTCTGGGCTGCTGCTGCTGCAGTCTGTTTAACCCCGAGAATTCCGCCTTGGGACTTCCCGTCCTTGCTTTTGGTCTCTGCTGCTGATAATAATGAGGGTGATCTGGGCACTCTCACAGCCATAGGCAAGACTGCAAAGACCCCTTTCACATGCTCTCAAGTGAGCCTCAGAGCAGCTGTGTCCGGGCTGGGGGGCCGATCCGCATGTTTGTGCCCATTTGACAGAAACCCCTGGCAGGTGGCTGATTACTCACCCTTTCACGGCTGATTAACCCTAGGATACTTGACATTTCAAACCCAAGGACAAGTTTCTTTTGCAGCAATTATGGCTCCCAGCACAGGGTTATCTTATGATGGGAGGTCCTTAGGAGCTGTTGAATTGTACGGACTGATTAGAGGTAGGGCCTCAGAGCCTGGAGTTTTGAAGTTTATTTTAGATGACTCAAATAAATTTTTTTGTTTTTGTTTTTTGAGACGGAGTTTTGCTCTTGTTACCCAGGCTGGAGTGCAATGGTGCGATCTCAGCTCACCGCAACCTCCGCCTCTTGGGTTCAGGCAATTCTCCTGCCTCGGCCACCTGAGTAGCTGGAATTACAGGCACGCGCCACTATGCCCAGCTAATTTTTTTGTATTTTTAGTAGGGACGGGGTTTCGCCATGTTGACCAGGATGGTCTCGATCTCTTGACCTCGTGATCCACCCGCCTCGGCCTCCCAAAGTGCTGGGATTACAGGCTTGAGCCACCGCACCCGGCCTTCAGATAAAAATTTGACAACTGAAACTGCTCAGCAAACGTATCTGATCGCCGAGCAGTATTTCCGCTGTCATGGCTGGCCTCCTCTGCCCTCCCCCGGCCCATCCTGCAGACGTGTGCACACGCTCATGCACACGCCACCTCCCTCCTTCCAGGTAGGTCTTTCTGAGCAAGCAGAATAAAAAATGGCATAACCCAAAGGTGGGATGGCATAAAGCCACCAGAATTCTTTCTAGTACACGCGGAGGCACACACAAAGCTGTTTTGTATAAAATTGCATGCAATTTGCATACATTTGCATATGCTCCCAAAGCTACTATTTCATTGAGTTCTTGAAACAAGTAACAGGTGAAGCCACTCTACTTACGCCAGCCAATGGCAGAAGTGGAGACACATTTGCCATCCAGGCAGCCAATCACTTCCCTGTAGGTTATTCTAAATTAGCATAAAATCATTGTTAAGTATTAATATTACTGAAGATCCCAAAGGCTGAAGAAAACAGGACATGGATGCAATCATACTAATAGTGGTAATAATAATCTCTAATACTTACTGAGCACATACATGTCAGACATTTCTTTATGAGCTTTGAATATATTATGTGAATCTCAGTAATCCAAAAGGTAGGTCCAATTCTTACCATTTTACTGCAGAGGAAGCAGAGGTCCACAGGGTTGAGGCCATATGGTTTGTCAGTGATTCAAACACAGGCATTCTGGCTCCATTCATTTATGTGCCAATATTAGTTTAAGCACCTACTAGGAGCCAGATATTTTTCTCAGCACTAGGAACACTGCAGTGAAGGAAAAGGACAGAGTCTCAGTTGTCACAAAGCATTAGTATGAACGTAAGTTAGGGTAAGGTTGGGTGGGAACAGAGACCCCAACATTTATTAAAGAACACAGAAGTGAATTACTTTTCTTTTTTTTTTTTTTAGACAAAGTCTCACTCTGTAGCCCAGGCTGGAGTGCAATGGCACGATCTCAGCTCACTGCAACCGCTGCCTTCCAGGCTCAGGTGATTCTCCTGCCTTAGCCTCCCAAGTAGCTTGGATCACAGGTGCGCACCGCCGCGCCCGGCTGCTTGTTGCATTTTTTGTAGAGACAGGCTTTCGCTATGTTGTCCAGGCTGGTCTTCAACTCCTGACCTCAAGTCATCTGCCCGCCTCGGCCTCCCAAAGTGCTGTGATTACAGGCATGCGCCCCCAAGCCTGGCCTGAATTACTTTCTTGAATAGTAATTCGAGGTGTGTGTCTCAGACTGATGGACCATCTTGCTCTAACCACGTGGTCATGTGGAAAGCCCTGGTCCCTGCACGTCATTGCTCTTCTAAGTGCCTGGACACTGTCTTCACTGGCTTAGGTGAGGCTGGGCTGCTGCCTCATCCTGGTGTAGCCACAGGAAGGTGGAAGGGAGTACGGAGAAGCCAAGCCTACCGTGACTACTACCCAGCCTGGGAGGGGCAGCCATTGCTCCTGTTTCCTTTCTGTAGGTGAGAACCCGGGCCCGTGACCCTGTCCTACTTCAAAAGGGGCTAAGGAATGGGGTTTAGTCAAGAGCCAAGGAAATAGAGAAAATGGATTGGGTGGGCAACCAGCTGTCTTTGCCATGAAGTGACATTCACAAGGCAAATAAATTTGTTGGATGATATCACAGAGCAATAAATGCAGCAAAGATAAAGCAGAGGAAGAGCTGGAGAGAGATGTGGGGTCACATTTTTAGACACAGTCATTAGCTCTTAATCACTGTCCTTAACTGACCCCCGATTCCACCCATGCTCACAGTGACAATGACGGAGGCTTAGGAGAGCCTCAAGCACTTCCTGAACCAAATAAGGTCAATTTATGTCCAGCTGAGTAGCCAGGTACTCTAGCCAAGCAAGAGTTTACTAGACTAGACTTGACCTTCAGGGAGTCTCTCATGCCTTTTGTCAAGGAATTTTTGTTTATTAGTCATTTTATTCTTAAAAAAAAAAACTTTAAGGATAGCTAGGGAAGGTTTTGTCATCTCCCCTTGATGAGAGGAGAAATTGAGGCTTGGAAATGTTCAGTTCAGTCAAAAAACAAACTATTGAGCTCCTATATTTGTATCCCAAGGCTCCAGTGCCTTGGGATACAAAGGTGAACCAAATGTAGTTTCCTCAGACAACTTGACAGGTAGTGTGGTATGCAGACTTAGAAGCAAATAGTTTTTCAAAATGTACAGGGATAAAAGTGCGTACAAAATAAAGCAGTACAGAGAAGGAAGGGAATCATAATTCTACTTGGGTGTGGAAAGGATAGAGAGGAGGTATTACAGAAGAGGTGATGGCTGACCAGGGTTTTGAAGGATGAATAGGAGTTCTCTAAGCAGATGGGGAATCTGTTCTAGGTAAGGAAAATATGTTCGAGAGAGAGAAAACTGCATACATAAAGGCATAGAGGTTTAACAATGTGAAATGCTTCATGAATTTGGCTATAAACATTTGAGAAAGGCTGACTGAATCTTTACGATCAGTGCTAGAAAATAACCCAGGTTGGCCGGGCGTGGTGGCTCACGCCTGTAATCCAAGCACTTTGGAGGCCAAGGCAGGTGGATCACCTGAGGTCGGGAGTTCAAGACCAGTCTGACCAACGTGGTGAAACTGTGTCTTTAAAAAAAAAAAAGAAAGAAAATATCCTAGCCCATACTAGTTTTTGACCTTCTTTTGCAGCCATCCCAGGGTCTGATGAAAAAGTCCCTGGCTCTGCACAAGCGTTTTACACTTAATCTTTGCCAAAAGGCCAAGAAGTAGTATGTGCAAGCATTTTAAAAGCTGTGATTGGCTGGGCATGGTGGCTCACGCCTGTAATCCCAGCACTTTGGGAGGCCGAGGAGGGAGGATCACGAGGTCAAGAGACCGAGACCATCCTGGCCAACACGGTGAGACTCTGTCTCTACTAAAAAAATAGAAAAATTAGCTGGATATGGTGGCGTGTGCCTGTAGTCCCAGCTACTCGGGAGGCTGAGACAGGAGAATTGCTTTAACCCGGGAGGCGGAAATTGCAGTGAGCCGAGATTGCACCACTGCACTCCAGCCTGGTGCCTGGCAACAGAGCAAGACTCTGTTTCAATAAAATAAAATGAAATAAAAGCTGTGATTACAAAACTGCAATTCCACTTATTCATTCAACGATGCCTACAAAGTGTTTTCTAAATGGATTCCAACATATAGACTCAAACACTGGGGATACAATGGCAGACCTGTGTAAACCTGATTCCCAAGATGAGAGATGGGGCAGGAGAGGAGCTGGAGAGGGGCTGGAGAGGGGCTGCGTTGCACTGGGAAAACCACCATATTTTGCAGGGTCGGCAATCTGGAGTTTGTTCTGAGCTCTTGAAAGCCTTTCATCTGGGAAGAGACATAACTGGGTGTGCATTTTAGGGAGCTGACACTGGAAGCTATAGTTTAGGTGTTGAACTGTAAAGAGAGCCAGTTCTAGGAGATGCTGTCAGAAATTCAAGGGAGGGATCATCTCACCCAGATTCCCTCCTAGGAATCTGTCCAAGAAAAAGGAGAACCTGAGCCCACCCATGACACCCAGGCTAATGCTCCTAGTAGCACAATTCATAATAACCAGAAACTAGAAACAACCCGGACAGTCTTCAACTGATGAATAGGTAAAACAACATGTGGCATATCCATTCAGTGAAATATTATGCAGCAGTAAAAAAGAGCAAACTACTATTGCGTGTCACATCATAGATGGACCTCAAAAACACAGTGTGAAGATGTATGTTCACTGTGGCGCTGTTTACAATAGCAAAGACCTGGAACCAACCCAAATGCGCATCAATGATAGACTGGACAAGGAAAACGTGGCATATATACACCATGGAATACTATGCAGCCAAAAAAAACCAATGAGCTCGTGTCCTTTGTAGGGACATGGATGAATCTGAAAACCATCATTCTCAGCAAACTGACACAAGAACTGAAAACCAAACACTGCATGTTCTCACTCATAGGTGGGTGTTGAACAATGAGAACATGTGGACACAGGGACAGGAACATCACACACTGGGGTAGGTTGGGGGATGGGGGGCTAGGGGAAGGACAGCAGGGGGTGTGGAGGCTAAACACCGGGAGAAATGCCTGATGTAGGCAACAGGGGGACGGAGACTGCAAACCACCATGGCATGTGTGTACCTATGCAACAACCTGTGGGATGTGCACATGGATCCCAGAGCTTAAAGTACAAGAAAAAATAAATTATAAATAATTTTCCAGTTACAAACAAAAACAAACAAACAAAACCTGGTATAAAGAATCCCAGACAAAGAAGATCACAAATTATGTGATTCCATGTCCGTGAAATGCTCAGAAAAGGCAAATATGCTGAGAAAGAGAGCAGGCCTGTCTGGGGCATGGAGTGGGGATTAACTGTACCTGAGCACAGGAAAACTTTCTGGGATGATAAAAATGTTCTAACACTGAGGCCAGGCATGGTGTTTCAAGTGCTGTAATCTCAGCCCTTTGGGAGGGCAAGGTGGGCAGATCACTTGAGGTCAGGAGCTCGAGACTAGCCTGGCCAACATGGTAAAACACTGTCTCTACTAAAAATATAAAAATTAGCCAGGCATGGTGGTACATGCTTGTAATCCCAGCTACTTGGGAGGCTGAGGCAGGAGCATCGCTTGAACCCCAGGAGGCAGAGGTTGCAGTGAGCCGAGATTGCACCACTGCGCTCCAGCCTGCATGATAGGGCAAGACTCCGTCTCAAAAAAAAAAAAAAGTTCTAAAACTGGATTAGGGTGATGGTTGCACAACTCTATATATCTAAAAATGTTGAATTGTACACGTACAACAAGTGAACTTAATGATGTGTAAATTATATTTCAACGGTTATTTTTCTGAAGAGTAATGATGGCTCCTGAACTAGGGTCTTGACTGGGAGGGCGCTGGAAATTTTCTGAAGGGGCAGGGAAAGGATGGAGCCAAGGACCTGCCCACTGCCCCCACCCACCTGCCTTCTGCACCCCAAAACGCCTGCAGCCCTGCCGTCTCTTATCCTCGATACTCACAACTCACCTTCAAGCAGGAATCTTGGGTGAGATGGACAAGAACTGTTCTGGGTGGCATGATTCATGTAAAGAGGGCTATTGTGGAAGCTACAGGGTGCTGGGGTCAGAGAAAGGCGGGTTTGCATCCTTGCGCTGTTTATGAGTTGTGGGGACCTGGCACATTACTTCATGCGTCTCAGTCGCCACGTCTGTGAAATGGGTCAACAACCCTCCCTTACATAACTGCTCAGAGGATTAAACAGAGGCCTGGCACACAGAGGTCCTTGGTAGGTGCTAGATTTTTACTTCCCATTCCTGCTTACTCTCAGCCACAGCACCCCCAGCTCCCAATCATCTGTCTTCAGGGGTCACTGGAGACTGCTGGCATTTCATTTCCCAGGATTGCTGGTAGCCCTGGGAGTCTGAGCACGCCTGGAATTCCTTCTGTCCTCCACGCCTTCCTTCCTTCAACCTTCCCTCATCTCCTACCCCCACTCCAGTCAGGTAGACCTGCACCCCAGCCCCTGGAGGCTGCTTTCTTTGGGAAGGATCCGCTCACTTAGAAATCCTGCTGTTGGGTGAAATTGAGTTAACCATCCTCCCTTACATTTGCATCAAATAAGGTCCTTCCGGAAACACCACACTCAGTGCCTCCCCAGCGTCACCTGGCACCCGCCCAGCGCTGACCTCCCCGGGGGCCTGAAGACCATCTTCTATGTGTGTAGTCAGGTATTTTAAAGATCTTATTGTGCCGGGTGCAGTGGCTCACGCCTGTAATCCCAGCACTTTGGGAGGCCAAGGCGGGTCGATCACCTGAGGTCGGGAATTCGAGTCCAGCCTGACCAATGTGGAGCAACCTGATCTCTACTAAAAATACAAAATTAGTCAGGCATGGTGGCACGTGCCTGTCATCCCAGCTACTTGGGAGGCTGAGGCAGGAGAATCGCTTGAACCTTGGAGGTGGAGGTAGCAGTGAGCTGAGATCAAGCCACCGTACTCCAGCCTAGGCAACAAGAGCAAAATGCTATCTTAAAAAACATACAAGGCCGGGCGCTGTGGCTCACGCCTATAATCCTAGCACTTTGGGAGGCTGAGGTGGGTGGATCACCTGAGGTCAGAAGTTCAAGACCAGCCTGGCCATCATGGTGAAACCCATAAAAATAAAAAAAAATAAAAAAATAAACATATAAAATAAAATAAATCTTACTGCCTGCCAGAAAGCAGAAGTCAGGAATCAGATTTAAAAGGGCAAGTTTATTTAGAGAAAAAAGCACATATGAGGATGTGGCGAATATCAACAGTGGTTAAGGGACTCCATGAAGTTTGGCGGGGGCAGCACCCTTGTAAGCAGTGAGGGTTTCATGAGCTCAGGCCAGGTGTGACCTGGTGGAAGATGATGAGGGGAGTGGCGAGGAAGTGGCGGGGAGGGATTTGGGGCTGGGCGCTTCTGGGTACCGCTTGAGGTCAGCACATTTTAGAGAGAGAGAGAGAGAGAGAGAGAGAGAGTGAGAGTTGGAGCCTTGGAACAGCTGTGCAGAATTAAGCAAATTGAGAGAAGAGAACCAGAGAGAGAGAGAGGAGAGAAAAACTGAATGTGCCTACCCTGGCCTCTTTTCTCTCTTTTCCTTTTGAGGCTTGTTCTCCCACCTGGGGGTCTGCAGAGGCAGCTCCACCTTAGGAGTAGGGAGGCCCAGGCTGGCCCCACTCTGCCTACACCGGGGCAGGTACGTCTGTGTATTTCCATAGCAGAACATGCGCTTGCTTTCAGAAAAATAACATCTTCTCCTTTGTCACCTATCTGTGTTCCCGTAGTGCTTGGTACTGACCTCTAATGTGCCTCTAGCCTCACTGAGGTACAGAGATTTGTTTATGTGTCTGTCTCCTGCACAAAATCATGAGCCCCGTCAGGGCAGAGACTGCAGAGACTGTGACTCGCTCTTCTCATCAGACCCTGGCCCGTTACAGGTGCTCAGAAAAAACCAGATCTGTTTTTGTTGTTGTTGTTGTTTGAGATGGAGTCTCGCTCTGTGGCCCAGGCTGGAGCGCAGTGCCGTAATCTCGACTCACTGCAACCTCTGCCTCCCAGGTTCAAGTGATTCTCCTGCCTCAACCTCCCAAGCAGCTGGGATTACATGTGCAAGCCACTAGGCCTGGCTAATTTTTGTATTTTTAGTAGAGACAGGGTTTCACTATGTTGGCCAGGCTGGTCTCAAACTCCTAACCTCAGGTGATCCACCCACCTCAGTCTCCAAAAGTGCTGGGATTACAGGCGTGAGCCACCGCGCCTGGCCTGTTGTTTGAATATTTTGGGCAACTCAATTATAAGCCAGGGCCACATGCAAAGGATCTCTATGGTGTCAAATTCAAAGAAATGCTATTGCCATCTTGTAACCTAAAATAGTTAAAATAAAAATTCAATCTTTGCTGGCACTTCTTGAAGAACGCTAAGGAGGATCTGAGTAACGAGCCTCAGCCACTCTTCAAAAATCTCTCCCCTCTCTCTCGCTCTCTGGTTCTCTTCTGTCCAGTTTGCTTAGATCTGCACAGCTGTTTCAAGCTCTCTGCGCTCTCACTCTCCACGCTCTCTGAAGTCTAAACCCACTCACCTTTCCTGTCCTATCCTGTCCTGTGTCCTGATTTTCTTTGCTCATTGTCCCAGTTTGGTATCTCAAAAGCCCAGAAACCAAGCTAGAAAGGTAGAAGTCTCCAAAAGAGGTGAAGGAGAAGGCAAAGCCACAATCGCTGCTCAGCCCTGGGGCTGCAGGCGCGGAAGGGGATTTGTTCCTTTCTAGCCCCTGTTGATGAGGTTGTACAGCGTGCTGTGCTGAGTTAGACACAAATACAGTGCTGGTTTAGAAATGGGCTGTGTGATGGTGGTTCTCGCCTGAAATCTCAACACTTTGGGAGGCTGAGGCGGGTGGATCAGGAAGTCAGGAGTTCGAGACCGGCCTGACCAACACGGTGAAACCCTGTCTCTACCAAAAGTACAAAAATTAGCCAGGTGTGGTGGCGCACGTGCCTGTAATCCCAGCTTCTCAGGAGGCTGAGGCAGAAGAATTGCTTGAACCCAGGAGGCGGAGGTTGCAGTGAGTCAAGATCATGCCACTGTACCCCAGGCAACACAGCGAGACTCCATCCAAAAAAAAAGGAAACAGGCTGTGCAACACACTCCCCTGCCCCCACCAAGGTCATGCCAGCCAGAACCCCCAAAGAGCTGATATTCCTGTTGGGAGATGATGTTTCCTGCTAGTGAGGGAGCTGCTTTTGGCCTTGGCACCCATTCCTCTGGGGCGAAGAAGGGCAACCTGGAGAAACTGAACATGCCTAGCCCAGCCCCTCCTCTCTCTCTTCCTTCTGGGGCTTGTTCTCCCACCTGGGGGTTTACAGAAGCAGCTCCACCTTAGGACTGGGGAGCCCCACACTGGCCCTCCTCTGCCTATACCTGGGCAGGCACATCTGTCTGTTTCCATTGCAGAATGTGCACTCATTTTCAGACTTAAACGACATCTTTCTCATGGTCAGCTTTCTTAGTAACAAAGAGAATGTTTCAGTCCTCCGTCCTCTAACGGTTCTGTTCTTTCTCCATTGGTCTGAGCCCTGGTAAGGACGAGGGATGGTATTCATCGGGTCTCCCCAGCACCTCCCTGCTCCTGCCTCCCTCCCTCTAGCTGTCTGTCAGTTACCAGGAAGCCTGATGCGTGTAGCCTACGCTGTCTTCGTTTCTTTTCTAGCTATGCAGATGTTCCTAATAGCTATAACCATTCCTCCCTGAAGTGACCCTCTTCATCGCTGGGCATCGTGATGACAGAAAGTCGTAAATACAACTCCCTCCCCGTTTCATCAATTGGGCCTTGCTTGTCTTCTGGCTGGAGTTCAAATCCGACACCTCCTGAAGTTATATGAAGAGAGATGAAACAGCCTCTCCCTCTAAGCCCAGGTGTCCTCGCCCCAGGTAGAATACTCCAACAGCACCCTTTTCTCAACTTCGCTGCAAGGCTTAGATTGAATCATCTGTGGAGCTCCTGGGAAATCTAAAATGCTTTGCAAATGTAAGGCCCGTTTTCCCCTTTGCCTCTGAAGGCCACGAAACATTCATCCTTTGCTCAGATACATGAGAGCAGAAGAGTTCGACACACCTGATGTCTTTATTTTTTTTTAAACTTTTTTCTTTTTTTTAGAGATGAGGGTCTTGCTATGTTGACCAGGCTGGTCTCGAACTCCTGGCCGCAAGCAAGTCTCCCATGTCAGCTTCCCATCGTGCTAGGAATACAGGTATGAGTCACTACACTCAGCCTGACACACCTGCTTTCTACTGAGTTCTCTCCCTAGGATGGCTTGAAAAATCAGATGAGCTCTGCGGAGGCACATTGTACTGACGCTTTTGTAGAAATCCTTCCAAATTCCTTACCCAGAAGATGATGTGCTTCTCTTGACAAGTATACAAGGAAACTATAGATTATTTCGGTGCTAATTTGCTTTCCTCCAAATTTGCTGCAACACACGCTAACCAAGATGCAAGGGTTGTTTTGTTTGTTCATTTAAACATTAAACAACTTAGTTCCCTGACTGATCTCTGGGAGACAAGGAGATCTGAAGAATACACTGGCTGGGCGCGGTGGCTCACACCTGTAATCCCAGCACTTTGGGAGGCTGAAGCGGGCAGATCACAAGGTCAGGAGTTCGAGACCAGCCTGGACAACATGGCGAAACCCCGTCTGTACTAAAACTGCAAAAATTAGCCAGGCGTGGTGGTGCTCGCCTGGTTCCCAGGTTCTCTGGAGGCTGAGGCGGGCGAATCGCTTAAACCCTGGGGGGCAGAGGTTGCAGTGATCCGAGACTGTGCCACTGCATTCCAGTCTGAGCGACAGAGCAAGATTCCGTCTAGGGGAGGGAAAAAAAAAGAATACACTGCAGACCTGGACCTGCTCCTCCGGGTGGAGAGAGTGAACTGGTTTCCATTGGCAGATGGAGATAAATGGAACCTACGTTTTCTACTCTAGTCCCTGTCCCCCTTGTTCTCAGTGCTGCCAACATTTTGTTTCTGGGTCTTGAAAATAATTTATGACAGTTTTTTTTTTTTTTGAGACAGAGTCTCTGTTGCCCAGGCTGGAGTGCAGTGGTGTGATCTCAACTCACTGCAACCTCTGCCTCCCAGGCTCAAGGGATTTCATGCCTCAGCCTCCTGAGTAGCTGGGATTACAGGCATGTGCCACCATGCCTAGCTAATTTTTGTATTTTTAATAGAGACAGGGTTTCACCGCGTTGGCCAGGCTAGTCTCGAACTCCTGACCTCAAGTGATCTGCCTGCCTCAGCCTCCCAAAGTGCTGCGATTACAGGCATGAGCCACTGGGCCTGGCCATATTTTCTCCATCCCTTTCTTAACTGCACATGATTTTTTTTTAAAAAAAACAATGCATTAAGTCCTGATATGTAGTACTTTCCAATTGCTGTGGTGTAAATACTCCCACCATGGCTGATTTCAAGTTGCCCAGATACTGCTACCGAACATGGAGTTGGTAATAGATGTGCATTTCTATTTTACTCTTACATTCTATTCTATTCTATTTAGAATTTCTACCATACAGATATACAGATATCAATAACCACAAGAGTACAATAGTCAAAGTAGTAAAATGATTAGGAAAAGATGGGTTTGAGTATATATTAATATTTCTATTTCTTTCCATTCTAATCATTTATTTATTTAATTTTTTTTTTGAGATGGAGTCTTTCTTTGTTACCCAGGCTAGAGTGCATTGGTGTGATCCCAGCTCACTGCAACCTCCACCTTTCGAGTTCAAGTGATTCTCCTGCCTCAGCCTCCCAAGTAGCTGGGATTGCAAGTGCCCACCACCACACCAGGCTAATTTTTGTATTTTTAGTAGAGACCAGATTTCACTATGTTGGCCGGGCTGGTCTCGAACTCCTGACCTCGTGATCTGCCCACCTCGGTCTCCCGAAGTGCTGGGATTACAGGAGTGAGCCACCGCACCTGGCCCCTTTCTAATCATTTTATTGTGTATAATTCAGTATCATTAAGTAGGTTCACAGTGTTATATAACCATCACCACTATTTGGTTCCAGAACTTTTTCATCATCCAAAACAGAAACTACCTACTCAGTAAGTAGTCATTCTCAAGCCCTTTTCCTCTGACAACCACGTATCTGATCTCTAACTCTATCAATTTCCTTATTCTAGATATTTTGTATAAATGGAATGATACAATATGTGGCCTTTTGTGTCTGTCTTTTTTCACTGTGCAGAATGTTTCCTAAGTTCATCCATATTGTAGTATGTATCAGTGCTTCATTTCTTTTGTTTTAGAAATGGGGTCTTGCTCTGTTGCCCAGGCTGGAGTGCAATGATACGATAGTGGCTCACTGCAGCCTCCACAACTCCTGGCCTCAAGCAACCCTCCCTCCCTCAGTGTAGGTAGCTAAGACTACAGGTATATACTCAAGCCCAACTTATTTTTTTTCTTTAATTTTCTGTAGAGACAGGATCTTGCTATGTTGTCCAGGCTGGTCTTGAACTCCAGGCTGGTCTTAAACTCAAGCGATCCTCCTGCCATGGCCTCCCAATGTGCTGGGATTATAGACATGTGCCACAGTGCCTGACCCCAGCCCTTCATTTCCTTTTATAGCTGAATAATATTCCTTTGTATGGACAGACCACATTTTGTTTATCCATCTGTCGATGGCCATCTGGGTGGCTTCCACCTTTTAGCGATTATAAAGAGTGTGCTATGAACATCCATGATTACTTTCCTTTTTAATATAATTCACCTAGTTGTAAGTTTATATAATTTAATTTTTAATAAGAGCTCTGTTTATCAACCGACTTGCAAAATTCCTGCACATCTAACAGTTGGCTCTTAGGAGGGACAGGAGTTGGACCCAGCAGTGCCATGGTTGTCACTATCTGTACAGCTCTGGGCAGATGACAAAGCCCGGAATCATGAGTCAGCGGGTTGGTATTCTGGGGCCAGTGCAGCCTCTAACTCACCTGTCATTTTGAGCACATCACTGACCGCTCTTGTCTTCTGTCTCGTTTCTAAAATAAGGCTGTTGGGCTACATGATGCCTGAGGTTCCTCCCTAGGGAATCTCCTGTCTAATAAGTGGCTGGGCTAGGTCAACAGAGGAAATAAGCCCACGGTAATACCACCCGGCAGGTCAGAGAATGGTACACTCACCGATCCTCTGCAGTCGAGCTTGTTGGCTCCATCCCCAGGATGCGCTGATTGTCTTCTCACTGCGTTTTCTGTCTTCACTTTCCAACAGTTTTCCTGTCTTTCCAACAGCTCCCCCAGGTCTGGCTATGAATGCTCACTTTTCCCTGTACTGGGAATGAAACCAAGCTTTCTCCACTACTGGAAAATCCCATCACAGCAATCCCTATACCTGTCTTGGTAGTCCAAAGTAAAGCCTGCCTTACTGCCTGCAATTGTCATGAATGATTCTCTTTAACAGACCGTATCCTATCTCCAGGTGATCGGTTCAGACGTGGACACCTGTCCTAGCAGTTTCCGGATGGAGCCTGCGATGAAGAAGCCAGAGCCGGCCTCGGAGGGGACTGAGAAACAGAGGGGAAAGGCAAGCGAGGCATGGCAAGCCCAAAATCACTCAAGAAATTGAGCAGATTAAGCAAAATGAGCGACTTACGTGTGTGAAGAACTACATCAGTCCGCAAGCATTCATTGAGCACCTCCTGTGTTCACACAGAGCCCTTAATCAGCCCTGGACCAAGTACTTGGGAGGAAAGGAAGGTAATGGAAGGTACAACTCTTTTTTTTTTTTTTTTTTTTTTTTCTGAGATGGAGTCTTGCTCTGTTGTCTAGGCTAGAGCGCAGTGGCGTGATCTCTTGGCTCACTGCAACCTCCGCCTCCTGAGTTCAAGTGATTCTCCTGCCTCAGGTGCATGCCACCATACCTGGCTAATTTTTGTTTTTGTTTTTGTTTGTTTGTTTGTTTTTGAGACAGAGTTTCGCTCTTGTTACCCAGGCTGGAGTGCAATGGCGCGATCTCGGCTCACCGCAACCTCCGCCTCCTGGGCTCAGGCAATTCTCCTGCCTCAGCCTCCTGAGTAGCTGGGATTACAGGCACGCGCCACCATGCCCAGCTACTTTTCTGTATTTTTAGTAGAGACGGGGTTTCACCATGTTGACCAGGGTGGTCTCAATCTCTTGACCTTGTGATCCACCCACCTCAGCCTCCCAAAGTGTTGGGATTACAGGGGTGAGCCACCGTGCCCGGCTAATTTTTGTATTTTTAGTAGAAATGGGGTTTCGCCATGTTGGCCAGGCTGGTCTTGAACTCCTAACCTGAGGTGATCCACCCACTTCAGCCTCCTAAAATGCTGGGATTACAGGCATGAGCCACCATGCCCGGCTGGAAGGTACAATTCTGAGGACCCGAGGACTCAGTCCCACAAGACTGACCCCACCTCAGAGCCCAGTTCCATGGGTGTGAGTTCTTGGTTCCACAGTCGTTCAACTCTAATCCGGACATCTTTGACTCATCAGAGAAATGCTGTTGATCATCTCTGGGTTTAAAGGGAAGCACTTAGGGAGAGCCACTCACATCAGATTGGAGACACCGAATTTGGAAACACTCCAGTGTCTCACAGGAGACCAGCCGTCTGATTCTTTAGGGGGCAAACGACCTCAGCAGAGGGTGGATTTTATCGCCAGAAAAGATGAGAGGAGGTGAGGGGGAATGCCTCATTGGAAGTGACACCTAATTACCAGTTTCTTATCCTGTTTCCAGGCACTGCAAAAGAGAGTCCTTCTGGGTATCTGGTCTACCCTTCACCTGCAAATGCAAGGCACACATACTAAGAGGGTGAATCAGGGCTGTTTCCTCAGCTTAATCACGAGCTCTGGTAAGGGCGGAAAATGAGTCTCACATTGTGACGCTCCATTTCCCACTCCTGCTTAGTTATTCGGGAGCTGTTGATGGGTGACACTTGCCTCTGAATTGCGGTGACTTTCAATACCCCTAAGTGTGGAATTTAAGGAGGCAGGCCTCTGCACAGAATGATAATGCATATTGGGGTGGGGAGGAATTGCTGCCTGGAAAACAGGAATATATCAGATGAGAAACACCTTGCTGAGACTCTCAGAAAACTTGTGAGGTGATCGTTTTTGCTAAAACATACTGTTGGAAATAGATGCTTGGTGCCACAAAGGAAAATTAGCACTGAGACTAAAGATCTTTCAGCAACACAATTTTTCCTTCCTCGACTGCAGGAAGGGCACTCTCACTAGCCATCTTGCCATGAGAGTACAAAGAACAAAGGAAATACATGCAAATTTATCCCTACGCATTCGGGGTTGTCCTTACTGCTGTGTCTGATTTCCATTGGGTGGAGCCAGACCTCACAATCTAAACCAAAACCCGATTGGCTAACAACTTAAAACTTTTCTAAACAGGTAAGGCAATGGAGAGCTGGGACGTGCCTGGGAGCATGTCCAGCACAGATATCTTGGTTAAAATACAAGGACAGAGAATGTACTACGTGCCTGTAAGCATGGCGTGTCTAACAGCTACGTAGGATAGGGCTCAACAAAGTTATCAGCGCACTTATTCTCTAACAAGAAAGGAAACTTTAAAAGGGAACTTTTCGACTTCGCACACTGAGCCATTGCCTGATGATGAAGGAAGGGATGAGCAGAAGGGAGTCAGGGGATTTCTCATCTCATTTGGGACGTACATGCTCGTCACTTCAAGGATGAGATGTGTTCCTGGAAAGTTGAAATTGAAATTGTTATAGCCCGAATCACTTTTTCCATTACTTGCCTTGCAAAAATGGTTCCTTAGAATATTCTTAGGCTCTAGGAGGTAATAAAACCACAGCTAAGGCTATGGCGAACCTTTTCACGTGATCATTTTTTAGCTGCAACTGGCCGTTTTCTTATATTTAAAGAAATCACATTCTGAAAAATGCAGCATAAAATAGCTGTGGTTATTTCTCCTTGTGGTACAATCGTTTCCATGTCAACAACCGTTTACTGGAGAGTTTGTAAGTTTGGGGCACCTGGCTAAGCATTTTCACACAGTATCTAATGTAGCTGCCACCTCAGTTCTGCAAGCTAGAGATTATCTCCTTTTTGGGAGATGTAATAATAAAATTGAGGACAATTAAGGACGTATCCACGTTCACAAAGCGGCAGTGGCAGAGCTGGAATGACTACCCAGGTTGGAGCAAGTGTGGGCCAGGACAGTTCACCTCCACCACAGCTGCCTAATTTAAGGCACTAAAATAAGAAACTTCAACAAAACAACCCCAACAGTAACAACCTCAGCTGTGATGTGAGACAGGACAAGGCCCTGGTTTCTTTTTTTTTTTTTTTTTAGACAGAGTCTCGCTCTTGTCACCCAGGCTGGAGTGCAGTGGTGTGATCTTGGCTCACTGCAATCTCTGTATCCCAGGTTCAAGCGATTCTCCTGCCTCAGCCTCCCAAGTAGCTGGGACTACAGGTGTGCGCCACCACGCCTGGCTAATTTTTTGTATTTTTAGTAGAGACGGGATTTCACCATGTTGGCCAGGATGGTCTCGAGCTCCTGACCTCATGATCCACTCGTCTCGGCTTCCCAAAGTGCTGGGATTACAGACGAGAGCCACCGCGCCCAGCCCACAGCCCCAGTTTCTAACAAGTTGCTTTCTCAAGGGTCCTTTAAGAGGGTGAGGAAACCAGCTGCAAAAGCAAATGTTCAGACCTCAGATGCAAAACTCTTTCTGAAATCTGTTGGCCGACATAACAGCTTGGGCAAGGCTGAATGGGTGATAAGACAAGGAAGTAACCACTGAAGGCCAGTTTGGAAAGGGCCAGGAGGGGTGTACCTCTCTGGGACACATGTCAGGAGTGGAAGGTCTCCACTGCTGAAACTCCTGAAAGCCTGAGGAGTCCAGGAAGCCCAAGCTAGCAGATCCAGCCATTGATTTCCAAATCTGCTTTTCTAAGGATACAGTACTCCTTAGCTGTGTGGTGGTCAGCCTCTAAGACGGCCCCGAAGAGCCCCCCTTCCTAGTATTCGCATCCCTGTGGAATCCCCTTCTACACTGTGCCAGGGTGCTCCCTCTGGCCAACAGCACATGGTATGTCAATTCTGATACTAGGTTATAAAAAGATGGCAACTTCCGTCTTGGGTTCTCTCTGTCTCTCAAGTCACTCACTCTGGGGAAAGTCACCTGCCATGTGGTGAAGACACGGAGTCTATGTGACAAAGCCCATGTGGTAAAGAGCTGCGGTCTCCTATCCAGAGCCAGCAAGAAACTGAGGCTTCCTCCAAAAGCCACATGAGTGAGCTTGGACGCTGATTCTCCAGCCCCGGACAACTGTAGCCCCTTCAGACATCCAAACACATTTTCCAGAGAGATCTTGAACCAGAAGCATCCAGTGAAGCTGCTCCTGGATTCCTGACCCACAAAACCTGTGAAATCATAAATATTTGTGGTTTCAAGCTGCTAAATTCTAGGTTCCTTTGTTCTACAGCAGTAGCTAATACAAGTTTGATAAAACCATTTCCTTGGCTGGGCACGTAATCCAGGTGGCTGACGCCTCTAATCCCAGCACTTTGGGAGGTTGTGGCAGGTGGATCACAAGGTCAGGAGTTCAAGACCGGCCTGGCCAAAATGGTGAAATCCAGTCTCTACCAAAAATACAAAAATTAGGCTGGGCGCAGTGGCTCACGCCTATGATCCCAGCACTTTGGGAGGCCGAGGCAGGTGGATCATGAGGTCAGGAGTTCAAGACCGGCCTGGACAAAATGACGAAACCCCATCTCTACTAAAAAAACACTACAAAAATTAGCCAGGTGTGGTGGCAGACACCTGTAATCCCTGAGGCAGGAGAATCGCTTGACCCCGGGCAGCAGAGGTTGCAGTGAGCCAAGATTGTGCCAATGCACTCTAACCTGGGCGACAGAGTAAGATTACCCCCCCAATACAAAAATTAGCTGGGTGTGGTTGCACACTCCTGTAATCCCAGCTACTCAGGAGACTGAGGCAGGAGAATCACCTGAACCTGGGAGGCGGAGGTTGCAGTGAGCCGAGATCGTGCCACTATACTCCAGCCTGGGCAACAGAGTGAGATTCCATCTCAAAACAGCAAGAAAACCATTTTCTTTCTTATTGTTGGCACTGAGCTGTATCTGGCCAGGTGGTGCCCATCCCCAATCATTTCCCTCCTTCCTCCAGCTCATTTTACCCTCTCAACCCCTTTATTTTGAATATCCTTCTTAAGGCAATGAATCTCAACTGAGGGCCACTGCATACAGTAAGAGTCCAATTAGCCATTGCGTGACTGCAGGAGATAGCAGTTTCCATGAGTGGCGCCCCCCGGAGGTGTGCGGTACATAACCTGCACACTTCTCGGTGGCAGCCCAGCCAACACTACACCTGAAAAAGTGTCCGATGCCAGGTTTCTCTGCTGGGCAGAGCAAATGGGGCAATTCCTCCAAAGATCACAGACAAGAGACGTAGTGGAAGCTAGGCAGTTTTCACTGGGGCTGGCTGACCCATCGTGAGCTTGTAGGCAAAGCCCATGAGTTTGGGTTATTTTCTTTCTTCCCAAACAGGAAAGAAGCTGCAGAGCGTGATGGGTGACGGTAGATGAGGCTGGACACTGGAGTTGGACCCATGGTTCCAGTTGGAGCTGTCCATGTATTCACTGAGTGACTCCTCACGTGGCTTCACACTCAGGAAGCCATGGAATCTGGGACTCTAGCCCTCAGATTCCTCAGCTGCCAAATGGGAATAATAATTACACCCCTAGAGAGTGGCTGGAGGACGTGATAAGCTCACACACATATCATACCTGGTCAGCGTCCGACACGGAATCAACAGTTGAGGTCTTGCTTTATTGCCCAGGCTGGTCTTGAACTCCCGGCCTCAAGTGATCCTCCCCACCCAAGCCTCCCAAAGGGCTGGGATTATACATGTAAGCCACTGTGCCTGCCCCAATAGCAATTTTTTTTCTCTTTCATTTCCCCCCAAAGTGAGCCTCACACTCAGCTTGTTCCAGAGTAGATGATCAATAAGGATTTCTTGAATTAATTAAATAAGACACTCGATCTTTCCAAGAGGGAGACAGTCCTGTCCTCTAGTTCTGGGTAAATCAACAATCAACAACCACCATCATAGTAAGAAGGGCACATTCTTAGCTGAACAATACAGAGCGTACAATACCATTGGAAACATTTGCCCTCCTGAGCCTTAAGAAGTTGGTCATTTTTTTTCATGCTGGAGAAATTTCGGAAGAAACTTCATCCGTTCACAAAACACAGGCGCAGAGGCAGCAGCTGTGCGGTTCCGGATGTCCTTCAAGGGCTCTGCTGCAGGATGACTCTAACCTGGAGACGCACAGGCAAACATTTAGTCAATAACTCAAGCCTGACTTAACCGGCATGAAGCTGCCAAGCGCGCCGGAGCTAGAAACAGCCCCGCCTGGATGGACAGCCCTTCCTTTGTCTCCTGGATTGGGTCTGAGAGGCTCCAAATTGGAGAGAAAATGCCAGCCTGTTTCTTCTCTAGCTTAAGGACACAGATCAACCGCTGACGTCAGAGGACAATTCCCTCCCCTCACAGTTATCCGGTCCAAAAGGTCGTGCCAGGTAATGGGACACATAGCAGAGCAATGCTGGCATGGTCCAGGGGAGCTGCCTTGTCTGGGCCTGCACACTAAGGCTGAGCAAAGATTTTAAAAGAGGAGAAAACAGCCTGACTCTATTATCCATTAGAGGAAGAAGAAGCTTGGATCGTCAAAGACAAACAAAACTCATCAACCAGACAGCAAACTCAAAAGGCTGACTGTTGGTGGCTCAGGCCTGTAAATCCCAGCACTTTGGGAGGCTGAGGCGGGAGGATTGCATGAGGACAGAAGTTCGAGACCAGTCTAGGTAACATACTGAGATCTCCATCTCTACAAAAAAATTAAAAATTTGCCTGGTGAGGTGGTGTGCACCTGTAGTCCCAGCTACTCGGAAGATGAGGCTGGAGGATCACTTGAGCCCAGGGAGTTGAGGTTGCAGTGAACCATGATCGCTCTCCAGCCTGGGTGACAGAGTGAAACCCTGTCTCAAAAAAAAAAAAAAAACAAGGCCAGGCACAGTGGCTCATGCCTGTAATCCCAGCACTTTGAGAAGCTGAGGTGGGCAGATCACAAGGTCAGGAGTTTGAGACCAGACTGGCCAATATGGTGAAACCCCATCTCTACTAAAAATATAAAAAAATTAGCCGGCATGATGGCATGTGCCTATAATCCCAGCTACTTGAGAAGCTGAGGCAGGAGAATTGCTTGAACCCAGGAGGTAGAGGTTGCAGTGAGCTGAGATCGAACCACTGAACTCCAGCCTAGGCGACAGAGCGAGACTCTATCTCAAAAAAAAAAAAAAAAAAAAAAACCAAAAAAAAAAAAAATCACCCTGATCTTCCTCCTCCCATGTCTCTGATGCTGGTGCTGACTCCTCTCTAGGTGGGCGGTGGGTTATTGTTCTAGCGATGACTCTGGGCCTCTTGGAAAGCCCTCTGAGTGACCCACGGCGCAGATAACCAATGAAGTGACTGCTGACTGCACTCAGAGATGGCAACTGTTCCATACGGAGTGAGCAGAAAGCCCACCGGCCCCTGACCACTCCTCCCCTGCCCCATCGAACCCTCTACTCACCCTCCTCCCAAGAGCTGTCCGTTTCACGCCACTCACAGGCACCAGGTGCCAACGGGGCAGCCAGCTCTGAGCTCCAAGTAGGGAACACAGCTGCAGGCAGGTGGGTGTGAACGGGAGCGGGCAGGCAGCAGACAGGGAGAGAGCTGAAGGACGGGATCACTTCGGGTGGGATAGTGTCGTGAGGAGAAGAAACTGGTTCTGGGATCGAGGGATTCTAGTGGGGCTCCTTCGGACAGGTGGCCAGGGAAGGCCCTTCTGAGGAGGTGACATTTTAGCAGAGCAGACCTGGCTGACTGAAGGAGAGGGGCCCACCAAATACAGCACGTTCTGGGTAGAGGCAGGACTCGCTACACATTCACAGGGCCCAACACAAAACTAAATGTGAGGCCCTGCTCCAAAATGATGAGAAATTCAGGATGGCCATGCAGAGTGCTCAGGGTCACACACCCAAGCAGGCCCTGGTCAAAGGAACACTAAGTCCTATAGCCCTAAGGCTTGGAAAGTTCCAGAACTTGAAAGGAGGCCAGTGTGTTCTGGAAGGCAGAAGGCACGAGAGGCGCTCAGAGTGGTATGCGAGAGAGATTGGGGGACAGGCTGTGGTAGCCCCTGAGACCGGTAAGCTGGGAAACCCCTGGGGGAGCTTTGCATGAGGGAGGGGCTTGATCAAATAAATTTTTTTCTTATTTATTTTTTTTTAAAAGAGAGGGGGTCTTTCTGTGTTGGCCAGGTTGGTCTTGAACTCTTGGCCTCAAGCAATCCTTCCACCTTGGCCTCCCAAAGTGCTAGGATTACAGGTATGAGCCACCACGCCCACGCTCGATTGCCCTGGCTGGAGTGCAGTGGCATGATCTCAGCTCACTGCAACCGCTACCTCCAAGGTTCAAGCAATTCTCCCGCTTCAGCCTGCCAGGTAGCTGGGATTACAGGCCTCTGCCACCACGCCTGGCTAATTTTTGTATTTTTAGTAGAGACGGTGTTTCACCACGTTGGCCAGGCTGGTCTCGAACTCCTGACCTCAGTGATGCGCCCACCTCGGCCTCCCAAAGTGCTGAAATTACAGGTGTCAGCCACCATGCCCGGCCCAGGATTAATATGTTTAAAGACCCCACTTGCTGCTGGGTGAGGCTGATGTGGACTGGAGGTCTGAGAAGAAGCAGGGAGTAGACTAGAAGGCTGAGGGGATGGTGGCTCTGGCCCAGCGATGACCCAAACTGCCCACGGCTCACTCCTGACAACCAGCTCAGTGTCATCGCTCACGCCCCCGCTTCTGTCTGAAGTTTCCATTCCCCTTGCACCTTGGACACTTACCTGCACGGTCATGTCCATCCTTCAACCCGACCTCAAAAGCCACCCCCTCAGTGACACCTGGCCCGGCTCCTACCTACACCCCAATGGCACCCACCTCCCGAGCTCCCCGCTGGGGTGTCCTTAGCATTCCTGGTGTCCCCGCAAAGTGCCCGGCTCGTCTTGACACGGAGCAGCCTGGTATGTGCTCGGAAACTTGCAGCTGAGTGAGTGAAGGAATTTATTACTTTGTATTAGAGGAAACAGGGCTCTGTTCCAACCAGGCAAATCTGAGCCTAGATCCTGACCTGAAAAAGAAGAATTCTATTTCCAAACACCCGGCACATTTCCCTCTCATTACATTAAAAAAAAAAAAAAAAAAAAAAAAAAAGTCAAAGAAAGAAAGAAAGAGAAGAAGCTGGCTCCTGAGGCTGCCGCACTCATATTGCAGCCTTTGAATATTGTTTACGCTATATTTGTCCTGTCTCCAGGCATCACCCTAGGAGACAGAAAGGAAAATGCCAAACCATTTCTTCTTGGCCTGGCACCCGTGGCGGAATGTTACCCTGCTGCCTTCTGGCGGCCAGGACAGTCACTGCAAATGTCCCGGAGCGATCATCTCTAGAGAGGGCAGGAAGAACAGGCTGGTTTTGATGCCAAATGATTTAGCCAGGAGAGGTCCAGGCTGAGGACCTCTTGGGCTGGTGGCCTCCAGTAACCTGGGCTGTTATTTATCCCAGGTGGTCTCACAGTCCTAGAATTCAACTGCACAGTAGCTGGACGACATCTCCCCTGGTCAGGCGACTTGCAGCCCTGGCTGAGGCCAGAAACACTGAGCCCTTACAAGTCTTTTTATGGTTCCTTCACAGGGCTCTTTTATTTACCTGCTGTGCAGATGAGACCTAAGAAAAACCCAGACCGAACGTATAATTTGGAGCTAAGTACATGATGGATGCCCAGAGATTTAAAATTAGCCGAGTAAACTTAATATTGGGGCATTATGCTTGCTTTCCAGCGCCTGAATGTCTGTTAGGATGCATTGCTTGGGAATAACTCTTGATAAAATAATCAGACTCTATTCTCCCTGGAAAAGAAAAATAAGGACCTGTTCTGAAGGGGACCAGTTGTCCTCGATGTTCTTCAACCGAATCAGGGAGGAGAGCTGGTTGTCTGTGCACACTCACGTCCAATGTGTGGGATCATTTGGTAGTTTGCACCAATGAAAGTGAGATTTGAGGTGATTTCCAAAAGGCAAACATGTATTCGCTATTTTATAAGCATATCCCACTTAGCTTTGGCAAACAAGGCCCTCTCCTCACCCCCACCCTATGGAAGGATGAATGATAGGTGGGGGGTGGGGTTATGAAGAGGTGTGTCCCCCAGCACCTGGGAGTTCATGATAGGAGATGATAGAAATTCATGTTAATGGCTCACACGCAGGGAACATTCACACTTACTTTTTTTTTTTTTAAAGATGGGGTGTCGGTCAGGCTGGTCTTGAACTCCCGACCTCAGGCGATCTGCCTGCCTTGGCCTCCAAAGTGTTTGGATTACAGGCATGAGCCACCAAGCCTGGCCATCACACTTACATTTTTTACATGCATTATGTCATTTGATCCTTACAATAATTTCATGAGGTAGGTACTATCACCTCCATTCATTCAATGGAGAGGCTGAGGCTTAGAGTGCCGACATGAGCCTACAATCAGGCGGGAGGAAGCGACTGCAGAGCCAGAATTCAAACTGCCCGATGCATAATCAAATACCCTGCACTGTCTTCATCCAGAGCAGGGTGTAGTTCACCGGCTGTTATGCCTCTGATATCGTCTGTTGAAATTGTAGGGAGCTAATCAATAACACCCTTTAATGCCCTTTAGGGTATGCCAACAATTGAGACATGCACTGTATTAGTTATATGTAACAAAGGATCCCAAAATGTAGCAGCTTCAAACCACTGTAAAAATGTATTGTCTCATAGTTTCTGAGAGTCAGGAATCTGAGAGCGGATGTGTTGGGTGATTATAGGGAAGAGACTCTTATGAGGTTGCAGCGAAGAGATCAGCCAGGGCTACAGTCAGCTCAAAGCTCGGTTGAGGCTGGAAGACTTGCTTTTCGTTTGTTTGTTTGTTTGTTTGTTTGTTTGTTTGTTTTGTTTTAGACGGAATTTCGCTCTTCTTGCCCAGGCTGGAGTGCAATGGTGCGATCTCGGCTCACTGCAACCTCCACCTCCCGGGTTCAAGTGATTCTCCTGCTTCAGCCTCCCAAGTAGCTGAGATTACAGGCATGGGCCACTACACCAGCTAATTTTGTAATTTTAGTGGAGACGGGGTTTCTCCATGTTGGTCAGGCTGGTCTCGAACTCTTGACCTCAGGTGATCCGCCTGCCTTGGCCTCCCAAAGTGCTGGGATTACAGGTGTGAGCCACCGCACCTGGCCAGAAGACTTGCTTTTAAGCCCACTCACTTGCCTGATGGTCTCCTTCCCTGCCATGTATGCTTCTCTCTAGGGCTGCTCATGACAGGGGTGCAGGCTTCCCCAAAGCAGGTGATGAGAGAAGGAGTGGGTGGAGAGAGAAAGAGAGAGAGAGAACCCAGTAGTGACATACTATCATTTTTGCCACATGCTAATGATCACACAGACCATGCCTCATACAGTGTTGCCCTGTACAAGGGCATGAGTACCAGGAGCCTGGAAGTATTAGGCACCATCTCGGAGGCTGCCTCTACCACATGGACAGAAAAGTTGGGAATATAGAGAACAAAATGATGGTTTTAAAACTGGCCATAAAAGCTGGCCGAACGTGGTGGCTCACGCCTGTAATCCAAGCACTTTGGAGGCCAAGGTGGTCAGATCAACTGAGGTCGGGAGTTCAAGACCAGCCTGACCAATATGGTGAAACCTCGTCTTTAAAAAATAAAAAATAAATAAAAAATAAAACTGAAATAGCTGCCTCAAAGGAAGTGGCATAAGATGTGTGGTCATAGGGGCTTCTTAGTACTTTATCTCTGAAGTAGAGACACTTGCCATCTGGCCAAAGGTTCGGCTGGAAAACCAGCGCCTCTTCTGCAGGAGCAAGTAGCGAGGTTACGTTTAAGGCGTGGAGCAGTAGAGAACACACAGTGAGGACCAGACACGGCAGAGACGATGCACTGAGCTGGGCAGGCTCAGCAGCATCTCCCAGTGGCCAAACCCAGGTCATGCCTCTCCTCTCCCAGGAGGCTGGGAATGCAGGCTGGGAATGCTTCTCTTTAAGACATGCCCAACGCGAACCTATGGCCCGGGAATAGATTTCTTTTCTTTTCTTTTCTTTTTTTTTTTTTTTTTTGAGACAGAGTTTCTCTCTTATTCCTCAGACTAGAGTACAATGGCGTGATCTCGGCTCACCGCAAACTTCGCCTCCCGGGTTCAAGTGATTCTCCTGCCTCAGCCTCCCGAGTAGCTGGGATTACAGGCATGCGCCACCATGCCCAGCAAATTTTGTATTTTTAGTAGAGATGGGGTTTCTTCATGTTGGTCAGGCTGGTCTCGAACTCCTACCCTCAGGTGATCTGCCTGCCTCGGCCTCCCAAAGTGCTGGGCCCACATGTGTGAGCCACCAGACTCAGCCTGGATTTCTCACTACACCATCCCCGGCCCAATCCACTCACTCTTCCACCACCGACTGCTACATCTGATGGACGTTTATGGACCCTTGTGGGCCAGGACTGTTTCTCATGGGTGTGGGTGTCCCCAGAACCTATCACAGTGCATGACATACGCCATCCTCCTCCTCCCCTCTTCTATCATCAAGTGCCTAGCATGTGCTAAGCAGTGTACTAATTCTTTCATGGGAATACTCTCATTCAGTCACCATAACCCTCTGTTTTGTGGCAGGTACCAATACTACCCCATTTAACGGATAAGTCAGCCTTACAGAAGTGAAGGCGCCAATGGTCACAAGTTAGCAGGTGGCAGAGGTGGGATCTGGTACCAGCCATCTTGACTCCACTGCCACGCTCTTAAACTCCACGCCAGAGAGGCTGTGTTCAGTAAATATTTGTTGAAGTAGATTCATTCGAAAATAACCTTTGCCTTTAAAAAGCAGAGAAAATTTAAGCAAGTAAAATTGTTGGACCATCGCAAGCTCTAGACAGAACCTAATTCCCTCAGTTCTATTTCCAGGTCCCAAGAATAAACCTAAAATTGAAAAGAGGAACATCTTGCAGATAAATCATCTGTTTCCAAAAGGCGAACTCATAGGCCAGGAAGCCACTTCCTTTTCAGCTTAAACTTTCATATTCCCAGTCACTTCTGCAGATGCTGCCTCCATGATTAAAAGAAGAGCTGTTGCGGAGACCTTAGCAGGCAGGAGTAGGTGAGAGTCTGGCTCCCCTAAATCCCCACTAGAAGTTTAGCACGACGGTCAGGGCTGATGGCTGGTTGGCTCTGAGCACCGGGGAATGGGGAGGGGTACTCCACTTCCCAAGAACACAATTTCAGAGTTTGTTTATGAGGCAAAGAAATGAAAGGCCGAGAGACAGACTTCTCAGAGCCTTAGTGCCTCCACGTAATTTGTTGGCTTGTCTGGAAGCTACAACCCATTTGCTGTTAATGCGGTGGCGCCTGACCTGCTGCTTTGGTGTTCCCCACCCCCAGCTACGTTCATCTGATTATGCCAACTCACGTTACAGTTCCCACACCAGAGCTGACCAGCTGCCACGTGTGCACCAACTATGAGATAGGAGTAAGGCAAAGTTTAAATGTGTCCTCCCAAATTCTTTTGTACCTGCCACGTAACAGAGGGTTGTGGTGATTGAATGAGATCATTCCCGTGAAGGAATCAGCACACTGCTTAGCACATGCTAGGCACTCGATGTTGGAATAGGGGGAGGAGGGGGATGGCACATGTCATGCACTGTGACAGGTTCTGGGGACACCCACATCCATGAGAAACAGTCCTTGACCACAGGGGTCCGTAAATGTGGGCCGGGGTCCCTACAGATTATATTCAACCAATATAAACTCACAATACAAAAAATTACCAAATGCTTCAGGAAACAAGCTTCGCTGAGTGAGACCAACACAATTAACCAAATACAGATATAGAATTATATGAATTTCTGATACTGGAACTGCCAGATACAAAATATAAAGTATGAAATGTTTACAGAAACATTGACTGACGGTGCTTATACCCATTCCAGGGGACACAAGGTCACATGAGACATGAGCAGATAAGATTTCATGAAAACACGAAGCCGGGCGTGGTGGCTCAAGCCTGTAATCCCAGCACTTTGGGAGGCCGAGGCGGGTGGATCACGAGGTCAAGAGATGGAGACCATCCTGGTCAACATGGTGAAACCCCGTCTCTACTAAAAATACAAAAAATTAGCTGGGCATGGTGGCGCGTGCCTGTAATCCCAGCTACTCAGGAGGCTGAGGCAGGAGAATTGCCTGAACCCAGGAGGCGGAGGTTGTGGTGAGCCGAGATCGCACCATTGCACTCCGGCCTGGGTAACAAGAGTGAAATTCCATCTCAAAAAACAAAACAAAAACAAACAAACAAAAAGACAAATCAAAGCAAAATAAAGATTTCATGAAAATACAAGGTCACATGGGGAGACACGGGAGACAAGGTCATGTGAGCAGACATGGGAAGGCAAAGTCTCAGGAGAGACCAGGCCATGCGAAGTTACATGGGAAGACAAGTTACATGGAGAGACAAGGTCATGTGAAATACATGGGGAGACAAGGTCACATGAAGTTCCACGGAGAGACAAGGTCACGTGAAGTTACACAGGGAGAGACGAGGTCATGTGAAGTTACATGGGAGACCAGATCATGTGAAGAGACGTGGAGAGACGAGGTCACGTGCGGTTACGTGGGGAGACAAGACCTCACAGGGAGACTTGGGAAGACAAGGTCATGAGGCGAGACCTGAGGACATAAGGTCATGTTAGGAGACAAGGTCTCATAAGGACACATAAGGGTATAAGGGCACAAGGGGCAACATGGTGACTCGGTTCATTTCGTGCTGCTGAAACAGAACACTGGAGACTGGTTATCGTATGAAAAACAGACATCTGTTTTCTCACAGTTCTGGAATCTGGGAAGACTGAGATGGAGGTGTAGGCATCTGGCAAAAGCTGTCCAGAGGGAGGAATGCAGTGCCCTCGCAGGGTGGAGGGTGGCAAGCAAGAGAGAGTGAGAGAGCGGCCTCCCATTGCCAAGCCTTTAAAGCAGCATTCATTCATTCACAGGAGTAGAGCCTTCGTGACCGAAATAACTTCCACCCAGTGCTGCCTTCCAACATCGTTGTATTGGGGATTCAGTTTCCAACAAAAGAACTTGGGGGGGGGGACACATTTAAACCACAGCACGTGGGGAGATGAGGTTTCATGAAGAGACATGGGGAGGCAATGACTCCGGGGAGACAGCGGTGTAAGGGAGCACTTACCCTACAGGGATTGGATTTGGGTTTTTATTTGTCCTCCCTCAAGGAGCTCGCTTCAGTCTTGGGGTGAATTGGGGTACAGGGCACATGACAAAGAGATGATTAGCAGGAGAGAGGCTGAGAGGCACTGGTCACAATGCTTTCTTTCATAGCTCAGAGGAGGGAGGGGCACTGGCGCCGGACTGCCAAGGGAAGCTTTGACCAAGGCATGGAGCCTGAGGGACCAGGAAGACACAGACCGGTGTTTCCCAGCCCTCGTTCTCATATGACTTTTGCAATAGCTGATGACAACCTGTACTGTTGCTTAGTTAACAATTTATTTAAATGGATTTTTTTTTTTTTTAGGCAGAGTCTCACTCTGGCACCCAGGCTGGAGTGCAGTGGCATGATCTCAGCTCACTGCAGTCTCTGCCTCCTGAGCTCAAGTGATCCTCCCACCTTAGCCTTCAGAGTAGCTGGGACCACAGGCACACGCCACCACATCCAGTTAATTTTTGTATTTTTTTGTAGAGATGAGGTTTTGTCACGTTGCCCAAGCTGATCTCAAACTCCTGGGCCCAAGCTATTTACCTACCTTGGCCTCCTGAAGTGCTGGGATTACAGATGTGAGTTAACATGCCTGGCCCATTTATAAATACGTGTGTGTGTGTGTGTGTGTGTGTGTGTGCACGTGTGTGTGTGTATAGATACACAGATAAATGGGCTGGGCATTAAATTAGTGTACACACACACACAGACACACACACACACACACACACACACACACACACATATATATATATATATATATATATATATATATATATATATAAATCATGCCACTGTACTCCAGCCTGGGTGCCAGAGTGAGAGTCTGCCTCAAAAAAAAATTACGGGAGGCCGAGGCGGGTGGATCACAAGGTCAAGAGATCGAGACCGTCCTGGTCAACAAGGTGAAACCCCGTCTCTATCAAAAATACAAAAAATTAGCTGGGCATGGTGGCGCGTGCCTGTAATCCCAACTACTCAGGAGGCTGAGGCAGGAGAATTGCCTGAACCCAGGAGGCGGAGGTTGCGGTGAGCCGAGATCGCGCCATTGCACTCCAGCCTGGGTAACGAGAGCAAAACTCCGTCTCAAAAAAAAAAAAAAAATTACATATATGTGTATATATATGTATATATAAAAATTAATTCCTCTTTAAAAGAGACTTCATGTCTCTACAGTAGATGGAAAACCAATATCACTTACCTTAATAGAATGTAATCATTTAACTTATGATAAAGAGAATGCAAACAATGCAATTGTATTGAATTCTAGCTGGATACTGTTGCTGGTGAGGTCTCTGACTCTTAATAGGTGGAAGAGGTGTTTAAGACACAACATCACGTAATTCACACAAGAACGCATAATTCAGACTTTCTGTTGATATGATCTAAAGATTAAAACTGAACTGAATTTCTCTTCAAGAAGTATGGTATATCAGTTCCTCTGAAGGCTCCTCCTCTATAACGTAACTAGGTCTTAGGAAAATTACAATAAACATAGTTTTATGCATTGCAAGGCTTGTATGAAAATAAAGGCTCTCTAAGGTTGGTGGGGGGATGGAAGGAGAATACTAAATTCACAGTACATTGGGAACAGTCAGCAAATCTAACCATAAGAGACATTGTGAGTACCAGCCCTGGAATCCATACATAAAGCCTAGAGTTCTCTGTGAGATAGGGAAGCTAAATCTGAGACTCTTACCTTAAGCCCTGATTGTTTCAAGGGAGCTTAAATGTATCCAGTGTGGTAACAGCCTCTGGCTCTTGAGAAAAGCAAACACCAATTCTCTCTGGACTAAAGCATCACCAATATATGCTCCCAAGATCCCTACAGATTATGTTCAACCAATATAAACTCACAATTAAAAAAATTACCAAACACTCCAGGAAACAAGCTTCACTGAGTGAGATCAACAGAATTAACTAAATACAGATTTAGAAACATGAATTTCTGATACTGGAACTGTCAGACACAAAATATAAAGTATGAAATGTTTACAGAAAAAAATATGTAACTAAAAACTTAACAAAGAACAATTGACCATAACAGAACTTTTAAAATTGAAAACTATAATCACTGAAACTCAATACATTTGTAAGTATTAGATTAGAGAGAGAATGAGTAAACTAAGAGATAGATCTGAGGAAATTATCCAGAAGGCAAAACAGAGACAAGGAGATAGAAAATATGAACGATAAGGAAATTCTAATGAGAAGGCATTATACACACCACATTAAATCAGTAAAACACTTAGAGTAGTGCCGGGCAATTAGTATCAATAAAATGTCAACAAAGCCAAATGCTGGTTCTTTGAGAAACTCAAGTGTTGCTTCTTCTGATGATGACAGTAAAAAACCCTGTGGCAAGAGGAATCAAGAGAAAAAAAGACATTACTCCAACAAACAAGATCTGGCTGAGACAAAAAGATAAGTATGTACTATAAACATTATGATAACGAATTGGAAAATACAGATTAAATAGGCAAGTTAATAGAAAATGTCATTTACCAAAACTGACTAAAGGTGAAATAGAAAATTTCAACTGTCATATAAACTTTAGGAAACTGAAGGTTGAATTATTAGTTACAATTTGACTGAAAGTGGGTCTACCAGTCCCAAGGATATTCACAGAAAAGTTGTAACAAACTTTCAAAGGGCAGATTATTGGAGGAAACATTCCCCAATGTATTCTATAACACGAATAAAACTTTGATATTAACACCAAGCAAGAATAATGCTAAAAAGGAAAATTGTCCGGGTGCAGTACATCACATCTGTAATCCCAGCACTTTGGGAAACAGAAGTGGGAGTAACACTTGAAGCCAGGCGTTCCAGACCTGCTTGGGCAACATAGTGAGATCTTCATCTCTAGGGAAAAAAAAATTATCTGAACATGGTGGTACACTCCTGTAGTCCTAGCTACTGGAGAAGTGAGGTGAGAGGCTCACTTGAGCCCAGGAGTTTAAGTTTGAGATTACAGTGAACTATGATCATGCCACTGTACTCCAGCCTGGGTGACAGAGTGAGACCCCATCTCTGAAAAAAAAACAAAAAACAAAAAACAAAAAAAAACCAGAAAAAAAAGGACAATTACAGGTCAATTTCACTCAGAAATATTAATATAAAAATTGCAAACCAAATATTACCAAACTCTAACGATATACAAGAAAGAGAAGACACACCAAGTTGAGTTTAATCCAAAAATACATAAGTAGTCTAACATGCAAAAACCTTGTAACTACGACTTGCCAAACCTTAACAAATTAAAGGAGAGAATCATATGATAATCCCAATAGATGCAAAAAATCATTTGAAAAAGTCAATACCTACTTCTTATTTAAAACTTTCAGCAGAGGCCGGGCACGGTGGCTCAAGTCTATAATCCCAGCACTTTGGGAGGCCAAGGCGGGTGGATCACGAGGTCAAGGGATCAAGACCATCCTGGTCAACATGGTGAAACCCCGTCTGTACTAAAAAAAATACAAAAAATTAGCTGGGCATGGTGGCGCGTGCCTCTAATCCCAGCTACTCAGGAGGCTGAGGCAGGAGAATTGTCTGAACCCCGGAGGTGGAGGTTGCGGTGAACCGAGATCGCGCCATTGCACTCCAGCCTGGGTAACGAGAGCGAAACTCCGTCTCAAAAAAAAGAAAAAAAAACTTTCAGCAGAATAGAAATAGAATTACCCACAGCAAGCATCATTCTAAACAGTGAAACAATAGAAACATTGTCCTTGAAATAAAAAGCCAGACAAAGAGGCCCACCATCCTTGTTTCTGTTTAAGACTGTACTGAGTAATTGACAGGGCATTAGGACAAAAAAAAAAAAAAGAAAAAACGAAAAAAGAAACAGGAGTTTAAGGATTAGAAAAGAAAAATTAAAATGCCAGCACTCCTAGATAACATGATTATCTGCGAAGATATTGCCCAAAATATTTTCAGATCAAATAATTAGAATTAATAAAAAGAGTCTTTGACTGGGCATGGTGGTTCACACTTGTAATCACAGCACTTTGGGAGGCCAAATCAGGCAGATCACTTGGATCCAGGAGTTCAAGACCAGTTTGGGAAACATGGTGAAACCCTGCCTCTGCTAAAAGTACAAAAATTAGCCAGGCATGGTGGTGTGTGTGTGTAGTCCAGCTACTTGTGGGGCTGAGGTGGGAGGATTGTTTGAGCCTGGGAAGTCGAAGTTGTAGGGAGCCAGGATTGTGCTACTGCACTCCAGTCTGGGTGACAAAGTAAGTCCCTGTCTCAAAAAAAAAAAAAGAGTTTAGCAAAGTGGCTGCAAATAAGAGCTGAGTCAAGATCAGGAGTTTGAGACCAGCCTGGCTAACATAGTGAAACCCCATCTCTACTAAAATTACACACACACACACATATAGCTGAGCATGGTGGCATGTGCCTGTAATCCCAGCTACTCAGGAAGCTGAGGCAGGAGAATTGTTTTGAACCCAGGAGATGGAGGTTGCAGTGAGCTGACATCTCACCATTGCACTCCAGCCTGGGTGATAGAGCAAGACTCTGTCTTGGAAAAAACAAAAAGATCAATATACAAACATCAATTGTATTTGTATACACAAGCAACAAATGGAAATATTATTTTTGCCTAATCCCACATCAAGACTTATGATGAAGTTATAGTAAGTAAAGTATGATATTGATGCAATTACAGACATAATAATTATGCAACAGACTAGACCCCCAAATATTTGCAAACCTAATACATGAGGGGGAGATATATCAGTTCTATGAGTAAATGATGTACTATGAAACTAATCTTGAGATAACTGGTTAGCCACCTGGGGTGGGGATGGAGGTGATTGAACCCTTACCTCACACCACATACAAAATCAATTTCGAATGGATTAAGAACTTAAAAGTAGAACACAAAAGTTTAAAACTTCAGAATAAAATGTGAAAGAATATTTGTATGACTTGGAGACAAGGTAAGAGTTTTTTTTTTTACATGACTTAAAAGAAAAACTTGGCACATCGAGCTACATTAAAATTAACAACTTCTGTTCATCAAAAGATACCATAGCCAGGTGTGGTGGCTCAAGCCTGTAATCCCAGCACTTTAGGAGGCTGAGGCAGGAGAATTGCCTGAACCCAGGAGGCGGAGGTTGCGGTGAGCCGAGATCGCGCCATTGCACTCCAGCCTGGGTAACGAGAGCGAAACTCCGTCTCAAAAAAAAATAAATAAATAAAATAAAATAAAATAAAATAAAATAAAATTCCTCAGCCCAAGTTCAAATAGTAGCAGAAGATACAACTTTAGGGCCATAATAGTGCAAATGTTGACCTTTTAAAATAAACGATTACATTACTCTTAAATGCACCCAAGAGAATCTGAAAATCTGCAATTCGATGTCCTTCCATATGCATCTAAAAAATCATATATGATGAAAAAATCTTATGTTGATGGCACTATCACGTGTTTCTGCAGCAAAAGGATGTCTAAAAGTGGAAATGGATGGCGGTGGCGGTCAGGCCTGGACGGGGCCTACACGCTTCGCTGGATCGCTCGCTCCCTCCTCTCATCCCCGCCTGGCCAGGGCGGAGCCCGGTGCCTCTCACGAAGTCGAAGCTGTACTTCCTCATCCCCTGGTACCTGTCGGAGGTCCCGCGTCGGAGAGCTGTCCAGGTGCTGGTGCTGAAGCTGGAGCCGTGGCAGTCGTTGCCAAGAGGTTGGCCTAGGAGAGCAACACGCACGACAGTAGCTACGAGGAACTGGCCTTGTCCAATAAACACGTGGCTCTAGATCATCTGCGGCAAATCCGCCAGTGCACCTGTCTTATGCTGGATAAAAAAAAATTCCAGCTGGGCGCGGTGGCTCACGCTTATAATCCCAGCACTTTGGGAGGCCGAGGTGGTGGATCACCTGAGGTAGGGAGTTTGAGACCAGCCTAACCAACAGGGACAAACTCTGTCTCTACTAAAAATACAAAAATTAGCCGTGGTGGCGCACACCTGTAATCCCAGCTACTTGGGAGGCTGAGGCAGGATAATTGCTTGATCCCAGGAGGCAGAGGTTGCAGTGAGCCGAGATCGGGCCACTGTACTCCAGTCTGAGCAACAAGAGCGAAACTCCGTCTCAAAAAAAAAAAAAAAAAAAAAAAAAAAAAAAAAAATTCCACCGAGTATTTCCAGTCACGTCCTTACTTGGTGCAGGAAGACAGTCTTTGCTACATACAGCAAAAGATCCTTAATTTGAAGACATGTTCTGCTTTTCTTAATAATGATTATAATTGTGAAGTAATGTAAGCATTCTGGAAGAAAGGTGATAATGTAACTACAAATCATGCTGTGGACTATAAAATTCTCTGCATTTAGCACAGAACATTGAATCTTATTACATAAGTGCTTAATGGATCCTTCTGCGTCAGAAAGTTGATAAAGATATAGATGTTAAGCTAAAAAGCTTGAATTTATTCGGAGATGTGTTTGAGGTTTTATCAATGTGAGTTCTTAATTTTCCATTTTGTAGCTCACGCATAACTTCATTGAGTGTAATTTTATGGATCTAATAAACTTTAAATACTAGAAGTATTTCTTGTTATAAAGGGAAGTGATTTTTCTACATTTGGTAGCAGCTTGAAAACAAGCATCAGAAATGTAAAACTGCATGGTTCTTTTTTTACTAATTTATTTTTTTACAAAGTTATGTGCTAGGAAAATGTTTGAAATTGCTATTTTTTTTCTGTTAGTTTGGTATATATGATTTAGACTAAGATGTATGTGATATGATCTATGTGTACGTGTGGCCAAGCTGCGAATGGGCAAGGATTGTTGCTTCTTCTGATGCTGAGTGTACATCAAGCTCATCCCATGATTATTTTTTATTACGAGCCATTGCTGAGGCACAAGAATCGCTTGAACCCAGGAGGCGGAGGTTGCAGTGAGCCGAGATTGTGCCACTGCACTCCAGCCTGGCAACCGAGTAAGACTCAGTATCAAAAAAGAAAGAAAGAAAGAAAGAAAGAAAGAAAGAAAGAAAGAAAGAAAGAAAGAAAGAAAGAAATCTTGTTTTATGGTCTATCTTTACTAATCATTTGTTGTAGATCTCTTTTAAAGATCCTGGAACCTTTGAGCCTCAGTTACCTCACTTGGAAAATGGCAAAAATACCTACCTCGCAGGGTTGTTGTGAAGACCCAGTGAGACAATGTACGTTGAAAGCACTTTGTGAATTGTAAAATGCTACATAAATGTCAGTTGCTGTTGCCGCTATATCTGAGATGTCCTTTTTACCTTCAGAAATACTCTAACAAACCTCCAGGGCTTTTCTGTTAAAGTATGTTAGTTGGTAAAATGTTCAATAAACAATGTATTATGATATTTTAAAAATGAAAATGAACAGTTATTAATTGTCTGTTAATTTTTTTCCAGACTGAATTATTATAATTTTTTTCTTTTTAGATAGAGTTTTGCCCTTGTTGCCCAGGCTGGAGTAGAATGGTGCAATCTCAGCTCACTACAACCTCCACCTCCCGGGTTAGAGTGATTCTCCTACCTTCGCCTCCCAAGTAGCTGGGATTACAGATGCCTGCCACCATGCCCGGCTAATTTTTTGCGTTTTTAGTAGAGATGGGGTTTCTCCATGTTGGTCAGGCTGGTCTTGAACTCCCAACCTCAGGTCATCCACCTGCCTCGGCCTCCCAAAGTGCTGGGATTACAGGCATGAGCTTACTACGCCTGGCCAAACTGTTATAATTATTATACAATTGATATACACTGATACAAATATTACCAATTTTAATAAATAACTAAAATATGCTTCTATTATTTATGCTAATAATAAATAATAAAGCAAAAACAATAAAAGTAAAATCTTTTTTTTTGAGATGGAGTGTTGCTCTTGTTGCCCAGGCTGGAGTGCCTCTGGCTCCTGGGTTCAAGCCATTCTCCTGCCTCAGCCTTCCGTGTAGCTGGGACTACAGGCATGCACCACCATACCCAGCTAATTTTGGCATTTTTGGTCGAGATGGGGTTTCACCATGTTTTCCAAGATTGTCTCCATCTCTTGGCCTTGTGATCCACCTATCTCGACCTCCCAAAGTGCTGGGATTACAGGCATGAGCCACCACATCCAGCAAAAGTAAAATCTTATTGGAAATGTAGCACTTAACAAGATGAGTATCTCCCCCAATTAGCTCATATTCCCATGGATGTCTACTATTCATTGCTAGAATAAGATAGGAGTCAATATTAATTTATTCCTATTTTTAAATTTGTATAACGTTCAGTTTGAGGAACTATGTTTACATAAATACAAATATTGGAATAAAGGGAATGTTGTTATCTCACTTATTTTAACTCCTGAACTTATCAAAGATAAATTATTTATTAAAGGTTAGATGGTGATAAATCGTTAAATGACAATTTAATAATGGCAATCAGATTAAACTTTGTTGGAGAAAAAAAGAATAGGCAACATTTTGGTTGGCAAAAAGAAATATTACTGAATCATTTGAGTCATTTTCAGTTTCTGGAAAGCACACCAAAAGGCCCAGTGGCCCCCTTTTATCCTCGGTGGATACATTTTGAGATTCTCCGGTAGATGTCTGAAATCTTGAATGGCACCAACCTCTATACAACCAGCTCCCCTTAGCTATGAGTTCTGCACCCATGGATTTAACCAAATGAAGATTGAAATTATTGGGGCCAAGTGCAGTGGCTCACTCCTGTAATCCCAGTACTTTAGGAGGCTGAGGCGGATGGATCCCTTGAGTTTAGGAGTTGAGACCAGCCTGGGCAACACGGTGAGACCTCGTCTCTACTAAAAATACAAAACAAAACAAAACAAAACAAAATAGCTGAGTGTGGCAGCGTGCACCTGTGGTCCCATAGGGAGGTTGAAGTGGGAGAATCACTCGAGCCCTCAGGGTGGAAGCTGCAGTGAGCCCAGCTGGTGCCTCTGCACTCCAGTCTGAGTGACAGAGTAACACTCTCACAGAAAAAAAAAAATAATTGCATCTGTACTGAACATGTACATACTTTTTTTCTTGACGTTATTCTTTAATTAGTATTGTATAACAACTATTTACACTGCATTTACATTGTATGAGATATTGTAAGTAATCTAAAGATAATTTAAAGCACTTGGGAGGATGTGCTTAGGTTATATGCAGATACTACACCATTTTATATCAGGGACTTGAGAATCCAAGGACTTCTGTATCCCTGAGGGTCCTGGAAGCAATCTCCCATGGATACCAAGGGACAGCTATACATGCTATGCTTATCTTATACATACATATGATAAAGTTTAATTTATAAATTAGGAGTAGTAAGAGATTAACAATAATAATAAGTAGAACAATTAAAACAACATACCAGCATCACTATTCTTGCACTTTGGGGGCAATTATTAAGTAAACTAAGGCTGGAACACAAGCACTGTGATACCACGACTGTCAATCTGATCACCCAATACGACTACAAAGTGACTAACAAGCAGGCAGCATTGACAACGTGAAGACACTGGACAAAGGGGTTACCTTTCAGTCCTGAGGCTCGAACAGTGGTGTTCTGAGAGAAAGGGAGCATGGCAGTGCAGGATTTCATCAAGCTATTCAGGAAGGTGCACAACTGAAAACATATGAATTGTTTATTTCTGGAATTCTCTCTCTCTCTCTCTCTCTCTCTCTCTTTCTTTCTCTCTCTCTCTCTCTCTCTCTCTCGCTCTCTTTTTTTAAGATGGAGTCTCACTCTGTCACCCAGGCTGGAGTGCAATGGCACAATCTCAGCTCAGTGCAACCTCCGCCTCTGGGTTCAAGCGATTCTCCTGCCTCAGCCTCCAGAGTAGCAGGGATTACAGGCGTGTGCCACCACGCCTGGCTACTTTTTGTATTTTTAGTAGAGACAGGGTTTCACCATGTCGGTCAGGCTGGACTCGAACTCCCGACCTCAGTTGATCCACTCTCCTCGGCCTCCCAAAGTGCTGGGATTACAAGAGTGAGCCACAGTGCCCTGCCTGGTTTTTCTTTCTTTTCGATTGAGACAGGGTCTCATTCTGTCACCCAAGCTGGAGTGCAGTGATAGTGGTGCAATCTCTGCTCACTGCAGCCTCCACCTCCCAGGCTCAAGGGATCCTCCCACCTCAGCCTCCCAAGTAGTTGGAACCACAAGCACGTACTACCACACCTGGCTAATTTATTTTTATTTTTTTGTAATTTTGGTGGAGACAGGGTTTTGCCATATTGCCCAGGATGGTCTGGAACTCCTGAGCTCAAGCTATGAGCCCACCTTGGCCTCCCAGAGTGCTGGGATTACAGGCTTGAGCCACCACACCTAGACCTACATTTGATATTTTCAAACCACAGTTGACTGCAGGTAACTGATACCTTGGAAAGCATAACCGTGGATAAGTGGGGACCACTAAATTAGCAGAACTTGTTAAATGACTCACATTTACCTATTATTCTTTCACTTAGAGGTCCTTAGGTTAATTGGATATACTCAAAAAATGGTTGGGAACATAAAGATATTTCTAATCTCAAGAGACCTTTGCCAATGCATTTAAATAATTGATTTTATCTTATTACATGCTTTACATTTAGTTTCTTTCTTTCTTTCTTATTTTTATTTTTGAGACAGAGTTTCACTCTTGTGGCTAAGGCTGGAGTGCAATGGCGCGATCTCAGCTCACGCAACCTCTGCCTCTGGGTTCAAGTGATTCTCCTGCCTCACCTTCCTAAGTAGCCGGGATTACAGGCATGCAGCACCATCCCAGCTAATTTTGTATTTTTAGTAGAGACAGGGTTTCTCCATGTTGGTCAGGCTGGTCTCGAACTTCCGAACTCAGGTGATCCGCCCGCCTCGGCCTCCCAAAGTGCTGGGATTTGGGCATGAGCCACCCCCCCCAGCCTTCTTTCTTTCTTTACATGTTTTTTAGAGATGGCATGTCACTATGTTGCCCAGGCTTTTCTCTGTCATGCATGCTGCTTGCTCAGAGAACACCAGGCAGGTTTTGAGTGGGCAACAAGGCCATTTATCTCGCACTTGGGTGCAAGCGGGCCAAGTCCGAGAAAGGAGTTAGGCAAAGGGGGTAAGAGAGGGGATTAGTTATATAGGTTGGAGCAAATGGTCAGCTAAAGGTGGTAATCTACGTTGGGGAGGGGGAGGACATTATGGGATGCATGACATAAAGGGTAGGGGCCAGTAATCTCTCTTAGGGAGGGGAAGGGCATCAAGGGATGCCTGATCACAAGGTAGGGGTCATTTATTACAATCAGGCATGATCATAAGCGTGGGGAGTATCAGTTGCCGTCAGAGGGGAGGGTGCGGTAGATTACATAGTTACAGGGGTGGGGTCTTAAGAAACCCAGTGTCCAGGGGGTCAGGGAGAAGTTTTGCAAGGCTGAACAGGAACAATGGATGCAGGTTGCAGAGCAATTAGTTGAGGAAGGAACAAGTTGTTTTACTTCTTTCTATGTCCACCTGGTTACTTGTGGTTGCTTCAGACTTTCTGGTTCCTGGAAACCATCCAGAGGTGTACATGCGGGTCACCAAGGCTAAAATGGCCAGGCCTGGACTTGGAGGCCTAACAGTCTCAAACTGTTGGCCTCAGTCCACCCTCCCATCTCAGCCTCCCAAGTAGCTGGGAGTACAGGTGTGAGTCACGGCAACTAATTTACATTTATTTTTTTAAAAACCCATGGGCTGCAAATTTCACTCATTGAATTAATGGCAAATCTCTCCCATGACACATACTTGTCAAAGCCAGTCTTTATCAAATCATATTTCTTTCTGTTAAGAGTCTAACTTCATTTTCAATTCAAAATGACTTTATTATTTGCGGCAGAGTCTCACTCTGTTGCCCAGGTTGAGTGCAGTGGCATGATCTCAGCTCATTGCAACTTCCATCTCCTAGGCTCAATCAATTCTCCCACCTCAGCCTCCCAAGTAGCTGGGACTACAGGTGTGCACCACCATGCTGGACTAATTTTGCATTTTTTATAGAGACACGATCTCACTATGTTGCCCAGGCTGGTCTCAAACTCCTCGGCTCAAGTGATCCTCCTGCCTCAGCCTCCCAAAGTGTTGAGATTACAGGCATGAACCACGGTATCCAGCCCAAGATGAAACATTATTAACACCTTCTTGAGAATTCTAACTGCATCTGAATTCTAATTCTAATGTGAATACCTGGATAAGTCAGGGAGCCCTGGCCATAAGCCTGTCTCCTGTTTGAAATGGTTGCTGCAGCCGCCACGGTTTCTTGTCATTCTGCCTTTGCATTCCGTCTTTCACGGATCTCCCTCAGCAGCAACACATCAGGAGCCAGGCTTCAGAAGAGACCAAGTCACGAAATTCAAATTGTCATCACTCTCGCCATCTGAATTCAGAATAACCCAATGTGGGTCAAAATATCCCAATTCGAAAGCTTGATTTCACACTTAACAGAATATCCACATGCCAGAGGCTCTCCTGTTGCCTGCCGTAGGGTACTCTGCTTAAGGAGGCTGCGTATACAGTACACCTGTATTTCAAATTGTGCCTTAAATGCCCTTAGAAGGTTGATTTTTTTTTTTTTTTTTAAGATGGGGGTTTTCACCATGTTGGTCAGGCTGGTCTTGAACTCCCAACCTCAGGTGATCTACCCACCTTGGCCTCCAAAGTGCTTGGATTACAGGTGTGAGCCACCATGACCCGCCCCCTTAGAAGGTTTTTGAAATGTCCCTTAGGCAATGCACTGTTCTAGGATTGAGGAGGATTGAGAAGTTTGCCTTTTTGTTTGTTTGCTTGTTTGTTTGTTTGAGATAGTCTCACTCTGTCGCTCAGGCTGGAGGATGGTGGCACTGTCTCGGTTCACTGCAAACTCCACCTCCCAGGTTCAAGCGATTCTCCTGCCAGCCTCATGAGTCGCTGGGATTACAGGCATGCTCCTCCACGCCCGGCTAATTGTGTATGCTTAGTAGAGACAGGATTTCACCATGTTGTTCAGGCTGGTCTCCAACTCCTGACCTCAGGTGCTCCGCCCACCTTGGCCTCCCAAAGTGCTGGGATTACAGGCGTGAGCCACTGTGCCCGACCAGAAGTTTCTCTTTGTATAGAAAAGTGGAAGAAGAAATAATGGGGTGGGGAAGTAGATCTTTGTTGAAAAGAGCACGCGTGTTAGCGGAGAATTTGGAAACTGACGACCTTCGAACTTTCCTGTGAGCGGATGTGTCGCCTGGGAGGGTCATGCTGCCTCTAGTGGTCATGCTGCCTTCCTGCTTGGAAGACTGCTGTTGTACTCCATTGGCTTTTATTTTTTCTCAGAACATTCAGCATGACCTCTTATCTTTTTTGTTTCTGCACCTATCATCGGTCTCCCACACAGAATGCAAGAGGCTCAGAAACCGGGACCTGGATGCCTTGTTCCCTGTCATGCCCATGGAGCCTAGGACATTCCCTGGCACACAGCTGATATTCAATAGATAGTTGTCAAATAAAAGAATAAGTAGGCTGGGCATGGTGGCTCAAGCCGGTAATTCCAGCACTTTGGGAGGCCGAGGCGGGTGGATCAGGAGGTCAAGAGATCGAGACCATCCTGGTCAACATGGTGAAACCCCGTCTCTACTAAAAATACAAAAACTTAGCTGGGCATGGTGGCGTGTGCCTGTAATCCCAGCTACTAAGGAGGCTGAGGCAGGAGAATTGCCTGAACCCAGGAGGCAGAGGTTGTGGTGAGCCAAGATCGCGCCATTGCACTCCAGCCTGGGTAACAAGAGCGAAACTCCGTCTCAAAAAAAAAAAAAAAAAAAGAGGCCGGGCGTGGTGGCTCAAGCCTGTAATCCCAGCACTTTGGGAGGCCGAGGCGGGTGAATCACGAGGTCAAGAGATCGAGACTATCCTGGTCAACATGGTGAAACCCCGTCTCTACTAAAAATACAAAAACTTAGCTGGGCATGGTGGCACGTGCCTGTAATCCCAGCTACTCAAGAGGCTGAGGCAGGAAAATTGCCTGAACCCAGGAGGCGGAGGTTGCGGTGAGCCAAGATCAGGCCATTGCACTCCAGCCTGGGTAACAAGAGCAAAACACGGTCTCAAAAAAAAAAAAAAAAAAAAGAATAAGTAATTGGTGTGGTAGCTCTCTGCTCTTGGTGCCAGTAATAAATATGTGATCAGGCTCCTTGGCTCTGCTAAAGGAAACAGTTAAAGCCAGGCACGGTGGCTCACACCTGTAATCCCAGCACTTTGGGAGGCTGAGGTGGGCGGATCACCTGAGGTTGGGAGTTCGAGACCAGCCTGACCAACATGAAGAAACCCTGTCTCTACTAAAAATACAAAAATTAGTTGGCATGGTGGCGCATGCCTGTAATCCCAGGTACTCGAGAGGCTGAGGCAGGAGAATCATTTGAGTCGGGGAGGCGGAGGTTGCTGTGAGCCAAGATTGCACCATTACACTCCAGCCTCAGCAACAGGAGCAAAACTCCATCTCAAAAAAAAAAAAGAAAACAGTTAAACATCTCCAATAGTATCTTCCAGAACCCCCCATGCCTCCTGCCCATCTCCAGAAACCCTAAACAGGCTGTTCCCATGCAAGGCAAGTTCCGCCCTCTTCAACACCCGAACCCCTCTCTCTAAAGGCAGCTTTAAGGCAGGGGCTCTGGAAATCGGACACTAACATAAAAGCTGTTTTCTTCAACTTTATTAACTTTTAAGCCTTTTCCTGTTTTCCTGTCATGGCCAAATCCACCTCTTGGCAGCCACTGAAGTCTGAATATTTGAATTAGATTCCTGAACAGTGATTAAAACAGATTCGGGACCTCGACAAGAGGTTCCAAAAAACCAACAAGATCAGGAGTATTCCAAAGGGATTGCACCCATTGGAGGGAGGTGAGGTGGGGCTCGCCTGGGGACCATATGGCCTCATGTCTGGGGAGGGCATCGTCTGCGCTGGGGAGGGAATTCCAGGCTGGGGCGGCGTGAGGCTTGTGGCGGTGGTGGTTTGCTGTCATTATCTCGGCTGGCAGGATCAAGGGAGACGTCGCTCTCATCAAGCCTGCAGCAGTCAGGCCTCCTGGGTGGGTGTTCCCAGGGACATGCGAGACCTTACCACCATGACTTTCACAAGCCCAGTTTCCACCCAGGGAAACTGAGGGCTAGAAAGGCTGGGACAGATCTACAAGGCCACCACCCTTCCAGAGGGCAGGAAGGTAAATGCCAACCTCCCTCCTGCCCTCCCAGACTGTCCCTGCATGACTTCCCCGTCTCCCACACTGAAGCACATTCATTCAGATTGTTTTCCAAGCAGAGCGCTGAGTCTTCACAATCAAGGGCTCTCTCAAAACACCAGTGAAAGGAGCTTTCTGTGTGTATTGGTCTGAACTGTAAAAAACATCAACCTCCCCAATGCTTGTCTGTCCACTAAAACTCAGTATTTATCTTAAAAAAAAAAAAAAAAAAAAAAAACAACCTCACTCTGACTCTATGCTCCCAACCCATTAAAGTCATTGATGACCATCGGCGATACCTGATTCAAATGTGAGGCATGGATCCAGCCAGTTTTTTCTTTAGGCTTGGAGGGGTGGGTATTTTGTAAATAAGCAACGTGTTGTGAAAAAAAAATGACCAGTGGCCTGAGTGGGCTTCTTTTTTGCATTTATTTGGTGCAGCATGGAGCCCAGCATCAGATGTGGAGTAAATAAAATGGGGCATCTTGCTTTTCCGGCAAAGGTCATGCCCACCCGCTTGGCCAAGTCGGTGCTCTTGGTTCTCCTGGAGTGTGTGGTGCTCACTCTGTACACACGGCCACATCCAGCAGCGGGGCCCAAGCCTTCCCGGGATGACAAAGAACACAGAAGCCTGTTGATCTAAGGAGCTGAATGTTTTCCTTTTTGCTTCATGAAAAAGTCTGATGCTTTTAATAGACCAGTTGGAAACTAAACGTCGCACCTTGTTCCTTGTCCTGAGATGCTGCACGACCAGAAGATGCAGCTGGTGAAGACTCAACCTTTCCTTACCAAGTGAGAGGGGAGAGCTGCCCACTGAAGCGTTGACCACATGTGACGTCTGTCCGATAAGAGGACAGAGAGAGGATGACTGGCTCAAGCCAGGCTCAGGAGACGTCACGGCCAGCAAGTCCTGTTTGATCAAACTGAAATATGAAATGGGAAAATGTGTCTCCAGCAGCCCCAGGCTTTCTATTTTGTGCTCTTACTCCTTGACAGCATCCAAGAAATGAGTATCCAGGGTACCTCATCTAAACGTCCTCCTGTGAAAGGGAGCGAACCCCATGCACGTCAAGGTCTGCAAGACTGACTATGCTAAGTGTGTCTCCTTCCCAGGTGCACTGGCAACCTAAAAGGATTCTAGCTATCAGTGAGTCTGCTATGAGGAGGGGAAGTGTACTGAGATTTGGGAGGTGCCGGCAGGGGCTCTCCCAGCAGCCCCGAAAAACACAGAAGTCACTTGCTTGTTTCGTCTTTGTAAATGACATGTCACTGACTCCATTTCCAGGCTCAGGCTGGGCTGAGGTTCTTTCATGGTGAGGATCTTCCAGCAGGCCAAGGAAAATCACAAGCTTGACTTTCACAAGTATTTATGGAGCAGTGTAATAACGTGTGTGTGTGTGTGTGTGTGTATGTGTTTGTGTAGAGAGAGGGAGAGAGAGGGAGACAGACAGACAGACAGACAGAAATATAACTCCCAAAGCTAAGCTCCTGGCTTTGGGAGATTACAATATCATCGAAGCAGGCAGAGAGACACATAGCTGGGAACACACTGGGTTCAATCTTTAACTACAGTGGGGTGGGAGACAGCCCTAGTGCTAGGAGGAGACCCAGCTCCACAGGGTTATAGGGCAGGCATGTTCAAATGAAAGATGCATACAGATTTCCCAGGAGAATGCCAGCAAGGATGGATCCAAGGGGATCAATTTCAATGCCTCAATGTTCCTAAGTTTTCTTCTATTTTATAAAAATATTTTTCTAGAGACAGGGTCTTGGTATGTTGCCCAGGCTGGTCTTGAACTCCTGGCCTCAAGCAATACTCTTGCCTTGACCTTTCAAAATGCTGGGATTACAGGCATGAACCACTGCACCTGGCTCCTAAGCTTTCTACTGAAACTTCTGGGACAATGTAGCACCTTCCCCAATTCACAAAAAAAAAAAAAAAAAAAAGCCGATTCTTATCCATCCCATATCTTACTATGGAGTATATCCTGGGGTGAAAAAAATCTCTTTAGTCCCCAGATGGGCAGTGTGAAACTGTCTTTCCCTGTGTCATCCAGGAAACCACCAGGATGGCTAATATTAGTGGCAATGTCAGTTTACAAACCAGGAAGAGACATCTTCAGCTGGACCTAATGTGCTCTCTTCAGACAGCAGGTTGAGTTTTCGCCTTATAGGGCCTGTGATCATACTTAGCAGGTTTGGAGGAAACCCTGTTTATTTATATGCGGGGATCCAAGTGCATGTACAATGGGTGAACATACATGTAACTTACATCCCATGTTCACTTTGGAGGGGGTTTTAGTTAAAATGAGGTGGCATTTGGTTCTTTAGGTCAGAAGGTGAACTATAGGACACAAAGACTGTATGTATGCAGCCTCTCTTAGCTGCTGAAATGGGCTTGAGGTGTGCAGTAGTTTATCAGGAGAGAATGTTGGTAAGGCCGGTCCTCTGTCCAGTCGGAGTTGTAGTGGTCTGGGTTATAAATCAGAATTTTGAATTTTGGTCCTACTCAAACCCCTAAGTGTGTTACTTATTCCTGGGCCCTAGAGCTGCCTTTTCTATCAGAGATTCAGTTGGGGATATCTCAGCTCTGGACACTGTGTGTTGAATTTTTTTTTTTTTTAAGATGGAGTCTCAATCTGTTGTCCAGGCTGGAGTGCAGTGGCATGATCTCAGCTCACTGCAACCTCTGCCTCCTGGGTTCAAGCGATTTTCTTACCTCAGCCTCCCAAGTAGCTGGGACTATAGGCATGCGCTACCACACCTGGCTAATTTTGTATTTTTTAGTGGAAACAAGGTTTTACATATTGGACAGGCTGGTCTCAAACTCCTGACCTCGTGATCTGCCTGCCTCTGCCTCCCAAAATGCTGAGATTATAAGTGTGAGCTACCGCACCTGGCTGTGTGTGATTGATTTTTAAAGTTATTATTATTATTATAGAGTAAGGGTGTTGCTTTGTTACCCCAGCGGGAGTAGAGTGGCACAATCATGGCTTATTGCAGCTTTGACCTCCTGGGCTCAAGCGATCTTCCCAACTCAGTACCCTGAGTAGCTGGGATCGCAGGTATATGTCACCGTGCCTGGAGAATGTTCTTTTTATTTTTTATAGAAGCAGGGTCTTGCTATGTTGCCCAGGCTGCTTTCAAACTCCTTGCCTCAAGTGATCCTCTCGTCTCTGCCTCTCAAAGCACTGGGATTACAGGCGTGAACCACTGTGGGTTGAGGCGGTGTCCTATTGCACGTTGAGAAGCACCTTCCCAGCAAGGTCAGCCCAGGGAGCCTGGAGCAGCTCAGCCAGGTGCTCTCTGGACTATGCAGAGGCCTCAGGAATCACAGAGATTTTGAGGAGACCCTGGTGTGTTGTCGCCAGCATCCCTCAGGGTGGAAGGTCCCAAACTGGCAGCTCTGGCTCAACTCCTCATTCCAATGCTGGTCCCCTACCCTGAGGTCCTCTTGCTTCCTAAGAGCAATGTACAGATATTTCCCACCTAGTCCTGCAAGGCACAGTAACAGGCTCAAGTCCTGCTCTGCAATAGAAATGCATGACCCCACAGCTCATACCTTGTAGGATCCCAGACAATTTGCATGGTGGCCTTTAAACCCACAGTCCTCAAAGTGGGGACTCAGGACCAGTAGCTTCAGCATTATCTGGGAACTTGTTGGGAATGCAAATTCTTGGGCCCCACCCATTACCTATTGAATCAGAACTTTGGCAGTGGAACCCAGCAAGCTTGCCTTTCAGGCAAGCAAGCCCTTCAGGTGAATCCACTCTAAACCTCACTTGTGCGTGAAATGGGCTCACCAGTGTTCAGAACCCAAGGGTTGCTTTGGGGCTGAAAGGAGACAGTGCATGTTCCTGGAAGGAAGGTAAAGGTCAGTATGCGGCAGTTGCTGTTCAGTAACGCATCATCATGATTCACGGTTACGGCTTTCAGAGCCTAGGCTGCTTGGCAAGAGTGGAGGCACACACCCTCTCTTTCCCTCTTCCTTTGGCTGGACGGGATCCCATGCTTCCAAATCCCCTGTGCTGCACTTCAGCTCCCTTAGCTAACGGAGTCTCGCTGCTCAAGGCCCTTCTCTCCTGACCTGCTGACTCTATCTGATATTGAGGAGGGTGAGTTCTTTCTTCCCTCTGATCTTCAGCTTCCCCCTCCCAAGACTCAGCCCCTTTCCCTAGATTTTCAGACCAGCAGCACCCAGAGCCGATCCACAAACTCCCCCATCCTAGCCCTCTCCCCACCCCGGCCCCCCAGCTGAATACAGCTCCTTATTACCTCCCATCCCTCCATCCTGATTAGAAAGTCATGTGATCAGTTTTCTAGATTCTAGACACATGGTGGGGGGCGCGGGGTAGAAGGCAGGTCTCCTTGAATCCTGACCTAGTCTCAGCATCCCTCTAAATTAGTTGCATGTAACCCAATCTCCCCCACCTAGGCTTCATTTTGTTTCAATCTTTTAAATAAAGCGGTCCATCTTTTTTTTCCGTGTGTGACCTTGGAGTTACACACACAATAGATTTGCATCTATTCTCCATCTAACAGGCTCAACAGACAATGCACAATTCATCCTGTCAACAGACATTATTGACCTGGGAGTCATAAAATGCATCTCCAAGATGGGGAAGTCGGTTCAGGAAAAAGTGTCTGTATCACTAGTTTTCTCTTTACATTTCCGACCCCTTTGGCTCTAAGGGTGCGGCCCCCGCCCCTCATTGTCTTAGTTCAGGTGCTCAGCTCCCGTTTGTAGCCCCAGGAGAAGACAGTACCTCAGAGATCTTTAGAAATGCAGAATCTCCCCTTGCCTCCCCACAGACTGGTACCTGCCCAATAAACAACGCCCCAGGTAGATCCTGCTTAGAAGCTATGATGAAGGGCAGGGTTTACCAAACGTTCCAGGGGACGAGTCCTCCTGCGACACTGGTTTAAAATAGGAATTCCCAAAAGGTCTGATTAATGAGTTTGGAGTAGAACTCAGGAATCTGAGCATTTAATACAGCCTCCCGGGTGATTCTTAGATGGAAATTTGTAATGGGGAAGGGTCAAGATAAGGATCTGCAAACAATTGTCACCCAATGTGGAGCTCTGAAACAGCTTGAGTCTTCAGGTTCTTTTGTTGAATGGAATTTGTGGCATCTAGGAGTGGAGCAGAGGCCATCCCAAACTCCTGCTCTTAATTTTTTTTTTAAATACCAACAATTAAGGAATTAAAAGTAAAAAAGTTAAGTTCTCTGGTTGCTGATATCTGGTATCTGAGATCAAGGCAAGATTGCTTAAACCAGTAAAGTGAGGATTTGGGGGCAAATTCAGGAATAAAGAGGGTGAGCCCGACCTGGAAGGGAACCACGTTTGGCGACCAGATGGGTCACCGCTTGGCCCAGCCTAATCCGACTGAGCAGGCCGATGGGCCCCAGCATTGCAGCGCTGGATCCCCGGGTCTGGAGAGGCGGATGGAGTTCAGCCTCTTCTTCAAAACTGCCAAAGCTCTGCCAATCCCCCCCCCGCGCCTCCAACGGCCAGCTCTGGGGCAGCCCCCCGGAGCCCGCCAGCTCCGGTCCCAGGGACAAGGGCGCAATTGACCAGCGCGCGCGCCGCCTCCGGCCCACCCAGATGACGGCCAACTTTTTTTTTTTTTAAGCCATCAAATTCAATATTTACAGGAACAACCCGATGCTTGGTGCTAAAACTACTGGCCACTCAAGGAACAGTTTACTTCTCACCTCTGCCCATAAGAAAAACATAGACTCGTAGCTTACTCTTAACAACAACAACAAAAAAGAGTAAGAAATATTAGGGTTTTAAAACATTTATTGTTTTTTTAAACCCCTCTTGTTGCATGTGGTCCCTTTCCCTCCTGTTGTTGAACAGAATAAAAGCCCGTTTTGCCAGGGCCCGCAGTGCTGGCGGCCCCGCAGCTGCGGCCCTGTAACTTTAAACCTGGCCTGAGATCATCGTTTTGGCGCTGGCCAAACAGAGCCCGAGGGCGGGCCCAGCGCGCCGGGACCGAGACCACCTTGCGGCCGACCCCGCTCCCCCCGCCTCCTCGGGGGAGATAAATGCTGACTCCGCTCGGAAAGTTCTCCACTGCAAAGTTTGCCGTCCGGCTGCCTGGGGCCTGGGAAGCTCGGGCACCCTCCTGCGCCGGGGCTGCCGCTCCCACCCTCCGACCCCCACCGTCGCGCTCCTCCGGGCTGGGCCTGTGGCCGCGGCGCTTTTGAATCTTCCCCCATCGCAGAAACTCGCTGCTCGGCCCCCGGGAGAGCAACTCGTCGGGAACGATGTGGAAGGTGTCAGCTCTGCTCTTGGTTCTGGGGAGCGCGTCGCTCTGGGTCCTGGCAGAAGGAGGTAAGACCCAGCACGAGTGGCTTCCCGCGGTCGCTGGTGAGGACGAGCGAGCAGAGACTTGCTGGAATGCCCGGGCCTGGCATTCGAGGTTGTCCAGGGGAGCGCGGGGGAGCTGAGGGTGTGTGTGCATGCCAGGCGGCTCAGCCGGTGCCAGGTCCCAAAGACGCAGCTGCGCGGGGGTGCCAGGAGGAGCCCCGGAATCCACAGGCTGCAAGGTGGGCAGCAGAGGGGGCCTCCTCCGAGTCGGCCGCGCGGGAGAGATCGGGTGGAAGGATCACAGTAGGCTGCCCCGCTCACTGGCAGCAGGGACTGGGGTTTCCTTCCTATAGGGCGGTGTGTTGGAGGCATGCGCACGCCTCGGGAGAGGCTCGCCCCATAGAATCGGGACTTTCAGGAGGGCTGGGGCCAAGAGGAAGGTTCCCGCCTCTGCGGTGGCCCTGGTCCCCCTTGGGACTACCTAGTCTGGCGCCCTGCCTGCCGGACGCACTCAGCACCCCATCAGTGGACTGGAAGAGGCCTCCTTCATCCCCTTTGGAGGATAGTGTGGGTGGAAAAGGTCCAAGTGGAGGCTTCCGAGGAGTGTGGACTGCATGAGGATGGTTGCGCTTTATGAACATTGAGGTTTAAGTGGGTTTGAGCCATATGTTCATCTTAGGCCACATCAGTGACCGAATACCTGTGGGCGACTCCTTAGGTCTTAAACGTATTGGCTCCCATGTTGGGGTGGGGGCATCCACATCTTCCATTCCCCTTTGCCTCTGCTAGAACCTTCCCTCTTTCTGCTGGGTTGCTGTGTTGGTGGTCTCCGCTGACATCTGTCAACGTTTTGTTTCTTTTCTTGGGTTTTTATTTTTATGTTCCCTCAATAGAACATATGCTCTGGAGGACGTAGCCACATCTAGCCTTGATTTCTCCATGGCCAAAACAAAGCCTGGCACGTAGTAGTTGCTCACTAAAGGTTGGTTGAAGGAATTGTAAGCTAACTTGTGATCTTTGGGGCTGGAGGTTGCTGAGCTGTGCTGTGAAAAGTAAACATTTTCCAAATTGAGGATCGAGGTAGGCCTAGGTCCAGAGGAATGCTTCTTGGAGAGGGAGTGGTTTGCAGGAGGGTTGCACCTAATCTGGGCTCCTACAATTATCCACACAGACAAAAATACCCAGTCCTAGGGAAATGATAGAGTGTACTGCTCGGTGCTGGGCTGACTGCTTCAAAGGGACTGAGCCACTCTTTTTACAGGAGCCACGGGTTATTCGTGGCAGTCCCGTCTTTGGAACTTCTCTTCCCACTGGAATGTATACCATTCTGTATTTTCATTTACATTTCCTTTTTGGCGAGACAATTTGCAAATGACACCCTTTCGTGTTCATCAGGGCAAAGTGAGGGAGGGCCCTCACTTCAGCATCCCAGCCCTGCTGAAGAAACAGCTGCTGGTAACATCCTTTGTTTTCACGCAGGGAAGCTTTAGCTGTGATTATCTTCAACCAGCTCCTGAATGTCAAAGGTAGTCCTAAAAGATGGCAGTAAAACCAAAAAACCATCGTTGGTACTGGAAACTCCACCACTAAAAAAAGCAGTGGTTGGGGGGCGGGGGGCTGGCCGAGTGAGGGTGGGTGCTGAGTTGCCTGGCTGCCAGAGGAACAGAGGCCCAACAGGCTTTTTGTCTGAGAATAATGAGTGAGGCAACTTGAAAATGGATGAATAACTTCACTGAGCGAAGCTATTGTTGGCTTGTGTTGGGAGCTGGGCTGGGGAGTAATTATGGTGATGAATTTTATGATCCTTTTCTGAAGATCCAACACCCTACTGGGTTTCCCTCCTCCAGGGTTATAATCTGGTTGAGTTTTATAATCTGGTCCCATGTGTCAACTCTTTGGGTGTTAGTGTGGGCTCAAAGGAGGTCTGTTGTGCACACATCTGGCGTTTTCTTCCATTGTCAGGCCCCACCCTCATGCTGAACTTTCATCCGGAAGGCACGTTTTTTTGGAGCCTCTTCGTTAGACAGTTTATTTTGTGAGATTCTGCAAGCTGCTGCCTGCTGCTAACCCACAGGCGTTTTTCCGGGACCAATCCACCCAGGATTAATCATGCGGCCAACAAATTTCCCTGTGATTTCCCCGAAACGCTTGCCAGTTAGGAGGCCCTGAGATCCTCATGAGTTGTTGAGAGTTTTTGTTGTGCTGACGGCACATAATGAAGATTAGGTCTGTTAGACGCTTTGCGAGGGAGGCCTCAGCATTGCACTGGTGTGTAAGATCCAGAATAGCACTGAATATAGAAAAGCACAATTTAAAAAACGCGTCCGGGCATGAGAAAGCTACGTCTGGACGTGGCTGATGGGACTAAACGCCTTCCTTTCTTTGGCTTCTGTAAAATAAGCAGCACGCACGTGACTCTACACTGTAGAATTAGAAAGATCCCAAGCCTTGGTATGACAGTGGAGAGTCAGGCCAAGAAATGAAGGACGCCACCTTCCTCCCATTCCCGTCACCCACCACGTGCTAGGAATGCTCCTGGCTGCTTCTTTCCATCCTCATAACACCTGTAAGTTACACACTCTTATCTGGGAATATACCAGAACTGGGTTTGAAAAATAGCTCTAACTTCAAACCTCAAGCTATTTTTACTATAGTACTCTGCTATTTAAAAAAAAAAAAAAAAAAAAAAAAAAGAGGTTGAACTTGAAATTAAAGGTTGACCTCACTTTAAGCCCCTGAAACATAAAAACAAAATTTTCTAACGATATGAAAACTCTTTTACATTAAGTGCTCCCCATGATATCTTTTTAAGAATGAAATTGTCATAATACATTAAAATAAGATGCATTAATTCATTCTGCAAACAGTTATTAAGCGTTTCCGTTGCTAGGTACAGAATTTGTATTACAAGCAAAGTTGAGAGAGGCACACCTCAGATTCTGAAGTGTGCTTTGCAGTTCTCATTAGCAAAGCAATAAACCTGCACTTTTAAATTCCATCGGCTTATCTGAATATTTGTCATATTTCTGGCTTCAGAGAGCAGGCATGCCAGGTTACAACTTGTGGAGTTATGGCGGGGGAGGAGGAGGAGGAGGAGGAGGAGGAGGAGGAGGAAAGGGAGAGAGAGAACTCAACTACTCAGGATTACCCTGGTGAAATTCATTTGCTGAATCTGAATCAGATCCTGAGGGCTCTTTCAGGAAGCCTTGCCCCTTGGCACTCTAAAACCTCTCAGGGAAATACCCTGTGCACATTTTATTGCAGAGAATCAACCGATGGAGGGTGCTGGACACTTTTAAAGCCAAGTGGACGGGACAGTTACTGTGACGAGTCTCAGGATTCTCTTCCTGGGCAAGAGATACAGCTTCGTGATTAGACATGTTATCCAAGGGCTGTGAGCTGGAGCCCCGGTAGGGAACATCTGGAATTCTGCCAATTCCATCCAAGGCAGGAAAACAAGGTGCCTGTTTCCTTCCCACGTGTCTAACCCCCCAGCACCCGTCAACTGGCCTGTGGGCAGCCAGCCCTATCTTGGCAAGCTCCCTTGAGTGTCAGCCGAAAGAGGTAGGTGGGCTCACCCTCCCTTAGGTCTGGCTGAGTGTCTTTGCCTTGAGAATTGCTTGGAGATGGATTTGTCATTTGAGATGAATCAAGCTAAATCCAGGGGGAAGTATGAAGGCATGGTTCATGGAGTTTTTTGAAGAGCTGAAAGCTGATACTGTGAGGCAATGTTAAATGTAATGCACCACCCCCTCAAACACACACACACACACACACACACACACACACACACAGACACACACATCCGGAGAAAGATGTGCTACTGACCTCTGTCCAGAGGTGCCTGGACCACAGAGTGCCCCAGGTCGTAGAGGAAGACCAACCCTGAGCCACTGGGGTAGCAATCACCATTGTTAATGTTTGCAGTGTGTACAAATAAGGGGCATGCTGGAATATTTTTAACGTATTATTGATGCGAACAGGGCACTTCCAGCAATTCATCAGGCTGTTTCCATCCAGGAGAACACAACACAACTAACATACAAAAAGCTGTGACACAGTGAATATTGTCCTGCTCAAAAGAGAAGGGAATCCGTTTGCCTAGAATCTAGAAAGGGAGAGGAGAAGAAGGAGAAGCTGTGGGTGTTTAAACCTGCCCTGCCCAAAGAATTAACTGATTTAACAAATATTTAGATGGATGGATGGATGGATCGATGGCTGGATGGATTGATTGAGACAGGGTCTCACTCTGTCACCCAGGCTGGAGTGCAGTAGCATGATCTCAGCTCACTGCAGCATTGACCTCTCAGGCTCAAGCGATCCTCTCACCTCAGTCTCCTGAGTAGCTGAGACCACAGGTGGGCACCACCACAACGAGCTATTTTTGTATTTTTAGTAGAGATGGAGTTTCCCTATGTTGCCCAGGCTGGTCTTGAACTCCTAAGCCTGGCTTGGCCTCTCAAAGTGCTGAGATTACAGGTATGAGCCACCACGCCCAGCCAATAAATATTTATTGAGAAGCTACTCTGTAAGTCAGGCAGTAGAGAACAAGGCAAGCCTTATCCCTGCTTTCAGGGAGTAGGAGAGGTTGTCTTATGGGGTGGCTGGGGATATTCTGATCTCAGTCAAGGTGGTTCTATGATGAATCAGAGATCTCTGTTTTGTCACAGTCTGGAAATTTATTTCACCCAACAGCTCCACCCTTTGCTTTTGTTGTAAATGCAAGTAGCATTTTCGGGATATCTCACTCCTGAGAAGGGCGTGTCTTGGAGAGCAAATATGTGTACAAAGAGTTGGAAAACAGTTTCCCCTTCTAAATATTTTGTTTTCTGGCCCCTTGTGAGCTTGGCAAATGGGAAACAGTTTGTTCTGAGCCAAATCGACCCATAAGATGAAACGTGAATCGGTGAGGCTAAGGGATCTAGGCTCTGGATGGCTGGTGTTAACAGCACTGACAATATCATAACAGCTAGCATTTACCTAAGCCCTGTTTCATTCAGTCCTCACAACAGACCTACTCAGCTGGAGTTTCTTGTATTTTATAGAGGAGTTAAGAGACTCAGTGAGGTTCAGTAACCCACACATAGACACGGAGCTTGGAAATGGCAACAGTGCGAGTTGAACCCAGGCCTCTCAACCCTAGACCCCATGCCCCTAACCACTTAGCGACACAATCAGCTGTGCTTGGAATTGCTTGAATCCATGCAACGAGGACACCCAGAAAAGTGAGCGGTTGATTCCTTCAAGTACTGCTTACCTTATGGCAGCAAATCACTTGTCATTTATTTATTTTTTGAGATGGAGTCTTGCTCTGTCACCCAGGCTGGAGTGCACTGGTGCGATCTCTACTCACTGCAACCTCTGCCTCCCGTGTTCCAGCAATTCTCCTGCCTCAGCCTCCTGAGTAGCTGGGATTAGAGGCACATGCCACCATGCCGGGCTAATTTTTGTATTTTTAGTAGAGACGAGGTTTCACCATGTTGGCCAGGCCGTTCTCGAACTCCTGACCTCAAGTGATCTAACTGCCTCAGCCTCCCAAAGTACTGGCCTTTGAGCCACCATCCCCTGCCACCAGTTGTTATTTTTACATACGTGATTTTCTTTGGCTTATATTAACTTTGTTTGTTGCATGTATAACACTGGTGATGTGTATGCACAATGCTGGGAGTACTGAATGGAAGGAAGCTGTCCCTCTGTCCCCTAAGCATTTACAGAGCACACACATTATTAAGTTAGAGAGGAAGCATGCACTGTAATTGCAGCTTGCAAAGAGAGACAAGATAGATGCATGTTGTATATGTAGAAAGAACATAAGGGGCAGCAGATAAAGTCGTGTTTTACGTAGCAAACGCGTTGTCTGTTGCTAGGGATTTGGAGATGAGAGAGGATCTTGACATTTGGAGGAGCTGGAAAAAGCCTTGTGGGAGGCCGGGCACAGTGGCTCAAGCCTGTAATCCCAGCACTTTGGGAGGCCGAGGCGGGTGGATCACGAGGTCAAGAGATTGAGACCATCCTGGTCAACATGGTGAAACCCCATCTCTACTAAAAATACAAAAAATTAGCTGGGCATGGTGGCGCGTGCCTGTAATCCCAGCTACTCAGGAGGCTGAGGCAGGAGAATTGCCTGAACCCAGGAGGCGGAGGTTGCGGTGAACCGAGATCGTGCCATTGCACTCCAGCCTGGGTAACGAGTGAAACTGTCTCAAAAAAAAAAAAAAAGCCTTGTGGGGAAGATGCAATTGATCTTGGCTGTGAAAAGTGGTGGGGTTGGTTGGATCAGGTGGCAGGGATGGTCAGTCCAGGCAGAACAAACGGCTTGAGCAAAAGCATGGAAGTTAGGTCAGCCCGGGTTTTCTGTGGGAAGAGGCGTGGGCATTGAGGGCTGGCAAGAGTGGTGAGGGCTGGGGGTTAGAAGGGTTGAGTTGGGCAATGGCAGGAAACTGAGGAGACAGATGAGTCCGTGCTGAGTGGGAGAGGCGGACCTTTTTCTGTAGGCAGAAGTAGAGGGTGGGAGTGGGCCATGGAGGCTGGCTGTCAGAAGATAATAAGGAAGGAGCCATCGGAGATTGAATCTAGTTTGTGGGACCAGTCTAGGGACAGGTTGTGGGGGGGGAGGTCAGGAGCTAAATAGACAAAATGTGGTGACAACAGAAAGTGGAGATGAGATCAAATTTCTAGGAATAAGAGCCAGCAAGGCTTACAGTTGAGTATTTCCTGACTTCTTACTAGTCATACAGCATTCAGGACCCTATTCACATTTTTAAATTGATATGTAACTCATATACCACAAAATTAACCCATTTAAAGCAAACAATTCAGTAGTCTTTAGTATAGTCACAGAGTTATGCAACCATCACCACTATCAATTTCAGAACATTTTCATCACCTGCCTTCCCCAAAAGCTCCATACCATCAGCAGTCACTCCCTGTCCTCCTCCTAGACCCTGACCACCATTGATCGACTTTCTGTCTCTGTGGATTTGCTTATTCTGGATATTTCATATCACTGGAATCACACAATATGTAGCTTTTGTGTCTGTCTTTGTTTACTTAGTGTGATGCTTACAAGGTTCATCAATGTTACAGCATGCACCAGAATTTTGTTCTTTTTTAAACATTTTTTAAGAGACGAGGTCTTGCTCTGTCACCCAGGCCGGACAGCAGTGGCACCATCGTAGCTCACTAAAGCCTCAGATTCCTGGGCTCAAGCCATCCTCCTGCCTCAGCCTCCCGAGTGGCTGGGACTACAGGCTCATGCCACCACACCCAGTTTGTTTAACGCTTGGGGAACTGCCATTCTGTTTTCCAAAGTGGCTGTACCATTTACAGTTCCACCAGTAACGCACCTTCTGGTTTCTCCACATCCCCACCAAAACTAGTTTTCTTTCTCTGTGTGTGTGTTTACATTGTAGCCATCCTAATGAGTCTGAAATGACATCTCTTAGTTTTGATTTGCATTTCCCTAATGATTAGTGATGCTGAGCCATCTATTCATGCACTTCTTAGCCAATTGTATATCTTTGGAGGTATGTTTGTTTAAATCTTTTGCCCACTAAAGTTGAGTGGCCTTTATATTGTTGATTGAAAGCCTCCTTTATATATTCTAGATACTACACCCTTAAATATATGAATTTCAGACCTTTCTTATATCCTGTGGATTGGGTTGTCTTTTTTTTTTTTTTTTTTTTTTTTTTGAGACAGAGTCTCGCTCCGTCACCCAGGCTGGAGTGCAGCGGTGCTATCTCAGCTCACTGCAAACTCTGTCTCCTAGGTTCAAGCGATTCTCTTGCCTCAGCCTCCTGGGTTGCTGGGACTACAGGTGTGCGCCATTACACCCCCCTCATTTTTGTATTTTTAGTAGAGATGGGGTTTCATAATGTTGGCCAGGCTGGTCTCGAACGCCTGACCTCAGGTGATCTGCCTGCCTAGGCCTCTCAAAGTGCTGGGATTACAGGGGTGAGTCACCACCCCGGGTGAGATTTGTCTTTTCAATTTCTTGAGCGCGACCATTGAATAATGTATAAAATTTTGGTGAAGTGAAATGTATCTGTGTTTTGTTGCTTGTACTGTTGGTGTCATCTAGGAAGCTATTGCTTAATCCAAGCGTACAGGGATTTACTCTTACAGTTTTAGCTCTGATGTTTGGGTCTTTGGCCCATTTAGAGTTTATTTCTGTGTGGGCTATGAAGTAGAGACCCAACTCCATTCTTTTGCCTGTGGGTATCTGGTTGTCAAGGCACCATTTGTTGAAAAGATGATTCTTTCCTCACGGAAGAAGCTTGGCACCTCTGTCAAAAATCAATCACCCATAAACGTATAGGTTTAATTCTGGATTAAATTGATCCATGTGCCTATCCTACCAGTGGCACAGTCTTGATTGCTGCAGCTTTGTAGTAAGTTTGGAAATGAAAGTAGGAGTCTACTTTGCCTTTACCAAGATTGCTTTGGCGATTCTCCTCACTGTATTTTAACTATTTGTGTACCTATCTTGTCCCTTAAAGAGGAGAGCACTTAAAAGAGCATATAGGGCCAGGCGCAGTGGCTCACGCCTGTAATCCCAGCACTTAGAGAGGGCAAGGCATGTGGATCACAACGTCAGGAGTTTGAGACCAGCCTGGCCAACATGGTGAAACCCTTTCCCTACTAAAAATATAAAAATTAGCCGGACATGGTGGCAGGCACCTGTAATCCCAGCTACTGGGGAGGCTGAGGCAGGAGAATCACTTGAACCAGGGAGGCTGAGGTTGCAGTGAGGCTGCACCACTGCACTCTAGCCTGAGTGACAGAGCAAGACTCCATCTCAAAAAAAAAAAAAAAAAAAAAAAAAGAACAATAAAATAAAAAAGCATACAGTGGCTACATAGTAAACATTGGCAGGAAGAAGAGGAAGGAAACAGGATAGATCCCTAGGAATGACAGAAAGCAGATAATAGAAGCATAAAAGTCAGGTAGGAGGGATGAGAGATGAGGAAACAACTTGGCGAGGAAAAGACATTTATATGCCTGGCTCCAGATACAGGGAGTTTGAGGTAATAGTAGACACTGAATTTGATGTATCTGATGAGTACCTGGGAAGAAGATAGTCATCTAAAAGAGTGTCAGAGCTGAGCCCTGGAGAGGAAGTTTGCTGCTTGAATTTCTCCTACATTAGAACAAAGGGAGTTGGGCGTGGTGGCTCACGCCTGTAATCCTAGCACTTTGGGAGGCTGAGGTGGGTGGATCACCTGAGGTCAGGAGTTCAAGACAAGCCTGGCCATCATGGTGAAACCCCATCTTTAAAATAAAACAAAAAAAAATTGCCAAGCGCGGTGGCTCACGCCTGTAATCCCAGCACTTTGGGAGGCCAAAGCGGGTGGATCACGAGGTCAAGAGATCGAGACCATCCTGGTCAACATGGTGAAACCCCGTCTCTACTAAAAATACAAAAAAATTAGCTGGGCATGGTGGTGCGTGTCTGTAATCCCAGCTACTCAGGAGGCTGAGGCAGGAGAATTGCCTGAACCCAGGAGGCGGAGGTTGCGGTGAGCCGAGATGGCGCCATTGCACTCCAGCCTGGGTAACAAGAGCGAAACTCTGTCTCAAAAAAAAAAAAAAAAAAAAAAAAAAATTAAAAAAAGAACAAAGGGAGAAAAATGGCAAGGGAAGAACAGAAGAGATCCTCCTAGACAAAAACAACTGTTTTCTAAAAATCTACCAAGGCACACTTCAAGGTCCCAAACCAGGCTTGGGATCAAGGCCAAGGGACGCTAGTGGAAATGGCCACATTCTGCACATTCCAGCAGACCTCATCCTCCTGAGCTCACATCTGGGCTGTCTGAGCTACATGGGGTGGATGGTGAGGTCAGATGCAAAAGGGCTTCTTTTCTCTTGCAAAATCGGGGCCTGCTCAGCTGACAGCCCTGAGTGAATCAGCTCAGATTTCCTTTCAATTTCCGAGCAGACAGCAAGTGCTTCACCACCCGGTTGCGAAGCTCTGCCCAAGGACAGCACTTCTAAAGCAGGTTTTTGTCATTTGGTACTAAGTGCCCCTCCCTACAAGGGGGAGTGTTCATGACTCCAGCCCTAGCTGAGTTCCAGAAAAGTTTATTACAGAGCTGTGATTTCAGTCCACAGAAGTGTGAACTCATTTCCTCTTGGACTGAGACCGTTCTGCTTTGGTCAAGAGAAAAACGACTCCCCAGGTTGAGTAATCTTGCTTGAGGTTGTAATCAGAGCCGTGAATGTGAACACTGAGGAGTTCGGAGCCATGTCTGTGCTTGAGGATGAGTGTGTTGATTGACTCCCATGAACTCTGAAAACTATGGATGCCATTCATCTATTCATTCAGGCAGCAGAGGCTGTGCCAGCGGCTGGGCCATAAACTTACAGCAGGATGGGGTGTTGCCCTCGAGGAACTTGTAGATGCAGGTAGGGAGAAGGTAGTAAATGCCAAAATGTTATCAAATTCTATACTAGTTTAGAGGAGATTACTTTCTCTTGGCAACTTGGAAGAACTCCGAAGGGAAGGGGATTTTGCCTGGGCGATGAAGGAGAGGTGGGCTTTGCAAGGGCACTGATAGAGAAAAGACGAACCTGCAGGTAGCCTTGGCAGTCCCCCCTCGATAGTCTACTGCAGAAGCCCCCATCTAAGGCAGCTCGCTCTACTCCAGACTTTTCTTTAGGAGCAGAGAGGAATATGACGGGGAGCTGGTCAAGAGTGATTGGTGGGCCGCGTGCGGTGGCTCACGCCTATAATCCCAGGACTTTAGGAGGCTGAGGCGGGTGGATCACGAGGTCAGGAGATCGAGGTCATCCTGGCCAATATGGTAAAACCCGGTCTCTACTAAAAATACAAAAATGAGCTGGGTGTGGTGGTGCGTGCCTGTAATCCCAGCTACTTAGGAGGCTGAGGTAGGAGAATCACTTGAACCTGGGAGAGGTGGAGATTACAGTGAGCCGAGACCGTGCCGAGGCATTCCAGCCTGTCAGCAGAGCGAGACTCTTGTCTTCAAAAAAAAGGGATTGGTGCATGTGAAGGCTACAAGATGCAGTGGTTGGGAGCATGGGTTTGAGAGTCCGAATAGACTGCAGTGTCTAATCCCTGTGCTGGCACTTGCCGATTTTGTGAGCAGTTGACTTAACCTCTCAGCCTCACCATCATCAGCTAACAAACAAGGACGGTGCTGTTTGTGAGACTTTTGTAAAGAACAAGAGAGCACGCATGTGACACCGCATTTTGCACGTTCTCCCATAAATTCAACAAATAGTACTTGTTATTAAAACACCTCATGGCCGGGCGCGGTGGCTCATGCCTGTAATCCCAGCACTTTGGGAGGCTGAGTCGGGTGGATCACGAGGTCAAGAGATCAAGACTATCCTGGTCAACATGGTGAAACCCCGTCTCTACTAAAAATACAAAAAATTAGCTGGGCATGGTGGCGCGTGCCTGTAATCCCAGCTACTCAGGAGGCTGAGGCAGGAGAATTGCCTGAACCCAGGAGGCGGAGGTTGCGGTGAGCCGAGATCGCGCCATTGCACTCCAGCCTGGGTAACAAGAGCGAAACTCCGTCTCAAAAAAAGAAAAAAAAAAAAAAAAAAAAGAAAAGAAACCTCATTGATCGGCTTGGAGGTTAAATGCAAAGATCTGTGAAAGGTACCCACCAGGTCTCAGTTCCTTTCCCTCTTGAAAGGGGAGAGAGGCTAGATCTGATTGGGAGTTAATGTCATAATGTATTATGTCGTAGAGACCTTCTATCCTGTCCCTTTTTGATGATGTGGCTGTGAGCAAAACATCAATATTCAGTTTGCTCAGTGACTTAATGTGACTCCTTGCTATTGAAAGGAAAATGGAATCCTTCTCGTTGGCCCCTCTTCTTCATTGCCCAGTTCAGCTGCAGAAACCTTCCAAATGCTGCCCTCAACTTTGGGAAGTGACCCAGAGGGGGCACCCCCACCAAGAGCCCAAAGCAAACTCTGGGGCGTGGGGTACCGCACAGACTGCCTCCCAGTTTGAAGTCAGGGGACGTGGTTTCATGCCTTCATGTGCAGGGTTTCTCCTGATTTCTCCAGGAGAACTAGGGACACTTGTCTGATCTCCTCAGCTTTGATAGGTTTCTCCTACATTTTACGGAAAAATCACACGTCCCCAGTGCTGACAGCACACAGTCAAGTCTCATCTTGTCGTGGAGCTTGGCCCGCAGGGGCTGACAGGACCTGCCACAGTGAGTGACCGTGGCACTGCTCATGAGAGAGCGAACGGCAGGACAGAGCAGTTCCCCTTCACAGGTGCTGTTCTGTCTTTAGCTACACCTTCTCTTTCATTACGGGAGAAGGTGTTTAACAACCCTGGGGTGAGGCCTGGTGGGCAGTGGCAGGAGCATTATAAATACAGAAGATAATTTTAAACAAGTGTTCTGGCCAGGCACGGTAGCTCAAGCCTGTAATCCCAGCACTTTGAGAGACCGAGGCAGGTGGATCACGAGGTCAAGAGATCGAGACCATCCTGGTCAACATGGTGAAACCCTGTCTCTACTAAAAACACAAAAAATTAGCTGGGCATGGTGGCGCGTGCCTGTAATCCCAGCTACTCAGGAGGCTGAGGCAGGAGAATTGCCTGAACCCAGGAGGCGGAGGTTGCAGTGAGCCGAGATCGCGCCATTGCACTCCAGCCTGGGTAACAAGAGCGAAACTCTGTCTCAAAAAGAACAACAACAACAAAAAACAAAAAAACCCACAGAAGATAATTTTAAAGAAGTGTTCTGGCCAGGCGAGGTGGCTCATACCTGTAATCCCAGCACTTTGGGAGGCTGAGGCGGGCAGATCTCCTGAGGTCAAGAGTTTGAGACCAGCCTGGTCAACATGATGAAACTCCACCTCTACTAAAAATACAAAAAATTAGCTGGGTGTGGTGACGTGTGCCTGTAATCCCAGTCACCTGAGAGGCTGAGGCAGGAGAATTGCTTGAACCCAGGAGGTGGAGGTTGCAGTGAGCCGAGATCACGCCACTGTACTCCAGCCTGGGCGACAAGAGCGAAACAATGTCTCAGAAAAGAAAAGAAATGTGAATGTATAAATGTCCTTATGCTGTCAGTCAACAGGCATCTGCTAAACACCTACCACAGGGCCAGACTCTGGGAACCCGTGGGGCAGCGTGGGCTTTAGTTGGTGCTATTGTTACTCCCCAGTGAGTTAAGGAACGTGCTGCACTCTCAGATTGAATTATGAGTCCTTTATTTTACCTAGTGACCGAGAGATGGCTAACCCCCAAAATTCAGCCCCGAAGAAAGAGTCTGGGGGTTTCTCATACTCCAGTTTGAAAAGGGAGGGGGGAACCTAGCTGAAGCAAGTTTTTCACAGAAGCAGAGTAAGCAAAAAATTAAAAGATAAACTGGTACATGAGAAATAAAATGGTACCAGGTGCAAGGGCTAGAGCTGTCATAAAAAGACATGCAACTGTCTGGTGGCAGGGTCTGGGAAAGGGGTGGCAGGCGCCATGTCTGGCCGGGAAGGTGGCAAGAAGAAGCCCCTGAAACAGCCCAAGAAGCAGGCCACGGAGATGGACGAGGAAGATGAGGCTTTCAATCAGAAACAAAAGGAAGAACAGAAGAAACTCGAGGAGCTGAAAGTGAAGGCCGCAGGGAAGGGGCCCCTGGCCACAGGTGGAATTAAGAAATCTGGCAAAAAGTAAGCTGTTCCTTGTCCCTGAGGAGATGGTGACCCTTTATTTCATCCGTACTGAAACATCTGTATTCCCTGCCATAGCATCTTTTGCCACCTATAGCTGGAATTAAATGTTGTCTTGGAGCTGTTGTACATTTAAGAATAAACTTTTTTTTTTTTTTGAGACGGAGTTTCGCTCTTGTTACCCAGGCTGGAGTGCAATGGCGCGATCTTGGCTCACCGCAGCCTCCGCCTCCTGGGTTCAGGCAATTCTCCTGCCTCAGCCTCCTGAGTAGCTGGGATTACAGGCACACGCCACCATGCCCAGCTAATTTTTTTTTGTATTTTTAGTAGAGATGGGGTTTCACCATGTTGACCGGGATGGTCTCGATCTCTTGACCTCGTGATCCACCCGCCTCGGCCTCCCAAAGTGCTGGGATTACAGGCGTGAGCCACCGCACCCAGCCCAAGAATAAACTTTTGTATTAAAAAAAAAAAAAAGACATACAACTTATAGATATGGGGGCTCTGGGTACTTGACAGCACCTGCAGTCCCAGGCTCTGCTGGTGCCGCTTAACTTGGCCCCTTATCAGCAAATGCGCTCCGGGATGTGCCCACCGTCATCCTGCCCGGCTACATACTACGGTTGCATACTTAATGAGGGGAATAACTGAAATGAAGAAGCTCAGATGGAGTCTCTCTGGCTCAAGAAGCTAACATGAGGCCCCAACAGCTCTCAGCTGAGAAAAAGCAGGTTATCACCCTATGTACGCCTCAAGGAAAACTCAGTGAGACGGCCATTTCTGTGGGTACAGAGTGGCAGGCAGGTCAAAGCCCAGATGAAGTCACAGTTGTGTCGTAAGTTTTCCAGGGCCAAACGTTTGATCCAGTAAGCAATTTACCAGGCTCCATAGAGTGGGTGAAGGGGAAAAAAATTCACTGGCCACATCAGTGATTGTGTGAATCACAACTGGTGACTGCTGAAGTTGAGGGCGCACTCTGGGTTAGGGAGCGGCTTTCTTTGTGTAAAGGAGCTTTGGGGACTTCAAAAGTTAGGGATTGCGTCAATAATCCAGATGAGGTCAGGCGTGTTCAGGGTAGTGTGGCTGAAAGCCGAACATCAGTATTCCAAAGGAAGGCTTCAACACCAGGTCAGGAGGTGGGCCAGGCGAGGGGACACTAGGGACAACTCAGAATGCAGTCGATAGGGGGGAAAAATCCAATGCCTTGTTCCCAGTTGCCGACCCCACTTCATGGTGACTGAGAGAAGCACCAGCCAACAGCTAAGTTTGGGACTTTTATTTTTTGATTCGGAGTCTCACTCTGCTGCCCAGGCTGGAGTGCAGTGGCACAATCTTGGCTCACTGCAGCATCCACTTCCTGGGTTCAAGCAATTCTCCTGCCTCAGCCTCCTGAGTAGCTGGGATTACAGGCACCTGCCACCACGCCCAGCTAATTTTGTATTTTTCGTTGAGATGCGGTTTCTCCATGTTGGTCTCGAACTCCTGACCTCAGATGATCTGCCCGCCTCAGCCTCCCAAAGTGCTGGGATGACAGGTGTGAGCCACTGCGCCTGGCCAGTTTGGGACATTGTTGAACTGAGCTCAGACTGAGGAGAACAGATCATCTGAAGTCAGGGATTTGAGACCAGCCTGGCTAACATGGCGAAACTCTGTCTCTACTAAAAATACAAAAAAATTAGTTGGGTGTGGTGGCTTGTGCCTAAAATCCCAGCTACTTGGGAGGCTGAGACATGAGGATCACTTGAACCCGGGAGGTGGAGGTTGCAGTGAGCCAAGAGAGTGCCACCGCACTCCAGCCTGGGTGACAGAGTGAGTCTCTGTAGGAAGCGAGGAAGGGAGGGAGGGAGGGAAGAAGGGAGAGAGAAAGGAAGCAAGGAAAAGAGGAAGGAAGGGAGGGAGGGAGAGAGGGAGGGAGGCCCGACCCAGTTACTCAGTAGGACAGTCAAGTAGTGAGTAGGTAGGATGGGATAAGCACTCAGGTATCTGCCGTGGAAGAGGGAAGGAATACTCACTTAAATGGATGCCCTTTGAACAGAGATCTGAAGGCATGAGGGAAGCTATTTTGATGTGTTCAAGAAGCTATCTTCTTCTTTTTTTCAGTCAGAGTCTTGCTCTGTCGCCCAGGCTGGAGTGCAGTGGTGCAATCTCAGCTCACTGCAACCTGCACCTCCTGGGTTCAAGCAATTCTTGTGTCTCAGCCTCCAGGTACCCACCACCACGCCCAGCTAATTTTTGTAATTTTAATAGAGACAGGGTTTCACCATGTTAGCCAGGCTGGTCTCGAACTCCTGACCTCAAGTGATCCACCCACCTCTGCCTCCCAGAGTGCTGGGCTTACAGCCTTGAGCCACTCCATAAGCTATCTTGATGTGTTGTTTATTTGCTTATGGTGACCCTACCCCACTCCAACAGTACTCCAGTCCCTGAAAGTAGAGACCTTACCTGTTCACTCCTCTGTCTCTAGTGCTAAGAATGTGGCCCAGCGCATAGCAGGTGCTCAGTAAATATTTGTGGAAGGAATACCAGTGCTGGGAGCTGGGGCTGGAGAGGTGAACTCATGAAGGCTTCAGTCTTGGTTTTTGCTGCTGCCTTCACTTTCATGGTTAAGAGGAGAAAGGGCTGCTGCTGCTCAGAGAACCACCTCCTTTTAGAGCAAGTCCTGTCTTCTAATCTGCCATTGCTGAAAGTTTAGATTGGTCCAGATTTCTCCTAGTAAGGGGACACATGGGAGGAAGTCAAAACTGGTCGTGAAATAAGATTGGAAGATTCTGGCAAGATGGGATTTCATAAGAGGCAGTGAGATGCCGGGGGAATCACTTGTTCCTGACTACCAGGAATGGGATTTCTGGGAAGATGAGGATGAGGATGGCATGGGGCAGAAGAGGAAGGATCTCAGAACCCAGGGAGGGGGAGGCAGCAGGCATTTGAGCCCAAAGCTGCCACAGAGCACATTGCGAAAATCCACAGCTGCCTTTCCGTTGTATGTTGGTGAGTCCAGAGATGCGGTCAGAACATTTGGCTTTGTTAAGGAATCAAGTGAACTTGGCACATTACTTAATTTCTTTCTTTCTCTCTTTCTTTTTTTTTTGAGACAGTTTCCCTCTTGTCACCCAGGCTGGAGTGCAACGGCACGATCTCGGCTCACTACAGCCTCCGCCTCCCAGATTCAAGCGATTCTCCTGACTCAGCCTCCCGAGTAGCTGGGACTACAGGCCCGCACCACTACGCCCGGCTAATTTTTGTATGTTTAGTAGAGATGGTGTTTTACCACATTGGCCAGGCTAGTCTCAAACTCCTGACCTCAGGTGGTCCACCCGCCTCAGCCTCCCAAAGTGCTGGGATTATAGGTGTGAGCCACCGCACTCCACACATCACTTCACTTCCGACTTGGTTAAAGAAACAATTATTCTGACACTTGTTAACACTGTAAGGAAGACTTTATTCAAGGCCACTGTAATAAGGGGCATTGGTATCGGGAGGAGAGCTCAGGTTCACCTCTGGGTACAAGGAAAAGTGGGGATTGGTAGCCGACAAGCAGAATGAGGGGATCAGTGGAAAATTGCTAAGAGATGTCTGGGGTGGGGGGATTCTTGCTAAACTGGCCTAACAAGATTCTTTCTGAAGGCAGGCTAAGGGTCCAGCCACCACAGGGCTGTTGTGAGATAAGGTCAGTGGGAGACACCCTGTAAACCCTGCATTGTGAGCAGCAAATGTGAGTGAGAGGGTGTTAAGGCGATGATGTGTATATTCCACTTAAAGTGGAGTTTGCAATACTGCGTCAGTTTCAGATCTTGAAAGACCCCCAAATGTGCCTGTTTAAATAATTTACTTTTCTTCCTTGCTGTAGACACTGAGTATTAGTCTAGCTACTCCCTGGTCACTGATTTAACTCAGCAGTGGTCAGCTGATGGGAGGAGGAGGAGGGAGGGAGCTTATAGCAAAGAGAGCGTGGATTTAGGAACAGGTTCTGGAGACTCTGCAGATAAGTGGGGAAGGGACAGCTGGCAATGTCCAGGCCTCTTAAGCTGGCTTTGTGCTGGGAAGTTTCTCCTGTAACTATGAGATAGTTTTTGTTTTTGTTTTTGTTTTTTTCTTTTAAGACTCTGTCTCTCAGGCTGGAGTGCAGTGGCACGGTCTTGGCTCATTGCAACTTCCGCCTCCGGGGTTCAAACAATTTTCCTGCCTCAGCCTCCTGAGTAGCTGGGACTACAGGCATGTGCCACCGCACCTGGTTAATTTGTGTATTTTTAGTAGGGACAGCATTTCACCACGTTGGTCAGGATGGTCTCAAACTCCTGACCTCAGGTGATCTGCCCGCCTCAGCCTTCCAAAGTGCTGGGATTACAGACATGAGCCACCATTCCCAGCCATGACGTAGTATTAGGAAAAAAAAAAAAAAGATTTGTCTTAATGAGAGCTGGTTTTGAAGCAATGGGGAAAAGAGGATTTGTTGGGGTTATTGGCTTATCTTTTGGGGGTAGGTTATATTTCTCTTATATAATACAAAATAAACATAAGACAAATAGAAATATTAAATGTAAGAACAATACCATAAGGAAAAGATAGGTGAATATTTATGTGATCTTGAGGAAGGGTTTGTGAGTGTGACGTCAGAGAAAACAAGTTTAAGAAGTCTG